>NC_060073.1:86933317-87563036 GCF_922984935.1 Meles meles | reverse complement strand
TCCTTGATTGGCTGTGCACCATCCTAAAACCATTACCCTGCCTGGGGCCCTGGACAGGAGCCAGGCCTTGCAGGGGCCTCCCGGGTGGGAGTGGTACCTGGAAGTGTCTGTGGGTTCTCCCAGCCTTGCTCCTGGGTGTGGAGAATGCTAACAAAGCCCACAGCAATCCCCTTCGTATATTGTCGTGTGTCACGCATTTCCTTTCAGTTTCTCATGTCAGCTAGCCTTGACACCGTGGGGTAGATTGTGTACCCTGCCTTCACATAAGAAAAGAGCCTCAGTTTGTGCTCCAGGAGTTCCTAGTAAAGATTGTGAACTAGCGTAGGAGGGGAAGGATTATGTACCTGTGGGATTAACGGCAAGGCCTCGCTTTCATTTTTGCCATATAGCCCAGGAATCTGCTCCCGCAGACCCAGTGACACACATTCTGGTCATTTTATCTTGCCTGACAGGTGAAGAAGCTACAAAGAGTGTGATTTGGTGGGTGTGTCAGGCTGGGCAAGTTCACTTGGTTCACTTGGCTTAGTGGAGCGATGATACCAGGCCTGCCTGTCTGCAAGGTCCATCTGGTCATCTCCTGGGCTCTTTCTTCAGCTCCCAGGAGTGGGGGGCGGCAGTGGGAACGGGACTCTCTGGGAACGCATGGGACACCCAAGTGTACAAAAAAAAGCAGTCTTAAATGACTGTTGATAGAAACGAGGCTGTACCCCAAAATCAAAGGCACAGACAAGGCTTTACCAGGGCTACAGCTGGAGCCGAAGGGAGACTCAGCACTAGCAGAGAGAAGTTAGACTGGCTGGAACAGAAGGGAAGTCCTGCAGCCTATAAGCCTCTTCCTAGGCTTCCCCCGCTGATTTAATTTGCTAATAAAGGGGCGGGGGAAAGGGTGTCATCTTGATTTGTTGGAAGGGCCTCGTCCTGATTGGTTGATATTGGCCAGCCATTCAGCCAGCTCAAGGGTGCTTTTGGAGACAGGGTCCTCTGTTCTAAGGCCAGCTTGTATGTGGGGCTGCATCTTGGTTCTTGTTCCCGTGGTCCCTGTCTCATTGTAGTGATGAGAATGGCTTAGTGCGGAGGTTCTTAGCTACGTTCTGTATCGAAAGCCTATACCTATACACACAACACCCTATACATTCCTTTATAGGCATATACATTTATACATATATACCCTTAATTAGGCCTCCATTTCATTAGCAGATTGCTCTCTGTTCCCACTTAAAATTTTGAGTCACGTGACTAGATGGTGTCACCCCGAGTTATATGCTTGCACATGCCATTCCTGAGCCAGATCCACAATGAGAAAACGCCACTCTCTTTGAAATGTGTGGGCCCTCAACTCTCTCATGCTGAACTGGTGGGGGCGGGGCTAAGGGTACAGAAACATGTTGTCATGTTTGGGGATTTTTGCCTGGGTGCACTCTTTGCCCTCCAGCTTAGGGCTTCCCAGCTTTGGCTGCACACTAAAACCATTTGGGGAGCCCTATAAAAATCAGATGCCTGGGCCCAGTCCCCAGAAGACCCAAATAAAATGATCTGGACGAAGCTAGGATATTAGGATTTTGTTTTTTATTTCTTTATTTTTAAAAGATTTTATTTGTTTATTTGACACAGAGAGAGCGTGAGAGAGCACCAGCAGGGGGAAGGGCAGAGGGAGAGGGAGAAGCAGGCTCTCCACTGAGCAGGGAGCCCAGCGTGGGGATAGATCCCAGGGCCCTGGGATCATGAACCAAGCCAAAGGCAGATGCTTAGCTGACTGAGCCACCTGGGCACTCCAGGTATTAGGATTTTAAAAGTTCTCTGGTGACTGTGATGTGCCGCCAACGTTGCATCTTGCACTTCTCTAATTTCCCACAACATTTCCACATGCTGACATAGAAGCCAGGTCAGGATTTTCTTTAGAACCCAGGCCATCTGTGATTCCTAATTTTAGCCTGAGACTTTTAGATTTTTAGATATAGAAGGTGAGGCCCAGAAGGGAATGAGTTTCTTCCAGGATAGTCCTTGCAGGTGGGCCAAAAAGAGACCCTGACAGATACTGTCATAGGCATTGGAGCTGCAGGTTTAGGCTGGTCCCCAGATAATGTGTCATTCAGATTTGGTTTATGTTCATCTTTAAAATGAGAGTCACTACTACATTATTCAGTTTAATTTTATAAGATAAATATTCTGGTTTTTTCTCTGTAGTCCACACGTGTCTGTGATAGGTATGAGCAAGCATGCAAATATTACTTTGTGTTTTGAAGTGAAGACACTAAGGAGGCTGATGAGTAAACCCCCATCTGTGACCTCAGAATAAGTAGGTACTGCTAGCTTGGGCCTTGTGGGAAAGGAGCAGATAAAAAAACCTCGCAGGCATTTCAAATTACTTTGAGATCAGTTTGATGTTAAAGCTGAGAAACATTTGGGGCACCCGAGTGGCTCAGTTGCTTCAGTGTCTGCCTTCGGCTCAGGTCATGATCCCAAGGTCCTGGGTTGGAGCCCTGTGTTGTCCTTGGGCTCCCTGCTCAGCAGGGAGTCTGCTTCTTCCCCCCTTCCCCCCTCCCCTGCTTGTGGTCATAAAATTTTAGAGCTGAGAAACATTTTTGTTTTAATGGAATTATCATTTGGCCAAGGATTTTAATTTAAAACACACACACACACACACACACACACCACACACACACACACTCCCCAAAAGCATGATTCTTCTGCTGGAGTAAAGGAAGCAGAGAAGTCCATGCAGAGAGGGCAGAGAGCCCGGGCCCATGCTGCCCAGCTTTCCCACGATGTTCCGTGTGCGTATTAGTGTTCTTGTAGAGGGATCTCATGTTTAGTGCCTGTAGGGTTGGCTACTGTGTCACGTTTAATTGGAACCGGAAGCCCACTTCGGTTTGTGTGTAACGCGATAAACTGGAGCCAAGAGGCCAGCGCTCGGCAGAGAGCCGGAACCCATGACCCTGGTTCACACTGCTGCCTGGGTTCCAGAATCCTTGAGTGGGGCTGCTCGCTCTGTCCTGGGCTGGGACAGGCTCTTGCTCACACGTGGTCTGGCGACACGGCCAGCCCCTCTTGGTGTCTTATGTCTTCGGTGACACAGCTGCTCTTCTCATTTTATTCTCCTTTTCTGGCCTCCCCACCCCTGTCCTTTCTGGCCTCCACCTTGACCATCCCGAACTTTGCGATTTGTCCAGTTCTGCAGAGGGCGTGATTTCTGTTGGTGCATGGAACTGGGTCGTGTGAAATCATCATGACTTCACTCAGTGTGTCTTGTAGGTTGTTATTTTGACCTCACGGGTCATTTTGGTGGGTGGTTGGACTTCTGATAATTCTGAATGTTAACTTTGGAATTTTCTGAATCAAAAAGACAGCTCCGAGTTGAGTGTGGGAGAATGCCTCGTGGGCTCTCGTGAGTCACACAGGAAGGAGGGAGAGGAGGACTTCATTGGCACTAATAGGCACTTTGCTTCTTCCCCAGGTCCCCCTCCTATTTGTTACAGTCCCGGTAGTCCTGCCCCGATTCTGGAAGACCCCAACTACTTTTTCCCCGACTTCCAGCTCTATTCTGGGAGGCGTGAACCATCTGCTTTGACGGTGGATGCAAACGGTAGTAGCATCAGGGAAAAAGTTGGTAAGTCCTTTTACTGGCATTTGGGTTGGAAAAACAGGATGATCGTATGTTTCTGGTTTTTAGCCTTTTGTGTAATTTTTTTTTCTGTCCTTGTTTTGCAAACTGGCCAGTTGTATTATTGATTGTCTCTTTATTAGTGAGTGTCTTATTCTTAATGTTTGTGCTGTGGTGTCAGTAGACTGTTTTATAATAATATGTGACTCTCAACAGACAGAGTTCTTATGTAGGAACTTGAGAGTCATGCCATTTATTCCCTAATTTTTCTCTAATTCCTATATACATTTTTGTAGTATTTTTTTCCAGAACTTTATCCTCCTTCTCTGCTTTCACTTTTATCTCTTTCTGCAAATAATTGAGAAGTTCGGAAGAAATTCAAAGCTGTAGTAGGCAGGGAACTGATTCCTCTGTGAAAACATCTTGCCTATTTTTGAAGGCATTTGAAATTGGTAAAACTAGAAGGGAATCTTTAAAACCATTGAAGGAGGGATGCCTGGGGGGGCTCAGTCGGTTGGGTATCTGCCCTCAACTCAGGTCATGATCCTAGGCTCCTGGGATCGAACCCCACATCGGGCTCCCTGCTCCATGGTGAGTCTGCTTCTCCCTCTCCCTCTGCTCTTCCCCCTGCTTGTGTGCTCTCTCACTCTCTCCTGCTCTCTGTCAAATAAACAAAATCTTAAAAACAAAAACAAAAAGCACTGTAGGGAGGGATCTCCTGGTTCTTGGCAAATGTGCTTATGAAAAGGAAATTCAGTAGTTTTCATGCTTGAGGAGAACCCCCCTCCCACAAATTATTATCTTTTGGAAATACATTTGTCTTTTTATTTGAATTTTTACTCAAGTTGTTTACAATGTTTATTTTTATGTGAATTCGCTTGTGCCACAAGCCTTTCGTGACAGTTATCCTGAGGGCAGGGACTGTGTTCTCTTTACCTTCTACCCCCAGCACCTGTTTGAAGGCCTGGATATGTAACTGGTTGGTGGGGAGGATTTGCACAGTGAGCGTGTGGCCCACGAAAGCCCACACTGATCTCTCTTTCCTTGGGTTCATCGTCGCTTGCTATAGTTCTTTGGCAATTCATCTTACATGGACTTCCAATAACCTGTTTTTCGTGTTTGAAATTTTTTGTTGCTGAGTTTCGGGCTTATATCTTAGTTACAGTATACTTTCTTGGAAAGTAGGGAATAAGTTTGAGTTTACTGCACATGCAGTCTTATGGAGCAGATGTGAAGTCTGCCCATTTTCCAGAGGAGAGAGGTTCAGAGAAGCCAAATAACTTGCCTGAGGTCTTGGCGGTGTGATTTGGAGGGTGTGGGGGAGGGGAGAGGCAGACCGGTGTGATCGGAGTCCTGATCAGGAGCTTCAGGACCTAGTCTGTAAAGTTCTTGAATTTGTAGGACAGTTATTTTCTGAATGCCTTCTGTGTATCAGGGTTGTGTTCTAGGCACTGGAGAGATAGCAAGTGAAGACAGCAGATAAGACTCTGCCATCTGGTTCTTGAATTCTGGTAGAAGAGGATAGATCATAAATGCAGTGTGGATTGGAAGAAGAGGCCAGAGGCAAGAAATGTGAGGAGGCCATTTGAGACCTCTAAGGCAAGTGGTAGGGAGAGCAGGCACCTGGGAAGTGGCTGAGGGCATGGAAATTAGGGTTGCAGTCTTTTACTATGGCTAAGACACTAAAAATGTCATCTAGTGTCGCCTTTTGTCATATTTTAATACCAAAAAGAGTAAGAGGGATGTGACCTTTCATAGCCCTTGCCTAAAAAAAGACAAGCGTCTGTGGGTACACACGTGTATATGGGCAATATACATATATTTATATATCTTGTAAGCATATCCTACCACCTTTACTTTTTTTTTTTTTATTATTTGTTTATTTACAGCATAACAGTGTTCATTGTTTTGGCATCACACCCAGTGCTCCATGCAGTACGTGCCCTCCCTATTACCCACCACCTTGTTCCTCAACCTCCCACCTCCCCGCCCCTTCAAAACCCTCTGGTTGTTTTTCAGAGTCCATAGTCTCTCATGGTTCATCTCCCCTTCCAGTTTCCCTCAACTCCCTCTCCTCTCCATCTCCCCATGTCCACTGTGTTCTTTGTTATGCTCCACAAATAAGTGAGACCATATGATACTTGACTCTCTCTGCTTGACTTATTTCGCTCAGCATAATTTCTTCCAGTCCCGTCCATGTTGCTACAAAAGTTGGGTATTCATCCTTTCTGAGGGAGGCATAATACTCCATTGTGTATATGGACCACATCTTCCTTGTCCATTCATCCGTTGAAGGGCATCTTGGTTCTTTCCAGAGTTTGGCGACCGTAGCCATTGCTGCAATAAACATGGGGGTACAGATGGCCCTTCTTTTCACTACATCTGTATCTTTGGGGTAAATACCCAGCAGTGCCATTGCAGGGTCATAGGGAAGCTCTATTTTTAATTTCTTCAGGAATCTCCACACTGTTCTCCAAAGTGGCTGCACTAACTTGCATTCCCACCAACAGTGTAAGAGGGTTCCCCTTTCTCCACATCTTCTCCAGCACATATTGTTTCCTGTCTTGCTAATTTTGGCCATTCTAACTGGTGTCAGGTGGTATCTCAATGTGGTTTTAATTTGAATCTCCCTGATCCACCTTTACTTTTTCTCATTTTACTGGATCAAGAAAAACTAGTTTGGCACTTGATCAAATGTAGAGAGAAAAAGAGACAAAGGGCCAAAAGTACGTCCGAAATTTCTGTCTGGATGGCTTACAGGATGAGGCTGCCACTTACAGAAAACATAAACAAACAAACAAAAAGTCAACCTTGGGGAAGAAAGATGGTCTGGGGGGAGACAAGCTATTCTGTGTATGTATAGAAACAGAGCCATCATTGTCTGGAATTGTAGAAGTGAGGCTGCTTGGCGATATCTAGTTCAGTTCCCTCCCTTTACCCATGAGGAGACTGAGCTCAGAGATAGTAAGTGATTTGCTCAAGGTCACACCTGTAGTAAGTGCTAGAATTTTTACTATCCTACTGCTGTGTAATTTCCTCAATACACTATTTACTAGTATTGTGAAATGGACAGATTTCATATTTCATGGCACTCACGTAGGAATTCTTAAATGTTTGATCCCCCATTACATGCAGACACTGGGCTCTGTGCACTAGCGAGACCGGGATGAGTTGGCGTTATCCTTGCCTTTAAGAAGCTGAGAGTCTTGGGTAAATAATCACTGCTATCTACTGTGATAACAGTTCTAGTGGTGATCTGTACAAATGGAGAAGGAGCTTAGGAGGAGGGATCAAGGCTGCTTGGCTGCAGTGGGACAGGTTATACTCCAGAGTAGCTATGAGCCCTCACATGTCTAGGAATTTCCCAAGAAGACCTGGTGAGGTGCATCCCTCTTGGCAGAGGGAAGAAACGTGAGTGAAAGCCTAGGGGTGGGAGAGAACTTCCATGTCTGGGAGCTATGCGGTCTTAGGTGCTGCTGGACTCACGCATCGAGGCGTGACCCGGAGGGGAGGTAGTGATGGTGGCCTGAACTGTTGCTGGTTTCCCCGTACCTGCTGCAGCCTAGGGTAGGATGTCAGTTTCATCTTGTAATTCACTACTGAGGAATTTTGTGTAGAGGAGTGATATAGTTAGGTTTTCCTAGTTGAACAGTCTTTCAGGGTAACGTGGAAGATAGGTTGAGGTCTCCGGGGTGGGTTTGGAGGTGGGACCGAGTGTCAGAAAAATAGATAAGAGGCTGCTGGAATTGTCTGGGTATGAGACACCATGGACTTTGCAATGTTGTGGAATAAACACAGCTTTTTTTGTAGAATGAATCAGATCCCGACTCTGGCTCTTCCTACCTCTTTGACCCCTGTCATTCGCCTTCTCTGAGCCTCTCTCCTCATCTGTGAGATAGGGGAAATTATCTGTCTCATATGATCATATGTGCCTTGTACAATTATCTGAGGGATAAAGGAAATAACATATGGAGAGAATTTAGCACAATACCTGGTGCATCATGTGCACTTTTAAAATGGCTCTTACAGTTACATTGTGGTTACCCATAATACACTTGGGGGCTGGAGGGGAATGAAAAAGGTTAGGAGAGGTGTTTAAGAGGTAGAGTTGGCAGGCTAATACTGGATGCTAGAGGTAAGGGAGGAGAAGGAACTTTGGAAAACGCCCAGGTTTCTGGCTTGGCAAGGAGTAGATGAGGGAGGGATATGGGGTCTAGTGGGTGAGTAAGTGCTGGAGGCGGGGAAGACATGTTGAGTGTGGAGAGCCAACAGGCCGCCTGCTGGGGGCGGTAGATGTGGGCCATGAGTCAGTTGTCAAAGACTGGTGGCCGGTGTGACTTGAGTGAGGGTGGGAGAGCTTTCAGGGCAGAGCTGTGGGAAATAACCAGAATTTGAGAGGCAGGTGGAGAAGAGGGGGCCAGAGAAGAAGTGCCCAGAGAGGCAGGAACTGGAACCAGAGCAGGGGTTGGAGGTGGGAGACCTGGATGCTTCAGGAAGCACTTCAGGAAGTAGACGATCACCATGCCAAGTCTGAAATGCGTCAGACAGGTGAGGCGCGTAATACGGGAGATGGAGTATTCTTGTTAGGCTTGGTTGGTAATCAGAACTGTAGGGAGAGCGGCAAATGGGGCATTTGGAAAGTGGAGACAGGGAGTGTAGACTGCTTACCGAGGACAATCAGAAGAGAACAGGAGTACAGATGCACAAAGGCAGTTAGAGGTATGTGGCTAGGGCCAAGAAAAGGGGATTCCTTTTTGTTTGATCTTGGTTTTTTTGCTTCCATTTTTTTTTTTTAAGATGGCAAAGATTTGGCATGTTTATATGAGGAAGGAAAGGAGCCAGCAGGGAGTTTAAAGGAAAGGGAGGGGGTGAAGGACAGAGTAAGGTCCAGGAGGAAGCAGGAGAGGAGGGAATGGAGAGTAGTAGACTCGCTGTGAATGGGAGCAACACTTCCCTGAGAAATTCAGGGTAAACGGAGGTGGCAGTGTATTTGAAATGTTGTCTTTAAAGGCTACTGTAGCGGGCACCTGGGTGGCCTGGATGCCTTCAGCTGAGGTCATGATCTCAGGGTCCTGTGTTTGAACCCCACATCAGGCTCCCTTCTGAGCCTCTGTCCCTCTGTTCCTCCCCCCATGCACTATTTCTCTCAAATAAATAAATAATCTGTAAAAATAAATAAATAGGTAAATAAGTATATAAAATGATAAAATAAGAATAAAGGCTACAGTACCTACCATGTTAATTACTCAGCGCGTAGATCCAGACCCGTGTCCCCATGGCACATCCTGACACCCTTTTCCCTCTGTTTGCCTTCTAGTTGAGGAACCCCTGTGTCACTTGCAGCCCCCAAGCCTCCTGCGGACGTCAGAGGTGGAGATGAGAGGTTCCGAGGATGCGGCCGCTGGGACAGTGTTACAGCGGCTGATCCAGGAACAACTGCGGTATGGCACCCCGACCGAGAACATGAACTTGCTGGCCATCCAGCACCAGGCCACAGGGAGCGCAGGACCCGCCCACCCCACGAACAGCTTTTCTTCCACGGAAAACCTCCCTCCAGAAGACCCACCAATGGTCTACCAGTCGGCGCGCCAGGAGCCGCAGGGTCAAGAACACCAGGTGGACAACACGGTGATGGAGAAGCAGGTGCGGCCCCCGCAGCCTCAGCAGAACAACGAGGAGCTGCCCACGTACGAAGAGGCCAAGGCGCAGTCCCAGTTCTTTCGGGGGCAGCAGCCACCGCCGCCGCCACCGCAGGGGACTGTCGGGCACGGTTACTACATGGCCGGGGCCGGCGGTCAGAAGGCCCGGACCGAGGGCAGGCCCACGGTGAGCCGAGCCAACAGCGGACAGGCGCACAAGGACGAGGCGCTGAAAGAACTCAAGCAGGGCCATGTGCGCTCTCTCAGTGAGAGGATCATGCAGCTGTCATTGGAGAGGAACGGTGCTAAGCAACACCTCCCTGGCTCCGGGAACGGAAAGGGGTTCAAGGCAGGAGGGGGACCCTCCCCCGCCCAGCCTGCGGGGAAAGTGCTGGACCCCCGGGGTCCTCCGCCCGAGTACCCCTACAAGACCAAGCAGATGGTGTCCTCTGTCAGCAAGAGCCAGGAGCACGGACTCTTCTACAGCGACCAGCACCCAGCGATGCTGCACGAGATGGTCAAGCCGTACCCCACTCCTCAACCCGCGAGAACGGAAGTGGCCGTCCTGCGGTACCAGCCGCCCCCAGAGTATGGGGTGACCAGGTGATTCTCTCTCGGGCCCATGGGTTTAACCTGGTTTTTTGAAATTTCGAAATCATGTTCTCCACACTTGTTAATTTTCAAGGCGGTTTGGGTTTAAGCCATGGGGTTTGTTTTTTTTTTTCCCTGTGCGTGATACTTAATAAGGCACTTCTGGGCCAGAATACATAGAGTGAAACAGAACAGAGATCAATGGAGGATTGTCTCCAAATGTAGCAGAAGGTGATCGGGGATTTATGAGTTGAGGGGAGGAGCCTCGGTCGCTGGCCATCCTTGGGAGCTCTGCCTAGTGGCCAGGCAAAGCGGCAATTTTCCTGCCTGGCTCTATGGACAGCATCCAGACTCCTGGAGCTTATTATTACCATGGGGTTATATGGAGCCATTCTTCATTGTAGATTTGAAAGGAAAACATAGTCTGAATGCTAGAACAGCAGAGCTAAGGGGGCCGTAGAGATCTTAGAGTTTCACCTCTGTTTGATCAGATGAGACACTAAAGCCTGGAGAGATGCCTGCATTTCCGCGGTTCACCGCTCTGGGCCGCTGGAACGAGATTCCAGTGGCCTGACCGTCAGCAGCTGTTCCCTCCATTGCCCTAATTCTAATCCTTCTTCCTATTGATGGCTGGATTCAGCAACACTTACAAGGTGTCTCCTCTGTGCGGCCTTGTACCTGGCTTGAGATAAAGAAGGGCTCTTGCCCTAAGGACCTCATCTCGCTGTCCTGGTGGGACCAGCCCCTGAGCCCATCACTGCTCTGTAGGGGCTGTTTGAAGGCAGTACATGGAGTGCTTAGAACCAGAGAGATTGTATGACTCACAACCGGAGGCACTGGGGAGAGCCCCCCCAGAGGAAGTGACATCCAAGCAGGGTCTCATAGGACCAGTAGGGCTGTGCGGAAAGCATGTGAGGAGATGGGGCAGTGGAATGCACTGTGCAGGGGGAATGGGCTGGTTTGGTCTGGAACGCACCCAGGTACCACGGGTGGGCTAGGGAGGGCCAGCAGTGGCAGAGATGTGTTAGAACACGGAGCCGAGACCAGCCGTCAAGGTCTCTGGGAGTCTATGGCGTTTGGAATTCAGCCATAAGCAGTTGGGAAAGCCAGTGTTTCCAGGGAGAGACTCTGTGTGTGTTTATGAGGCTGACTTCAGTGGTGGTCGAGGATGGATCAGAGGAGCAGGACCAGAGGCCATGAGGACCTCCAGGGACAATTTCAGTAGTCCAGCTAAGAACTGGTGAGCACGGCCTACGTTGGAGGCCGGAGGTACAGGGGAGCGTTATGTGCTGTGAGAGGCAGAGAAGTCGCACGGACAGAACTTAATGACTGATTAGACCCAGAAGCTGAAAAACAATAGGCTAGTTGGAAATCAAACTCTCAAGAGAGAAATTGGGTCTGAAGGTACAAATTTGGGAGTTACCAGCATTTCAATGCTGCCAGGCTTCTTGGAGAGAGCGTGGAGCAGGAGAAGGGGAGGCAAGTGACCACTGCCTATTCTTGGCTATGTCGTCATTCTCACAGAGGGCTTTATCTGTCTGTTTCCAATCAGGTGAGTTTAGTTTTCCCTGGGTGACCCCAGCAGCTGTGTGCAGAGCACATCTTGGCTGTACGTCTTCTGAAAGGCAGTGAGTGGGCCTTGGCAGAGGGAGAGAGCTGGCTCGCCTGCCCTCTGCTTCCCAGCTGCTGACACGTTTCCCTGCATGTTAGGCTGGGAATGCCAGCTTGGAAGCAGGGTAGCACCTCGGAGAACTCTACCAGATTGTGGACCTCATTCTCCCCAAAGGCATCATAGTCTGACTGAGGAATCCAAGATGGGACCTGCGGGGCTCTTGTGTTTTATTGTAGTTCCTCAAGCCACAGGAGACATTTGAACTTTAAAATTGTCAGGTTTGAAGAGTGGGGAGGAAAAGTCTTCAGATCTCTGGCATATGTGCCACATTGATTCAAGAGACTTGTTTATAGTCGTCAAGGATGTTTATCCCAGGATCATAGCAGTTTGTGATGTTTCACATTTTTTCCTGAACATTTGACTCAGCCTTTAGAGCTTGCTGGAAGATGGGGACATCCCCGAAGGAAGCCTTCCTATTCTCTTTGGCTTTACAGCAATGCATATCGTGGGTCATTTTGTTTTTTTGTCATCTGGCCGTAGGTGAGAGAGGAGGCAGGAGACAGGGTAAGGGGCGAAGAGAAGCAGCAATAGGAGATCCACCCAGTTACTTGTGGAAAGTGTCATTTGTCTCAAAGTTATGACGTCAAAAAGAAGAAGAAATGTGTGAGGGATTTGAGCTAATTGCTAGGCTGGGTGGCCGGACTGACACAGCACATCAAAATGGCCCCAGAGAGGTAGCAGACAGGCCACGGAGGCTCGGCCCCAGAGCTGAAAGGCCCCTTTGTGAGCCTGGCCATGGCTCACCAGCGTGGCTCCAGCGGCCGACAGCGTCAACAAAGGCACATGTACACCAGTCCTGCCACAGATACATCCTGCGTGGTCTGAACTCCCAGGGTGGAATCTGAGACTCAGCAGTGTGTGATCTTCAAGTTTCCTTCGACCCAGGAGATTGGAGTTTCGTGGTTATGTTCCCTTGTGCCGAAAGAGTTATCTGTTCGTCATTGATGGCAGTGGTTTTGAAAGCTGCAGGCTGTGGGGTCCGTACATCACAGACTCCTGGCCACCAAGGAAGGTGCCCTCACTGAGTAAGGTCATGGAGTCCCATCTCCTGGCCCTTTACATTGTTCAGACTTCACAGCTGTTTGTCTGCCAATGGAAAGGTCCAAAAGGCAAGTGAGACAGAGCATAGAACTTATGACAGAAGGAGGAAGAACTTGGGAGTTCTTGCCTTCATTACTGACCCACCATAGCTTATACATTTACCCTCCCTGACCTGCTAAAGGTGGAGATGTGTGGTGGTCTGTTGTAAAGCACTTTAGTCTCTTGGTGGGAAACCCTGGGAGAAGCTATCAGTTAGAGCCTCGTTGACTTGCTCCAGGTTGGCCCCTGTCATGGGTGAGGTAGTGAGGGCTGGCAGAGATGGGAGACTAAGGCCCTGCTGAGGTGGCTGGTGGGGACCTCCAGGGAACAGGAGCGGCCGAGGAGGAAGGCTCTGGTTTTATTCCTGCTCCATCGTCCTTTTTCTTTAACCTGAAAGTGGTAATGGATAAAGGAGGACAAGGTGAGAATCGAATGGGTTGTTCTATCCAGAATTGTGCTTTAAAAACAACAACAACAACAAAAAAGCCAGCATTTGGGTGATAATTCATACTCACTTTGTGGAAAGAGCATTCTAGAAGCAGTGACTTGGCTTATGGACTGTACCGTGAGTGGAAGTGAATGCCGGCAAGATGAGCTGATTGCTGTCAGAGCAGTTGGGAGGACATTAGTCAAGTGCATGTTTGCTTTCCAAAGAAGTCTGTCCATATTTCCGAAAGTGGAAACTGAAAAGACCAAAAAAATCACTTAAAGTAGCCTACTTTCTTACTACAACGACTGTTAACATTTTCCTCTACACATTCATTTTTTCATGTGTTATCCTCATAGATTATATTCAGTGTAGTATCTTGGCTTGTTTGTGCTATTGTCGGTACTGTTGTATCACATTCTTTCTACGATAGTGTCTTAGCTTGTTTCAAGTCATGTTGTATCAGTTCTTTCTACAATACCACGTACTTGTTTTCTCACCATCTTTTTATTGCTGGGTGATATTTTATAATGTATATAATTTACATCTTCGTTTCTACAAATAATATAGTGGACACAATCATGCATATCAAGTTTTCTGTGCCCTGACTCCTGACACCTGGTCCTATCCCCTAGCCTCTGCCCCTAGGAGGGTGGCTTTCTGAGTGTATAATGGGAGAGCCTGAGAGAAGACCCCAAATATTTAAGACTTGGTAGTGTTTCTGAAAACTGGTGTGAAGGTGGAGCTAAAAACAGAAGGACCAACTGAATGTCTATTTCGAGCGTGTGTGGAGTCCCAGGTCCCCTTCTCACTCAGGTTGTGGCTGGCTGCCCTATCTGTCCTTGCCCCAGTAGAAATCCAGCGGGATCTGTTCTCTGGTGGGGGTCTCTGAACTTTTGTTTCACTTCTTTAGGAATCATTATTTAGAGTTGAAATTATTGGGTAAACTGTAAAAAACATTTAATGACTCGTGATACCAGATAACTTGGTAAAAATTATTACAGTGTGTGTGTCACTGCCCTTTGACCAACATTAGTCATTGTCATTACAAAACCTTCGCTCACTTAATGGGTAGATAATGTTAATTCTTAATTCTACTTTGCAATTATTAGCTGGGTTATTTGGGGGGTTAATTTAACGGTTAATTTAACCTTGCAAATTAGCTGTTTGTATCTTCTGTTTGTATGATCTATATATTATAATTGATTCAGAACACACTAAAACCTGTGTTCTCTAACACTGGCCCTAACCTTGCAGTGTGTCTAGAACTCCATCTGTACCCTTAGCAGGGGGCAGTGGAACAGGACTAAAGCTTCAGTGCCTGCCTGCGGCCGGGCACTCTGTGTGGGTGACCTTCCTCTGTTGTCACTGCATTTCTGAGGGGTGGGTACTGTCACTGTCCCTACTGGATGGTAGGGGGGATCCATGATGTTCATGGAAAGCACTGAGGCCCAGACATAAGCATAGGAAGATAGTTTTACCAGCTTTCCAGGAGCAGAGGTAACTGTTGATTAATATTTTTTCCATCTATGAATGTTTTAATTGGATTTTTAGTATGTAAATAGATACCGTATAAAGGCACGAATGATGGTGTTTTTGACCCAGCTTTTTGTCCAGGCTGATAAAAGCATCTTACAGATGATGTCAAGCAGGAGGTGCTGCGGACCTCCTTGCAAGGAGAAGCTTGCTTGGTTCTCCCCCACCCCCAACCCCCCGCCGGGCCAGCCATCTCCACCACCCTCCTTCCCAAAAGGGTACCAGCTGACAGTTTCCTGCATCCAGAGAGAGAAAGTGTGGTGTAACTAATGTCCTAAGTCGCTCATATTTTCCTTTAAAAGTGCACTGTGCATTTTCCCCCAGAGAAACCTCCAGGGCTAGTTTTATTTAGGATAGATGACATCCTCTGGGAACATGCCAAATTGAGGGTACAGTAAGGAGGGAGGCACCAAGAGGGGACACAGCCAAGGAGTGCATGTGACAAATGAAAGAGAGAACACCTCTCCCCAAGAAACTCATGTTGATCCAACTGTGCAAGCAGAGTGCAGTTTAAACCATGAACAAGGACAGAGATAGGTGCCCAAGAGCAGGGCTCACTTGGTGGGCAAGGGGTTTGGAATGTGCTGTGTTATAAGAAAGAATGTTTGGTGATCCCATCTTGCTTCTGGTTGGAAATGTCTGGAGGAGGGAGGAGAATTTTCAGAGTAAGTGTATATTCAGAGCGGTAATTTGCAGTTTATAGAGTTATGAACATGAATTGCTATGTAGGACAAAAGGTAAACCAGGTCCAAGGTTGTTGGATTAAAAACTGTGTGTTGCCCTTAACAGAAATGAGGCCACAGAGACTTATTTAAATTCCACCAGCTAGACATGTGTTTTGAATACCAGCATTAGAACTCAGGAGTTTCTACAGCTTTTAAGCTGGATTATGGCTGGATGAGCCAAGAAACATGCTGTTTATTCTGAGAAAAAGCTCTGCAGTATGGGAATTTCAAAGGCTAGGGTCATGTTCAGGTTACTTTCTTAGGAAACCTAACACAGTTCTGGCTATAATGCGTGAGACCAGTGACTTCTTCAAACAAGAGGATTGCCTCTGTCCATCCTGCATAGAAATAAATCTGATCTTAGTTTACACAAGACTTGAGTCTTAATTTGGGCATTTACGAGTCTTACTGGTGTCTGCACAATCAATGGGGGCCGGCGGGGAGAATTTGGGTTTGCATGAAGATTTGAGGGGTTTTGAGTTTTGGCTCTTCCATTTTGTAGTAAGTTGCATCAGTTCTCTGAGCGTCGGTTTCCTTATCTGCAAACTGTTACAGCTCATTTTTTTTCTAAAACCCATTTTTCCCCCCCAAAAGAGAAAGAAGGAAAGTAGAAATTATCTGCAGTCCCACTATCCAGAGATAACCAGAGTTCAGTAAGCTTTGGCTGTGTTGCCCCGAGGGTCAGAAAATCAGAAGAGAGTACTCTAAGTGGGAAAACTCTGCGTAAACAGGAGATATTTTTGCTGAAGGACAGGTGTTAACTCTTGAACCTCTTCACCACAGGCCAAGAAGCGCTTTATGATTTCATCTTGTTTTTAAATTCTTTTATCTCATTTTGTTTATTTTCTCTGATTATCACAATAATGATGCAGATTTTTTGGCTTATCTTCAGTTTCTAATTTTTCTACAGCATACATATATCTAAGTAATCTTAGATAATGAATTTTAAAAAAGTAGCTAATGTGTCCATTGTAGAAATTTTATAAAGAAAAACAGGACAAGGAAGAAAAATCCATAATCCCATCACGTAGCATGAGCCACTCTGACTTCTTCTTTTTTTTTTTTTTAATATTTTATTTATTTGACAGAGAGAAATTACAACTAGGCAGAGAGGCAGGCAGAGAGAGAGAGGAGGAAGCAGGCTCCCTCCGGAGCAGAGAGCCCAATACGGGGCTTGATCCCAGGACCCCGGGATCATGACCTGAACTGAAGACAGAGGCTTTAACCCACTGAGCCACCCAGGTGCCCCGAGCCACTCTGACTTATTATAATTCTCTCTAGTCATTTTTCTGTGTATTGTGTTTCACATGTACTAGGTGAAATCCTAATATGTCTAGATATGATTTGAAAAAAGTCCTTACTTAGGGACTCAATGGAAACTTGCTGTACTGAATTGTTAATGTCAGGCCTGAAAACAGTTGTTTTGATTTTATGTCTCTATTAATAAGTTTGTTTTGGAATATGTCTTTAGCTGTCTGCATTTTTTTCTTTTGAATTCCTTGATCGCATCCTCTGCCTGTTTATCCATTGATGTTTATTTTCCTGCCACGGTTGAAAAGTTTTTAATTTTTAAATTAAATTAAATTTTTTAAAAATTTAAATTAAATTAAATTAAATTTTTAAAAATTTTTAAATTTTTGTTAATCACATGAGCCAAATTTATTAAATGTTAGCATGATGGCCTAATTTCAGGTGAACATTGAGTTTCATATATTGAACATAACTTGATCACCCTTGACGCCTGGGAATATGGGGAGAGCAGGGAGGGGTCTGACTGCTGGTCTCTTTGCATGAATTGCTCTGATGGTCACTGAATTCTGGAATTATCTCCCAAAATGAGGCCTTTTGGTGTACATTCAGTACGGTCTACAGCAGTGCTGTCCAATAAAAGTATAGTTATAAGCCACACATGTCTATTCAAAAATGTTTTGGCAGCCACATTTTTTAAAAGTTAAAAGAAAACAAGTGAAATTAATTTTAAAACATAGTTAAGTTAACCTGTTAAAAACATATTTTTAAAAAAACGTTTTAGGGGCTCCTGGGTGACTCAGTGGGTTAAGCCTCTGCCTTCCTCTCAGGTCATGATCTCAGGGTCCTGGGATCCAGCCCTGCAGTGGGCTCCCTGCTCAGCGGGGAGCCTGCTTCTCCCGCTCCCTCGGCCCACCCCAGCTCGTGCTCTCTCTCAAATAAATAATCTTTTGAAAAAATAAATAAAAACACGTTTTAGTTAACTAAAACCATGATCATTTCAACAGGTAATCAGCGTTGAAAGCTATTAATGAGACAGTTTACATTTTGGCCCTGACTCTTCTGATTTTGATGTCTGTCTTCAACACTTCCTGCCCATTTCAGGTGTTTGGGAGCTCATGTAGCTCGTGGCTACTCTTTGGGACCACACAACTCCCAGAGGAGGTAAGACTCTGAGAGCGAGTGCCCTGACACGTCCAGACATTGCCTTGAGACAGGCTCTTGTTCTCTGCTGTGCTACGGAAAAGTTCTTCAGAAGCCCAAGGTTCTGTGGCGCTGGAATAAGCTTTGATCCCTTACTGAGGTTGAGCATTAGGGACTGCGATCCTCATCACATGGGGTTTGAAGAGGAAGGGACACTCAGGTGGTTCTTCTTGCCTTTCTCTGAACACCAGTGATCAGTGTGTGGTAACGACAGAGACTAAAAGGTTTTAGTGCTTCCCTCAGGATACACACAGTGTGGCGTGCTTTATATTCCTTGTCTCATTTAATTCTCGTAACAACCCTGTGAGGTAGGTATGATCATCTTGTTTAAAGGTGAAGAAGTTAAAAACTCACCCATGGGTCCATGGTTAGAAAGAAGCAGAATCAGAGAAAAGAGACCCTGTACTGAGGAATAGGGCTCTCCTGTACTAAAATGGGAGGTAGTCCCCGTGTGGTGGGAGTATGATGGGTTCTAGATCCTCCCCAGTTGAAAGGCTCCCCCCCTCTTTTTTTTTTTTGTTTTGTAGTGAGATCTCAGCTCTGTGAATCCTGAAGTTTGCGCACTTTAAAAATAAGATAGTGTATGGCGTGAGAGCAGTGAATGCCCAAGTTTCTGAGAAATCAGTACAGCAGTGTGACGTGCTAACGTGACATAATACATCCAGGTGTCACGTAAATATGGGAGTTTATGAACGAGCTTGGGTATGAAGGCCTGCGATATGCACAGAGGAGCAAATGGACCAATGACCCTGTTTCCCCAATCCAAATAACATTGTCACTCCCATTTTGAGCTGCATTTTGTGACCTCAAATACATAAGAAGGACAGTGATGGTGCTCAGTCGGTTAAGTGGTTAAGCCTCTGATTGGAATCTGGCTGAGGTCACAATCTCAGAGTCCTGGGATGAGCCCCACATTGGGCTCCACGCTCAGCAAGTGGTCTGTTTCTCCCTCTGCCCCTCCCCCTGCTCGTGCTCATCTGTACACGAACTCTCTCTCTCTCTCAAATCTTTAAGAAGGAAAAAAAGGGCAGTGACATGGAGCTATGTTATTATATTGGCAACATCATGATTTGAGATTCTACCTAGAACCGATTATCCAGAACCAATCTAAACACCAGAGCTCTCTTCTTCAATACAATGTTGAGGGTTTAGCCTTTATTTGAAAACACATCAAGCATATGTTGTCTTCCAAATTGCTCCTGGGCTTAGGGGCCAAATCAGCTGACACATGTGTATTGGGTACCAACCTAGTTTAAGCCATCATCTTCTACCCTCAAAAAACATGCATGCTAAAAATTTGGGAGAAAAGACACATGCGTGAAAAATTAAATAATATTACCTTTAAAATGAAAATTCAGGAGAACAAAAGACTTGATATAGGCTCGTGGTGGCAGGTGGTGAGGATCATGATTTTAGCAGGTTGTCAGTTTGGAGGAAAGAAGTGGCTGCCGGGGCGCCTGGGTGGCTCAGTGGATTAAGCCACTGCCTTCAGCTCAGGTCATGATCTCAGGGTCCTGGGATCGAGCCCCACATCGGGCTCTCTGCTCCGCAGGGAGCCTGCTTCCTCCTCTCTCTCTGCTTGCCTCTCTGCCTACTTGTGATCTCTCTCTCTGTCAAATAAATAAATAAAATCTTAAAAAAAAAAAAAAAGTGGCTGCCAATTCTGGGATCGGGCTATGTGCATATGGCCCGAGTCACTGACGATGGAGGGCCAGTCTGCAAGAATTTCCTCCATGATCCCCATTTTGTCTCATAAATGTGACTCTTTAAATGCTGTATTTTTAATACATCACTGTGGACTTGGCTTTGCTCAGACATATTTAAGCAACTGGTCAGTTACTGGTCAGTTGGTTGGCACTTGGGAAAAGGTCACTTTCTGCAACGTTCTGAGGCTCAGTGTGGGTGTAGTTGCTCACAGTGGGCCCCAGGACCTCAGGAGTGAAGGACCAAAAGGTGGCTGCCTTCCTCCCTGCTCTCAGCAGGACAGAGGAAGAGTGAACTGCGTGGACTCTCGAATCAGAAAGCCTGGGCATGGCTCTCCTTTATGTTCCTGTTCTCTCTGTTCTAGTTCGTAAGTTACTATCCTGTGCTTCTTCTCATCTTAAGGCTGATAACGAGACCTATTTTAGAAGGCAATTATAAAGGTTAAAATGAGATGCTGAATGCAAACAGTGCTCAGTAATTGTTAGCTGTAACAGAGAAAATTTATTGGACTTATGCGTGCCATGCTCGGTGCAAGGCTTTTTATTAGGGGCTGTGGGATTCAGATGGTAACAGTAATGGTGATTATAGCTCACACTTGTCCAGTGCTTACTTTGTGCCGGCCTTTATATATATTATTAAGCTCTCAAGTCTTTTAGCGTTGAGCTAGATAGTACACAGTCCCAGGAAGTCAAGGCACATGGTGGCAAATAAGCTCGCTCTGTGACTTCACAGAAGGAAGTCAGGAACAAGTAGATAATTACAGCATCGAATTCTACTCGCAGGTGTTTCTCAATGCGTACTGGTTCCCATCCTGTCTTTTCCCCTTTTCTTTGTGTTCTCATTGCTTGGGATGTGGCCGATCAACAGCATTATCTTTGGAAGCTGAGGATAGGTGGTTTCTGGTATGATCTCGTGAGGAATTGTCTGGTTCTGTTACACTCTTTCCCTTCATTTCCACTAAGCCCAAATCTGCCTGGTCCAGATCTTTGATCTCACCAACCTGCTGGCAGAGTGGTGGAACCAAGGAATGGAAGTTTGCTGTCCTCCCTGCCCATCGTCCATGGTGATGGTCTGTTTATTGAATATGTAATTGAATTATTTACAAGGCCAGTGTTCCCTTTAGTAGAAAAGTTCCCATTTTGAAAAAGTGAGTTCTTTTCTGTTGCCTAACCTTGGCAAACACCCTTTTCTGGCTTTGCCATGCAAGTGACTAGTCGCGATCATGGATGACTTAGGTTGGCATTCAGGAAACACTTACTTTTTGTCCTAGATTGGAAAAAGATGAGAAGATAAGCCCACCCTGACCATGAGTGAGTCCCAAATCCCTGAGTTTAATAAATGTGAAAAGATAGATGCCATGGCCCATAGTTGCCTAGGCCAAAGGGAGCCCCCAAGCTTCAGACAGTAGACACGCAGGCTCATCTGTGCCCACCTTGGCCCCAAGGAGACATGCCACATCTGTTCCTTGCCTTGGACAAAATGTGAAGGGAGTACTTGGGGCTGAGAACAGGCATCTTTGAATGGAGGCCGTGTAACGTTTTTTTGCCTCTTGCCAAGGCAACCTCTTTCTATGAAAAATACCCTCTAGGATTTAGCCAGCCTGTAGGAATGCACTTATTCCGTAACAGATATGGGGTTTTTTGGCCCGTACCTGATAGCCATTCTTGTAATCTGCGGTGAACACCAGGCCTTCAGAATGGCGCTCAGGGACATTTCACGCTTGCCATGGAGTTAGATCTCATACAAACGGGACCACACATACTCATACGTTTCAGCATGGAAGGGGTACAAATTCATCAAAATGCAAAAACGTTTTATTTCTAAAGAGATGGGCCTGTCGTTACGTAACAGGTATGGAGAGGGAGGGAGGAAGAGTAGTTTAGCTCTCCCCATGGACAGCATCCCGTGGCTGCCAGGAGTCCTGGCTACGAGAGATGCTTATTACAAAATGAGCAATACAGAGGCTGACATTGTCCAAAAGCATTCCAGCAAATATATATATATATATATATATATATATATATATATATATATTTGACAGATATATATATATATATATATATATATATTTGACAGAGATCAAAAGTAGGCAGAGAGAGGGGGGCGGGGAAGCAGGCTCCCTGCTGAGCTGAGAGCCTGATGCAGGGCTCAGTCCCAGGACACCGAGATCATGACCCGAGCCGAAGGCAGAGGCTTTAACCCACTGAGCCACCCAGGCGCCCCCCAGCAAATATATTTAAAAGGAAAAGAGAAGGCCAGACGGCCTCCTGGGCAAAGTGGGGGGAGCTCTGAGAGCTTTGACTACAGCTGGCTACGGGTGATGGGAGGAGACACACAAGTGAGCATCAGGGATTGGAAGTACGTCACAGAGGTCACCCTGTGATACAGAACATGGGTGACTTAGGGGTGCTGATAATTCTTTGAGCTCTAGTTCCCAGACTGAGACCTAAAAGGTTAGGGAGGTCAACAAGTCCCGAGCCTGCAGAGGAGAGGCAGCTGTGGTTAGAGAACCAGCCAGCAAGAGCGTCTGCGCTGCTAATCCCTGCAGGAGTTGTTGGTAGGAGCCCTTAGCGAAGGCGGAGAGAAAATACGGTGATTCTTATGGAACAGGTAACGGAATAGTGAGGCGGGGATTGTGAGATGGGAGCTCATGGTTGCAGATAGAGGAGCTAGTGCCCGACTTCATAATGTGGCTAAGATCCGCAGAACTCCTCATCCCGGCAGATTAGAACAAAAGACTTGTCTCTTCCTGAAGACTTGCGCATTTCATTGGATGGTACCCCTGTCCATTTGTGCGATGCCCCAAGTCTAGGAGTGATTTTTAAATTTTCTTCCCCTTTTCTCTCACTGTGCATGGTCTAACCGATGTCTCCCAAATCCATCCCTAACTGCCCTTCTGCTACGGCCTCATGAGACTCCCATCGGTTCTCACCGAGACCACACGCAGCCCCCCTGTGGGGCGCCCTACATCCGTTCTTGCCCCTGTGCATCTCATCTTTACGCCACCCCATGGGGCAGCTCCTCCATGGGCTTGGACTGCACTCTGAGGGCAGGGTTGGCCTTGGCTTACAAAGGCCCTTTCCTCTTGCTCTCTCTGCTCCTACCTTGTCCCGCTTTTCGCTGGCCATGCTTCATATCCATGGGTCTGCCTGTGCTAAGTCCTAATGTAGGCCCCATACACTAGCCAGTTCTCCTACCTGGAATGTTCTCCTGCCTCCTCCTTTACCCTCTTCCCCCAGCCATGGGCTCCTTCTTGTGTGTCTTTCAGACTTCAGCTCAGGCACCCATGTCCCCTTCCCTGCCCTCCAGAATGAACTAGCCATTCACTGCCCCCTCCTTCCCTCCACACACACCATGACCTGGTTTGGATGGCTCGTCTGCTTCCATCTCTGAGAACAGAAGCTTCATGAGAGCAGGGCCCTGGTAGCCCCTGCCGCCCGAGCAGTGCTGATCCAGAGGGAGAACACATTACCTATCAGTGGGTGAGGGCCTGGTCCTGCCGTCCTTGTGCCATCACAGGGATGTACGCCGATGGCCTGGGGTCTCGCTGGGGACTTTCTCCTCCCACTGCGTTCCTGGGGTCTGATGCCTGGTCTCCACTTCCCTTGCAGCCGCCCCTGCCAGCTCCCTTTCCCGTCAACGGTGCAGCAGCACAGCCCAGTGTCCTCCCAGAACCCCCCGGTCAGCGGGCCACTGCACTCCGTGTCCTTGCCGCTGCCGCTCCCCATGACCCTGGCAGGCCCGCAGCCCCCGCCAGCCGCCTCACCCAGCCAGCAGCTCGGGCCTGATGCCTTCGCCATCGTGGAGCGAGCCCAGCAGATGGTGGAGATACTCACTGAGGAGAACCGGGTGCTTCACCAGGAGCTTCAGGGTTACTATGACAATGCCGACAAGCTCCACAAGGTACGTGACTTCCCGAAGGAAGACGAGGGAGAAGCAGGGTCTCTGGGAGCGTCAGAATTTTTTACCGCTCATCGGGTGGACGCTCAGACCAGGGGCCAGCAGTGACCCCTTTTTAGGCCGAGCGCCGTGCAAAGCTTTAGGGAGACGAATGAATAGGACACAGTGCCTGCCTTGGAGAAGCTTCCAGTCCAAAAGAGGGAGCGTCCTCTGAGCTCATCCCTGCAGTAGAATGTCAGGTACGGGGTGGGGGTGGGGTGGCCCTGGACCTGAGAATCAAAAGTTCAGTCGTATTCCCCTGGGTGGACAGTGTGGAAGAGGGAGTACCAAGGGGAACAGAGAGGAATGGGCTGAGAGAGACAGGGTTCTCAAGAACCATGGGATTGCCACTTGGGGTTCATCAGCTGGGCTCTGCAGAAAGCACTGTGGCCTCAAGGCTGTGGGTGGAGTCCGCGTGATGGCCTGCTGTCCCTCCTTCTGTCGAGCACTTGTCCGGCAGGGAGGTGCCATGCGAGTCCAGTCTGTGTCCTTACTGCAGGACTATCGGGGTGTGGGGCTTTACGCCGACTGCCACAGTCAGTGGGAGAACTTCTAGCAGGATGAACTGCTGTAGGCAGTGATCTCATGATGTCCCACGTGTCAGGACCTGGGAGGCTTCCAGTTGCACGGAAGAGGTGAGGGGCACAGGCATTAGGATGTGGCAGAGCGAGAGGGCCACAGAGTCCCAGAGTTTCCTTTCTGGAGTGACCTTCTAGGGTCTAAGTTCCTGTCTCTGTCCTGGACAGAGGGGCTTTCGTGAAGAGGAAAGGTCAGAATAGAAACCCCGCCTGACTACAGGAGCGTTGCCATTTGGTCCCGTGTGGTGGTTAGTGCTCCTGGCTGGCTGGCCCGCGTAGCGTTCCTCTCTCAGCTGGTCTTCTCGCTGGTCAGCGTTTCTGAAGCGGGGGTGCCTCTTCTTTCCTGACAGACCCACTGGGAGCAGTGGGCTTGATGGTGCCAATGTTTTCAGGCAGAATCTGCCCCAGCACGTTCGTGCAGAGCTTCCGCCCAAAGGGTCTGGAGCTCCCTGGAGTCAAGACCAGACTTGGCTCAGAGACCTCTGGATGCCTTTCCTGGAGGGGAAAGAATGAGAGCCAGAGAGAAATGGGCTGCCTGAAGTTTGCAACCCTACCCCCACCCTGGTCAGACCCCAGAAGCCGGGAAACAAGCACGCTGTCTTGTGGCCTTGGCTGTAAGTCCCTGCTCAGACCCAAGCTTGCCTCAGACACCTACTGGGGCAGATTCCTTCTAGGCGCGGTCTGCACTTTGGGAAGGAGCTCCCTAGCCCCTCCTGGGAAGTAAGTCATTCTTTCTTCTCCCTAATGAAGCCTTGTGGCGGAGAGGTCCAGGAGTTAGGCAGACCCACCTGTGGGCAGTTTGGTCCTGGGTCTTCCCACATGGATGTCTTTGAATAGTGGACGATGCAGAAATTGGGAGGTCTTGTTATTCTTGTTTTTTTTTTTTTTTTTTTAATGATTAACATATACTTTTTACTGACCCGTCATGAGCATCACTGTCTTGATTTCGGTGCACGTTTCTGTTTTGAAAAACCAAATCAATCTCCCAGGGGCTCAGCTTCCCCGCACAGGTGATGATTCTTAATCTTTGGGGTCAAAAGGAAAAATCAAAAGCGGTTTCCCTTCTGGAATTCAAAACTCCTTCAGTCCCTTGAATATTACAAATGGTTCTATGGTTACTCCACGTCATGAGTCAGTCACATGTCAGACTGGAATTGTCAGTCTGAACACACAGCTTTTAATGGAGCCTGCTGTGTTCATCCCTTGTCCCGAGCTGTTGTCCGCAACCAGTACCAAGAGACACAAGGGCTGCCTGAAGGCTGTGACATAACCTTCCGCAGCTTGTGTCCCCGAGGTGGGCCTTGTCCCAGGTCCTCCCTATGCATGGGCTGCCCTGCTCAGCCATCTGTCAGCAGGTCTGGGGAGAGGACTGTTGGGTGAGGGGATGACCTCACTTCTCGGTGAGGATGACCCTGGGTTTGGTGGAGACACAGGCGGCTCCCAAGGACGGGCCGCCCTGTGCCAGCAGTGACATCCAATCTGGGATCCTTACAGTGTTGATGCCCTTGCAGAGATTCACTGTGAGGGCAAAACCAGAAATAGATGAATTTTTAACGACAGGCCCTAGCCTACGTATCCTGTGCCAGGAGCATAGCGGGAAGGAACGGCTACATGCGGAGCCTGCCAGAGCGCAGCCTGTCTGGAAGACCCTGTTTCCAGAGAGGCACGAGGCGGTGATTATCACTGTTAGTGTGGGACCGACGGCTGAGGACCCCTGAGAGAGTAGTTGTTTATCGTTTTTCCTTTCGGCCATGCATTTTGCTTCTCTTTCCTTCCGGTTTCCCTGAAACCTAATTAATGGACAGAGTTTGCGGTGGGACTGGACCACGGGCCTTTGAGGGGTTCAGCCTCAGAAGCCGTCAGGGCCCAGGTGGCCATGTGAAGGGAAAGAGCCAGATATTTCCTGTGGAGACACTGCTCTTTGGTCAGCAAACAGTGGTGGCTCTGATTGGGCCCTCTGCGACTGAGACCGCAGGCCAGTCTTGTCCTATGGATCTCTGGGCTGTGCACGTGAAGGGGCTCAGGGAAGACACCAGTATCTTAAGCTTGGAGTAGCTGAGGTTTTCTCTCTCTCTGCTTCTGGTTCTTTTCTGGGACAGGGAGTGCTTCTCTGTGAGATTCCAGGGGCTGTGCAGCTTGGCTGGAGAGCTTCCTGACACCGGCCTGAAGGGGAGGCAGGTGCCGTGGAGGCAAACCCGGGGATGTCTCCATGGGATCCTCCTGGGACTCTGAACTGGCCCGGGTGTTTTCATATCAAAGCCAACCTGTCCAGCCTGCCCCTTGCCTTTAGCAAATGTCAGGGGAAGCTTCGGTGTTCTGGACGTAGAGGATAGGTGGTTCCCGTTATGAAGGAGTGTGCAGTTGAGTCGTAGACTGAAGTGAGACCGAAAATTCTGAAAATGATTCTAGGGCAAGTTCTCACCCCTAGGGATCCTCGCTTCATGTCCCTGAAAGGGGATCATTCATTTTTCACTTGAATGCTTCCAGAGGAGAGAAGCTCCCTCCTACTGGGACTATTTCTAGGAAACATAGTTTGGAAATTCTCCCTTCTGTTGAATCAAAGTCTGCATCCCTTGGACTCGCTCCATTTCGTCACAGCGCTGTCCTCCCTAACACACTGAAGGGGACGAACGTCTCCATCATGACGACGGGAAGCTGCCATTTCCCACAGGAAGTACCTTGTCCTGGACTGAGACCTTTGCCCTTTCTCACTGGGTAGCTCCCAGCATGTAACCACATCGCAGTTCCTGACTGTTTTAGGATTTAAGATAGTTAACCGTGCTGACCCAGGGATCCTGCAGTCTCATTGTATAAAGTGTGCCAAGGGACGCTCTTCCCGTGCAGGAGAGAAGCCACGATCGGGAGCAGTTGACAGTGCCTGAGTCTGGCTTGAGGAGTTACCTGTTTGAGGAGTTATTCATCAGCCTGCATTTGTGTTAGGGGCAGGACCATAAGGGCTGTTTCTGTATTCAAGAAGCTGACAGATCAGAGACATAAAGTACATACGCAGGGCAGAATTCCAGCCAGATGAGAGTACTGTGAAATCAGCGGAAAGTTTCCATGCTCCACGTCCTGGAGGCAGGCTCCGGGTTATCCTGGGCTTGAGCCAGCAGCACCGGTTGCCTGGGGGACGCCTCAGCGTCTCTGCTTCTGAGGACTAGGTGATGCCCTCTGGCCCGGAAGGGGACTGTCCCCAAGGCATCCCCATCTGCCTGAAAACAATGGCCACCTATATAGAGGAAATTAGCCATCTCTAGGCAGTATGTTCTGAAGCCATCTCTTGAAAACAAAATTAAAAGGAAGGAACATCATTTACAGGAGGGCTGTGAACAGGAGTTAGGATGTGCTGTTCTCTCTCCACAGTACCAACAATTCACGATCTTGCTGGAAGAAACAGAAAGGCCTGTTGAGATGAGGGGACCAGGAAAGGATCAGCTCTGGTGTTAGGAGCCCTTTGGGAAAATAACCGGGTACCGAGGGGCGCCTTGGTGTTCTGCTTCGCCCTGGGGGGCTGCCACTTTCCAGAAGCCCCCACACTGTCCAGCCTCTTCACGGACCTCTTCCCAGTCGTGTCTTCCCGGCTCCGTTGTAACCTCTGGGACACTGACCACATTCTCCCTCCTTCAGTGTGTGACACCCCCGGCTTTCTGTCTTACTCACCAGCTCCTCCATTGCACCTGCTGCGAGCTCTTGACGCCCCCCACCCCCAACGGTGCAAGTCCTCCCTTTGGGTGTAACTCCTGCCCTTCAGTCTTCCTCTCATCCCTGGACTTCCTGTCATGTTAGAAACACGCGCTTTCCTTTCTTGGCCCTGTGCCGTGGCTCCCGCACCATCTTCTGAATAGAATGCGAAGCCCTTTGGTCGTTTCTGCTTGTCAAAGTCCTGTTCATCCTTCGAGTGTTATTGGAAGTAGCATTCTCTCTGAAATCTTTCTGAAAGAAGCCTGTTCTTACCCCTGCCAAGTGACTTTGTTTAGGCTGTGAGAGCATCCAGAACCACCACACCCCTTACCTTGCTGCCTTGGAGAAGCGCATGTGTCTGGGGAGAGGCCAAGGCTAGACCATGAGCGCCCTGAGACCAGAAATTATCTTTACCTCGTTCTTTGTCCTTGGCACCCAGACACACAGAAAATGCACGGTCGATACCTGCTCTCTAAGGATGTGTATTACTTACAAAGGTCTCAGCGGGGACTTTCTGATCTGAGTGGTTGGGGTACAGGCAGCGAGGGTGCCTGGCTCCTGATGACAGAGCGCTCCTGTGGACCTACCCAAAACACGGTGCAGGCCTCTTGCTGCCCAGTGAGGGGCGCTACTGCTTCAACCCTCCCCGCTTGGCCTGCGGTCCTAACTCTGAGCAGCAGTTCCTCAAGGTTCCACGTTCCTCTCTCCTGCATTTATGCTATGGAATGGTAAAATGGGAGCTGTTGGGATCTACTTCCAAAAACGTACGGCTGTAGGGGACTCCTGTTAGGACAGTTACAGCGACTTGGTACAGATGTAAATATGCCAGCAACAAAAGGCACAGCCCTTGACTTGGTGAAGGGAAGAGAGAATCATCTTCACCCTGTATCGTTCAGTTCCTTCACATGAAGAGGTTTCCTGTGGGGCATTTGCCTATAATTAGATACGAGTCCTGTGTCCTTATGTAGACACGCTCCTAGGCGGAGGGGTAAAAATGCCTAACGATGCCTCTCCTTGTGTGGATTTTATGTTCCTTGGGGGTTGGGTAGGAGGGTGTCTGGAAGAGCTCCAGACGTGGAGTCTGGAAATGTGGGTTCTGCCAGGTGGCATCGGGCAGTCCAGCCAGACTTGAGAACCAGTCGTTTCCAGGTTCTGGTGTGGCCCTTCCAGGCCAGAGAGGGTGGGGAATCGATGGCACCATCTGTAGATGGTGCCGCCGGAGATGTGGAAGGAAGACCCCGCCTTCACGGCCGGCGTGTCCAAGAATCAGTCTAACGGAGGCCCCAGTGTGCGTGCCAGGAATCCCACCTTCATGCTGCTTCTTTCTTGCAGTTTGAAAAAGAACTTCAGAGAATTTCAGAAGCCTATGAGAGCCTGGTCAAGTCCACTACCAAGCGGGAATCACTGGACAAGGCCATGAGAAACAAACTGGAAGGAGAGATCCGGAGGCTTCATGACTTCAACAGAGATCTCCGAGGCACGTCTGGCCCCATCCACGTGCTCCCTGCGTTAGACTCCCATGGAGCCAATGGCCTGCTTTCCAGGCCATGCTGTGTCCAGTAATCTCGCGAAGTCCCACCTGGGGCAGGGGTGCTCAAAGAGCAGGACTGTTCTTTTCTCCAGTGTAGGCTGTGGGTTGTGGATTGCTGCCCTCGGCCTGAGAAGTGGCAGCTTCTAGGCACCAGTGCATGAAAGTGAGGAAGCCTGTGTGTAGCTCCTTCCCTGCTTTTAAGGGTCTGCATCAAACTGACTCCATAAAATAAAAATTGAACTTCAAAATTGAAAAAACAATAATAAAATAAAAGTACTTAGCGTGATTTGTGACTCTGCGAAGAAGAATGTTTGAAAAGACCAGTGTTGGATGCCCAGCCCTTCCCGCATCAGGCTGTCATTTGGTAGCCTTCTTTGAAAGCCATCAGTCAGCTCTTGCTAGAGAGAGTATAGAAGACAGAGCTGGACAGCATTCTCGTGGAAGAAAACGACAAAGCCCCCAGTTGTGAAAAGAGTAGATATGTATGTATATAAACTCCCCAAAAGTTGGAAGCCACCTGCTGTAGGATGTTGGCAGTCTCCAATGAAGAATGACTTAAGCCATAACATTTTACGAGTCTCTCAGTGAGCTAAGCCACTTTTCAGTTGCCTCATCAGCGGAAATAACATACTGATGGTCTCCAGTGGCTAGAGCCTACCTTTCCCATTACCACAAGTCCTTTTGTCTTGGGAATCACAGACATTCCTTACAGACTTAGCAAACTGAATTATTGAATTGAATAAATGAAGACTTACCAAGTGGTTTGAGCAAACGTAGAACTCTCTAGGTAGAATCTCCATCCATTTTGACTTTTTAAAAAAAATTTTGATTTTTAGTTCATTCTTATTTCTGTTTTTGGCTTCGCAGCTGCCTGTAGCAGCACAGGCTAACCATAGGGCTAGTGGTCAGGGATAGACTAGGACTGGGTCTGAGGCCAAGGACAGTTAGCTCCTTTTCAAGGACTTCCAAACAGAGGTTTTCTGGCTTTGCACATAACTATATGATTCTTCTCAGAACCCGTGCTCCTGCTGCTGACCCCAGATTTTATTTTTATTTTATTTATTTGATAGAGAGAATGAGAGTGAGCAAGCATGAGAGGGGGAAGGTCAGAGGGAGAAGCAGACCCCCCCTCACTAAGCGGGAGCCCAATGCCGGACTTGATTCTGAGACTCCAGGATCATGACCTGAGCTGGAGGCAGTTGCTCAAAACAACTGAGCCACCCAGGCACCCCAACCCCAGATTTTAGAACCTAGTCCTCTTGCCAAGAGGGATTCAGCTTGGGGCTCCTGGCACCTATGTTGTTTCTTGCTGGGCTGGTGACTTTGGGTCTACATGCATGTCTTTGTGACGATGTTTTCTATGTGCGTAGATCGCCTGGAGACGGCCAACAGGCAGCTGTCCAGCAGGGAATACGACGGGCACGAAGACAGAGCTGCAGAGGAGCTCTACGCTTCCCAGAGTGAGTCTCCACATTTCTCTGTCCCCACGCTGGTATTCTTAAAAACTGGGAGCCTGAGGAAGGTATCTTGTTAATTTTAAGTAGGTTTCTAAGTAGGCGGTTTGCCTCTTGTGTGTTCATGTCGCCTAGAGGCTGCTGGGCCTTGGAGGACGCCCTCCTAGGTCTGCCAGACATAAAGCCAAGGTTGATTTCTCTTATTTCAGCAATGTTTATATTCCGTCTTTCTGACCTACAGTTTCTCTCCGTTTCTCTAGACCATCTTCCAAGAAATAGCAAGGTCACAACCTTTCCCTCCATTCCTCCCTTTAAATGAGGCACAACTCTTTTCCTCCATGGAGAGGGAAGGAGGTGCCTGGTGGGATCTGGTCCTCCTGGCATGGTTTTGTGCTCCTTAGGGTGAGCGTTTCCTGGATGCCCCTTGTAGCATCCAGTCACCGAGGGTCCCACTGTGCATCTCCAGGTGTGGCACTCATTTGCAGAAGACACTGAGCCCAGAATAAAATGATTAGTGGCAACCTGGGCCTCTAGATTTATTGGGAGAATATCTTAGTCTTTTTTACCAGAGGCAAATGATAGAAACAAAGGGGTTTTGAGACACCATTGGTCAGGGTTTGAATCTCTGCAAATCCAGTGTATGTCACAAGTGTAAAAATTCAACTCTTTTTTTTTTTTAAGCTGTTTAGAAAATTGGATTTATTTTTGTATCATAATTCTCAGCAACATCGTGAGTCAGGTGTTCACAAACTACAGATAGTTGCTTCCAACAACAGAAAATCACGTGTTCAGGCACTGGCCGTCCCTTGTACGATGGTTTTCTGAGGCTTGGCCCCCGAGTACAGCCCTACATTCTCAAGGCAGGGAAACAATCAGTTCAGTTTTCTCATTTCTAAAACTGTTTGGTTGGGTTCAAGCTCCTTGGTTTCCCCAAATTTATTCATGGTAGCACTCAGTTATTAGTCTCAGTTTCGTGGTTTAAAATTCTGTTTCGGCAAATGGATGCTAATACCATTGAGGGATTTTGGCATAGAATCCTTGGGTGTCTTGCAGGTGACTTGGCCTTTGTTCCAGATTTATATAAACAGCAGTCAGCATCTTGAATGACTCACTTTCCTAACAAATTTTATCTCTTCTTCTGGGCACAGTCCACCCACCCTCTCATTCGAGCTTTCATTCAAAAGAGGAGTCATTTGTGCTCTCTGCATTTAGGATTTTAATACCTGGACTTGGGTGCCCATGTGCCTGGGTGAGAGGAGGTGTCTCAGCAGTTACATCAGGAATGTCACCCTGCTGGGACTCTGCCTTCTTGTGGGGGATATTTTTGTGTCACTTAGCTCGGGTCAGGGTGGAAAAGCTAGTTAGTTTCACCCGAGGGGCCTTTGCTCCTGACTCCCAGTCCAGACTGTGGTGATGGAATAATAAGGTTTGGGGTTGTGTGAGTTGGGAAGTGTTCCCGAAAACGTTAGCCTTCTGGCTGAAAGCTAACACATCAATAATACAGGCCAAGAGGGCCTTCCAGCTTTACAGGGAATGATTTGTTCTGTGCAAACATGCCTCACTGTGTTCCATAGGCATAAACAAGACAGTCCAGAGGCATTTTTCAATGCTTAAAGGTATCTCAGTGTTGATGTTTAATGTCATTGAATCTAGGCAGGGCATTTGAAGCAGGTTTGTTACCCGTGATGTCTAACAGATTTTTCAGTTCCTAATCTTTACATGATATTTGTGCCTTTTCCTCTCCTGGTGTGGCAAGAGATGGACTTGAGATGTTATTTCAGTTTGCAAATATGTTTTCTTCTCAGTGAATTGTAAGAACTCTTTGTATATTAAAGAAATTAACATGTCCTGTACTGTATATGTTGCAGATATTTTTCTCCGTTTTTTAATCTTTGATTACAGTGTTCTTTATAAGAGATATTTTAAAGTAACCATATTTCTACTTTCCAGGCTTTCTATCACGCTTAGAAATGCTTATTGCTCCCCAAGATTATAAAAATATTCACCTATGTTTTCTTCAGATGTGTTTATGATTTCACTGTTTACAAGGCTTATATTTTTGAAACTAGTTTGGAAGGCACAATAGAAGGCAAACTCAGGAGGGAGACTAATTAACGGAGATGTTGGTATCTAGACAAGAGAGGTAGAGGTCTTGATGTAAGTCAGAAGTAGTGATGGAGGGTAGGCGACAGAGTTAGAAGTGACAAAATTAGTAGGACTCAGTGACCAGTTGAGTAATGGCAGTAAAAGAGCCCGAGAAAGGGGTGTGAGTGAGCAACTGGGTGGATGGTCACCCTTTACCAATAAAAAGCAGGAAAACCAGATTGGGATTAGATAATGAGTAAAGGTTTGAGCATGTTGGGTCATCTTGCTCTGCGGCCCATAGTGGAGTAAGCAGGTGAAACAGTTGGTGTGGACATACCCAGAAGCTGGCGACGGACAGGGCTCTCTGGCATGTGGGCACGTGTGGGCAGGCATGAAGTACCACCTCTCTTCATGGTTATTAATGTGTTCCATTATCTGTGTGTTCTTTTAGAAACTCTATTATTAGAATACTTTTTAAATACTTGGTAATCATACTTACAAACATCGAGTACTCAAAAGGAGCCATCCTTTTCAGGGGAACCTTTGGAGATTCTAGCCCTTGGGTAAGAGAAAGCAAGACTGCAGACCAAAGAGTAGTGACTTCTCTGGACAACACAAGCCAAGGAGCTAGGGCTAAGTCAAAAAGCCCCCAGCAGATACCTTGGCTGATGGAGAAGTTGGAGGGAAGGGGAAAGTAGAGACTGGCCCATTCGAATTTGGTTAAGTCCAGGGCCAAGAAGGCCCAAGGAACTCTTGCAGTGCAAGTGGTCAGTAGGAGTTCTGTAAAGCTCTCTCAGGTGGTAATGGAGGGAGACGGTTCTTTCTGGCCTGATCACTAATATCTCTGTTGCCCAGGGTAGTTTGCCTTTGAAGATCGAACTCTCTGCTCTTAACGTTGGCGCCTGATGAAGACCATGGTAGACTGTCGATGTGGTTACTACTTAGCACTGCAGAGTGAAATGAACATTGAACACAGTGATTATTGTGCCCCCCCTTGGTCATGAAATTTGTCCATATTAGAAATCGCACTGGGGTGCCTAATGGTGGCTCATTCCATTAAGCATCTGCTTTTGGCTCAGGTCATGATCCCAAGGTCCTGAGATTGAGCCCCACATCGTGGGGAGCCTGCTTCTCCCTCTGCCCTCTTCCCTCTTTTGCACACCCTCTCTCTTTCTTTCTCGCATGTGTGCGCATGCCCTGTGTCTGTCTCTCAAATAAATAAATAAAATCTTAAAAAATAAAAATAAAAATCACACTGACTTAAGTGCTTAGGGGTTTGATGACTGTGAGGGTTTTTTTTTTCTCTATCACCTCATGGGCTTGTGTCACGCACTTCAGAGACATTTGGTTCTATTTTATTTTCTGGGCCTGCTTGTTTATTTTTCTGAATATTTTTGCAATGAAATTGCTCCTAGAAAACGGGGCATCGAGCCAATCCCTGTTTTGTCTGTCTATGTGAAACTGGGGCTTCTTTGTCTCTTCACCTCTAGCTTACTGAGATCCTGGTTTTCCCATCCATTTGTCTCCCGTGCATGTGAGCTCGTGCTCACACCCCACACACGGAGCAGAGGCCGGCCGCTGTCCCCTAGAGGCCACGCCTGGGGAGTGTCTGTCGTCACTCTTAGCTCTGTTGTCTCAGCGAGTACAACCGCTTTAACTCTTCCTTTCGGAAAATGGATAACTCTGCAGAATTCCCATGCCATTAGGCCAGGAAGCCAAAAGTAAAATATTAGATGCAGGGAAACTAGACTGGTAGAGATGATTGTCTCACGTTCCCGGGTTGAATGGGAGCTGATGAGCTGAGGCGTGCATGTGTTATTCCGGGCTAAAACCAGCCGCTTTTCACGGTGTGCGAGAACCTGTCTCTACCACCCCTTTGGGATTCCTTAGGCTCTCCAGGTTCAGCATATTTTGTTCAACTTTAGTCTGCGTGGTTAGATTCTGGCTGTTAAATGGTGTCCCTATCTTATGAAAATTTAAAAAAAAAGATGTTTTGGACATTCAGTTATTTGTCTAGGTTGTTGAGTAATGGCTGTAAATAAATCAGAACCATATGGATTTGATTTCTCTTGTAATTCTCGGTGGGTTTGGAAATCGATACAAAAACATGTCTGTGACCAACCTATTTTAAAATTACAGCGATTTGCCATTTTCCGTGTGTCTTGTAATCATCCTCTTACTCTTGATCCTGTTTGAGGTACTTTGATTTTCTGTCTCTCATAGAATATGAAAGAGACTGATACAGTTTCCTGCAAGAGCCTTCCTCTGGTGTTTGTGGTTCCTGGAAAGGCTTGCGTGAAACACAAAACAGAAATTTCAGTGACATAAACACTGGTTCCGTTGACACACACAGAGGCAAGGAGCTTGTTCTGACTCCTCCCTGGGTGTCATGACATCGCATGGTGAGTTTCCATTGGGCTTCATTAGGAAGGACAGGAGAGAAGTTGTTACCTTTCCTTAGGGCCTGCCTGTGCTTACAGCTTCTCCCGACTTGGAGAGGAGCCGACTACAGCACTTACTTCACCTGCATTCCCTGTGGCTGTGATTTCTTTGCATGGATCCCCTCCTCTAGGTGGGAGAACTGTAGACATTCTTCACCGATAGCAGCAGTACCCACTCCCAACCCTCACTAAAAGCCCTGGAACCTTTTTATGTACTTGACGCTCAATTAATGTGTATTGAGGGAAGGAATAAAAGTGGAAAAATCCTTGTAACAATAGGCTGGAAATTCTCCTTCTGTAGCATCAGTATCAAAATGCACTCTTTAGCTCGGTATCTCCTAGTCGTATTTGGAGATAAGGCAGGTTATCCTGTTACTTTAAGACATTAGGCAAATTAGTAAAGGAACTAGTAGTCAGAATAGAAGCAACTTAAAAATGCTCAGGTGGGGGCGCCTGGGTGGCTCAGTGGGTTAAAGCCTCTGCCTTTGGCTCAGGTCACGATCCCAGGGTTCTGGGATCGAGCCCCGCGTCGGGCTCTCTGCTCAGCGGGGAGCCTGCTTCCTCCTCTCTCTCTCTGCCTGCCTCTCTGCCTACTTGTGATCTCTGTCTGTCAAATAAATAAATAAAATCTTTAAAAAGAAAAAATGCTCAGGGGCCGCCAGGGGGGCTCAGTCAGTTGAGCGTGAGACTTTTGGTTTTGGCCCAGGTGGTACTATCAGGGTTGTGAGATCGAGTCCCACATCAGGCTCCACACTCAGTGGGGAACCTGCTTGAGATATTCTCCCTTTACCTCTCCCTCTGCTCTTCTCCCTGCTCCTGCACACACACACACTCTCTCTCAAATAAATAAATAAAATCTTTTTTAAAAAATGCTCAAATTCCCTTTTTGCCTTCCCTCTTTTTTTTTTTAAAGTAGGAAGATACTGAAGAAAGAGACGTCCCTTACTAGTAAAGACACTGTATTTAATAGTATCTTTCCTGAAATTTGGTATTAATAGAGCTGACTTTGGTTCCGTTGACTCCTTTTCTTTTACTCTCCTGTGGTTGTGTTAGAGATGAGAGTTGGCCCTGGAATTTGAAGGTTTTTGTAGCAAACAGCCAGATGCTCAAGCTGACCGATCCATAGACCATTCCAGACACCACAGATGAGTGCCTGGGTGAAGGGAAAGGACCATGAAGCCTGCCAAGGCAGTATCACTTAAGTCAAGAGAATTTTCTTGCCCTAAATTAACTGATTTTTGTTAAAGATGGCTCCTATGTTTAATAGGACTGTGCAGTCCTAAATATTAAAGGTTTTTAGGCACAGGCTCAAGCAAATAATGTTGGATCAGTGGCTACATCTTCTAAATCCTGGCCTTTCACAAAGGTACTCAGTGAGATGAAGACAGATGCTTCATCTCTCTGTACCTCCCTTTCTTCTAAAGAAATGGAATCGATCAGATTCAACCAATAGGGCTATGAGGGATAACCAGGGGTAGGAAAGGCAGAGACTTGATACAGTGCATTCTTTCTGCAGTACTTCTTCCTGCTCCTTGCGTCCTTCCTCCACTCACCTTCTTTGGCAGGACCTGCCAGTTTGTGGGGTGGGGCAATGGGCCATGTTCCCAAAGAAGGCCCACTAGCATGGAGCCTTGCTGAATTTGGAAAGCAGAGCGTGTGTGTGCTTAAGCCACTTGATCAGCCTTTACAGGCCATGCTGAGAAACTTCAAACCTACACGACAACTGGCAAAGCACACCCGCATCTGTTTGTGTTCAACGGAATCTCCCCAAGTGTGAAAATTAACATCATTCAATGTAGGCTGATTTTCCGAGCTTTGAGAACCAGAGTTGGTTGAAGAACTGTCTCTTGATCGTGCGTTGATGCTGGTCTCTGACAATGGATGCTTGGCATTCCAGTGAGGGGATGGAAAGAGCAAATGTCTGTGACTTTGTTAGGATCCCTGTTTCTTGGACTAAGACCTTGGTGGATGGATGGATGGATGGATGGATGGATGGATGGATGGAATAAGCACAAAATGAAAATCAGTGCTGAAGTCTGCCTTTCATGTGCCGTCAGGAGACCCTCACTTTCCTTGACGGTTCAGAACCAGGAGATCCAGGATTCCAGGTCTCCATTCACATTAAATGGCAATTGCCAGAGAAGTCTTCCTTTTATGTCGTCCTCCGATGCCAGGTACTTTTCCCGTTGTAAAGGCTCATTCACAGTTACACTTCAATAACCGTTTGGATGGTTGTGTTCTGTGTTCCTCACTAAACCGTACACAGCATGAGGCTTGGGGCCCCGTCTGTCCTCCTCACCGGTGCAGTCCCAGGTCTTTGTATTTCCAGAACCTGATACAGTGCCTGGCCCTTAGAGTCATTTAATAAGTATTTATTGAATATTGAATATAATCATGATGATTGTCATTTAACCGAACAGGTATTGGCTGTCTACTCTGAGCTAACTGTGTTTTAGGCCACAGGTCAACAAACTCTTTCTATAAAGGGCCAGATGGTAAGGAATTTTAGGCTTGGGGGCTGTCCCTGTTCCCGTCTGTTCCTCTAGCCTGAAAGCTGCTGTAGTTGCTCCATATGCCAGTGGGTGTGGCTGAGTACCCGTGACACGTGATTGACAGAAGCAGGCTGTGGGATTTGGTCTGGAGGCCATAGGGTGCTGACCTCCATGGCAGCTACTAGTCACGGAAGGAGAGAAAAAGCAGGAACCTCAGTAGGAGGTTGGAAAAGAAAGATCTCCTGAAGTAGCCCCTACATCTTACTTTGTGAATTGCCCTAATTTTGAAACCAAGATGTCATTGTCACTGTCGTTCCTGGGAATCCTCTTTTACTTCATCCCTAATTGAGGGAGCATGATCGTCATCATTTTAGATGCACTGAGACGTGGAGAAATGCAGTCACCAGACTTAGCTCCCAGTGAGGATCCAGAATTTGCTAATGAGGGAGATGGGGCTGGTGGTCCTGGATGGTGAGGTCTTAGTGCCAGAAATTCCTGCCGTAAGCAGCCTTCTGTGAGGTGAGGTCTGCAGATCTTGGAGAGGACCTTAAAGGTCACAAATGTGGTCCCCAGAAATGCATGTGTGCTCTGAACCAGAGCTCATTAAAAGGCCATCTCATTGTCGCTGTGAAAGCCAGTGTCAGCCAGTGTCGTCAGAAGCTGCTGAGCTAATAGTTTAAAGCTTAGCCTCGGGCACCTGGGTGGCTCAGTGGCTTAAACCTCTTTCTTCAGCTCAGGTCATGATCTCAGTGTCTTGGGATCAAGGCCCGCTCGGGCTCTCTGCTCAGCAGGCTCCCTACTTCCCTCTCTGCCTGCCTCTCTACCTGCTTGTGATTTTTCTCTCTCTGTCAGATAAATAAAATCTTAAAAAAAAAAAAAAACCAAAAAACTTATCCTCTGGCGGAACTGCAGTTTGCACCTTTGGATCTGTCCTTGAGGTCGTGCTTCAGGCCAGCCTGGCTGTGGTCATCGATGAACAGTAACAGCTACCAACATTAACTGAACGCTTACCATCCTCCAAGTGGTACCGATAGCCTCTATAGGTACCTATAGAGTGTCTTTTGGTCCTTCCAACAACCCGTGAGGTCGGTATCAAAGCTATTGTACAGATAAGGACTCTGAGGCACAGGGAGGCTGAGTCACTTGTCCATGGTCATACAAGGTGGTGACTGGAGCAGATAGGTTTTGAATGCAGGTCATTCTGAGTCTGGAGCCCAAGCATGTACTAAGCTGGCGAGGGGGGCCCTTCTTGTGTATCAGGAGGCAGACAGAACTTTTAATGTGAGAGGGGACAGTGGTGGACTCCCGGTGATCGTAGAACTCTTTCAGTGTAACCTGCATGTTTTACTAACGAAGAAACTGCAGCACAGAATGATCCAGTGGTTTCCCCAAGGCCCCATCGGTGTTTAATGGCTAAGTCGCAATGAGAGTTGGAACTTCCTTTTTCTTATTTTTTTTTAATAAAAATTTTATTTTTTTATTTATTTGACAGACAGAGATCACAGGTAGGCAGAGAGGCAGGCAGAGAGAGAGAGAGAAAGGGAAGCAGGCTCCCTGCTGAGCAGAGAGTCTGATGTGGGGCTCTCGATCCCAGGACCTTGGGACCATGACCTGAGCCAAAGGCTTAACCCACTGAGCCACCCAGGTGCCCCAAAGATTTTATTTATTTGATATAGAGAGATCACAAGTAGACAGAGAGGGGGAAGTGGGCTCCCTGCTGAGCAAAGAGCCCGATGCAAGGCTCGATCCCTGGACCCTGAGATCATGACCTGAGCCGAAGGCAGAGGCTTAACCAACTGAGCCACCCAGGCGCCCCTATTTTTTTTTTCTTCCCCTCTCCAAAGGTCATCTCTTTTGATTCTTGGGCTGATGAATGATTTCATATTTTTATCTCAAGAAGAATCTGGGATAGTAGGGTGGGTGTAAATAATTCCTTCCTGGAAGTGTTATTTGGTTGCAAATTATTTAGCCCAGCACTGTGACTCCATAATAATGTCTTTGGGTCTTCTCAAGTGAGTCCTAACTATTGGAATTAATATTCTGTGCTTCCGACTTCTATATCTGTCTTTGAACCCTGGCCAATTGTAACAGAAGGCCTTGTTGGGTAATCCAGTATCTCACTTCAAATACAAAAACAAAAAATTGTTGAGACCAGAATAGAGCTCAGAGTCTAAAAGAAAAAGTTTTCTCAAAATATCTGTGAAATTAAACGTTTTGTTCTTGAGATGGTGAAAAATAAAAATTAAGCAGAATACAATGAGTAATTCTCGGTACGGTTCCTTTACAATTCGTTTTTGAAACTATTTTTGGTTCACGAATTGTAGTGAGAGCATACAGCTGGATCTTAATGGAATCCGAGGACTTTGAGGGGACAAAATGCTTGTTTTAAGTCCAGAAAATTTGGTCTTAGACCATTAAAAATAAGCTTGCATCTGTTACTAATTTTCTTTTTGCTTACAAAGACCATGGTTTGGTAGAAAGAAGAGAAAGAAAAGGATTGGTTCAAAGCAAGTTACAAAAATGATAATGGGAGGGAGGTGTTGCAGAAGTCGAAGGAGGCAGAAGATGTAACTGCGGGTCTCATATTTCTTTGTTCTCGGTCAGTCCTGGAAGGACTGTTTCCTAGGTAAAACAGCTTTCCCAGCGTAAATGTCACTCTGAGCCAGGTGCTGGTGTTAAAACTTATGTGCCATCCAAAGGGCCCATTCGAAAGTCATAACTTTTTATTTATACATAGTCTAACAATGCCTTAGTTAATGTCTTAAAACACATATAGGTATATAAAGGGTATGTGTATGTGTGTGTGTGTGTGTGTGTATATATATATATATATATATATATATGTTTACACATTTGAGGTATATGATGTGTGAGGCAACATAGCAACCGCCATAGTCAAGGCATAGCCCGTGTAGATCCCGTGGCCCTTTCCTTGCCTCCCCCCTCCCCCTGTGTGTCTTCATGTCCCTGCTCTCTGTATTATGCCCGGGTCTTATGGTCATTTTCTAAACTGGTTACCACACTATCTGCTGGGTCATACCTGGAAATAGAAGTGTCCATGGTTCATCTTTTTATATTAAGAAAAGACAAAAATAGAGAAACAGTCTTCTCTGATGGTTGTAGAAAGTGTGGTTTAAAATCGAGTCACGGACATGTCTATAGTCAAACCAAATGTTCTGTCCGTCCTATATTTCTGGGGCACTGTTCACTGCCTAGTTTGTTAACTTCCTGTCAGGAGTGAGAGGGAAATAGCAGTTCATTTTTATTTCAAGTAAAAAAAAAACACAGTAATAAAGTGGAAGGTTGAGCTGTACCTTGGGAGGCTGAGTGGATGCATGGGTGTCTACTCAGTCAAGCCAGTTAGCAAGCTGCAGAGGTCATAAATTGAGGTAGATTAAAAAAAAAAAATCCAACATCTGTGAATCATACCTGAATTCGTTAGTATAGTTTCCAGCATGAAAATGCAATATGAAGACCAAATTAGAGAAAATTTTATTTTAAGAGATTATATTGTATTCAAGAGAACTGTATTTATAGAAAATTATATTGAGGAGAACTACTGGTATTCAGGTATTTCTACCATATAGCTAAGGTAGCTTAATTTGGGTGCAACAAACTCACATTGAGGCCTGGATATTAAAGAGCCATGGATAACTTATATAAAATATAAGTTATATGTTTTATATAATAAAATCTGCATTTTGTGATATAATGAAAATATAAGGATGTTAAGATCAAAATGTATTATTTCCATTTATTAGATGACTAGAATATTTCCTGGTTAGGTTTTGTAGTTTTCTAGTGATAAGGACCTGAAGCTATTGTTTAAAAAAATTCTTTTTTAAGATTTTTATTTATTTATTGTGAGAGAGAGAGCATGAGCTGGGGGAGAGACAGAGGGAGAAGCAAGCTTCCCGCTGAGCAGGGAGCCTGCTGCGGAACTCAATCCCAGGACCCCGAGATCATGACCAGAGCTGAAGGCAGATGCTTTACCAACTGAGCCACCCAGGCGCCCCTGAAGCTATAATTTTCAAGTTTTTTTTTAAAGACTGGGTTAGAATTTGATCACATGTCAGTAGTATCCTCTTCCTCGGTAAGCTGTTTCCTAATCCTGCCATAGCTGTTCCCCTGTGAAAGACTTCTGTTGTCTTAGATTCTTTTTTTTAAAATATTGAAATTTTGATTTTGATTTTGTTTTTTTTAATTTTATTTTATTTTTTCAGTGTTCCAAGATTCATTGTCTTAGATTCTTAACATCCTACAGAGGTAGTATGAAGTACACTCGGTAGGAAGGTTCATACAGGCAGACACGGGCCACTATATGTGGCATACAAGGCAGAAGATGATAAGGACTCATCGGACAACTCCCCCCACCTGCCACCCCCTCAACAGCATGTATGAGTTCAGGCTCTCCGGTGCAGGAGAGATCTGTTTTATCAAAGGAATCAGAAAAACTTCTTGCAGGGTGGGTCTTGAAAATGGTTTCATATTTTAGGGTCTTCTTGCTGCCTTAGTACCATGTAAAAGAGACAGTCTATTTTCCTTTTAAATTGAAAGGAAATTCTAAATTTAAGCTGAAAAGATTTCTGGTTGAGACTGGGAGAGGGGGTTGCCTTCTTCAGAACCCCTTTCCTCCTACTCCGCACTCCCCACATCCCTTCTCTCCCCTCCCCTCCTTTCTCTGTCAAGTCTCCACAAAACAGTTGGGTTAGAACTCCTGTTCTTAATTTCCGTCATTGAGAATTCATTTAAAAACAGTTCGCTCTCTGAGCCATGTAGAACAAGCCCGCTCTGGAGTGTCCCCGTGTTTGTTAATAGGCCTGCTTAGCCACCCACTCACAACCTCTGATTCCAGTCACCGGCGGAACCATGGCAACCTGCTCTTGGCTCCTCGGAGGGCTGGAGCTGCAGACCCTTTCCAGAAATCACAAGCTGCTGTACCTGAGAAACCTTAAAGACAGCAAAAAACCAAACCAGCAGCATATGGGGTCAGCGTTGTATTGTTTTACTTTTCTTGTGTCTGAATTAATGAGTGTGTCTTTGGAGGTCGATCATCTCTCCTCTTTCATATCAAATAAACCTCGTGTCAGTAGCTGACTCTTCTCTCATGTAAACAGTGCCCTGTCTGGATTATATTTGGGGGGGTCTCTTTCTGGGTTCATTGCTTTGATGCTGAAACTGAGGTGAGTGGGTAAGGGCAGTGGCCCAGAGTGCGCTCCAGTGTAAAAATGTCTTTTTTTTTTTCAAGGTTATTTATTTATTTGAGCAAGCGAGCGAGAGAGATCACAAGTGGGTAGAGAGGCAGGTGGAGGGGGCGGGGGGAAGCAGGCTCCCCTCTGAGCAGAGAGCCTGATGTGGGACTCGATCTCAGGACCCCGAGACCATAACCCAAGCCGAAGGCAGAGACCCAACCCACTGAGCCACCCAGGCGCCCCGCGTAAGAATATCTTTGAGGCACAAAGAACCTGCATAGCATGCAGTGAGCTAAATGATATAGGTCCTATTGTCTCTGTAGTCACACAAGCTCAAAAAACAGAGTTTCTCTTAGTGTCAGTGGGACTTCACTTACCTCACAGTGTGTAGCTGGCCCTTGGGACGGAGTCCTGCCCAACATCTGTCCAGTGTTACAAGACACAGTGCTGGGGAGCTCAGAGCCGAAGCATCCCTAAGGAAGAAGAGACAGGAGAAGAAATTTTAGGGAGAGAATATGGCAGATAATTATTTGGCCATCTTTTCACAAGAGGGAGTCTTATTTCATCAGCAGCACAGAGAAGGTTCTGGTTGCCAGAGCTGACAGGGTTAGTGTTGGGCACATCCTTCTGAAATCTTACCAACTGTCAAGCCCTTTTTTGGTGGAGAAGGAGTAGACGTATAAAGAGGACTGAGTGTCTTAGTGATCTTTCATTATGAAAAGAAAAATCTGCCTGAGCTAGCTTAGGGCCAGAGAAGAGGACTATTTTCTGAGAACATAAGGGTGTGAGGGAGCACCCAGGCAGCGAGTGCAGGCAGACCTCGTGAGGTCTAGGGGCCCGGGCTGTCTGTGAGAATCAAGGCAGGGTTGTGTTTAGGGGTCTGTGTCTGTCTGTATGGTTGTTTTCCTCCCTCCTTGTAATGCAGCCTGGACTCTCACCCACCTTTCCCTATCTCCCTGCTTGAGTCTTCATTCTTTACAGTATGGCTTTCTCTGTTTCTCCAAAGAACATGCTAGAATATGGCTGCTAGTAGAAGAGCTGGGTTGCCGTCCAGGTCAGCATCACACCTCTCCCTGGCTCCCACATGCACGTTCCCAGACAAGAGATGCTGACTGGCCTAGCTTGCATACATGGCGCCTCAGGTTGGACCCCTTCAAATGGGGAGCGCTGGGGAGGGGCAGATGAGAGGGACTTTGTAGTACACTCCTGGCTGCTAATCAGATTAGCCCTGTGGGTAGAGGCCTGTAGCTATTGTTCTTCTAAACTGAGTGTTAGCCAACTTCGTGGAAGTTGTCTGCTCCGCGGAGATCCCATGAGGAAGCTCATGCCTTGCGCAGGCTGTCTCACACTAGTGCTGGACGTGGGGCCTCTGCTGGGGTCCACGGAGGGCCTGGCCACTGTCAGTCCCGTCTCCTCTGACTCCTGCAGTCTACAGCCTGTTCTCTGGTAATGTCCTCCACATTGTCTTTACTCAGGGCAGCCCAGAGACTGGACTCTAAAATCAGTCTCATCGGTCAGAACGAGACTTCTGGTCATTGGTGTTTCAGAGAGGAGTGTTGGATTGTGCCTGCCTCGTCTTCCCTTGACTCTGTAACCACCACTCCCTCTTGCCACATCCAAGGCAGTGAGAATGTTCCTTGAGAAGTGCCAGGGAAATTATTGTGCAAAACCAGGTACCGAGATGGGCTAGTTGTGCATTGCCGTATCAGCCCATGGGATTTTGGACTTGAACACAGTTAACTTGGTCTGTGTTGATGTCTACACACACATCACACACCAGCAATGTGTGTGATCTAAATCCCCAGAGAACCTGCATGTGAACGGGTTAAACCGTGGTTCTGGCTGAAAGGAGAGGAGAGGGAAGAGAAGATCTGTCTTTCACCGTCCATGCATCCCAGTAAATTAGTCAGCCCTTGGTCAAGGTGGCAGCAGCTGAACCCCCATCCCTCTAGTTACATGCGGCTCTGGGAAAAACTCCTCAAAAACCCATTATCTCAAGAAAAGCCTAGGAATTGAGAAGAGCCAGGTCACAGCTTTGCTCCCTCATGAACTCCAGACAGAGGTTGGAGTGCTGCATTAGAAACTAGCAGTGCGGCCCACAGGGCCCTGACACCTCCTCCCACCAAGTCCGACCCCACACACGGTCTCTGTCCCCGGGACGCCTCAGCAGAGGTGGCTGGGGCCCACCGTTCTGTGGTTCAGCCGGGCAGTCTGGCTTGGTGCTCGGAGCCTACGTGCAGAAACCGTGTCCCCAGACTGGCCACTCTGGATGCTCCCTGGAACTGGCAGGGGAGAAGGTAAGATGGAAAGGGAGCCTCCTGCTCCTCTTTTCACCCACTCTTGCTCTTTCCGCAGGACAGAGACTGCTGTCTGACCCACACAAGGGTCCTAGCTCACGTCACTCTGCTCTTCTCAGTTGTCACACGGAGTCATTGTGAGGATCAGAATGAGGTTCTGTTATAAGGCTCTGGACACAGGAAGCCCCCACCAATGTGTCTGTTCTTATTCTCTCTTGTCTGGTGGTTCTAAACCTCCCGTCAGTCACACACAGTAGTGTGTGACCTTGGACCTGGCTCGTCTCTCAGGTCCAAGGTGAGCCGCTGTGCAAAGGTGCCGGAAGCCAGCCAGGTCAGCCTGGCTGCAAAGCTGTGCCACCTCTGTGGTTTCCAGAGTAAACAGTGTATGAGCAGACATCCTCTGTGGAAATGGGACCAGGGCCATCGGCTCAACAACCCCCTGCTCCACGCAGTTCAGGGTAATTCATATCCACTGAGTAAACAGAACATTCTGGGCAAGAGTTCTCTGGTGTCAACTTGCCTGTTCTAGGAATTCTCAGTATATACATTGGAGCCCAACCAGAAATTCAGCGTGAGGCTGGTCTTTCTTGACATTTCCCAAAGGGGCTTAGCTCATAATAAGCTGAAGGGACCTTCTTAGGCAGTGATTTCACCCCTGGGACTCTCCCTTGGCATCTCCTCCATCCTGTGTCTCCAGGACCACAGCCCCCCTGCCCACAGGCTCACCGCCAGGATGGCCACTCCCCCTTACATGCTAGCCCTCTGTGAGATGTCCTCTGTGTTCTCACAGCACCCACACCGGCATGTCAGAGCGACTCATCACATGGCCTCTGCGTGTGTTCTTGCTCTCTTTCTGCCCCACTGAGAGCGGCATGCCATGACCTACTCACCTTGACGCCCTAGAACGGATCATGCTTTTAGGAACGCCAGCAAGGACCATCATCACAGTTGACACTACCTGGGCATTTGCGTGTCTTTCAAGCAGGGACTGTTGTGATCCTTACCTTAAAGGCACACAGTGCCGTGCTCGTGAATGTGACCAGAGAGGCATGGAGACACGTTCTCTCTCTCTCCACTGCTCCGGCACTCCCACTTGTGTGTGCCTGTCACTTAGCCCCAAGGTCATTTGCCTCGGCCGGAAGATGGAAATAAGAGTGGTGCCTACCTCACCCAGCAAACTGAGAAGAAAGGGAATAATTAAAAGGAATAAAGACACTATTCTTGGAACAGAGTAGTCATTCTGCAAACATGAGTTGTTTTTGTTACTGTCGCTATTGCCGTGAACACTGTTAGTACAACTTTGACGTGGAGAGCACTACTTCCTCTCCGTGGACACGAAGTTGTGAGCCAGTGTGAGTGATGCTAAGTGTGGTGGCTGCAGCCTGAAGGCCAAGGTCATTTCCAAACTCGTAACAGAGGTGTTTCCACCCGCAAATTTCAGTCCAGAGCTCACGGAGTCTTCATTCAATGGTCATGTCTTTGTGTAGCGGTGTACAATGTGAGGTTCAGGGAGCCTGAGCAGAGGAGGGAACTGGGGACATCCGTGGTCTGTCCCAGATGTCTGATGAGTGGTGGCCTCAGTGGCAGAGTGGCAGCTATGTAACAAATGCTGTCAGGAAATGCCTAGCAGCTAACAAGAACTACCATGTATTAAACACTTGGCAATGAACTTGGCTTGGTAGAAAATCATCCCTTCATGCAACAGTATTGAGCTAGTGGTGGTTCTAGGCCCAGAGAGTCAATAATGACCAAAACAGATTCTAGGTTAGTCGGGTCTTTAGGCTTTGTATATCTCATCTCCATCAACAGGGCCATCAGGCAGCTCTGTGATGTAGCTGCTTTCTCATTTGCTAATTAGAGGAGATTTGATGAGATGAAGAAGCTGAGTCTCAGCTGAACCAAGGCCAAGACCTCATAGCTGGAAAGTGGTGAACTTGGGGTTTGAATCCAGTTCTTTCTGAGGTCGAGGTGAATGCTTTAGCCACAGTATGATAGTAAGGAAATAGCAAATGCTGGAATCCAGGGTGAGTGTGTGTGCGTGTGCACACGCTTACGTGTTGGAGGGGAGGGATGTTTAATTCAGAAACCTAAATAGTTGTCCTTGTGACACAGCAGCAATTGTGATCATCAGTTTGCAAAACTCGAGAAGCCCTGATCGTGCTTCTGGTCTTGAGCTCAGGTCTATCATTTTGCTCTCTTCTGGTCAAAATCATTGTGTCCTTGGCTGCCCGCAACAGAGAGAATAACTTCTTTACTTAGGCTGATAAGCAGACAGAAACTGCAAAACCCAGTGGCGGGTTCTCCAGCATGCTGAGGAACTCCTGGGTGCCCTGCAGAGCCAGGACAAGGCCCCTGGGCACCATGCCTGCTGAGATGTTGTCCAAACCCATGGGGCTTGTGTTCCAGTGTCCTTGACTCTGCACCGTGAAATGCTCCAGGTCATTCAGGGCTATGGGTGGTGGGTGCAGAGCCCGCAAACTGCTGCTGACCCATCTGTTGAGGCCTTTTGTGTGACCGTTCTGCACGGATGACGAACAAAGTTTCAGAGGTGGCATCTCAAACGCCACTGAAAGGGAGAGGTAGGGAGGACAGTAGGGGATTGCCACGAGACACACAAATAGCCTGAAAGTGGTTCTGTATTCAGTGTCAGGATCTTGGTGGCCTCGTTTTGTTTCCAGGGATACCATGGTTTCCAGGCAATACATGTGCTCCTTAACCGTGCAAGGCTACTCAGTCTGTCAGTTTTGACGCTGTTGAGGTTGCACACAGATCCTGTTCATGTGACCTCACAATGCAGGGGCGGGGCAGGCCAGCAGGAAGGACATTGTACCTGAACATCAGGGACCTGGATTCTGGCCCTGGCTCTGTACCAGCTGGCAGGGAGACCTTGGACAAGTGCCTTCGCTCCTGGGCTTTCCTATTCTCACTCATAAAGCAACAGGGGTGGGACTGGAGGGGGATGTTTCCTGTGATCCCTTCTGGCTCAAAAATTGCGAGTTTGTTAGTGGGTATTTGCAGGCTTAAAGTGCCTTTTTTGTTCTCAGGCCCTGTATTCAAAAGCATGTTTCCTGCTCCTTGAAGGACAGCAATCTTTTCATCGCTTCAGTGCCCACAGGGCTGGTCCTTAATGTTTGATAATTCTTGCTTAAATTCAGGGGTGACTCTATGAGGAAATATGAATGAAGGAAACCACTGGAGTACGCTGCTGGAGCTTCTAGACGGTGGTTCTCTGTGCTGCGTGGTGATCCTGTGTGGGCGCCGCAGGATCCATGTAACCCGTCAGAGGCAACCGAGTGGCGTGGGCCCCGTAGGAATCAACCTCTAACTCCTGCTGTGGCACTGTTGTCGTTGTGTGCCTTGTTTTTGACAACTGTGGAATAGTGTGCACACGGTTTACGTAACCATTTTTTTTTTCAGTAATGAAGTATTTTTTTTATGTCACTAACATCCTCTTATTGATTTATTCATTCATTTATTTTTAAGATTTTATTTACTTATATGGGAGGGGCAGATGGAGCGGGAGAGAAAGGAGTTCAAGTGGACTCCGTGCCGAACATGGAGCCCAATGCAGGGCTCAATCCCAAAACCCGGAGAACATGACCTGAGCTGAAAGCAAGAGTTGGAAGCTTAGCCGACTGAGCCACCCAGGCGCCCCTGTTCTCTTATTTAATTTAAATGGCTGCAACACAGTGTCTTGTAGGGTGTACAGTCTTGTACATTGAGTCTATTCATGTCCTTTTCCATGTTATAAACAACAGGACTAAATATTCTAATTTATTTTTAAAATGTATTACTTTTGTTAACAAGGATAATATATGATAAATAATACTGACTCCATGACACCATTGGCCATCCCTGCTTCAACTGAGGTGGTAGTTAGTCAGCAGGAAGGCTGTGTGTGTGGAAGCCACCAAATGTCAGGCAGCCTTTGCTCTCCACGTGCCAAGGGACCGTGATTGCCGTCGTTACACGGTCATGCAACAGGAGGAAAGCCATTTCCTAAACCAAGAGCAGTGTCCCTAAATCCAAAGTAATACCCTTTCCACTCTTGAGCAGAACTAGGAAAAGATGTGAGGGGACCAGGTCATATGGGAAGAGGATTTGACCCAGGATTGGAGGCCTGGGTTGGAGCTCCCCTCTGCTGTCTGGCCTCAGGAAAGAGCCTTGGTTTAGTTTTCTATGAATGGGAATATTAGTATTGTTAGTCCTGCCTGCCTTTTCATCATGGGTTCTGAAAACGGAAGCAGAGGAGGTTGGGAGCATCAAGTGAAATCCTAGGTACAAGGTTTATATGAAGTGTGAAAACAAATGTACAGAAGTGAGTTATGGAGAAAATGGGGTGTCCCTTTCGCCTCTGGAACTGTGACCTGTAATGTGTCTAGAGTTACTGAGGTTTTTGAGCAAATCCTTACCTCACACATCACCGCTATTAAGAGGGAGCAAAAGCAGTAATTCAACCCTCTGCTCCCTGCATGCCTTTTTATTTCTAATCCTTGCCAGATGTAGCCTGGCCATGAGCCCAGAGGGTGAGTGCTTTCTAATAGAGGTAGTTTTGTTCTTGTCTCCCTTCTAGACAAAGAATTCTTGAAGGAGAAGGAGAAGTTGGAAATGGAGTTAGCGGCAGTGCGGACCGCGAGTGAGGACCACCGGAGACACATTGAGATCCTGGACCAGGCTCTGAGCAACGCCCAGGCCAGGGTCATCAAGCTGGAGGAGGAGGTAAGATGGGGTTGGGGGCAGAGCCCAAAGGGCGTCCATTTCCTTTACCTAACCAGCACCCCTCACTGGAGCCAGCTCCAAGGCTTTGAGTCGCGGGGAGGGATGCACCAGGCCTCCCAAATCAAAGTGAATACCAGCAGAGTTTATCCAGCCCAGAGCCAGGCCAAGTGTGAACTGCAGCCGTGAAGGAACTCACTTTCCACCCGAATCCCGGCCTGCAGACCATTGGTGGGCAAGTGGCCAGGGCTGGCAACAGATGGAAGGACTGGAAACCACTGGTGCCTATAGAGAAAAGAGACTAACAGTTTTTATTTTTTGATTTTGTTTTTTTAAATAGTTTATTTGCTCCATCTTTGGGCTCTTGATTGCATTAAAAAAAGGCAAAAGTCTTCCAATAGGGTGGAGTTGGTGTGGCATACAGCAAAGCGGTCTCCAGTTTCCAGAAGTTGGCCCAGCCTGGGCAGTGAATTCCCTAGTCCAGGAAAGTGTGATCCCTCTCAGGCATTCTGGATTTAGTGGTTTCTGAAGAAATCAATCCCTTAGATGGCATTTTGTGAGGCAGGCTTTGCTGTGAGTCCCCACAGGGGACATCAATCGACCGTTTCTGAGGGTCAGGCTGGGGGATGCAGGCTGCAGACACGGCAGCAGGAAAGGAGGAGCGGCCTCGGCAGGAGGACAGGAGCCTGCACCCCCAGCCCCCACAGCAGCCAGCCCCCCAGGATACGGGGCCTGAGCTGTGCAGAGCCACTGCCAAAAGTGGAGACTCAAAGTCTGGAAGAGGTCTAAGGGAGGTATCCACACAAAGCACTGCCCTCGGTGTTGGGGCGCAGCAGACAGTGTTGCTACTCATCCAGCTGTTGTCGAAAATGAAAAGCGGCTCCCTCAGAAGGCCTCTCCTGACGCCGGCTAACTCAGGGGTCCCGGCAAATTCAGTCATGGTGCACGCAGCTGAATGGGAATGTTGCTAAGTCAACAAGGGTCTTCTCTTCTAGAACCCACCTTTTTAAACCCACAGGTCCAGTACAGGAACTGCATTTTAAGTCTAGCGTGAGGACCCAAGCAACAGCCCCAGAGGATTGCCGGTTACCACCATGGGACCTATTAACTAGGATGTACGTTTGGTGCAGAAAGCGACCTTAATCCCTAAAGGATACAAGGTGTGCTTTGAGGACAGGAGGGCAGCACTCTTCATTATGGTTATAACTGAAATGACTCAAGCACCATCTCCATGTGTGGAGCCAGGGAAAATTACAATTTTAAAAATCTTGTAAATTTAATATTTCTAATGAAGTACAAGTTAATTGAGAGCTTCCTAAAGACAGTTTTTGTTTTGTTTTGTTTTTATAGTCACTACTGTGGATGTTCTTGCCATTCTAGAAATCTTGGATTGCGTGGAGCTTCTCCAGCATCTCTCTTTGGTTGGTCTTCCAGTATCACTCCCTGATCTTTTTTACGTTTCTTTTGCGGGGTCTGAGTTCAGTTCAGAGAGCTCATCCCGAGTGCTTACACTGACTCCAGGGCCAGACTACAGTGAATTCGAATCCTGACCCTGGAATGTGTCAGTGTGTGACCTTGAGCAAGTCATGTAAGCTCTTCAGTTCTCTCTCTTAGCTGGAGACGGCCCAGGAGCGGTCCCTTTACTGATACCAGAGGATTCAGTGAGATCATTGCATGTAAAGCACAATGCTGGGCATGGAGGAACTTGAAAAACATTGGCTGATGTGAACTACTATTCTTAGTCCTCTCCATTCCAGTACACTCCTTCCTAGACCAAAGGCCGAGACAAAAGTGAATGAGACAGAACTGTGCCTTTGAGGATCTTGGAGTTTATTAGAAGTAAGAGTTCTCCATTCAACAAATATTTCTTGAGTACCTACCAGATGCCGGGTACTGTTGCAGGCACTGGGAACACACGGTGGACCTTGGCCCAGCAGGACCGAAAGGCACAGATCTCATGGCCCTTCTGTTCTAACGGCCACATGCCCAGAAAACTGGACAGACAGTGTAAGATAGGGCAAGCTGTATATGAAGGGAACTCACAGAATGTTTTCTCAGCTTAATCGGCTTCTAGCACAGAAGCCTGCAGTTAGTAGGTCCTCAGATGTCTATCCAACTGAATGAAGCCATCAGAAGCACAGTGAATGGACGGACCAGATGGAAAATGATGCCAAGAGCAGGTTTAGAGAAGGCTGTGAGTTCGCTGCTGCTACCTACCCCCCCAAAGGTCAGAGGTCTCTCCATCTTATTCCAGTGGCTGTGGCCAGGATACAGGCACAGCACCTGCAGTGCAGCCTGTGAGGTGAGAAGCCACCGTTAGCAGCAGACTCTTCAGTCACTAGCATGTTCCAGCCTGCCAGTGTGATCGCGGGCCGAGCTCAGGATCTGGATCCCCTGCAAGGCCTCAGCACACCCAGGTGCAGACAGGAGCTTCTCATGCATGACCAGATCAAGTCAACGCCTCGGCTGGACGTTTGACACAAGCTGATTCCCAGGAAGGTAGAAAGGGGCCTGGGATTTATGGACATGAGCCAGGCTCCTAACTGGAGGAAAACAAAGTCTGGGAGTGAGAGTTGATGTTGTGCATTGTGATTCTAAATCTGTGCCCGATGTGACATTTCCACAAATCCCTTTTACCTCAGTTTCCATCTCCTCAGTTGTGGTGGTGGTGGGGGGTGTTCATTGTGCCCTTCCTGTCTCTCCGGGGCTGTCCACTACTCCCCTATAAAGGGCTCAGAACTCTTTAGAGGAAAGTTACTCCACACGTATCTACAATAGGAAATTTTATCTTTATCACAAATGTGTACATATACCTACAATTTCTCCGTGATAGTAATTTACTATTACTATAGAAGATTTGAAAACTTCAGAAGAAAATAAGGAAGAGGAGAAATTCTTATTGTGGCATACAGATAAATCTGGGTGATGCTTTTAAGTCTTCTTTTCCAGTCTTTTTTTCCTAGGTTTTTGATGATAGGCAGGCAGAGCTGTGAGCATGTATGTGATTTTTTATTTTGGGTTTTTACTTAACATTATAGAATAAGCTTTTCCTTGTGGCCTTAAAAACTCTTTATCAACTTCATTTCCAATGTCTGCAGATGTTGTCAGGATTAAGTAATCACCAAGGAGGGAGCTTAGAGCTGGACCCATGGCTGAAAGCAGGTGCCCTCGTAGGGGTCTCTCTTTCCAAGCGTCCCATCCGTTCTAGGTATAACTGGTGTCGTTTGGGTCAGTCCTTTCTGTCCCAGCACAGCAGAGAGATGGCATTAGGTAAGGGCCATCCACTTGTAGTTCAGACAAGATCCCCAGCTAATCTGACCCCTCACACCCACCTCCACCCCAGCTTTGAGAACTGCCGGTCTGAGTTCTCTGCTCGTCTTCACTGTCCTCTGCTCAGTTACGAGAGAAGCAAGCCTATGTGGAGAAGGTGGAGAAGCTCCAGCAGGCCCTGAGCCAGCTGCAGTCTGCATGTGAGAAGCGAGAGCAGATGGAGCGGAGACTGCGGACCTGGCTGGAGAGAGAGCTGGATGCGCTGAGGACCCAGCAGGTGAGGCCAGGGCCGTCCATTCCTCCAGCACCGTGCTGTGGTTCAGGTTGCACACTGTACATTGTGGACTCAGAGGGGACTGAGAACTCCCGTCCCCAGCAGACCAACATCGCGGCCCATGGAGGAACCAGGTGGTCCCTCTTTGCCGGGACAAAAGTCCTTAAAAAAAAGAAAGTGCTGACTTCCGGGGGACTGGGCACAGGGGAATGCAGCTGGGGAGGACATTCGAGTAGAACTTTGAAAGACGAGTTTGTTGGACATTCTGGGGGATGAACGTCAGAGGTAGTGGAGGATTTTGCATTGGGGAGAGAGGTATGGAGCGGCATATTCGGGTGGCTGGCAGCGGCTAGCTGGGGGAGAACACATAGTGAGGTGGCGCTGAGGCAGCAGAAGCCGGCTGGTGGAAGGCATCGGGTCAAGTTGAGAGACTGTACTTGTTCCTGTGGTCAGCAGAGAGCCAATGACTGGGAGCTTTCTAAGCTGGAGAGGAATATACAGCGGATCAGAAAAAGAGCCATCTCGTGGCCTCAGGAGGGTCTGGAGGGGAGACTGTGGAAGTTCAGGGGGCCAGCCGGTGTCCTGAAGTGTAATTACATGCGGGAGCTAGTAAAAGGGTGAAATGAGTCGGGCGTGGTCATCGGTGAGTTTTCGAGGTAAAGGAGAGGAAGGAGCTCAGGACTCTCCCTAGGACATAATGTTGGCCACAAGCTCCTAGTTTTCTGCCTTCCCTTGTTCTGCCAGTCATAGCTGTCAGTGTCACCTAGCTTCTGATGAGCTTGAGTCACACAGCGGAGCCCGAGTCCACGTGTCCCTCAGCGAGGAAAACTCTGCCACTGGTTTAGACTCCATAATACACCGGTCAGAGGCTCCTGGCTCCCGAGAGAGCCTGGGGCTTGTGTGTCAGCAGCCAATGCAGTGGGCAAAGCCTCCTGCGCAGCTGCTGACGGGCGCGCTCTAAGTTGGGAACCAGGGAAATGCAAGGCAGGGCTCCGCAGAATTATCACTGGATAGAACATAGTGGTTGTGGTTGGAATACTTGAAAACACTTGAAAGCGTCTGTTCGGGCCAGCTCAGCTCTTTCTCATGGCAGGCACACACATTTTGCTCTGGGTGTGGGTACTTGGTGAAGGAAGGAGGTGTTAGCAAGATTGCCCAGAAAATTAAGGAACCTACCCGGCCTCCTGCCATCTTGGCTTCGTTGCGAGCTTGTAGGAAGGGTGAGTCTGTCTCTGGACTTCTGAGCCATCTAGCCTGTGCTGTGCTCCCTGGTATGTAAAGGCCCACCTTTGAGTTCTTCTCAGTTATGAGAACTTGACCTTCCCATCTACAAGGTAGGCTTCTCTGGTGCCTGCTACCTCACTGGCATCTAAGGGGTACTCATGAGACTTTGGCCGACAAAAAGAGCACATCTCAGTACTTAGAGCAAAAGAGAATGTTCTTTTCCCAGTTAATGAGCCAACCCACACTCTAGAGTCAGATGACTTGTCCTTGGATCTCCTCTTTTGAGAACTGTGAAACCAAACTCAACTCCATTACCCTTGTTATTATAAGGGATCTCCCACCACCACAGAAGTGAAATCGTACTTAGCATTGTTGGAAGCTTAGAGATGAAGGGAGAGGAAGGGAAATGAACACATTTAAGAATTCACCGTCTTCTCTTTCTTGCAAAGAGCTCAAGATAATTTTCACATCTTACTACCACAGTAGTCCTGTGAGGTAGAAGAGAGAAGAGGGGGGAACATTCTCAAAGAGGAAGATGAGGCACAGGGCAGTTGAGAGACCAGCCCAAGGTCATGAGCAATTTAGGACATCCATTCTCAGTGAAAACATGAAGGACAGGAGATTGTGTCTGTACTGTTCACGGTGGTAATGCTAGCATCAGGCACATGGTCAGTAAATACTTGTGGACGAGCTGAGTGGGCAGCAGAAGCTGGCCTGCCCGCCCCCTCAACCTGTTTCTCCGACCAGCATCCTTATCCATTAGACCATGCTCTCTTTGTGTTCTTGAATCCTGAAACTCATGCTTTTATTTGAGTAACTCTTAATGACCTGAATCAGGGGCCCTGTGAAAGGATGCCATGATCTCATGTGAGGCCGAGAGGATTTTGCAGAAATCAGCCAACCGACATGACATCACATGGGGGTGACACAGAAGATGTCGGGCACAGATGGCAGCCTAGCCAGGCCACGGGGTCTTTTTCTTGGAAGCTTCCTAACAGAGGGGAGCTTCTCATCTCAGTGGACTGGTTCATTTGTCCCTCGCCTGAGGTCAGTGCCTGGCCAGAGGGAGTCAGTGGGTTTCTGTACAGGTTGATGAGGACAGTTACGTGCTTTCTGCTCTATTCTTGCTTAAATGTTGGGTACTGGACCAGACTGTAGAAAACTGTAATTAAAGCTTTAAAAAATGGAACAGAAACCTATAGGCTAGAGAAAGCCCCTGGGCCCATTTACTCTGGTCCATCTGGCAGGATCAGAGTCTGTGAGTGCAGCTCATGTGCCGAGCTGTTGTTCCAGTTAATGGATGTGGTTCCGGGTAAAGCATTCAGGTACCCCACACCTTGCACTCAGCTCTGCATTTACAGTTCGTGGTCGCTGGAAAATTTGAGGGCAATGTGCGTCCCAGGACATGGAGTAATGGGGGGAAATCATTCTCTTCCAAAGGCAGAACCTCAAAACATGCACGTCATGCTACTTAGAGGAGATAATAGACCTGTGTTCAAAGGGAAGAAATCCAAAGCATCCATGTCCTTACTCGTGAGCTGTCCAAATAACATAATCGCTTTATTTCCTATCTTCCAGACCCAGATGGAAAGAAAGGGCTGAAAAATGAGCTTGACTTGCAGTCACAGATTTCTGGTAGCACTTTATTTTGGTTAGCCCTTTAAGGTTGATAAAAGGCTTCCGTAGGTAGTAGCTAATTTGCTTCTGGGGCCCTCGGTGGAACAGACAGTCCGTCCTCTGTGAGCTACCACTGAGTAGCTAAGAGGAACTGGACAGTTCATTCCACCTCCCAGAAGCTGCGTTGTCTCCCCTCTAACATTGGGATAAGGTGCGTGAGGATTCGGGGTGGAGGAATTTGGACAGTGACCGTCCTTGGCAGTAGGATCTGGAGGGTCGGCATCATCCCCGTAGGAGAGGGAGCGAGAGCATGAGGACAGAGTGGGACTGTGCTGTGGGGTCCGCACACCCCCTGTACATGGTCTGCCCCATTCCCGCCTCAAGATGCGTTATTTATCTTGCTTCTCAGAAACATGGAAACGGTCAGCAACCCGGCATGCCGGAGTATAATGCCCCAGCCCTCATGGAACTCGTGAGGGAGAAGGAGGAGCGCATCCTGGCCCTGGAGGCTGACATGACCAAATGGGAGCAGAAGTACCTGGAGGAAAGTACCATCCGACACTTCGCCATGAACGCCGCGGCCACTGCGGCGGCTGAGAGGTGAGGTCAGCCCGCGGTGTGTCTGACGCAGCGGGAGGGGTGCCATGCTCTCTTGACCATGCATGTGTGTCATGGGCCAGACGAGATTTAGTCCTCGTTAAACATGGGCCTGACTGGACAATGGGGCCGCCTCCAACCCTCAACCTGGGTCAGGTCCCACCTTCCCCAGGGGCCCAACAGGAACTGTTAGTATCCCCATCGTGTAGGGGAAGAAGCGAGGCTCTGTGAGGTGTGCTGGTGGAATCCCAGTCACGCCAGCCGGGAGCTCCGGGGCCACAAGTTCCCTGGAGTCAGATGTGACCGAAGCCTGGTTTCTTTTGCTTTGAAATTGTTGCTGTTGTCAGTTATTCCCTCTGCTGCTTTGCTTTCTTTCTGTGGACTCCACACAGCCTCGTCCTCCCCTTTGAAAATGAGCTTAGGGGCGTCTGGGGGGCACAGTCAGTTGAGCATCTGCCTTCGGCTCTGGTCATGATTCTGGAGTCCTGGGATCGAGTCCCACGCCGGGCTCTCTGCTCAGTGGGAGTCTGCTTCTCCCTCTGCTCCTCCCGCTGCTCGTGATCTCTTTATCACAATCTCTGTCTCCAATAAATAGAATCTTTTAAAAATAAAAATGAGCTCTGAATGCTTGATAATTGACAAAGGAATGCTGGTAAAGCATCTTCTTGTCTGAATGAGGGGGTGCTCTTCCCCGACTGCTGGGGATTACCTGTGCACGGTCTTGTCCCCCCCCCCACACCCCGACTTGAGGGGCCGTGTGTCCCACCGTCAGGGCTCCCACTGCCATTGGCTGTGGGTCCATAGATTCCATGGGCATTTCATTCACAGTTCTTTGTGATTTATCACAGTTTAGGGTCAGTTCAGGTGGGGGAGACCCTCATATCTCAGAGGAGTGTCCCTGAAACTGGGCTTACTGGGGGCTGTCGTTGAGCCCTTTGGGGGGTGGGACCCGAACCAGGTGAGGAGTAAACACGGGATGCAGCCCCATCATAGAGTCGGTGCCACGTTTTAGGGGCCATATTATAGGCCTGTTGGGGTGGAGCGCGTGGGGGTACTCTGCAAGGTCTCGTGGGCTCTCACATTCATTACTCAGAGAGGAACCCCCAGCAATGGTACTTCCAGGGGTTCCCCCGAGGAACTGGGAGCAAGAGCAGTGCCAACCCATGTGGGCACAGGTGTGTCCGCCGGGCGCTGCCGCGTGCTCACACCTGGAGAGACCCTGCGGACTCGTGTGGAGAAGGACCACCAGGGGTCAGTTCCTAGTGCTGGGCTTACGAATGTCTGTGTGAGGCAAACAGCCCGCGGTAGCCCCTCTGAGCGAGGCCCAGGAGGGAGCACAGACCCTGGAGAGGTGTGTTATGTGGCGGAGCCCCAGAGTGACGGCGGGAGAGCTGGAGGGAATTGGGGCCTCCGGTTCCATTCTCCTGCCCAGGATGAGAAGAGTGAAGCCTGGATTTTTACAGAGCTGCGAGGTGTTGCTCTGTTCTCTGAGGCAGTAACTCACCTCTGTCCTGAGGAAGAGCCCAGACAGTCATCGAGGTACTGAGGCCTTTGGCCTTCCTCGCCCTTTTGGGTCTAACACCCAGCTGTCCGCGATGGCCCTGGGAGTCGCTGGCTCCGTGGGGTTGTTAGTGGAGGGAACACTGCAAAGGCAGGCAGGGCCTCCCCACCCCCACCCCCCCCAGGCTTCTTCCTCTGCTGCCGACTGTGGGCGTGTGATTACACATAAACCTTTCTGAGTGTCCCTGAGTTCCTTCAAAAAATCACCTGATTCCTGAAACAGAAATGGTAATTCTTGGCTGGTTAGGGCAGAGAACCACTGTAGCCCACCAGCTGAGGACAGGAGAGCCCTGGCAGCAGCGTAAATGTGTTACCTTGGAAACGGACATGGGGTCCTTTTGGTGTCGTGGCCATCTCCACGCCCCGTGCTTTATGAGGTTATGTATGATTTGGATCCTGGGCCCTGAGAGGACAAACGGGACTGGGATGTCAGACCAGAAGTCGGGGAATGAAGGGTTTGAGATGTGAGACACCTGTGGTGGGCACCGGACAGAGCCCATTTTCAGCCACTCACCTGGGCTAGGCCCCACCTTGCTCGTCCTCCTCTGGGCAAGGCGCACTGCTCTGTTACCCACAAAGAATGGGAGTCCTGTGGGATTTCCCCAGCCCTGCAGCTCTCCTCTACCCCGTTTGGAGTCTCAGATGCACAAGTAGATAAGGCCCTTCCACCGATGCGCCTGGTCCCCCTTCTTTGTTTCCGCATGTGTTTATTGGGCATCTAATAATTCTGTTAGAACTCCCTTCCCCTTCCTGACCACTCCTTCCTACCGTCTGGGGGAGAGTCCATGAGATGAGGTCAGGGGGTCAGTCCGATCTCCAATTTTAATTTTCAAAGAAAACCTCTGTAATTTTGCACTGCTTTTCTTTCGATAGGGAGAAAGGGGAAATGAAGAATTTTTGAGAACGGTCAAAATTCTCAGCTCTTGTCTAGATGCTCCATGGCCACGTATGAACTGGTAAAAATGGCCAGCCGTTCGGTTTGTAACTTTACGCACACTGATGCATGCTTCACGTTTATGAGCAGTGATTTTTTAAAGGAATGGTTTTTGTCTACCAAACACTTCCACCGTATTGGTGCCTTTCGGCACCGTTGATCAGAATTTTGAGGGGTTGGGCCTTTTTTATGGTTTTGAACCTTTTCACAGATCCCAATGCAGTGTAGTTAATGTTTTTGAGAGCGTCGTGTGTGATTTATCTCCTGAGATGTTTTGATCTAATTCTTCCTGCTATCCTTACGTGGCAGCATAAACATGAATTTTTTAATTGGTGTCTATCCTTGTGTGATTTTTCCAAAAGTTAATTGGTTGGCAGTGTTTTCTCCAGCCACTGATTTCTGTGGTGGTGATTTTTGTGCACTGTAGGGTGAATTCATGACCTGCAGAATTGGCCTCAGAATTCTGCCTACGCAACAATACAGCAAAAACCACCTCGTCCAAAGCGCTCTTTTGGCTGTCTGTGTTTAAAGCGTTTGCTTCTTTTCTGTGTTAGTTGCCCTTGTGCTTCATTTTCAGCTGCATTTCACACAAATACACTCTCACATGTGCCCACTTTGTTGGTTTATTTTATCTTCATGCCTTTTCCTGAGGCATTCTTCATAAAGACACAGAAAGTGGGGCGCCTGCCTTCAGCTCAGGTCATGATCCCAGGGTCCTGCAGTCACGCCCCGCATCAGGCTCCCTGATCAGCGGGGAGTCAGCATCTCCCTCTGCCCCTCCCCCTGCTCGTGCTCTCTCTCTCTCTCTCTCTCTCAAATGAATAAATAAAGTATTTTTTAAAAAAAAACACAGGAAGCTCTAGCAGTGTAGCGTGATGACTCCGGGCATGGATTTGAATCTGCCCCACCTTTGCTAACTGAGTGTTCTCACAAAGTCGCCTCACCTATTTGTTCATCGGTATGATGAGGATAATAAGGCCAGCTACCCAGGTTGCTGTGAGGACTGTGTGAGAGGCCCTGTGTAGCGTGTCTTACCCTGTCCCTGGCCTAAAGGAAAAGCTCATTTGTTGATAGCTGTCATTAGAGAGATGAAAGAAGAAGTTCTCTTTGCTATTCTTGAGTGTTCTAGAAAAACGCTATTAAGATTTTAAATACCATTGCAGCATTGGAATATGAAGTTCAAGAGATGTGAGATCTTTGGCTAGACCATTTATCAATTTGGCATTCACTGGTCCAAGACACTAGGTCACCTTGGAATTTGAGATACACCTAGATCACTTAGATGACACCATTATCTTCTTTTTACCAGTCATCATTAACTAGGAGTGATTAAATTATCTAAAGCAGCAGAGGAATAGTTAGCTTCATCCAGACACCTGCTTCCAGCCACCCTGCACTATGTCTGCCCCTCCCTCCACTTCAGCTCCTTGACTGGACTTTGCAGAGACAGGTGTGTGTCTCTATCTCTCTGCCCCACCAGCCAGCATGACTGTCACACAGGGGCTCATGAAGCTGGCAGTGAGCTAGCCTGCAGGCGTGAGGGAAGATTTCGGCTGAGCCTTGCTGTCTGAGGTTTGTTTCCAAGTACTTGCCGAGTCTCCGTTTTACTGTAAAATACTGAAATTGCTCCTAGGTGGGTGAGAAATCGAAATAGAACTTTGACGACTGAGAAAGGATAAGTATGAAGGACAAGCATGAACACACAAGTACAATGACAACAGCTTCCCTCTGTCATAGGGAGTACTGTAGGGGTCCCACAGGAGAGCAGGGAATTTTGATCTTTGGATTTTATTTTGTTTTCCGCAGACACTGTCTTCATTCTGTCAAGTTTAGGGGGAGAGCTGGCCAGGATTTCGGAGAGGGAGAGGGGTTGAAGAGATGTTGTCTTGTGGTGCCCTCAGATACCTCCCCAGGAGGATACGCATCATTGTCTGTGTGTCGTCCTGTGTTCCCAGGGACACCACGATCATCAACCACTCGAGGAATGGCAGCTACGGCGAGAGCTCGCTCGAGGCCCACATCTGGCAGGACGAGGAGGAGGTGGCACAGGCCACCAGGAGGTGTCAGGACATGGAGTACACGTAAGGGACCGCCACATGCTCGTGGCCACTCTCCTCAAGTCCCCCACGGGGCCCACCAGTCCCTTTCTGCTCTGAACAGCTGATGGGCTCGGCCACATACCCCCAAGTCAGGAAGGAAACCCAAGTGCTTTCTGATTCTCATTTTGGGCCATCAGGGGGATGAAAACCTCTTTTCCTAGGAAACCCATCTGTCTTGTATTTCTCTGTTCTCAGAAAATGGGGGCATTGACCTTTGTGGAAAGCCAGCCCTGTGTGAGGCTTCAGAGTGGTTGAGTTTCCTGACTGCCCCTCCGGCCCCCATGCCCAGGGACCCAAGATCCTCTGAGTTGGTCCGTGAGCGCACCGTAGTCCAGGAGGTCCCTGCTGGGAGGCCGCAGCCATTCTGCGCGTATGTCCTTGGGGTCCCAGGAGAGGCCAGAGAAGGTGTGCCCTTCTGATCTGCTACAGAAGTTCTGTTTTGTGTAATTTGCAGATTGTAAATGTTTGAGGACTCACGCTGCACTTAACTCTTCATCTGAATTACAATCCAAGTCCCTGGGGCAGCCCAAGAGAAACGGTTCAGGTTTTTCTAGCCAAATAGCTTCTGTTTATGGCCGTTTGGTTTTGTCTTGTTACATAGTATTAAGAATCTCCATGCCAAAATCATAGAGAAGGATGCCATGATTAAGGTCCTTCAGCAGCGGTCCCGTAAAGACGCCGGGAAGACAGACTCCTCCAGCCTGCGTCCTGCCCGCTCCGTCCCATCCATCGCGGCGGCCACCGGGACCCACTCCCGCCAGACCTCGCTTACCAGCAGCCAGCTGGCCGAGGAGAAGAAGGAGGAGAAGACCTGGAAGGGGAGCGTAGGTGAGCCCCATGCCTCCTTCAGGCCAGGATCTGAAAAGCAAGAGCTTCCCAGATGTGGAGAGGCAAGCCCACCCGGTCAGAAACCCTGGTGAAAAGGGTTCTGATCCTTTGGCGGTCCCTGGCTCTGCCATTCATGAGATGCAGAAATGTTACTGAGTATCTCCGGGTCTGTTGATCCATCTGTGGATGAGAGGATAATCAGTCATGCTTTAGTTGTGGAAATTAGACGAGACAGAGGGAAGCAAAGCTAGACTACAAGAGGAGCTACCGGCCTTGGGTTGATTGACGTCACAGTCATTGTCATTATTGCTGAAAGTTGAAGTAACCCTCACAGCAGAAAATGGGAAAAGCCCAGAGAGGTCAGCCTCTGGACTTGGCTCCACTTCTGCATCTGTGTCTGGAATAGCAAGGTCCTGCTTTCTGCCGTGTGGCTGAGCTGAGGGCGAAACGAGAGAATGGGGAGAAAGTGCTTTGGAAGCCGTGCTGTCAAGCATAAGGGGTGGTGGGTGGTCATTTTTGTTGGGTGGTTGTTGCAGAGGCAGAATGTTGAGACAAACTCTGCCTATGGGGTCTTCCTCAGCCTCAATGGGTTTGCTGGGTGTGGACAGCCCTGCTGAGGGGGCTGCCTGAGTCTGGAGCGGAAGCAGGCAGTGCACCCGGACACCCATCTTTCTCGCTCTTCCCCTGAGCTCCAGCAGCTGTCAGGGTCTGGCCCTTCTTTGATGCCTTTCCCTGGGTCAGAGTGTGTTTTGTTTATCTGTGGAGCAGAGAGCCAGTCTTCCTCCGCACAGAACCCCAGAGGAGCCTGGCTAGGGCTTCCAGAGTGGACCGGGCAGTGTTGGGAGATCAAAGGCGCGCGGCCAGAGCCTCTGTTTGCCGTCCCTTCGCAGGTGCCTTCAGCAGCGCCTGCCCACCAAGGGAATGCACTTCAAAGAGGACGTGTGTGGATAGCAGCTGGGATCATCAGAGACCCTCCCAAGGGCCCATAGCTGCCTCCCCTGGAGAGAGAGCCCAGAGGCTAGTGCTCAGGCTGGTCTGGTAGAGGAGTGGGAAGTGTGCTGGGCCATGATGGGTCACTCCCTGCTGCAGGTGGTGTGTGACATCCAGCCAGGCAGGCGTGCCACCGCTGTCTGTGTCTGTCCCCGCTAGCATTTGGCATGTCTGACGCAGGCCCGGGAGACTGAGGACCCATCTACAGGAAGGGTTGCTGTGTTTTCTGCGCTGGTGTTCCTCCTCATGATTGTGACTGTCCACGCATCACAAAAAACCAAAGGGACTCCCTGAGGGGCTGAGCGGAGGGACACACTCGCAGTTCCCAAACTGTCTCCACTGCCTCTTGCTTCCTGGGCTCTGGAGGGGTGACCGTGTATTCGTCCTGGATGGCCCGGGGCTCCCCGGCGGGCTGACTGGCTGGTGACCTCATTCCACCAGAGCATCCTTGTCAGGCCGTGGAGGCGCGACAGGCAGGGTGTGGGGATCCAGGAGCATAGGCTGAACTTGGCATCAGGCACAGACGCATTTGAATCCCGTTTCTGTGGCTTCTTAGCTGTGAGAGGTTCATTTCTCTGCATTCTCATTACCTTTGCTGTAAAACAGAAGATAAGGACAGGACCTGTGTCAGAGGAGCATTGTAAAGTAGAAAGTGAGCTGGTGCGTGAGAAGCATGTCGCCAGAGACCCCTGTTCCTCGCAGTGCAATGAAAGGACCCCCAGATCACCTGGGAGCTCCTTAGAGAAGCAGAGTCCCAGCCGCCCCCCCCCCCCCCCCACGGAGTCACACGGCACTTGAATAGTGTGTCCAAGACATGGATACACAGTAACACGTGACGGCCCTGCTTGTGAATGGACACCTTGAAATCACCCTGGCCAGGATCCTCTCTGGATGGCTGGCTTGTTAAGCTAACAGATACTCGATTGTGCTTACTACCACCTTTTCTGGGGGCTAGTGTTCTGGGATGCTGGCGCTTTCCAGTGTACATGCTCTGTGTCACTGTTCAGAAATACGAATGTTGTTTTCCTGGCCAGCACATCCCCTTTCCACCCCAATGCCTGCCTGGGGCAGCAGGGAGGAGGAACAGGGCTCAATGACCCTGTCCAGAAGGCCAGCTGACTCCCTGCTTCCTGGGGGCCGTGGCTCGCCGCTGCAAGGGATCTGCTTTGGGGAATAATGAGCACAACTCGGTGTTGCCCTGACCGTGAAGTGTGTTTGTTTTTGAACCCGGGTCTGTGGGAGACCCTCCATGACCGAGAGTGGGGTGGTCTTCTGGGCTGTTCTCCAGGCCCCTGGGCTCCATGTATCAGATCCAGGAAGCCTTCCATGTTTCTTTGGCAGACACGTGCTGCTCAAGGCTAGCCCTCCTTGGGCTGTCGGATAACTTCATCTCCAGAAAGCCTGGCAGAAAAGCCCCCTCCCATTGACATGGGCTGCGGAGCCTCTTCTACTAGCCTGGGCATGATTTTATCCTCCTGTTCATCATAATTCATCATTACCAGGTTACTTAAGAAGTACTCTTCCAAAACAAACAACCCAGGGAGTTTTTGAGAGGGGGCTAGGTCTTTCTTTCCTTTCCTTTTTTTTTTTTTTGTTAAGTCCCTCAGTGCTTGTCCTCTTATCAGGCTTATGATAAGTGCTTATAAAGGACGTGGTATGGGGGAACAGGTGGTGGGTAATAGGGAGGGCACGTATTGCATGCAGCACTGGGTGTTGTGCAAAAACAATGAATACTGTTACGCTGAAAAAAAAATAAATTAATTAAAAATTAAAAAAAAAAAAAGACGTGGTGAGTCAATGAATGAAGTCAATGAATGAATGAAGCTGTCCTCAGTCAAGAAGGAAATGAAATTTTTGTTTGTTTGTGTTTCTTTCGAGAATGGCATTAACATAGCTATCCTTGTGTCCTCAGGGTTGCTGCTAGGGAAGGACCACCATGAACACACCTCCCCTGCCCTGGCCAGCAGTGCCCACGCAAAGACAGGCAGCAAGGACAGCAGCACCCAGACCGACAAGAGCACTGAGCTCTTCTGGCCCAGCATGGCCTCCCTGCCTACCCGTGGCCGGCTGAGCGTGACCCCTTCCAACAGCCCCATCCTGAAACACCCAGGGGCCAAAGGGACTGCGGAGAAACCGGGTATGGCTTCTTCCCTCCCTTTACTCTGAGAAAACCCAGAGAACTCTGCCCGGAGAGGGAGCCTTTGGTTGGGACTGAGGGGATAAGGGGGGAAGGGTACCAGGAGTGCCAATCAGCTCTCACTTCATAGGGTTCTTTATATATATATATATATATATATATATTTTTTTTTTTTTTTTATTTGTTTATTTACAGCATAACAGTGTTCATTGTTTTGGCATCACACCCAGTGCTCCATGCAGTACGTGCCCTCCCTATTACCCACCACCTGGTTCCTCAACCTCCCACCCCCCCCCGCCCCCCTGCCGCCCCTTCATAACCCTCTGGTTGTTTTTCAGAGTCCATAGTCTCTCATGGTTCATCTCCCCTTCCAGTTTCCCTCAACTCCCTCTCCTCTCCATCTCCCCATGTCCTCCATGTTATTTGTTATGCTCCACAAATAAGTGAGACCATATGATACTTGACTCTCTCTGCTTGACTTATTTCGCTCAGCATAATTTCTTCCAGTCCCGTCCATGTTGCTACAAAAGTTGGGTATTCATCCTTTCTGAGGGAGGCATAATACTCCATTGTGTATATGGACCACATCTTCCTTATCCATTCATCCGTTGAAGGGCATCTTGGTTCTTTCCACAGTTTGGCGACCGTAGACATTGCTGCAATAAACATTGGGGTACAAATGGCCCTTCTTTTCACTACATCTGTATCTTTGGGGTAAATACCCAGCAGTGCAATTGCAGGGTCATAGGGAAGCTCTATTTTTAATTTCTTCAGGAATCTCCACACTATTCTCCAAAGTGGCTGCACTAACTTGCATTCCCACCAACAGTGGAAGAGGGTTCCCCTTTCTCCACATCCTCTCCAACACACGTTGTTTCCTGTCTTGCTAATTTTGGCCATTCTAACTGGTGTCAGGTGGTATCTCAATGTGGTTTTAATTTGAATCTCCCTGATGGCTAGTGATGATGAACATTTTTTCATGTGTCTGATAGCCATTTGTATGTCTTCATTGGAGAAGTGTCTGTTCATATCTTCTGCCCCTTTTTTGATATGATTATCTGTTTTGTGTGTGTTGAGTTTGAGAAGTTCTTTATAGATCCTGGATATCAACCTTTTGTCTGTACTGTCATTTGCAAATATCTTCTCCCATTCCGTGGGTTGCCTCTTTGTTTTGTTGACTGTTTCCTTTGCTGTGCAGAAGCTTTTGATCTTGATGAAGTCCCAAAAGTTCATTTTTGCTTTTGTTTCCTTGGCCTTTGGAGACATATCTTGAAAGAAGTTGCTGTGGCTGATATCGAAGAGGTTACTGCCTCTGTTCTCCTCTAGGATTCTGATAGATTCCTGTCTCACGTTGAGGTCTTTTATCCATTTCGAGTTTATCTTTGTGTACGGTGTAAGAGAATGGTCGAGTTTCATTCTTCTACATATCGCTGTCCAGTTTTCCCAGCACCATTTATTGAAGAGACTGTCTTTTTTCCATTGAATATTTTTTCCTGTTTTGTCGAAGATTATTTGACCATAGAGTTGAGGGTCCATATCTGGGCTCTCCACTCTGTTCCACTGGTCTATGTGTCTGTTTTTATGCCAGTACCACGCTGTCTTGGTGATCACAGCTTTGTAGTAAAGCTTGAAATCGGGTAACGTGATGCCACCAGTTTTGTTTTGTTTTTCAACATTTCCTTAGCAATTCGGGGTCTCTTCTGGCTCCATACAAATTTTAGGATTATTTGCTCCAGCTCTTTGAAAAATATCGGTGGAATTTTGATCGGAATGGCATTAAAAGTATAGATTGCTCTAGGCAGTATAGACATTTTAACAATGTTTATTCTTCCAATCCAAGAGCATGGAACAGTCTTCCATCTTTTTGTGTCTTCTTCAATTTCTTTCATGAGTGTTCTGTAGTTCCTTGAGTACAGGTCCTTTACCTCTTTGGTTAGGTTTATTCCCAGGTATCTTATGGTTCTTGGTGCTATAGTAAATGGAATCGATTCTCTAATTTCCCTTTCTGTATTTTCATTGTTGGTGTATAAGAAAGCCACTGATTTCTGTACATTGACTTTATATCCTGCCATGTTACTGAATTGCTGTATGAGTTCTAGTAGCTTGGGGGTGGAGTCTTTGGGGTTTTCCATATAAAGAATCATGTCATCTGCGAAGAGAGAGAGTTTGACTTCTTCCTTGCCAATTTGGATACCTTTTATTTCTCTTTGTTGTCTGATTGCCGTTCCTAGAACTTCTAATACTATGTTGAACAAGAGTGGTGAGAGTGGGCATCCTTGTCGTGTTCCTGATCTCAACGGGAAGGCTGCAAGCTTTTTCCCATTGAAGATGATATTTGCTGTGGGTCTTTCATAGATAGATTTTATGAAGTTCAGGAATGTTCCCTCTATCCCTATACTCTGAAGCGTTTTCATCAGGAACGGATGCTGGATTTTGTCAAATGCTTTTTCTGCATCAATTGAGAGGACCATGTGGTTCTTCTCTCTTCTCTTATTGATGTGTTCTATCACACTGATTATTTGCGAATGTTGAACCAACCTTGCAACCCAGGGATGAATCCCACCTGGTTCTGGTGGATAATCTTTTTAATGTGCTGCTGGATCCTGTTTGCTAGGATCTTGTTGAGAATCTTTGCATCCATATTCATCAGTGATATTGGTCTGAAATTCTCCTTTTTGGTAGGGTCTTTGCCTGGTTTGGGGATCAGGGTAATGCTGGTTTCATAAAAAGAGTCTGGAAGTTTTCCTTCTGCTTCAATTTTTTGGAACAGCTTCAGGAGAATTGTTGTTATTTCTTCTTTGAAAGTTTGGTAGAATTCCCCAGGGAATCCGTCAGGTCCTGGGCTCTTGTTTTTTGGGAGGTTTTTGATCACTGCTTCAATCTCATTACTAGATATCGGTCTATTCAGGTTGTCAATTTCTTCCTGGTTCAATTTTGGGAGTTTGTAGCTTTCCAGGAATGCATCCATTTCATCTAGGTTGCTTAGCTTATTGGCATATAACTGTTGGTAATAATTTCTGATGATTGTTTCTTTTTCCTTGGTGTTAGTTGTGATCTCTCCCTTTTCATTCATAATTTTATTAATTTGGGCTTTCTCTCTTTTCTTTTGGATTAGTGTGGCCAGTGGTTTATCGATCTTATTGATTCTTTCAAAAAACCAGCTTCTAGTTTCATTGATACGTTCTACTGTATCTCTCGTTTCTACCTCATTGATCTCTGCTCTAATCTTGATTATTTCCCTTCTTGCATGTGGAGTTGGTTTGATTTGTTGTTGATTCTCCAGTTCTTTAAGGTGTAGAGACAGCTGGTGTATTCTGGATTTTTCAATGCTTTTGAGGGAGGCTTGGATGGCTATGTATTTCCCCCTTAGAACCGCCTTTGCTGTATCCCATAGGTTTTGGACCGAGGTGTCTTCATTCTCATTGGTTTCCATGAATTGTTTAAGTTCGTCTTTGATCTCCTGGTTGATCCAAGCATTTTAAGCAAGGTGGTCTTTAGCTTCCAGGTGTTTGAGTTCCTTCTGAACTTTTCCTTGTGATTGAGCTCCAGTTTCAAAGCATTGTGATCGGAGAATATGCAGGGAATAATGTCAGTCTTTTGGTATCGGTTGAGTCCTGCTTTGTGACCCAGTATGTGGTCTATTCTGGAGAAGGTTCCATGTGCACTTGAGAAGAATGAATATTCTGTTGTTTTAGGGTGGAATGTTCTGTATACGTCGATGAGGTCCATCTGGTCCAATGTTTCATTCAATGCTCTTATTTCTTTATTAATTTTCTGCTTCGATGATCTGTCTATTTCTGAGAGAGGCGTATTAAGATCTCCTACTATTATTGTATTCGTATCAATATGACTCTTTATCTTGATTAATAGTTTTCTTATGTAATTGGGTGCTCCCATATTGGGGGCATAGATATTCACAATTGTTAGTTCGTCTTGGCGGATAGTCCCTTTAAGAATGATGTAGTGTCCTTCTGTATCTCTGACTACAGTCTTTAGTTTAAAATCTAATTTATCTGATATGAGAGTCGCTACTCCGGCCTTCTTTTGAGGCCCATTGGCATGAAAGATGCTTCTCCATCCCTTCACTTTCAGTCTGGGTGTATCCTTAGGTTCAAAATGGGTCTCTTGTAGACAACATATGGATGGGTCCTGTCGTTTTATCCAATCTGCAACCCTGTGTCGTTTTATGGGCGCATTTAGGCCATTCACATTGAGAGTGATTATTGAGAGATAGGTTTTTATTGACATCGTGTTGCCTTTGAAGTCTTTCTGTCTATAGATTGTTTCTGTATATCTGTTCAATGATATTCTTAGGATTTTTCCTCTCTTATAGGACCCCCCTTAATATTTCCTGCAGTGTCGGCTTGGTGGTTGCATAGTCTTTTAAGCCTTGCCGGTCTTGGAAACTCTTTATCTCTCCATCCATTTTAAATGTCAGTCTTGCTGGATAGAGTATTCTTGGTTGCATGTTCTTCTCATTTAGTACTCTGAATATATTTTGCCAGCCCTTCCTGGCTTTCCAGGTCTCTGTGGAAAGGTCTGACGTTATTCTAATGGGCTTTCCTCTGTATGTAAGAAGCTTCTTTGTCCTAGCTGCTTTTAAGAGGGTCTCTCTTGAAACAAAATTCCCCATTCTAACGATAAGGTGCCGTGAGGACTTTCGAGAATCTAAAATCTTGGGAGGAAATCTTTCTGCCTCTAGTACATGAACGTTGTTTCCATTCGTGAGATTGGGAAAATTTTCATAGACAACTTCTTCCACTATATCTTCTAGACTTCTTTCTTTTTCTTCCCCTTCAGGGATTCCAATAATTCTGACGTTGGAACGTTTCATGGCATCGTTTATTTCCCTGATTCTGTTTTCGTGGCTTCTGAGCTGTTTGTTCCAGGCTTCCTCCTGATCCTTTCTCTCTATCTGTTTGTCCTCCAGATCACTAATTCTATCTTCTGTCTCAGTTACCCTAGCTTTTAGAGAATTTAGATTAGATTGGAACTCGTTGAGAGCATTTTGAACATCATCCCTGGTGGCTTTCAGTTCTGCCCTAACATTGTGAACATCATCCCTGGTGGCTTTCAGTTCTGCCCTAATCAATTCTGTTTGGTCATCCATGGCTTTCTCCAACCTAGCTATTGCCTGGATAATTGTTAGTCTGAATTCCTTTTCTGACATATTGTCTATGTCGATAGCCATTAGCTCTGTTGCAGAAGGTCCATCCTCTGTATTTTTCTTCTGTTGGGTATTCCTCCTCCTTGTCATTTTAGTAAGAGATGACTAAACAGATGCAGCTGGACTTATCGATTGTGGTGCAGTCAATGTGCACCCTGGAACGCTTCTGTGCAATCAGGATTCCCCACCCAAATGAGAGAAAAACGAGAAGAAAAAGAAATAGAGAAGAAGAAAGAAAAAAAAAGGGGAAAGAAAAAAGGAAAAAAAAAGAGAGAGAGAGATAGGAAAAAAAGGGAAGATAAAAGAGAAGGCTCAGCCCAAATGGGCCACAAGGTAAGATTTGTGGAGTATACAAACAAAAACAGACAGACAAAAAGAGTGATAAAAGTATATGACAAGAGAAAAAAAAATGTATATATAAGCAAAAAAAAAAGGGAAGAACCTCATCAGAAAGAACCCCAAGTATAAGGTTTATATATTATCAGGACAAACACAAATTCACAGAAACACTGACAGAAGGAAAAATTGGGAGAATGGTTATAGATTCTCAGTGTGGGTGAGGAAGGTTATTTTGATTCTTCCTGAAGGTATCTTGATGTTTTTGTTAAGGGACTCAACTTTCCTAAGTTACAGGGGGATTAGAAACTGGTTTGCCTATAGGGGTAGCATTGATTGGGGAAAGGGGATTACCTTGAAGTTTAACTCTATATGTATAGTAGAAAATAAAAATTAAAAAAGAATAAACTAGACTAAACTAAGTTAAAATTAAAAAAGAATTAAAAAAATGGAAAAACAAAAGAAAAACACGGGTGTATGTATCAAAAAGTTCAGGTTAGAAGGTTATTAAAGAATTTGATGTACTGGACATCTCGGTGTGATGGTAAATAGGTTAAAAAATTATCTGTATGTATAAAAAAAAAAAGAACCAGAATATTGGTAAAGAGTTAAAAGTAAAAGTTGTATTTATGAAGTAGTGGTGATTGTTCTCTTGTAGTCTTTTTTTTTTTTTTTTTCTTCCTTCCTGGTTGGTTTTCTGGGGGAGGGGCCTGCCACGTGGGTTTTCAGACAATGATGTTCCCTGAGTTAGGTCCTCCTGCTCCCCTCAAGGGGGTGAGCTCTTTTTTTTTTCAGGAAACTGTTTTTTTCAGCCTTTTGTTCTCTGGGGGTTTTTATGTTCTTTCATATGCTTTCTCTCGCCTTGACAGCTTTTGATGGTTTTTGGAGGTTTAGAGGAGAGCAAACAGCACCCTGACCTCCCTCTCAGAGAGAAGCCTCAGACTGTTTTGCAAAAGCTGTTGGCAGAGTCGGTTTTGAGTCACTGTCCCTGGGGATGCAGGAGCTCCTCTTTGTACCCAAAACCAGGGCAGCGGTGGCTGTCTAGGCAGCTCCAGACCGCCGGAGAGGTTCGGAGCAGAGATCGCACACTGAGATTTTCCTGCTGTCCCGGGCTGGGAATGTCTGGTTTTATGGCTGCCAGGGCTCCAGGCTAGCGCCTATGAGCACCTATCCCAAGGGAGGGTGTGGGACGCGCGCGTTTCAGGATTGCCGTCTGGCCAGGCTCCCAGCCCCTCATGGGAGCCAGACCGCACTCGTTCTGGGGCGCGCTGGCGTTCAGGTGCACTGGCTGCTCAGGGATGGAGACCTGATTTCTCCGCCGCACTCTCTCTGGCTCCGCGCCAGGGGAGGCTGTCCTGGGTCCGGGGACTTAGGTCCCTGACCCTAACTGCCCAGGTTCCCACTATTACCCCCCCGCGATCCTTTGCTGTTTGTTTTTTGAGTGCTTTCAACCAGACTCCAAGTTAATGCTGGTCCCCAGACGCAGAGCACTCTCGTGTTGGGGTGTTACTTTCAGATCGGTCACCTCTGGTGGCTCCCTCCCCCTTTTGTTTATCTTCCGATATCAGTGGGAAGTTCCCAGTCTGCTTTACCTGCCACTGGCATCTTCTGCTCCTGTAGAGATCCAGACGTGTATAATTCTGATCTCAGGCTGATTTCATGGGTGGTCGGAGTTCTTTGGTAGGTAATCAGCTCACCCCAGGGTACAGGTTGAAATGGTGCCTCCTCCTACTTCCCCGCCATCTTGACTCCCAGAGTACCTATATATATATTTTTAATTTTTTTAAATGACTTTATTTATTTGTCAGAGAGAGAGAGGGCATAAACAGGGGGAGCAGCAGCCAAAGGGAGAGGGAGAAGCAGGCTCCCGGGAGCCTGGTGCAGGACTCGATCCCAGGACCCTAGGATCATGACCTGAGCTGAAGGCAGCTACTTAATGGACTGAGCTACCCAGGCATCCCCATGGGGGCTCTTCATAATTATGCTTACCCTGATTCACTTTATTCTTATTTCTGTTTGCCTTTTAAATGAGTATACAACTTGAAGGTACCCTTTTAATGGATGCTTTGTAGTAAACCCTTCCCCAGGGGGGTGAGAATTGACCCGCTGCGGGATGTTAGGGAATGAGAAGCCCCCCAGGCTGTGTGTGAACTAGTGGCAGGCACTTCAGAGGTACTGGGTATGCAGATACTGCCTTCGAGGGGTTCACCCTTCAGGGATCCAGGTTTAGGGGCACCCTCTGGACTGAGGGGGAAGGCAGACTTGACTGCAGGGCAGGTAGAATTCTGGCACAACCCTCAGGCCAGCATGAATGAGGTGCTTTAAAATATTTAGGAGAAGACAGCCTGGATGTGGTGGGCTTGCCATGAGTCCAGAAGCGTCCGGGGAAAGACCAGATGTGCCTTTGGGTTAATCTGAGTTGTGGGACAGCCCTCTTGAGTTCTTTGGAGGAGGTGGGGCTCTTGGGGGCATAAATTAACCATTTCCTCCTAGGGGCTACTTAAGTTTCAGCCGTGAAAGTAGACAGGGAAACATAGCATTGTCATTTTTTGAACATTTTATTCTTTTTTTTTAAGATTTTATTTATGGGGCACCTGGGTGGCTCAATAAGTTAAGCATCTCCCTTCGGCTCAGGTCGTGATCCCAGGGTCCAGGGATTGAGCCCCCCATTGGGCTCCCCACTCAGTGGGGAGCCTATTTCTCTGTCTTCCTCTGGCCTTCCCCCATATGTGCTCTCTCTCTCTCTCTCTCTTTCTCTGTCAAATAAAATCCTAAAAAATATTTTTATAGTACAGATTATATTTATTTTATCAGAGAGTGAGCTAGTGCATGCCCAAGCCGGGGGAGCAGTAGAGGGAGAGGGAGAAGCAGACTTTCCGTGGAGCAGAAAGCCAGATGTGGAGCTTGATCCCAGGACCCTGGGACTGTGACCTGAGCCGAAGGCAGATGCTAAACCAACTGAGCAACCGGAGTGTCCATTGAACGTTTAATTCTTGAGACATGCTTTTCCAAGGCAAGAAACATGTGAGAAGGATGTGGCTTGTAGGCACAGGACTAGATGGTTTTGCGGAGAAGGAGAGTGGCTACGAGGGGCTCCTCACACACATCCCTAGGGCCCTCTTCACGCACTTACCTTCCCCATCACCACCTGGTTCTGTTATTCCTGCCTGAATCCCAGGGCCCGTCACTTCACTCTTCTCCACGGCGGGGCCAGGTTCTGCGGCCTCCCCTGCCGAGGCTGGTGGTGAGCACTGGGGTTGGAAGTGGTTCCCTGGGAGAGAGAGCAGGTCGGCCCTATGCTCCTCTGATGGCTGCTGATGTCCCCTTCTGTTTGGCAGAGAACCCTCTGGGCCACGGGAAGTCCCCTGACCACAGAGGCCGAGTCAGCAGCTTGCTCCACAAGCCCGAGTTCCCTGACGGAGAGATGATGGAAGTTCTCATCTAACGGCAGCGTCCTGCTGCCTTCTCTTGACAAACGAGGAGCGCGGTGGAGAGCCAGAAGAAAGACTGAGAAAGTCGTGGATGGAAAATCTGGAAGGATGTGAACTGATAAAGATCTTAAATTAGTAAGAACGCTTTTTATAAACGTTTAAAAAGAAAATCAGGAGACCTACGTGACTGAAGACGAGAACGCTATGGATTCACGTCACTTACGGTGGAGGAGAAGACGCATGTAGGTTTGGAAACCGAGACGTCGCAGGAAGTGTGATTCTCTCTGTGTAGAAAATGTATCTTTCGGGGAGGGTCTGTGTACACCTGCCCTGGCTATAAACACATAAACCTGAACGTAGATCTTCCTTGAAATACCCCGCCTTCTCCTTGCCTCTTAGCATGTTTGTTTTTGGGATTATTTTCTTTTTTTAAAGAAGAGCCTCCTAGAAATCTCCGAGCGCCTGTCTCGGCATCCTGTCGTGTCCCCTGTGCCATCAGGGTTTCCTGTGAATGTGTGTGGGGTTGACAGCAAGAAGCCGTGTCCGCGCGATGGACCCTTAGAAGGAGGTTCTCACCCAACTCCCTGCTTGGTTTGGATTTTGAGGAGACAGTGGGGCTTCTTAGGCTTTCCGGATGCAGCAGGAAAAACCCGAAGCAGGAAGGGAGCGTTCTGATCTTGGTGCTCAAACTCCCCAACTGCGCTCAGTTTCATCTCTTCCTCTTTCATTCTTTCATTTTATTCTTCTTTGCTATCACTTCCTTTCCTTGTTACCACAACATGGCAGGATTCCTCAGGTCTGGGATTTGTTAGAGCAGAATCGGGTCTCTGCTTCGTAGTGACCCATGGGACAGAGCCGAGTGCTAGGGGCCTGGCTGCCTCCTCCCCCTTGGAGTCACGGGGTTCAGTGTTTCGGGGAACGAGGTAAGTGTCAGTGAGGCGGAAGGTGCCACGGTCACTGTGATGTCCTGTGTTCAGATCGTGGCCCTGGCTCTCTCCTGTCTCACATCTTGCACAGAGCTCGGTCCTTCTGCCCCGTTGCTCTGTGGGGCTAATGGGACTTTCAGGATGGCCCTCCAGGAAATGCATGACACTTGGGACAGCTTGCTTGACTTTCTAGAGTCCGAGCCTGTTCGCCTCGCTCCCCACTCCCTCGCACTCCTCTGGTTGCCGTGGACAACCATGTAGGTCTCCATGTTAGCATGTCAGTGTTTCTGTGCCGTGAACTGGCTTTGTGACCTAATGGGCCATTGTATATACCATCACGGGTTACGAGGATTTGGTGTAGGGCAAGTTGACCAAAGTAGGACAGGGCACCATGTCGAAGATCCAGGAGTGAAGGGGGTCAGGGGCTCCTGACTCCTCAGACGCTGGCTTTCCTTACGAATCTGAGAGGTGCTGGATCGGGGGAGGGGAGATGCTCATCAGGCCGGCAGACATTCTTGGGGATACTTTCCTCTCTCCAGGTCAGCTGGACCTTCTGATCCCAAGCCCTTTCCTAAAGGAAAAGAAAAAGGGCCTGGGTTGAGACTTTCTCAGGTCCCACCTATGTGCAGCCCTGGACACAACACTCCTCCGGGAATCTTGCTTGGGCAGCTTATCTTAGAGTTGGTCTTTGGGGTGTAAGGAGGGTGAAGCCGTGGCCTCCCCAGGTGGAAGTGGTGGAGGGAGGCCTGCGTTGCAAACTGGGGGGGCAGGAAGATGGCAGTGGCCTTGGCCAGAGCAGGCGCGGCGTGACCGTGAGCAGGAATGCCTCTTCCCAAGCCCTGCTCTGCGGGGTTGCTGAGCTCTGTGTGGTCTTGGCAGGAAGCTGCAGTGGTTCTGGGGGCCGGGCCACCTGCCTTGTGCTGGGGCTGCATGAGTGTGGACAGTTGTGGGGGTAGGGTGGGGAGACCCCAGTCTCTGCTCCCCATCACTTCTTACAGGTGGTGACATTTAGGCAATGGTGACTCTTAAGGATGTTTTGACTCCTTAATTAATGTCGTGAATGGACCAGGAATGAACGCAAGTGTCTAGAGGTAGGAGAGCAAGTCTCCTTGGCCAGGCCCCACGGCCCACACCCGGGCCACCTCAAACTCAGGCTGTCTCTCCTAGAAGTGGGTAAAAGTGGGAGCCACAGCCTGGTGTTCCCTAAGCCTTGTCTTTCTGCTCCAGCACACCCTTTGGCTCCAGGCCTGGGGGCCGGCCTTGGTCGCTTCTTTAGCGGTGCTGTGATCGTCAGGACTCTTTTTTTCTTCTGACTTGCTAAGACTCTCCCGTAAGAAAAGGGATCTCTAGCTTTCAGATGTGTTCTTTTCTGGGAGATTTCCTGCCACGCCAGCCCCCTTCCCCTGGGCCCCGATGCTTTTCATGTTTGCAGCTTTCTCAAAGCCTTGTTTGCCCATAGGAGCAAGGGATCACAAGCACTGAGCACCTGCTCTGCGTTCTGGGCCCTTTACAATCCTTTATCTCGTTTGATTTGCAGAGAAAGAACTACCAGTTGGTGCTGGCTGTAGGCAAGCAGGGTGGCGAGCACCTTTTCATGAGTCCTCGAGCCACCTGGAGAGTAAGGGCTGCTTTAGCCTTATTTCACAGAGGAGGAAACGGGGGCTCAGGGAGGTTCAGCCCCTCCCCCAAGGCTCACGGCAGTGGCATCTGAACCAAGGGCCTGAGAAGAGGGGAGTTGTGCCCCCATCACAGGCTGGACTGCCACCAACACGGGTCACAGCCATCTTTCATGCCACGTCTCAGCTGGCTTTGGCCCCGTCTGTGATGTGCTCAGAGCACATGCACACGTACACGCACACAGCTGCCACACCTCTTGGGAACTAAGGAGGAGAACTTGAGCCCAGAACTCCTAGAACTGCCCATAAACACAAGGTACAGATGGAAGTGTTCCATCATATGCAGGGCCACAAAATCCACCGAAAAAAAAACCCCTGTGTGTTGTCCAGAGGCCTGGATGGCAGGATTCTGTGGTGTCTATGGACCACCTGCATCCCGTCTTGGTGTGAAGGGTAAAGGCTTTGCTTCACGTGAAGACCTGCCAGGGGCACTCGGCTTCCTCCCGGAATGGGTCGCCTGGCAGTTTCCGCGTGTTGACCGGTGTATCACATGGAAGGGATCTGCTGGATTCTGGAAGTTCGTTGCAAAGCATGTGCAGAAACTTGTCTTAGCCGTTTCTTTTCCTGGCTTCTCTGCGGCCTGCCAGAGGCCGGTGGCCAGTGCCCGCGTGCAGTCGGGCCCCATCCAGACAGGCCTGCAGGACAGGGCTGCTGCATCCCTCCCAGGGCTTTGGCTGGAGCGCACAGAGCGGTGGGGCCCTTCTCTCTTCCATCCCGTGGGCCCAGCTCTTGGGAGCACATCCTGGGTTTGACCGCACAGGGCTAGGGTCTGATAGCCAGATAGCGGCTCCTTATGAATTCTGATCTTGGAACAGAGACTGCACGGGTCTGTCGCTCAGGGGAGAGGCTGTCACGATGGCCGCTGCAGACGAGCTGGCCATCACTCCCCTTCTCCTCCGGGGCCAGCCCTCAGCCCCCTGTGATCTCCCGATGCCACAGGCTGATGGGAAGACAAACCGGGTCCCCAGCAGCCTCGTGAGTCGCAGAGATGTCAGGGAAGGCCGCGTTCCCAGGAGGCAGTGAAGAATGGATCGGGGTTTTAAAAGGTTTCGAGGCAGGGAGCTCTACCCATTTCTCAAAACCAAAGTCCTGCTGCAGTCTGCCTTGGAGTTTGGGGAGTGCGCTGTGAGCTGCGGGTGAACTTGCCCTCCTGAGCAAAGGGTCCTGTGGCCATGGTGAGTGGGAGCCCGTGGGTATCCTTAACCCATAAGGCCGTCCCGTAGCCAGAGGGCATCCAGCCTGCCACTGGCTTCGCCCGAGGCAGCCCCAGCAGATGCTTTATAAATGTGGCTTTTCTTCTCTTCTTTCTGCTAATTGATCGATGTGTTTAAAATGTCTTCCTCCAATGTGAGGACTGTCTAATCAGCTTGCCGCTGAGGTCTGGCTCCACGGGGAGATGGGTGGAGTCATTAAGAAGCTTCCAGAAGCTGACAATTGGGACCATGTGAAAGGTCAACATTTCAGTAAAAGGATTTCTTCTGGAACGAAGAAGCAAGTTTTTCTCTCTTCCCTTTAAGTAGGATATCCTTTTCTTGTTTCATAATTTAATGATTTATAAAGACGTGTGTATGTCTGTGCATACGTATGAGGCATGACTGCAAGGTTGTATATCGGGTTTCCTTGCTTAATATCCGGAATATCCAAGTATTTCATCTCACCCCTTAGACGGTGACCCTTTGGGAGACCCTGTGCTGATGGCTGACCCCAGGAGAAACAGTTTGCCCGTGCCTCTGTGAGAATGGCCTCTGGGGCCTGGCACGTTCCTTTAATTATCCTTACCGATGAGAAATCATCATCCTTTGAGGATAGATCTAAGTTTGGAAGTCATCCCAGTTGAACAAATAGCAGCGGGTGACGAAGGCATACCATTTTACCTTTCAAAAAAGAAAAATCCCGAAAACATTCCTTGGAATCAGTCTTTGGACTCATAAAGCCTCTCAAAGTGACCCCTTCCAACGAGGACAATAGTCATCAGTACATGTAACTTCTAGTGGGTTCACTTTTGAAAATCTCTTCTCTTGCCATGCGTTGTATGTGTTCGCCTCTCTGCATACACGCGGGCCGGGGCTGTAGTCCTTAGTGGAGCCCTCCAGTAGGAGCTCTGTAAAGCCTTGTAATATTTAAGTGCATGTTCTTGTTGTGTACTGCGATGACCGAGGTGTAGCTTTGTCATAAAAGTGCTTCTTCACAGAATTAAAATACTCTTCTCAATGCCATGAGGTACATTCACCGCATTTTCTCGTATCAGCTCTCAAAGCGCCAATGCCCAGTGGTGTGTGTACGTGTGACTTTGCCTCGGAATTTGGTCGCATAGAGACACCTGCAAGGATTTATTACAAAACAGAATGTAAGCAAGTTTGTCTGCAGTGGTGTTCTTGGAATGAAGGTGTTTTCCCCCTGCTATGGGGGGACTGTGGCGGCACCTCCCCCACGGGGCCCTTACAGGATCAGTGTGAACGCCTGTGAACCCAAGGCAGGCGCAGGCAGTGACCTCAGCCAACTCTCGGACAGCCCTAGGCACCCGCGCTCCCGGCCTGCAGTGTGTCGTCGCCGTGATTGGGGGCAGCGTGCTGTGTTCCTTCTCGTGGACTCTGGCATGACCTTTCGGCATCTTCATCCCACGGAAGGGGTGTCTGCAGAGCTGCACGGCCACATGGGTCTCTGTACCGAGTTGGGGGGTGACGTCCAAGAACGCAGAGTGCCCCCCACGGCCAATGTGGTTCCTGTTGGTCAGCCAAAGATTTTCCTATTCTTTGCTGCTTAAACCTGTGCCTTAATATTGTATATAATAAAGGGATAAAATGGCTCTTCTCTCTCTCATGCTTGCTCCTTTCTTTCCCCCAAAACATACAGGCTTGTTGAGTTTAATGTCCTCTCGTGGCTTGGAAGCAGCCTCGCTCACCACTCTGCTTCTAGAGGCATCCAGTGCCCCCCACCTCTCCCCGGCGCGGCTGGGGCTTCCACCAACACCCGGTCTTGATTCTCAGAAGGAAATGAGTCATCCAGACCCCTGGAGCTTGCTGCCCGCCCACTCCTGCAGACAGATAAGGAAAGGGTAGATGCAGGGAGGCTGGACTGGAGACAGTGCTACTTTGATTGCATCAGAGCGCCCTCTGCTTCGGTTCTGGCTTCAGGAACCTGCCACGGGCCACTGTGCCTCAGCGGAATCAACCCAGAGCTGAGACTCTGGGCTGGAGTCAGATGTGTCTCTGAGCTCCACGGTGGACGTGGGAGTTGGGTCTGCCTTCTTGGGGTCTTGGGGTCGCAGGAAGAGTGGGGGCTGTGGGGGAAAGGAGATGTGTGATGGGCTGATGACACCGGGGGGCGGGGGGGGAACCGCTGTGGAAGCAGGAGCACGGAATAAATGCTGCGAGAGTTCCCACCAGAAGCCCCCTCCCAAGAAGAGCATGAGCTGGGGAGGGGGAGGTGTCCTGCTCATCCTCTGCTTGTGCCTCTCAAAGGGGTGCCTCGCTTCTCTCCCACCTGTGGTGAGCGTGGGAGGAGGGGTGAACATGGGAGCGATAGGGTAACAGTGACTTTTAGATTCTAGATTCAACATAATCAGGAGTTAGGTCAGTGGTGGTGGAAGAAAAGAGCTTTCTATCTCCACACGATGTTATTGTTTGATTGTTTCTGTCCCTCTTTTATGGAGCATGGCCGTGTGCTGCTGGGAGACAGACATCCGACCCCATGTCCAGGTGGCCTGAGCTCTCTTGACCAGCCTGTCGCCCCCTAATTCTTCTCTTATGGCACCTGGACAAGGCCCTCCCCACCCAGTGTAGATTTCCGTCCGGGGTGACTTCCCAAGGTCTCAATGTGCAAACAATGTAAGGCTCACAGACTGCATTGTCAGGTAATTTGGAGTAAAAGAATGGGAATCCTTGTACCCCTGTTGGGAAGTAAGAGCACATATCTTCCCTCCCTGCTTGCTCTCCCCGCTCCGACTGCGTGAGGGACAGTGGACTAAACATTCCCAAGCTGGCTTTTGATTGAACATTGTGGCCTCCACAACCCCCAGGGTTCTTGTGACCCGAAGTCTTCACCTGAGTTTCAGACGAGGAAACGGGCCTGCTTGTTCCTACTCCCCCAGTTCTCTCCACGTGCTGTCCTGTGGCCTCCAACTTCCTGGAGTTTTTATTTATTTTTTTTTAAATATTTTATTTATTTGACAGAGAGAGATATCACAAGTAGGCAGAGAGGCAGGCAGAGAGAGAGGGAAGAAGCAGGCTCCCCTCTGAGCAGAGAGCCCAATATGGGGCTCGATCCCAGGACCCTGAGATCATGACCTGAGCCGAAGGCAGAGGCTTTAACCCACTGAGCCACCCAGGCACCCCTGGAGTTTTTATTTTTAATGGTTTGCTTGCTTATATTTGTTTTTAATTGCTCTGGAGAGAATTGGTAGGGAAATGACTTATTGAGAAAAGACATTTTTGAGGCTCTTTTTAAAAATCTATTTCCAACAGAAGGCCTGTGCTGGACGTAGAGGCTGGACCAAAGCCTCTGGTCTGTTTGTGAGACACAGACTGCAGCTAGAGTGACGTGACCCTGTTCACATAGGGTGTGCTCATCGGCCACTCAGGGGCGGGGGAGGGGGACTGAGGTATATGCTGTCACAGGGCCTGCTCTGGGGCCAGAGCCCCGTCTTGTTTTTCCTCAGCCATGTCCCGAGACCTCGTGGTCCAGAAATGCTGAGTATAAACAGAAGGGCCTTGGTTTTCCAGTCAAACGGACTCTTTGATTGTACCGAATGACCTCCATGTGTGGCTTCCCAGTCACCTGAAACATGGCCACAGCCACACCCTGGGGCTTTCTCTGTCACAGTCACTGCCCTGCTGGCGGCCCCAACCATCTGTCCCCTCTGCTAGGAGCCCAAGTCACCCTGGGTTCCTCCCTACCCCTCCCCTCTGGCCAGTCATTCACCCGTCCTGTCCACTCACCTCCCATCTTGTTTCCACACTTTGTGTCTCCATCATCACAGGTTTTGCGTGAGACCTCGTCTCTCACTCAGCCAGTTGCAGTCACCTCCTGCCTCCCATCTCATCCACTCCATCTTTGACATGGGCGCCAGAGAAACAAGAGTAATAAATTAGGACATTGAATTCTTCCAGTCACTCTCAGGCTAGTACCTCATCCCCATGTTACTGTAAGAGAACCCAAGAGACAGGCAAGTCAAGTCTCTTGCCCCACATTCTAGAGCTTGTGAGCCGTAGGCCAGGGATCCAAAGCCCCGCAGACTGGCTCCGGAGACTCTGGGCCACACGGTTCCCTTCCAACCTCCTAAAGCTTGTCCGATCACATCGCCCTCTTGAGGGAAACAACAACAAAATTTCCAGCTCCCTGTGGCCCCCGGGATAAAGTTGAAGCTGCTAATAGGTCATTCACGCCCAACATCATGACTTTGACCCGCTCCCTGGGCTGGCGTCTCTCCACTTCCCCTTCCACCCTGGCCTCCAGTCACTCCAGAATCACCACTGGGGCCCAAATCTGCTCTCTGCATTTCTGTTCTGGCCCCAGCCCCCCAGGTCCTTTGCCCCCGGAGTACCTTCTTGTCTGCCCAAATCTCGTTCCCTCTTTCAGGTGAGGCTCAAATGCTGTGTTCCCTCAGGGAGGTGTTCCAGATTGCCAGGGTCTAAAATAATCATCCCTCCAGAAGACACAAACAGATACTTCTCCAAAGAAGACATACAGATGGGTAACAGACACATGAAAAATGTTCATCATCACTAGCCATCAGGGAAATTCAAATCAGAACCACACTGAGATACCACCTTACAACAGTTAGAACTGCAAAGTTTAACAGGACAGGAAACAACATGTGTTGGAGAGGATGTGGAGAAAGGGGAACCCTTTTACACTGTTGATGGGAATGCAAGCTGGTGCAGCCACTTTGGAAAACTGGAGATTCCTTAAGAAATTAAAAATAGAGCTTCCCTATGACCCTGCAGTTGCACTACTGAGTATTTACCCCATAGATACAGATGTAGTGAAAAGAAGGGCCATCTGGACCCCAATGTACATAGCAGCAATGGCCACAGTCGCCAAACTGTGGAAAGAACCAAGATGCCCTTCAACGGATGATGGATAAGGAAGATGTGGTCCATATACACTATGGAGTATTATCCCTCCATCAGAAAGGATGAATACCCAACTTTTGTGTCAACATGGACGGGGCTGGAAGAGATTATGCTGAGTGAAATAAGTCAAGCGGAGAGGGTCAATTATCATATGGTCTCATTTACTTGTGGAGCATAGGAGTAACACAGAGGAGATGGGAAGATGAAGAAGAGAAGTGAGTTGGGGAAATCAGAGGAGGAGGTGAACCATGAGACACTGTGGACTCTGAGAAACAAACTGAGGGTTTTGGAGGGGAGAAGGGTGGGCCTGGTGGTGGGAATTATGGAAGGCACGTATTGCATGGAGCCCTGGGTGTTATACATAAACAGTGAATCTTGGAACATGGCATCAAAAACTAATGATGTATGGTAACTAACATAACACAATAAATAAAATAAAAAATAAAAGATAAAATCTTCCAAAAAATAAAAAATAAAGTAATCACCCTTCTTCAATTATTAGCTGAGTCATCTTAGGAAAGTTGCTTACATTCTCCAAACTTCTTATTTGTAAGCTGACTTGGAGCAGGTACTATATCTGTTTCTTCACTAATGTGAATCAGGGTCCTAGCACGTGTCACGACGCATAGTAGGTACTCGAGTATTTGCTGACTGAATGAGTCAACCCTACGGATTTAAGGAGAGAGGAGTTGGAACGTGCCTGCACACAGGGGGCCCTCCACAGATGAGGGCACCGAGCATCATGGCCTCCAGTCTGGCCCTGGCCTCTGGCGGCGTGTCTGTCATCTCCTCCGTCTGAGATCCGGAAGATGCTCATTAAAATTTGAGCCAAATGTGAGTTATCCCAGGCTGCTTACTACGTGTGTTCAGTGACTGTTCTCAGGGAAACTGAAAGAAGAAACTTAAGTGAAAGCTTACTTAAAAATTACGCAAGTAACGCACCCTTGTTATGAAAACAGGTCATGTAGAAGAGTACAAAATAGAAGTCACTCCCCCTCCAAACCCCTGTGAGTCCCCATTACCTCATACAACCAGAGAGAGAGGTTTATATATAGGTATGAATATTAAGATTGTGCTATTTCATCCCACTTGCTTTTCTCACTCAACAAGAGATCATAGGCAGATTTCTCTACCAACATAGATAGATCTTTCTTATCTCTGGTGGCTGCATCTTTGTATGGAAGAGGGGGGATTTGTTGAAATCTGGGGTGGACTCCTTTGCTGCGACCCAGCTTCCCCACAGCACTCTCCCATCAGTCAAGGGACACTAGGGAGAGGTTTAGATTTTCTTCTAAGAAAGAGGCCAAAACTTGCACTGTATGTCAGGCGTGCCCAAGTGCTGTCTCTGATTGCCCCCGTGCATCAAAGCCTTTCCACTTGCCTGTCCAAGCACAAATTGGTGATTAATGTCATGGTGACATTGGGATAGCAAGGACTTGACCGTGCCATGGCCCCAGCTGATGGCTCAGGCCCCAGCCTGGCTTGGCCAGCCCTGTTTTCTATCCAGAAACCCTCAGACTCTGACGGAAGGACTGATTTTCCATCCAGTGTTCTACCTTCTGACCTGGAGAAGAACACATTTTCCTGGCACAATCAACTCAGAGCAAGCCCCAGGATGACTTTTTTCAGTGACGTTGATGGCATCGATCCCTCCCTCGTCCTTGGCACTTTCATTTTGCAGAGTGTTGAGCAGATTTTTACAAATATTTAGCTTTAGGACAGCCTGTAAACAGAACCCCCATTCATGACTCACTTGTCAGTTGACTACGGAAAATTCGTGATGTACCCGACACATTTCAGATCCTGGGGAGGGACACCAGAGGGTACAGATTGCTCTGGAGATGAAGGCCCTGAGGGAATGGGCCACCTACTGTGTGCCAAGCACTTTACAGGCTTCTCTGTGCTCCTGTTAAGGAAAGCAGGGTCAGGCAGATTAGGGCAAGCGACCAAATGACCCACGGCCCACACTTAACCCAAGTTAAGTGCCTGCATGGGTCTGAGCTGAGGTTCGGGCGATGAAAAGTCACCGTTTTCCCACAACGTCATGCAGCCCTCCTGTTTAGGCCGAAGAGCAAAAGAAAAGTACAGGAAACAATGGGATCCTGGCCCCTCCGTGTCAGGGTGTGGACACCAGGGTCCCTGGACACACATATCAAGACCCCAACACCCTCAGCATTTGGAAAGATTTTGGTTGGAGTCCCCAGGCCCAAGGTAGGAGCAGACAAGTCACTACCAAAGTTGGCATGAGGCAGTCTCACGGTTGGGACACATTGAGAGCCCAGATCAAGTTGTGTCCCCCTCGTGCAAGCTCTGAGAGACACGCACCACCAGCAGGGGCCACCTGCCATCCTGTCCCACTGAGAGCCCCCTAGAGGGGTCCCACGAGAGCCGGTGCTGGGCTCTGCCCCCCTTTCTCTCCCATCTGCTTATCTTTTCCATCTAATGTTACTTGGAAGGGAGGTCGTCGGAGGCGGTAACCATAAGTAGATTTACTTTTTTTTTTAAAGTTGTTTTATTTAGATGTCAACAGTTTATATCCCGACCAATCAAACCCCCCTTGCCCATTTCTTCCCTCTGTCATGCACTGCCCCTCAGCGTCCGTGGACTCAGGCTCGGGAGCGTGTGAGAGCTTGCCAAGTGTGTGCAACTGACGTCTGTCAGTAACAAGTAAGAAACTCACAGAAATCCAAAGCCAGCCACGTCTCAAGTCCTCGGTGCCTCTCGGTGGGGACCAGCCTCAGTGTGCTGGAGGGTAAGATGAAAGCTCCCGCATGGTGTCAGGGCTTCTGGAAATGACTGAACCACAACCACAGCCCCCCACATCTGTTTTCTGCACAGTGATGCTGGGTATTCAGTGAGCAGCGATAAATGTGAAGTTTCTAGGGAGTAGCATCCTGCCCCCATGCAGAATGCCTTCCTTCTAAGGGGCATGGGTGTGTCTTTTATGCCGGCAACACAGCCTAGGACAGCCATCATGATTCCTTTCTACACAGCTGGCAGAAACCAGGAAGAAAACAGGAGCACTTTTCCAAGGTCACAGGGAAATGCCAACAGAGTCAGCTTAGAGCCGGGCTCCCCCGAAGTCCTCTGTAGCTCGTATTGGGCAGAGCGAACCCTCTGTGTCAATGCCATGTGGTCATCGGGTCCTTTCGGAACTCCACAGCCTGCCCTGCCTGGGTATCAGGAAACCGAGAAGCTGTGGGCTTGGTGTGGGTCCGTCCAGCGGTCAGCTGAGTAGTGCTCCGTGTCTGACTTGTGCATCTAAAGAGCCAAGAGATCTCACAAAGCCGTCCCTCCAGACTCCGGAGCCGGCCTTTCTCCCAGGGGCAGAGCCGGTAGCATGAGATCACAGTGGGATATGGGGACTCTTCTGCCAGCCTCCAAACCCGTGACCTTACAGCAGGACTGAGAGGAGAACGGCCATGGCTGTGAGATGGCAGATGGCAATGGGCACGGGGACCTTTCCCCAGGGATAACGGAGCGGGTGGCCAATTCGGCTCCCTTCTGCATCTGAGATCCGGGATTAGAGAGACGCCCCCACCCCCATGGTGTGCTAGAGCCCACACTCGTTCTTCGGCCGTCTTGGTATGTGAAGCCCGTCCACAGCATCACAATTAACTCACGATGCAATCAACTCACACTGAGCAACACGCTTGACTGAGACACACATACACACATCTGCTACGCCCACTCTTACCGCATTCGATGAAGGCGGCAAAGACAATTAAGAGGCTATGCCTGCCGGCCACACCCCTGGCTCACAGTCTGGGTGAGGACACCGGGAGGGACCACAACACAGTGCCAACCCCATGGGTCCTATGGGTTGTTCTGGGGTTGAAGGAGAGGGAAATAGAAGAGCAGATGAGTTGTGAGTTGAACTTGCATGGCTGAGGGAAGGGGATGGGGCTGAGGCACGGAGGCCGGGCATGCTGATGACACAAGGCTCTGCTCAGTTGGTGGCAGGCGGCGCTGAGGCTGGGTGGTCTTCTTGGTCCCTGAGCTGCTGCACCCAGGACTGGGGCCTCTGTCCGATGGCCACAGCATGCTGGGAGTCAGCAAGCCATGCTTAGGCAGGAATGTGACCCAGTCAGTGCTGTTTTACAGAAAGAGAAGGAGGGCTGCCGAGTCCGCACTAGTAGGAAGGGACAGAATGAATGATACTGGGTGTTTTAGTCTCTATGGCCCTAACAATTACCCCAAAACCTAGCAGCAGAGAACCACCATTTATTGGGCTCAAACTGCAATTTGGGCAGGTCTTGGTCGGGGCAGGTCATCTCTGCTTGGCTCAGTTGGGGCTCAAAGGCGGGGTGACAACAGTAGGGAGTCCTGGGGCGTCTCCCTTTTCTATGGTGTCTCCAGCACGCAGCTGCAGGGTGGCTGGACCTCGGATGCAGTGGCCCAGGGTGTTGAAGACGCACGGTGGGTGGGTAGTGAGCAGGCAGAGGACGGTTGTCGTCTGACCCGGGCTCTGAAGGCACCCAGGGCGTCTTCGCCCCAGCTCCTCATCCCGGCAGTTCCGAGGGCTTGCTGGGGTTTGAGAGGGAGGGGCGGGACAGGCAGCTTTCCTCCCTTCGGGTGGAAACGGCAGGTTCTAGAAGAGCGTGGGGGGTAATCTTGCTATCATGTGATCACTTCGGAGGATAAAGTCTGCCACCCAAAGTTTTGAATACACATTCTCATTGTATTTTCCTTCTACATGAGGGGTGGGTGTTCGCCCGCCCATGTTATATACAGGAAATCACAGGAGCCTTGGAGAGGTTAAGTGGTCTGCCTAAATCACACACCAGGAAGCAACAGGGTTGGATTCCACATGCAAGGCCCATGGCCCCAGACCCCGTCCTTCTCCCTGCTCCCACCTCCCCTGTGGAAAGCAGGGACTAATTCAAAGGTCATTGTTCTCAGAATGTTGTCACCATGAAAAATGCACGGCGATCTCTGAGCTGAACAGGAGGCTGAATCAACAGATCTTGAAGACCGGGGGATTCTTGCTGTGTCTGCGTCAGAGGTGACATGTGACAAGTGTTTCCGGCGGTCACAGCAAACAGCAGGGACTCAGAGCTCACAGGTGCCTCTTGTTAAGCACTAGGCTCTGTGTGAAGCACTATGTGTGCACTATCTCATTTCATTTCACAATAACCTTGTGGGACAGGTTACTATTATTATTATTTACTATTATTTTATTATTTTATTTATTATTATTTTATAATAATTTTATAATTTTATAAAATTTTATATATTTTATATAAATTTTATAATTTATAATTTTATTATAATTTTAATTATTATTATTATTACTATTATTATTGTTGTCAGGTTTCAAGGATGAAATAATGTCACAGGGGGACGTCACCTCCCTGCCGTGCATCCGTTCCCTCTCCACCACAATAACAGGAATTGAGGAATCGAAGTCCCCCGCTCTCGGGGGTCAGCACTGGCCCCCTTGAGTCAGACTGGCCAAACTAGGAGGCAGCCCCACTATTTACTAGCTATGTGGGCTTGAGCCTGTCACTGAAGCCTGCAGTGCCTCAGTGTCCCCATCTGTAACACGAGCTCCTTATGCAGGAGTGTAAGACGAGCCCAGGCAGTTTCACCACAGACCTTGGTGCAGAAGGAGCCCTGGATGGGTGGCTGTAGCTACTGTTAGTGGCAAGAGGTTGGGGCCCGCAGCTCTGGGGGGTTGACTCTGGCATAGGATGTTCTCATGGTCCGGGGGTCGGCATGGGTCTCTGCAGATGCCCAGGAAGCAGCTTGTTTATACTCGCCTTGGGACAGGGTAGAGGTGGGTTAATCTGTCCAGCCACTGCAAGGGATAAATGAAAAATGAAAGGGGGAGTGAGGTGAGCGTGCACAGGGAGGAATTTGCAGACACTGTGCAGCTTCATGGAAGATGGCCCCAAACCCAGGAGTGCCATCAATGCCCTGAGTCAGAGCCCACACAGCAGGGTCCCAGGGAGGCTGGGAGCCTCTGGATTTAAGTTGGCAAAACTGTTCTCTGACAATGGAACTGGGCTCTTGGCCGGAGGGGCAGGGCGGTGGCGGGGGTGGGGGGGGGGACCAGCCCAGCATCACGGAGCAGGGGCTGAGAGAGAATGGAGAGGGATGGACCCTTGGGAGTGCCCCAGCTGGGTACATGCTAGTGGTCCCCCATCCAGGCGCCTTCCTGTCCTTCTGGTAATTTGGTGATTTGGCTATGTGAGCCAAAACATCTCTCCCCCTGCCCAGCCTGGTAAGCTAGTCTGGTCACCAGAGTCATGGGTCAGTCAGAGTCCGGAGTGATGTACGTCCCAGAGGGCTCCTGGCCCAGCCTTGGCAGCTTGCCGCCCATACTCCGCGATGAGGATGGTTAGAAAACACGATCAAGGCCTCGCCCCAAAGGCTTCTGGAGGACCTTCCTTCCAAACCCTTCAAAACCAGAGGATTGTGTGTCGTCACTGTGGACCTCCATCACTTAAGATCTGCGGGGCGACATTCAGTGGTTCCAAGCCTGAGAATGCCCTGCCCCTCTTTCTGTGTTATCAATCCACCAGCTTTCTTGGAGGGAACTTTGGTTTTTTCCTTTTTGAAAAGCAAAAATCACGATGAAAGGCTACAGGTATGCCCGGCTTCCTCATGGGAGGTGATGTCCCTCCCAGGAGTCCCAGGACAAGGACCCATCCCTTCCTTCCCACCCTGCATCTCAAGTGGGCGTTCTACAGAACTTCGTTTACATGCAACTCACAAAGAGTGCGTCAGTTTCATGTTCTGGAAATCTTTGTCAATCCCTTTTCTCTCCTCCTTTGAACGTCACCAGCATCACTCAGGAGATCTAAAGGTGGATTTGTGTTTTTTTTTGTTTTTTTTTTTTTAGTCTTTCTGACATTTGCTGGTCATGTTGTTCTTTATCTCTTGTCTTTCCCACGAGGATTCCAGGTGGCTAACAGCAAAGCACACACACATACGCACACACAGAGAGAATGGTTAATAAAAGAAAAACAGGGGGGGCACCTGAGTGGCTCAGTGGGTTAAAGCCTCTGCCTTCGGCTCAGGTCATGATCCCAGGGTCCTGGGATCGAGCCCCACATCGGGCTCTCTGCTCTGCGGGCGCCTGCTTCCTCCTCTCTCTCTCTCTGCCTACTTGTGATCTCTGTCTGTCAAATAAATAAAATCTTAAAAAAAAAAAAAAACAAAAACAAAAACAGGGGACTCTTGTTATTTGTGCCTTCAGTTCTCTACCTCCTTTGTTCTTCAATAACGCTGAAGATCCGTGACAGAGGAGAATTTTCAAATCCCTTGAAATTCAAGGCATGCGGCCTCAGCCCCTTCCCTGAGAGGCCGGAGAGGCTGTCCACTGCTGATCAGCAGAGCTCGCATCTCTCCCCACCGCCTCCCCAAGGCCAGGCTACCCTCTAGGACACGGAGCAGAGGCGTGGTCAGGGTTGCCCGGCCTCACCGCCAATCTCACCTGCCCACCTGCCTCAGAAAAGCCCCGTCCAAGGTGTACTGGTGCCAGATAGGACTTCTGTGGGGTGGGGCAGACACGTGCAGACAATGCATCTCCTCCCCTTCACTGCCCTGAATGTGTTCAAGAGTTAGAGGCAGCTTCAAAAATAAAAACAATATTTAAATGATAAATCCCCTAGCCCCTCCTCCCAAACAGAAGGCTCCCAAAGCCCCTGCTGGGTTTGGGATTTCCCCCCCAATTCCAAAGTGATAAGCTAGCCTGGTATTGTTTCATGGACGCTAGAGACAGGACAGTCCAGGGTCAGAGACAGAGAACTTGGTCCTTCCTGACACAGAAAGCCATGTGAGCTTCACATTGGCATTAGTTTTGCATGCCTCCTAGATCAATGCTGCCCTCAAAGGGGTTTGAATCAAAACTGAGGGGATGCCTGGGTGGCTCAGTGGGTTAAAGCCTCTGCCTTCAGCTCAGGTCATGATTCCAGGATCCTGGGATCAAGCCCCGCATCGGGCTCTCTGCTCCTCCGACAGCCTGCTTCCTTCCGTCTCTCTGCCTGCCTCTCTGCCTACTTGTGATCTCTGTCTGTCAAATAAATAAAAAATTTTTAAAAATCTTAAAAAAAGAACAGAACAAAATTGAGGACCATTAAGCTCGAGGAAGCCACTGCTCTTACAGAGAGCGGTACATATACCTGTTCTCTGTCTGAGGGAGGGATTATCTCATCCGTCTAGGGTGATTGCTTGTTTGCTGCAAATGGTCTAGGCAAAGAGCACTTAGGACCTGGCATTCTTGGCATACTTAATAGGACCAGGCAGGGGTGCTCGGCACCCAGGATGGCTCATCTCTCTCAACACCTTTCCCCATTCTGATCAGGGTTGGGATGTCCGGATGGGCCTTGGTGGAAGGAGTCGAACTGCAGCCAGGACTGCAGAGGGGTTCTCAGCTCTAGGCCGATGACTTCCACATTCCCAGCTGCCTCTCTGGGTCCACATCCCTGACTGCTGACCTGACATCCCCTAGCAATAATTCTGGCTGATCCCTGCAGAGCCCCAAAGGTGCCTGGCCCTATTCCACACCTCCCTCGTGCATTATATTATTTCATGCTTATCACAATCTTTGGAAAAGTGCAGCCCCTCCTTACCCACCATCTGCATAGGAGGAAACTGAGACTCAGTCGGCTGGTAAGAAGTGGAGCCCAGATGTGGTCTGCAGGCTCCAGAATCTATGGTCCTTATTACCCCACTGGTAGTTCTGCTCCTTCCTTGGTCAATAGAGGATTCTTTTCTTTCCATTATTAGTATTATTAGCAAATTCTTCTTCACCGAAGGGCATCTTCCTCTGACCTCCTGTCTCTATCCCTACCTAAAGTCCTGGCCAGGATTCAGAAAGTTCTCAGTAGACTTTGGAATTAGCCTGAGCAAAAGGGCATGAGCAGGCGTGTCTGGATGGCTCAGTCAGTTAAGCATCTGCCTTCAGCTCAGGTCATGATCCCAGGGTCCTGGGATTGAGTCCTGCATCAGGCTCCCTACTCAGCAGGGAGTCTGTTTCCCCTCTCCTTCTGCCCTCTGCCCCTTCCTTGCTTGTGCTCTCTTTCTCTCTCTGTCAAATAAATAAAGTCTTTTTTTTTAAAAAGTGCATAAGGAGACCAGCTGAGCAGTGGCAGCCCTCAAGGCGATCTTCCGAGTTTCTGAAACAGTCCGTTGGCTCAGCTTCTGTGTAGATAGAGGTGTGACTAAAGTCATGCTAGGGCTGCTGAGGGCTCAGATGGTACATTTTATGAATTAGAAAAAAGGGTAACTTCCCTCAAGACACTTGATTGTCATTTTCTGGAAAATTATGACTATACATATACACATCTAGGGAGACATCTAAGTCCATGTCCCTTCCCATAGTTGAATAGTGCATAACCTGTGCAACCGTATTGCTCAGGCTGAGTCACACAGACCTGTACCTATACCGAGTCTATAATTTATTAGTTGAGCAATCTTGAGAAGCTCACTGGGCTCTGCAAAGCTGCATTTCCGACAGAATGGAGGCAGTGTTGTCTCCCTGTTCAGACTGCTCACAGGTTTGAACAGAGAAATAGGGAAGAGCTCTCGCTCCCAGGGGGAGGGCTTTTCTTCTTGGGATAAGTGGAGATATTAAAAATTAGAGACTGGGACGTTGTCCTGGAAGGACATGCTTTACCCAGCCACAGACGCAATAATGGGAATCCTTTTAAGTTCACTGTGTTGTTCTTTTCCCAATGAGGGAGAGGTGGGCTAGTACTGAGGCTTGTCTTCAGTTCCCTCTGCTCCTCCCTCGCACGAATCTTACCCCTTTCCAACCCTGCTCCTTGTCCCATCACTTTCCTAGTCCTTCCCCCTCTCTTCCCATCAGAGAATGATTGGTAAGCCTTAATGATACTTTGGAAATTTGCCTCTAAACTACTAGGTCAAAATATGGAAACTAGTCAGTGCCTTCGGACCTCAGGGAAAGATATATTGGAAGGATATTCTGCCTGCACATGATATGGAAATGTCACCAAGAAGTTGCCATCTGTTCCACCTTTAAAAAGCACGTAACTGAAGGAACTGACCTTGGGACAGAGCTGGCTGCGCCGACAGCTGCGCCCTCTAGTGGCCCATACTGGGAATGACCACCATTCTCTCCAGGATCCCGGCTTGGAAATTCTGTGAGCTAATGCTTGCTCTTGGCACCTGTCCAACCTTTCATACAGTCAAAGCAGCCGGGGATACATTATTTACGCCTTGCCGTCGTCCTCTGATGTCTGGAAGGCAAAATGGAGGTGAACATGTTTACACCTCTTCCAGAGGCCCTGAAGTCCATTCAAGACTTTATTGGTCACTCACTATGAATTTTCCCTGGGGCTGTGCAGAGAGCGTATGTGATGAGAAGGGAACCAATATTTATAGTGCACTTTACATGTATTACTAACTGATTTAAACCTCTCAATCCTGTGTGTTAGGTGAGACACCACCCTCCATTTGCAGATGAGAAAATGAGGCAAGGCTAGAGCCCTCCAGTCAGCTGCCCAAGGGTGCGTGGCCAGGAATAACTGCCCTGGGATTTGAACTAGGTGTGATGCGAGAGCCTGGGCTGCCTTGCATTGCACCCTGCCAGCTCTCCGCTGCTGTCACCCAAACGCTCTAACTCCCAGAAGATGTATACAATATTGCGATTTATAGGATGTATGTATTTGGTCCCTCAGATGATCCAAATATGTTTCTCATACAGTTTTGTTCTCCTCCACTGTTCCTCGCTCACAGCTCCCCAAATCCTTGAAATTGCCTAAGTAATAAGAGCAATGGAAGCATCTTGGGTTTCGACATTTGATCTCTTGTCCTTGGTTCCTGAAAACAGAGTCATAAAGATAAAATGGGTGTCAGGGTGCCTGGGTGGCTCAGTCGGTTAAACATCTGACTTCGGCTCAGGTCACGATCTCAGGGTCCTGGGATCGAGACCTGCCTCAAGATCCCTGCTCAGTGGGGAGTCTGCTTTTTTCTCTCCCTCTGCTTCTTGCCCCTCCTTGTCCACTCTCTTGCTCTAAATAAATAAAATCTTAAAAAAAAAAAAGTTAAAGGGTTCTTGTTATTCCTAACAAGCTCCTTTTCACCACAACTGGGTTTGTGTCAATGAAATGATTTTTTTTTCAAAGGTTTGATTTATTTATTTGACGGAGAGACAGCAAGAGAGGGAATGCAAGCAGGGAGAGTGGGTGAGGGAGAACAGGCTTTCTGCTGAGCAGGGCGCCTGATGCAGGACTTGATGCCAGAACTCTGGGATCATGACCCAAGCCTAAAGCAGACACTTAATGACTGAGCCATCAGGTGCGTCAATGAGGTGAGGTCATTTCAATAAGGACCTAAGGATGGGGGCTGGTCGCCAGGAGAACAAGCCATGAAGACAAGGGAGGAACTTTCAGTCCCACCCCCTTGACCTCTGGGGAGGGATGAGGACCTGGAGATTCAATGGCCTATGATTTAATCAAGACTCCATTAAAAACCCCAGAGGAGGAAGTTCGGAAAGCTTCCAGATTGGGAGCCAGAACATCTCCAAGTGCTCCCATGCTGGGCCCATAGTCCATGAGGAAGGAGCTCCTTTGCTCAGGATCTCACCTTAAGTATCTCTTCATCTGGCTATCCATTAGAATCCTCTAACACTCTTTGCAGTAAATTGGCAATCTAGTGAGTAAAAGGTTCCCTGAGTTCTGTGAGCTGTTCTAGCAAATTATTCGTGACCCCAAAGTAGAAAGTCGCGAGAACCTCTGATTTATAGCCGGTTGGTCAAAAGCATGGCTAGCCACCTAGAATTGTGACTGGCACCGGAAGTCGCTCTAGCAAATTCACCAGCTCCTGGGAGGGGCCGTTAGAACCTCTGGTCTGTAGCCAGGAGGCGGGAAGCACCAGTGATAAGCTGGGCTTGTGATTGGCATCTGAAGCGTGGGGCTGGGGGGCAGTCCTGTAGGACGGAGTCCCCCAACTGGAATCCAATGCCATCTCCGGGGAGAGAGAGCGTCAGAATGGGGCTACACTGTAGGACACCAGCTGGTGTCCTGCGAATGTGGAAACCACTCCCCACACACACTGGAATCAGTCCCAGAAATTTTAATGCACTTAGCATATTTCAGAGAATCATAGGAGACAGGCGTCCAGGACCTCTACTCACGGGGTCTCTGCTGACACAGCAGAGCACAGGCCCAGGGCCGTGTGGGCCTCACCATCTTCAGAGAGCAGCCTCCGCGGAGGAGACAGGCACCATCTTTGCAAAGGTGATTTTACCTGAGGCCCCAAAGGTTGGGCTGTGGGGTCACAGATATCCGGATTCAAACCTTGATTTTAATGTTCCTAATGGTCTGGGCAACTCGACCCCTTTAGTTTCAGCTTCTGTTTCTGTGTGGGCATGACGTTTGTCTCTCAGGGCTGCTGCTGGTAACCTGCACCATGTTCCCCCAGATGCCCCACAGGAAGTTCCCAGGACAGGCCTGGCAGCCAGTGAGTATGTGTCAGGTATTATCATTACTAATTTGGCACAGTAGAGATCTGACAGATCTGACTGTAGGAAGCAGAGAAGAGAGGAGAGCAGACAGAGATGAAAGAGGAGACTTTCCCCTCTCTGCCCTGATTCCCCTGCAGCGACTGAGGAAGAGGACCCAAGCCGCATCTTTCTGGCTGCAGATTACTCAGGGAAAATGGGCCTAAAATGGCCCCAGACAGTCCCTTTTCTATTAAAGGAAGTAAGTGCTAGAAGACTTACTATATATATGTATTGCTCTCCAGACCTTCCATTCCCCAGGGAGTGCCTGTTTCCAGTCTGTGTTCAGCTTGTAGGAGGATTTTAAATACTTTTCTTTGAACATATCTGCAGGATGGTGTCCCTAGGTGTCTTGTCCAGGGGACAAACTTATTTATTAATAGACTCAAAGAATGGCTACACCCACTGCAGACCTCATTTTAGCAAACATCTGCTGGAAAAAATGGTGCTTCCTCTCCAAAATCTCTTGGGGCTTTGAAATGTTGATGCTTTCAGGGATCCCTGGGTGGTGCACTGGGTTAAGCGTCCAACTCTTGATTTCAGCTCAGGTCACAATCTCACGGTTGTGAGATCGAGCCCCAGGTCCGGCTCTACACTTAGCATGGAGCCTGCTTGAGATTCTCTCTCTCCCTCTTCTCCTCTCCCCGCTCACTCTCTTTCTCAAAATAATTTTTATTTATTTATTTTATTTTATTTTATTTTATTTCTTTTCAGTGTAACAGAATTCATTGTTTATGCACCACACGCAGTGCTCTACACAATACATGCCATCCATCAAAATAATTTTTAAAAATTAAAAAAAACCCACAAGGAATGTTGATGCTTTCATCTCATTAACGATGACTTTGTAGGTCAACAACGGGAAGAGCTGAAAATCATTTATGAATACTGAAACAGTGGGCTTCTGCTACTGATTTCCAGTTTCCTGCTCACTGGACTGGTGCTGAGTCCTGAGCATGGCAACGGGAGGCTGCCAGACGGACTTCAGATTCATTTATTGGTGGGGCGGGGGGGTGCTGCAGAAGGAGATGTGGGATGTTGTTGAAAACTGACCTCTGTGCTTTGGAGACAAAATGTACCTGGAAGACAGAGTTCGGGATAAAGAGGAACAATAGCTTTATTGCTTTGCAGGGCAAAAGAGGCTGCTGCAGGCTAAGGTCTTCAAAAATTGCAAGCCCCCCCTACCCGCTACCCCCAAGAAGGCACTGGGGGGTTTACAGGGAAATACAGGATCTGGCCGGTTTCAGCAGGAGTAGTGTACCCGCTGCCAGCCTCCTTAGTTGGTCGATTTCCATGTGGTACTAGGTTCTTGAAAGAAAAGGCTAAGAAGGGAGGAGGGGAGGTTTGGGGGACAGAGGAAAGGGTTACTTAGTTTAAAATCAAGCTTCGCCAGAAGCATTAATGCAGCCATTTTGATTTTGTTCAGCTTTTATGCTTTTAGACAGTTTCATTATGACAGGATTACGGGTTTGGGTTCTTGGTCCAGAAGATGATGAGATAGAGTGTGGGGTGCAAGACACTTAGTGGGCTGGCACATGTGTAAAGGAGGCGGGAGGGACCGGATGAGGTCGAGGCAGTGCAATCCCAGGGAAGCCTCAGCTGAGCAGCCCTGGGCTTGGGAGAGGAGACCTTCCATCACAGGCCCCATCGGCTGACACTAGGGGGCCTGCATCACCGCCATCTTGCTCAGCCACCAGATGTGGGGCTTCGAAGAACTGTGCATCCCAGGCCCGGCAGACAGACCTTCCTTGAAGGGGGATCTGGGTCACCCCGCACTGAGTCTGCCTGGGAGGGAGGCATCCGAGAAGAGATAACACCTAAAGCAAGATCTGGAGGGCAAAGTGCCAGGTGAAATGGTGGGAATGGGGGTGGGGTGGGGACTGGAGGCAGAAAGAGCCCCCAGGAAAGCCTGGAGCCACCAGACAAGTTCCAGGGACAGAAGTAGGCAGAGCCAAGTGACAGCTGGGGGTGCCGTGGGAGAGAGGAGATGGGGAAAGTGGGAAGGGGCTTGGTGGGCCACACTCATGGGTCTGGACTTCCTCCCAAGCAGCGTGAAGATGGCTTCCAGACGAGCAGGAGGACATCTGCTCTTGCCCCTCTGCCCCAGGGCAGGCTTGGGGGGGTGAGCTCCAGAGGCCTCCCCTCCTCCATCACAGAGAGACAATTAAACTGATAAAAAAAGAGGACAAAGCTGCCTGTTACTGAAAGGGAACAAGTTCTTTTTAGCTCCAGCTGCTGCATGTAAGTACATTTGACGCCTGGGAAAGAAAATGTCTCCTGAGAAACAGTGCAGAGACAAGCAGCACAAGAAACTTCACCGTCGCGGCAGCGGGCAGCGGGTGAGGGTGTGTGTTAGCATTTTGTAGGAGGTCGTCTTCAGAGGCCTTATTCAGGCATCCAGTAAACATATATGGAGGTCTCTTTGGATCCGGGCCCTGGTCCAGGCTCTAGGGTGGTTAAAGTCATCTCTAGCGTTCCCTTTGGGTGTGCGGAGACTCAAAGCGTCTGCAGTGGCTTATCCACTATGGCTCAAGGGCCTGAGGAGCTGTGAGGGCAGAGCCAAGCTCGGCCTGCCCCCTGATGCCCAGGCCCATGCTCTGAGCGCCCTGCGATTGCCAACCCAGATTCCATACGCCAGGCCACGCTGACTCCAAAATACAGGTTTGTTCCTGCCCCCGTGGGTCTATTTGCAGTTCTCAGGCCATCCTGAATTAAAAGAGCCCTTTCATGCGGCATTCAGGAAAGTTCTCTGCCAGGACAGAAACGGGGGCAGAGAGGATACAAAGGCAGGGAGCAGAAACAGTGCCGTCGAAGAATCGAGAGGCAGTTAGTGTGGCTGGAGTGGTCTGAAAGCGAAGTCACAAAAGGTGAGGCATGGAGGTTCCCGTAAGACAAGGCAGTGGGGGTCCCCCTTTGCCTTGACCTGTGCTCATGCTGGAAAGTTCTAACTGAACCGATGAGTACCGCTGCCCTTGATGAGCTTCTAGTCTAGAGAAGTGAAGGATTCTGGCTTTTATCCCTAGGGCAATGGGAAGCCCGGGGAAGGTTTCATCAGGAGGGGACCATAAGGCATGAGCATTCTGGAAAGTGTGTAGAGGACGGCTTTGAGAACGGAGTGGAGGCAGGAGGACCGGTCGGAGGTTGTTGCCTAACCGAGGTGACAAATGAAGGTGATCTGAATGAAGAGAAATGTCTGTATGTGGAGGAAAGACGGATTCAAGAGATATGAGGTATATACATCAAGAGGCACGGGCATGGAAACTGGCTTCAAATGACATTAAAGTCCGATCTTAAAGTCTGTTTCCAGACTTAATGGCCACCCTGAATTGAGAAAGTAGATAGCTCGTCGGATTCACTGGGCAGGGCGGACAACAGCTCTAGTGTCTTCCCCAATGGTTTGCATGGATGAGGAAAGCTACTTGAGACTTCTGACCCTGTTAGACATCTTAAAATACCTGAAGGTCAGGTTCACCTTCCCTCTCTGCTTCCCCCCATCTCTGACTGCCATTCTGTGGAAACCAAGAGGGGCTCCATGCGACAGTGCTCCTGTACACTGCGTGTTTCTTCTGAAGGTCATAGCCAGTGTCCCTACACGGGGCCAACACAACCTCGCTCGTCCTGAGTGTCCCATCTTGCTGTCAGAGACCAAACACATGGAGGTTCAGAGAGTCTCCTCATTCACTGATGGGTCCTTGTGTCCTGGTCCCTTGGCTTCTGCAAGAATGGCTCATGCCATTACTGAAAAATTAGTCTGTTACGAGTCCCTTAATGCTACTGTTGCAAATTACCACCAACCTGGTGGCTGAAAATGGCACACATTTACCCTCTTACAGTTCTGGAGTTCAGAAATCTACAGCCGAGGTATTGAGAGGGTTGCATTCCTTCTGTGGGCTCTGGGGAAGACCGTTTTCTTGCCCTTTCCAGCTCCTAGAGGATGTTTGCATTGCTTGGCATGTGGGCCCTGCTTCCACTGTCCAATTTCTTGATTTTCCTCTGCTTCTGTTATCACATAATCTCCACCAACCCTGACCCTCCTGACTTCCTCTTAGAAGGACTCTTGTGGTTGCACTGGGCCTCCAGGATCATCTAGGGTGATTTCCCCATCTCAAGATCCTGAATTGCAATTGCAAAGTGCCTTTGGCCAAGGTACTGTATTTATAAATCCAGGGTTTAGGATGTGGACATCTTTGGGGGGGCACTATTCAGTCACACAGCTGCTGTAGCCTTGCATCCTTGTTCATTGCCGTGAGGACAGCCCCTATCCCTGGTGGGTGAGCCCTTCTGCAAAGGCCAGCCCAACCCTCCACAGTTCTTCCCAAGGTATGGCTTTTTCTGTTCCCACCAACATGCTCAGCTGTTTTCCAAAGCATGTTCTGAGTCGGGGACTAAATTAGGGGCTTCCAGCCTCAGAGACGTAATTGTTCCTAAGACACTCTGCCTGGGTGTGGAGCTGAGGTCCGGACCCCTCCTTCCACTCATCTATTCTTAAATTCCATCTATGGAAAAGGCTGGAATCCAGTATGTGTTCATATTTATTTCAAAAAGCAACAGACAAACTTATAAACAAAACCCCTCTGGTCATAAAATGATCAGTTGCACTTCTTTTAAGAGAACATGGTTGCCATGGTGACCAGAGGCTAGTGAAAGAGACTTTCTCTCCTCTTTCCCATCTCCCATCTGTCTGTGCATTTCTTTAGCAAGTCTCCATTGTGTTCATTTATGGCTGCCTCAGGGGAACTCTCCTACCTACAGACAACTCGCTTTCTGCTTTCTGCTAGCGGGTATGTCTGTGGCCAGTGAATCAGCCCCCAAGGATGATAGGGCAGAGGTTGGCACGTCTTGACCCGGCTCTCTCAGGCAGATGGAGAAGAAGGAGTCTGCGGATGGGCTCTCAGTGCGTAAACAATGAGCATCTCCTGTGCTGTCTCTGTGTGCGCTGAATGTTAATGCGGCCACAGGGAGGGACTGAGGCTCAGCAGTGCCGATCCAGAGCCCAGAGAGAATGGGAACCACTGACTGCAGTTGTTAGACACCCTGTTCTATACTCCTCTCCCGGATGACACATCGGTTCCTGTGGTCATATACTGCAGAACCGCCCCCTCCCCACCATCGTCTGAGGTCCACTCAAGGCCTCGGAGGCTGACTGAACCAGAGGCAATGGGGTGTCATACAAAATCTGGGATGGAAAGAGGTGATTTCGCTTCTTGCCACAGGCCCGGAGGCAGGGCAGCCTCTGAACCCCATCTTCCTCGTCTGTGAACTGGGATCCAGATGTCTGCCCGGCCCGATCTGTGGGATTCTTGTGAGGATCAGATCAGTTTGCTGCTGTGACGATGACTTCTGAACTCGGTTTGGGACTGCAAACGTGGTGGTGATAATGATTGATGACGACAGTATCATAAAATTAGAATTGTACAGTATGTAGCGCTTTTAGAGTGGTTTCTGTCTGTCAGATCTCAAACTTCCTCCATGTCTTTCTCTCTTTTTTTTAAGATTTTATTTATTTATTCGGAGAGAGAGAGAGAGAGAGAGCACACAAGCAGAGGGGAGGGGCAGAGGGAGAAGCAGACTCCACACTAAACAGGGATCCCGAAACAGGGCTCGATCCCAGGACCCTGGCGTCATGACCCGAGCCCAAGGCAACTGCTTAACCCACTGAGCCACCCTGGAGCCCCTCCTCCGTGTCTCTTCAATGCTTGGTGATAGTTCGTCTCTCTTTCCGGCTGAGCTATATTCCATTGGGTGGATTTCATCCTTCTTTCCCCTACCGAAGGACATCTTCGTTGTGCTTCCACGTTTAAAGCTGCTCTAAATATCCATGTGCAGGTTTTGCGTGGACATAAGTTTTCAATTCCCTTGGGTAAATATCTGGAAGCAGGAGGATTGCTGGATCATACGGCAGGCTTATGTCGAGCTCTGCAAGAAACTGCCAAATTGTCTTCTAGAGGGGCTGTGCCATCTTGCATTCCCAACAGCAACAAACGAGGGTTTCTGTTGAGCCCCATCTTCACAGGCATCTGCTGATGTCAGTGTTTGGATGTCAGCCATCCTAATAGGTCTGTAAGGCTCTCTTGTTTTGATTTGCCGTTCCCTAATGACATACGACGTCGGGCGTATTTTCATCTGTTTGTTTCTCATCTGTATGTCTTCCGGAGCAAGGTGACTGTGTGGATTTTGGGGCCATTTAAATATCAAACTGTTTCCTTACTGCTGAGTTTTAAGAGTTCTTTGTGTATTTCAGGTAACGGATCCGTGTTTCGCATGGAGTTTCCTCCCAGTCTGTGCTTCTCTTTTCATTCTCTCCACGGTGTCTCCTGAGGAGCCGAAGCTTTTTATTTTAATGACACCCGGCTTGTCAACCTTGTCTTTCAGGAATCGTGCTTTTCGTGTTGTATCTACAAAGCCAAGTCCAAGTCCAAGCTCCCCCAGGTTTCATAGCTTTCTTTACATTGAGGTCTGTGACATCTTTTGAGTTTAATTTTGTGAAAGATGTAAAGTCTAGGTTTGGATTTTTTTTTTTTGCTTGTGGATGTCCTATCTTTTAGCACTTTTATCCGGAAGACTCTTCTTTTCCCCTTGAAGTGCCTGGCTCCTTGGTCAAAGATCAGTGCATTGTATTTGCATGGGTCTATTTTTGGCCTCTCTATTCTGTCCCATTGATCTATTTATCTGCCCTTTTGTCAAAACCACCCTGTCCTGATTGCTGTAGATTTACAGGAAGCCTTCAAGTGGGGTCCTTCTTTCTCACCATCATGTGGCCTCTTCTGTGGTTTCCCTTCCCCTACAAAGTTTAGAGTCAGTTTGTTGATAGGCACAAATAAGTTGCTGGGACTTTGACTGAGATTTCATGGAATCCAGAGATCAAGCTGGGAAGAACAGAAATTTTAGCATTATTGAGGCTTCTTGCCCATAAACACAGGCTATTTCTCCTTTTATTTAGTTCTTCTTACATCTTTGTCATCAGCATTTGGTGGTTTTCCTCATAGAGACCTTTTACAAATTTAGTTAGATTTACAACTAAATATTTTCTTTTTTCTTTTTCTTTTTGGTGCTAATGTAAAAGGTGTTCATTTACGTAAATTCCAACCATTTGTTCCTGGTATATACAGAAGCAGTTGACTTGGTAGTCCATAAGCTTACTATAGACAATTTATTTAGTTTCAGGAGTTTGGGGGGGATTCTTTGGGATTTTCTGCACAATCATGTCATCTGCAAACAAAGAAAGTTTTATTTCTTTCTTTTGGTATTCCTTTTATTTCCTCTTCCGGTTTTATTTCTTTCTTTTGGTATTCCTTTTATTTCCTCTTCCAGCTTTATGACGTTAGCTCAGACTTGCCATGTGATGTCGAAAGGTAGGGCTCTTGGTTGTCAGGGGAATGTATCTAGGTTCTCACCAATATATCTGATGTTAGCTGCAGCTAGGTTCTTGTAGACATTCTTTATCAAGCTAAGGAAGCTTCCCTCTGTGCTTAGTTTTCTGAGATTTCTTATCATGAATGGGTATTGGATTTTGTACAACGCTTTTCTGCATCAATTGTTATTTTCCTATGATTTTTCTTCTTTAGCTTTTTGATGTGATGGGTTATATGAATTGATTTGGAATGTTGAACCAGCTTTGCATCTACTGAGTTGTGCTGAATAATTCCTTTTATACAATGTTGCATTCGATTTTTTAATCCTGAGTCCAATATACAGTTTGGTTGAGAGACGCTGACAGACAGAAATACTCAGTCTTGTGTTCCGAGAGGTGTGTCCTGAGATGTTCATTGCAGTATTGTCTATAATGGCAAAATATTGGAAACCACATAACTGTCCATTAGTAGAGGACTCGCTAGATCGAACCATGGTCTCTTCATGCTGGGAATACTGGCATTTAAAAAGGATTGGGAAGGAGCCCCTACCTGACTCTGTTGGCAGAGCATTTGACTCTCGATCTTGGGGTTGTGAGTTCAAAATCATGTTGGGTGTGAAATCTACTTAAAGATTAAAAAAATAAACAAAATGGATTGAGCAGACATAACCATGTCGATGTGCTAAGGTGTCTGGGAGATGTTTTTAGGTGAAAAAAAGACATATTGTAAAACAATTAGTAGTATAATTCCATTTTTACTTAACCACCTCAGAGTGATCTATTTCTCTGTGTTTGTAGGTTACGTATGTAAGGGCAAAGAGAAAGGCCTGGAAAGATGTATGCCATATTGATTACGCAATAATGAGATTGAATTGGGGTCAAGAAGGAATATCTTGAGATCGAATTGGGTGTAATGAGATTGAATTGAATCGGGGTCAAGGGTAATGAGATTGAATTGGGGTCAAGAAGGAATTTCTTACTATCTTTATTGCTTGAAATGTTTATAGTGAAAACACGTTAGTATGGTATCTATGCACTAATGCATGTTCTCAAATTAAAATGACGCTTAGTAAGTCCTCTGTGTGAAAAGCTGTGGAAATTCCAAAATCTATACTCTGTGGTCCCTGTCTTAAAGGGCTTATAATCTGATGGCCTGTAAATGCAAGAACAATAAAATATTATATATATTATGGTGGACAGTTGTACCTGTCACAGTGGGAGCTTAAAGGAGGAAAGGATCAATTCTACCTTTGCGTGCATGGTGGGATAAGGAAAGGCATCACAGAAGCTGCAACCCTTTGGCCAAGTCTTAAAAGATGAGTCATGTTAAATTAATTAAATCAGGAGGCCTTTAGACTGCTGTGGCTTTAAGCCGTGGCACCTGCATAAGCAAACCACAACCTAAGCCCATCAATGCCCCAAAGTTATAAAATCGAAAACCAAGTGCAAGCAATCACAAACAGCCAACCAGGCTTTAAGCTAGAGCCGATCAATAATCTCCTTGCTTTGCTTCTGCCTTTCCTCTTTAAAAGTCCTTCCCTGAGCCCCTGTCATCAGAGCACTCCTAACCACTCTCCTATTCAAATCGGTACATGATCAAATAAACTCAAAAATTTGAATATGCCTCAGTTTATGATTAAGAGTAGATAGTTGCCAGCCCTTTGGGGTGTGGGGGCGGAGCAGAGTGGTGAACACTGGGAGGGAGGCTGGGTGGGAACCAGGGCAAGGAGACGTGTTTGGCATCTTTGGGAATTGTGTAACTGCGCCAGATGTTCAAGAAAAGCAAGACAGAAGAGCAGAGGAAGAGGCAAATCCAGAGCCTGGGGCATGAAGAGTAAGCCTTCTTGCTCAGGATATCACCAGGAGAGAGGGTGTCAGGCACCACGCCAGCACTTAGTAGCTGTGCCGTAGTCCCCCCACGAGACCCTGCCCAGCCCTGAGCCCGAGTGTCCTCATTCTGATACAGACAGCAGGTAGAGCTCCCTGGAAGTCCCTTGTATATGGGGTTGGGGGGGGGGGGATGTTGTGAAATACACAAGGCACCCCGCCTACCACAGCAGAAGGGCCCACAACCCTTTCCCACACCCCTTCCTTCTTCCCCTAGGCAGAGCATTCCTCCTCACAGACCCTCCTCCCTTTTCCTCCTCACACCCAGGTCAAGATTGAAAGGCCAGGAGAGCACCTGTGTTCCTGCAGGGGGAAGTGGGAAGTCAGTGTGGGAAAGGGCCAGGAGTGGCAAGGATTTCCTGACTCTGGGGATGAGAAGCTGGTGGCAGCAGAGATCTGGGCCAGCTTCCTGACCCCAACCCTGCTCCCCGTGGGAGCTCTGGTTTCTCTCTGGCTGTTTCTGGAACGGTGCCTGCAAATATTTCTCTCTGGTTTCATCTATGCTTTCAAAACCTCTGCACTAAAATGCTCTAAACTACTGTGAACTAAGAACCCAGCTGGCTCCTTCTTTAAAAGGTCACTTTAAAATGCTTACGAGCAAAGAAATCCAGCTCTCCCTTGAACACCATGGCCCTAACAATGACACGTGTGGGGACTCGTCTCCAGGTTGTACTTTTCAAAATGTCTTCACTGACGTAATCTCATCTGATTCTTGAAAACTGGTATTACCAACGCCAGGTTACAGATGAAGAAACTGCAGCTCAGAGAGTTTGTGTCTTACAGAGATTATCAGTGGCAGGAATGAGATCATTTCAGGGCTCTCGCTCTCCATTGGGACAGGACCCAGCCCCCACAGCTATGGGGAGTGGGGGCCAAACCCCCTCCGGACAGCTTCGGTGCGAAGGGAGCCCCGACCCAAGAGGCACACAGTGCAGGCAGGACGCCATCTTCCCCCATCACTTGGTGACCCTGGACAGGTGCTCTCAGTGGCTGTTTTCTCTCGGTGAAATGGGAATGATACCCTGTGCCTGACTTACGGAACTTTATACAAACCAAAGACGCGACTGATGAGAGCGCTTTCTGCACACGGTCTAGCAGCCATATGGAGGGACGTGGATGGTGTGGGTGTCCTGGGCGCCATTATCGTCCATAACAAGCTGCTTCACTGGCTCATTGGAGGCTTTTTGGAGGCCTGAGGTTATGTGGAGAGCCCCGGTCAGTGGCTGGCACATAGTAGGTCCTCAGTCGGTGACAGTTACTCTCATTCTGTGTGGCAGCTTAGTCGCTTCCCATCTGGCCTCCAGCTTTATGGCCCCCAGCTCCGATCCAGGATCCCCGGCGTCAGCTGGAGACAGCCTGGCCTGGATCTCATGGCTGAGCTCCTCAGGAGAACTGGTAACTTAATACAGCCGGTGGAGCCGCGGTCCCACCCCAGACCTCAGAGAGAAACTGGTGGACCGGAGCCCAGGTCAGCTGGACTCAGAGGGAATTCGTGTGGTGAAATACCACCAGTCCACGCCTTGGAATTGATGAAAAAATCCCTGTGCTCCGTGCCTCATCCTCCTTCCCTCCTACAGATCTTAGCGTGGCCTCTGTGACTCAGGAGCAAGATCAGGGTGAGTGTCTGAGACACAGATCCATCCCTCTGACAGGAATGGCTTTGCTATTTGGGGAGACTCTTAAATTCTCTGCTTAAATGAGGCTTGGGAACTCTTTAGACTTTTCCCTATTCATGCCCCAATTAGCAGGAGCAATCAAGAGTTCTTTCTGTTTGTTCCTCCTCAGGGCCAAGCTGGAGGCTTCCGTTAACAAGCCCTGGTGAGGTGATTTGGGGGGTGGTAATGGGCCTTTTCTCTTGACCTTAGAATTGAAGGACTGCAGAACAGTCATTCGACACTTACTTATTGGGCTCTCCTTTGAGCGAGAAACTAGGCTGGATTCTGGTAATACATCGGTAAAAACAGGGTCCCTGGCCTTAAGGAATTCATAGTTTGCTCCATGATGCTAATAATTAGCCAGGCAAGTGTAATTCGGTGGGTTAGGGGTTCTAGGAACATGGGAAAGAGGGGTTTTACTCAGTTTCTGTGAGGGTGTCAGGAAATGCTTGGGTGAAGAGTGGGAGGGAAGAAGGTAAAGATGTGATCCATCAGAACATTAAAGGGAAAAACAGAGCTAAGAGGAGCCGCAGGAACCTTAGCAGCAGTAATAAAACCAGGAGCAACTGGGACACACAAGCAAGGAAGGAGATAATTGAAGGGGAAGTGGTCAGTAGGGAGCTACAGACTGAAATGTGTTTGCTAGATTTGGCTATCAGGTGGATGGAAACGCCCAAGGGAGCAATTTCACTAGAGTAGTGGCGGGAACCCCAGATGTCCGGGGTTATGAATGGAGGGGGAGGTAAGGACCCATCGTTCTTTCTAGAAATCTGGCTGGTAATAACATGGCACAGGAGTTATTTCTATTCATATTTGAAAAGATTTATAATACTAATGTTGTTGTATTGGCCGAAGGAAAGAAGAGCAATGAGGCAGGGGCAGGGGCACGTGTAAGCTTGAGCAGAAGGCGTGTTTTAATAAGAGAGTCTTGAACACATTTAAATCCTGGTGAGACGGTGGGATGGGAAGAGGAAGGACTAGAAGGATGATTAAGGGAAGAGAAAGGGGGAAAGGGATTTGTCTTAAGGAGCAGGAGGGACACTTTTGAGAATGGAAGAAAGAGGAGATGGATGAACCTTTGTTAAGAATGGGGATGGAAACTGGATGGAGAGCCCCTTCGGTGGTCTCTACCCTCTCTTTTGAGTAAAGGCAAGGTTGTGAGTGGAAATGATGGCCAGAGGAAAATTCTCAAGCAGCTACTGGAGGGAAGAGAAAAGGCAGAGCAAGTACGGGCGTGCAGTTTCGAATTTGGCAAAGAAATGCCAGCCCCGCTCTCAGCCCCGCATTCAACATGGTCCAGAGGAAGGGACGACCTTGTCCCTGGTACCAACGTTCTGTGTGTGATAGCCACGGCCTGGGACTGAGCTGCTCAGGAGGGGCCTAGAAAAGACTCGCCAGATAGCACCGATAGCACTTTGGAATTGGAGACCTCGTATCCATCTGCAGTGACCTCCACTGCAGTGGCGGTCACTTGCCATGCTTTGAAGTCCAAGAACAAGAAGGGAGAAATTAGATGGACCTAAATCATCCAGAGTCGGGGTTCTGCCAGGTGAAGGCCAAAATAATGGCAACAGGATTGGAGAATTGGAGGTGTAACCAGAAAGCTGGTGATGGTCCACGAGATCCACACTGAGGCGTGGAGCCCGTGAAGGCAAGCTGCGAGGTGGGAGGTGGGGAGAATGCAGGAGTGGGAGCTTCAGGCAGGAGCGGAACAGGTGAGGTGCACACACGAAAGCCAACATTCAGGAAGGAGGAAGATGGAGATACAAGGTTACAGTGTGGTGTATAAGAGCTAGGAGCGGCTGTGCTCCTTCTGCTTGAAGAGCTCCAGGTCATCACAAGGTCCAGGTGTGGCCATGGAGGAAGAGGCTTACGTGGGGTGGAGGTGAGTGGAGATGACATTTCTAGGGATGTGAGTGGGGGTCGCCCCCCCAACCCTGCCCCACAGTGACGCTGAGCCTCCCTGGTGGTGGCCTGATGGGAGTGATGAGGATACATGGGCTCAGATGTGAAGTCCTCAGTGACTCTGTGCGTCTGTCTCTCTGTCTATCTGAAGTCCATAAAAATAATGAAAGTGTTTCGTGTCCTTCTTATGACAAACTTTTGTTACTTGATGGCCGCTGGTATTTCAGAAAAGTGCAAAGTAGGAAAAGCTTGTCCTTGGAGCACTCTGCTGTTTCCTGTGCAGATTGGGTTTGGACTCTAGTCCTGTATCTAGGACCTTTATGCAGAAGTTAGAATGTGGATATCTCTTTTATTTCACTACACTGAACCCGCTGTGGGAGGCTAAGACGGGAATGCAAGCGTTTGCGAGTGGGGAGGGCTGAACCGGATGTGAAGAGCCAGAGAGCAGCAGACAGAGCCACTGGAGACCCTTTGACCAGATTCACAAGATGGTCTCCTACCACAGGACGCCCTCCTTGCCCCGGGAATCACTGACGACCTGCCCGGCAGGTTCTGTCGACACCCCAAAGAGGATGCAGCAGGAGAACCCCTGAGGTCCCTTCCAGTTCTGAGAGCATCCCTCCAGAGTCTGGCACTTCTAAGGCTGATGACCGCACTAGTCATGCATCTGGAGAATGAGGAGCTGAGAGAAAGCTGGCAGCCAGTTCTCCGGAAAGATGGCGGCCCGGATGCTTGCTGTATCGGGCATAGGAGAGGCTTCCGAATGAGGAAATTCACTTCTGGAGAGGATGTTGAAGACAGGTGGGGCCTTTTGGCAGCCGGTGGGTTTCCTTTGCTGGCCAGCACGGCCCCGCTGCCGGGCTCCCCCACGGTGGGAGAGGCACAAGGCATAGCGCATGGGTTCTCCATGCTGTTCCCCAGGGACGGCAGCAGCACCAGGGAACCTGTGAGAATTACAGATTCTCAGGCCCTCCCCAGACTCTCCGAGGCTGGGGCCCACAAGTCCTTGTCTGCGGTCTGCTCGGAGTGGCATTTGCTTCCTGCTGCCCAAGGAACTACTGCCTTCTTTTCATGACATGGTCTCTGAGGGATTCAGAGCACTCAACAATTCTGTCACAGGATTTGTTCTCTGATGAAGAGGTGAGACACGGAGTTCTCGGGAAGTTTGGAGACTCGTCTGATCTGGGGTGGTATAGCCAGTAAGCCGTCCTTTGGGTGTTGTAATCCACTTGTCCTGACTCTAGTCCAGCGCGCCATCAATTACACCACATGGCTTTCCCTAAAGTGGACATGAAAGCTCCTCCAAACTAGGTGACTTGAACTCCAGAAAGTCTGCAGTCTTGTCTGAAATTCCCTTTTCTCTACTGAAAATCATGTCTCTTGCTGCTATGTGACCTAATTTTCTCTGGCACAGGTCCCCTTTGAGGAGAAGGAGCCCTTGGGACAACAAAATATGAAATTCCTTCCCTGCTCCTTGAGTCTGGGTCACCATCTGCTCCCCTGACCCCTTGACCTCTGGCTCCCTGGAGAGCTTAGGACGAGTCGGGCCAGCCAGGGAGATGGGGCCAAACGAGGAGCTCCTGGCTCTTTTGCAGGGGTCCCTCTCTGATATTTCTGTGTGAACTCAACATCTACTATGGATAGGAACCCGTTTTTACTGGGCTTCTGCAATCATTTCCTCTTTAAAGTATATATAGTAATGATGTTTCTGGCCTGACTTCATCCCCACCTTGATGTGGGGATCTGGCTGGGTGGCAGGGCTGAGGGGTAGGGCTTGGCCTTGTAGTGGAAGAAAGGGACACTGTCTTGTCTTTGGAACAGATGTTGGCCTCCAGCAATATGCCAAAGCCATAGTCAAGGTTCCCAGGCTCCTTACTACCCTTTGGTCAGACTGTGGGGAAGAAAGACAGGAACTAAAGGCTGCTGATGGCATGTGCAACCTCTTCAAGTCTCTTGCTTCTCCCAAACACACACCCATTATTCAGTGTTTTGGCTCAAAAAGCCCAAGAGAGCTGGCTTCAGGTGGTTTTGCAGCGAGGGTCTGACGTAGGTTGGTCCGGGTCGAGGGGACACCTGAGATTCGTTTCAGGCCGAAATGCCATGGTCTGGCTGCTACTGGACACCCCTGGTTAGCAGGAAGTCCTATGTCAGGGATCTGGGAGTTTGTGCCCAGGCCTCTGCTGGGGCCTGCCTGGCCATTGCCACAGTGACTCGACCCTACCCCTGCTAGGAAACCCCAAGCCTGCTTCTTCACAGACCAGAAGGAAGGCAGCTTCAGAGCTTGGCCCTGTTTCACTCCAAATTTTGTCCCTGTCTCAGTCAGGGTGCCCTAACAAGTCAGGGTGGTTTAAATAGAAATTTCTTTCCCCACAGTTCCGGAGGCTGGGAAGACCACAGTTTTGGCCAGTTCAGTTCCCTGTGAGGGCCATCTTCCTGGCTTGTAAAAGGCCTCACTGTATCCTCATGAGGTCTTTTCCCAGGGAGTGTGCTTGGGAAGACACAGAGAGAAATTCAGCATGTGCATTTGGGGGGACACAACGTTCAGTCTGTAACAGCCCTAGTCCTTTCAGGCTGGGGAGTGCTATGTGGCTGGGGAGACTCATCTTCTACGTTTTCTACCATCCCAACTTTACAGTTACTTGGACTTCATTGAGAACATTCTAGCAAATGGTAAAAATGCCAGCTTTAAAAATAAAACCTGATTGTAGTCATTGATCCATTTTTAAACGCACAGCAAAGCCCTTAATATGAATCTGGGTGAAAGAGAAAGTATTGTCACGTAGGTCTGATGCGCATCCTCCCTATGGAAGGGAACTCTCATAGAACAGGAAGGGAAAGAGGGAAGCAGCCCACCTGCTCAGATGAATTGAACGCAGCTGATTTTCACCTCGACCTCCTTCCTTCTAAGAGCCCTGGTGGTGGGAGGCAGCTTAAATTAGCCACGGGGTGGGGGGATGGAGAAGCAACTGGGCAGAGGGCAGGAAACTCCAGATCAGTGGCAAACTTTGTCAAAGAGATTTGATATTCTGAGCCTGGGGGCCCCATTCTGCTGGGGATGTTAGAGGTGAAGTTCATTGCCCTGATAAGGCTGCACCTTCCTGGGCTCTGCCTTCTGGCCTCCCCTGCCTCTGTGGCTGCTCTCTCAGAGCAGGAGGGAAGGAGAGCCAGGAGCTCGCTGGGACTGTGAAGGGATCCCCCACCTCCAGGAGGTGTGATGTCCAACGGAGCTGTCGTGCTGAGCCCAGGGAACATGACTGATCTCTGCTGTCAGCCGGGCTCGCCCGTGGGAGATGCCCCTCCCGCTGCGATGATCAATTGCCAATGACCAATGCCGTGGTCATTGTGGAAGGATTTCTAGAACATCTGTTACACGGGGGCACTGGGCTGACATTAGCTGAATGCACAGAGCCTGTCATTAAGGGCTCGCAGTCTAGAGAGGGCAGCGTGTCCAGAAGCAATTTAACACAGTACAGAGAGAGATGCAGCAGGAGCAAAGGAGAACAAGGGGCAAGCAGCCTAGGAAGACTTCCAGGAGGAGGCAACACCTGCTGGTTGTCCTCACGGAGGGTAAGGCTTTGCAGAAAGTGTGAAGGGAGAGGGTCAAATAACATCACAGTGTGTAACTGTGGTGCATCTCTTAAACGCAACAAAATGACTTGCTGAGAGCGACTGAGCTCTGAGGAACAAGAAGTACAGCTAGTTTTCTGTACGTGTGTGTGTGTCCATAACCACAGAGTATGAAATGTTCCCCTAGTGCTCTCCTATTGGAAGGTTGTCCAGGAGCCATCATCCGAGCCAGCTAGTCCTCCTGGGGGTTGGGTTTGCCCCCAGTCTCTGTGCACCCACTCACCTTGCCGGCCTGGGAGTCCCAGTGAGACAGGGTCTGCCTGGAATCCGTCCTGGCCCTGGCGTCCCAGACAGACCAGCTGCAACTATGTACCCTGTGTAACGGCGCCCCCTGCAGGCACCGGGCCACCCTGCTGTTTGTAACACTGCATGTTTCTGAGGACCGGCGGCTCTGTTCATGGCTCTACAGACTCCCAGCGCCAAGAAGAGTGTGGTTTCTCCAAGTAATGGAGGGGCTGAGCAGGAGGCCCTGGGCGCCCTGGCCCCCTCCAGCCACAACTGCTCTGTCTTTTCTGTGGTACACGACTCCATGGATGATGTCATCAGAAGGTCACAATTCTGCTGTGGATCTAGAAGGATTTTACCAACCTCCCTGATGCTAGGCAGAGGAATAAGCACTTCTGAGCTGAGGGCTGCCTGGAAGATTCACTCTCATCTCTACCTCGTCCTGCTGGCCCTTTCCTGTTCACCCCCTGCCTGCGCTGCCCTCACAATTCTTTATTATCTGCCAACATTTTATTTTACGAATATCACATAGCCTCGCAGCCTCACGACAATGGCTAGGGTAGAAAACTGCCTGTTCGCCATTTCCCCATTTCCCTGGTACTATTTCATATCTATGTCTGTGTGGTTTATATCAGTGGGTCTCTCGAGTGAGCCTCGGAATCATCTGGAAGGTGTGTTAAAAAATACAGATTGCTGGGCACCACCCCTGGAGTTCCTGACTGGGTCTGAGGTGGGAGCTCAAGAATTTTCATTTCTATCACGTTTCCAGCTGTTTTTGCTGCTTCTGGTCCAGGGAACCACACATGCAGAACCACTAGTTCACAGGGATACCCTCTAAAATTAGCACAAATCATTCTTGAGGTGCTGAAAACAGATGAACTTAAGAACACAAGGGAAGGGGCGCCTGGGTGGCTCAGTGGGTTGGGCCGCTGCCTTCGGCTCAGGTCGTGATCTCGGGGTCCTGGGATCGAGTCCCGCATCGGGCTCTTTGCTCAGCAGGGAGCCTGCTTCCCTCTCTCTCTGCCTGCCTCTCTGTCTACTTGTGATCTCTCTCTGTCAAATAAATAAATAAAATCTTTAAAAAAAAAAAAAAGAACACAAGGGAAAAGTGACACTGAGTGGTGGTTGGTAACTTTGCTCAGCTGGAGGACGGCTTCAGAGTGAGGGCTGAGTGAGAAGAGGGGGGTCAGGAGAGGTAGGGACTGCTGGGGTGGGAGGTGAGGTTAAAGACCGCATGTGACATCACATTGTAGGAACTCAAACTGCGTTAGGTTTGAGTTGTCATAAATATGACAACTTTATGACAATAGCTTGTCATAAAGCTATTGCGCATGGAAGGTGGTTTTAAAATATGATCGCATATGTTCACTCATTCACTTATCCCATAAAGTATTTGTGTCTAACTGGGATGCCTGGGTGGCTCTGTCGATTGAGTGTCTGACTCTTGATTTTGGCTCAGGTCATGATCTCAGGGGGATCGAGCCCACGTCGGGCTCCACGCTCAGGGTGGGGTCTGCTTGTCCCTCTCCCTCTTCTCCCCTTGCTCATCCTCGCTCTCATTTTGTCCCTCTCTCTCAAGTGAATAAATAAATAAAATCTTTAAAAATAAACTTGTGTCTACTATTTCTGGAGCACCTGATGGTGTTTCGGAAGCGCTGTGAACACAAAGACAGACTTACCCTCCCTGCCTGTGAGTTGTGCTTAGTAGTAGGCGAGCAAAACGAATGCATTCGGTGGCGTGATGCTTGCGGTGTACGTGGTATTGTTTTTGGCAGTGGTGGTATCTGTCTGTCTGGCAGGCCCTACCTATGTTCCAGCCATAGGCATAAGCACTTTCCAAACATTGTCATTTCCTCCCCAGCAGTACTAGGAGACAGGCATGATGATGTCTATTTCATAGATGGAGAGCCCAACTTGTCCACCGTCCTCAGCTTACAATTAAGTGGCAAAGCAAAATTCACACCGAGTCTGTCCGACAAGGTCAGGGAAGGCCCTCCAACAAAAAAAAGCAGCATTTCAAGTTTGAGACATGAGTCCACAGGATGAAAACTGCTCATTTTAGAGAGCAGAAAGGTTAAGGAATGCAAAGGCAGCTTGGCTTCCCAGGACAGACTTCTTTCCAGAGCCGGCCAGGAGTCCGCTTTGGAGTGTGACGAGGGAGGTCCTGGGGAAGGGTTGAGGAGCGCGAAGTTGGTCCGAGGCCAGCCGTGCGCACACGAAGAACAACGGGATCATCCATCAACACACATGCTGTCCTCTTGGAAAGGCCAGGGTCAGAGTCAGAGGAGAGTCGGTGGGGCATCAGCCAAAGAAAATCATGATTTGAAAAGACTCCAGAGGGAGAAGCTGTGCTAAAAGGTAGACTCCACAGATGGATTGGCTGAAGCCCTTTTTGTATTTGCAAGGAAATTCTGTTGCTATGGCCACCTACAAAGTCGCTCCAACCTTGTGACTTCAGACGACTATTTATTACGCTCACAGAGCCTGTGGGTCAGGAATTTGGACAAGGCCCGGCAGAGACAGCTTGGCTTTGCTTCCTGATGGCCTCTTCTGGACGACTCCAAGGCTCAGGGCCTAACATCACTTGAAGGTTCTTTCATATGCATGTGGGGTGGCAGATGCTGGCATGGGGGCCTCGGTCCCTCTCCATATGGGTGTGTCCACTGGGTCCCTCAGCACAAGCTGCAGCTTCCTCACAGTGAGGGGCTAGGTTCCGAGGGTGAGCATTCTAAGAGAGAGCACGAGTAGAAGCCACATTGCTTTGTTTGATTTGACCTTGGAAGTCCTTCGGCATCACGCCTGTCTGTTAGGCACAAAGGCCAGCCTGGATTCCAAGTTTACTTGGTACACATGGTAAGATTCTGGAAAATATGTGGGCCTGGAAATATTGCTTTGGTGACAACCGGAAAGTGCAATCTGAACAAAAGTGAACAAAAGAAATAGACTCCACACCAGAATCAATCTATAAACATATTCTAGACTTCCCTCTGATCCGGCTGAGCTGTGCAGTCATGACTTGGAATCCTATAGACAATGTATACACACACACACACACACACACACACACACACACACACACATTCTGACTCCTGCTTACTTATCTTGTTTAGACTGCGTACAAATCAAGATTATAGATTATCTTCAAAAATTAGAAATTCTAGGGATGCCTGGGTGGCTCAGCTGGTTAAATGTCTGCCTTCGGCTTGGGTCAGGATCCCAGGGTCTTGGGATCAAGCCCCGCATCGGGCTCCCTGCTTGGCTGGGAGCCTGCTTCTCCCATTCCCTCTGTCTGTCACTCTCCCTTCTTGTGCTCTCTCTCTCTGTGTCAAATAAATAAATAAATAATCTTAAAAAAATATTTTTAAATTAGAAATTCTAGCAATATGAGCTGAAATTCTTTCATGCCAACATTTGCCAGAGCAGAGTCCGCTGCTCTCTCTAAACCAAGTATGTACTCTCCACCTGTCCTGTTTACTCAAAACCCTATCACTTGGGTGTTTTCCATGAATTTCAGCCTACTTCGTAAGGTGCCTGGTCCCCACGATATTGAGTTTCTGATCCTTGGCATAGAGGATTTTGCTGTCCCTTGTCTGATCAGCTAATGGTAAGTAACAGAAGAGATCAGATCTCCATCTGAGCTATGAATATAGAAATATTAAGTGAAATCATTCCATTCAGTACACACTTGAATTAGTTACTATGTCTACTTATGTTTGTCCTAAGTTTGCCTAAGAGATTGTAATAAAAACATTATTTCCTCTTAGCTCTAATGGTATTTTATTTGAACAAAGATTGAAGGAGGGTTTGGGGTTTGGGGTTTTGGGTAAATAATTAGTATCAGGACCTCTGTGTTGCCAGAGGTGAAGGAAACTCATTAGATGAGCCTAGAGTAAGACTTCACTCACCTGGGATCAAGGCTGAGGGATTTTGTGAGCCCCCGAAATTATAACTCATAACTGTGTGCATGTGTTATGCACAAGAGAATGAACATATATTTATATGGATTTCTCCTAAAATCCTTGACCCCAAAAGGTTAAGAATTTCTGTAATGTCTTCCAAAACTTCCAGAGATAGAAAATCAGGGTGGTGACAATGAGACTTCAAGGACATTTGTTGCAAGGGAAAGCTGAGAAGGATGCCCAGGAAGAGAGCAGAGGCCAGACTTGGCAAGGGACGGGCACAGGGCCAATGTGGGCCCAGAAGCTAGAGAAAACCTCCCTGAAACTGCTCTTGTCAAGGTCACCATTAATTTCCATGTTGCTGAATCCAATGGTCAGCTCTTGGTCCCCACCTTACTAGATCTACAAGCCACTTACCCCAACTGAACATTCCTCCTCCTTGAAACACTTCCTTCATTTGGCCTCCAGAGCTCCAAGTTTCCCTCGATTTTTCCTTAGCTACTCCTGGTTAATCCCTTTTGCTGGATCCTCATCTTGGCCCTGACTTCTAAACTTTGGAAGTTCCTAGGACTCCTCTATAGACATTGACTTCCTTGGTTATATTGTCTAATCTCATGGATTTAAACAACATCTATATCCTGAAGGTCTCCAAATTTATCTCTCTTTATATCTGACCTTCCCCTTTTTTTCAGAACTCCATACTTAGGTGTTTAACTGCCTACTCTATGTTTCCACCTGGATGACTTAAAAGGAGTCTTAGACTTTCCAAGACTGAACTCTTCTTTCTTTCCCCTGCTCTCCCCCTCCCCCAGTCAATTCCTCTCGCAGGCTTCCCCATCTCAGTGAAAGGGACCTCTAGGGAGCTCTGGAGGAGAGCCCTCTCTTGTCTCACCTCACCTCTCACGCTACCCTAAATTTGTCCTACTTTAGATCCAGGACAGCCAACAATCAAATCAGGAAGCCTAAACAAGATCACTAGGCCAGTCCAGTCAGCACCTCCCATGGGGATCTGAGGTAGACAGAAAACCCCCAGAACTCCCTGCTGTTCCACAAAACGGACCCCAATTGACATGTGACCAAGGACCAGCCCATCTTACTGGAAATCTCAATCATGGCAGCCTCCCAGAGGAGGCTTTGAGGAACAGAAACACAGGGGATGTGAGCCTTTAGGTTGCACTTTTTTTTTTTTTAAAGGAAAAGCTTCGTTGGGGGGAGGCATGCACAAAGTGGAGGTTGTGAAGGTAGAATATGAACAACTCAAAAGAGCAATACAACTTGAAGCAAATTCAGGCTGAAGAGGAGACAGGAGGCAAGTCCCCTGAGGGATGGAGTCAGCTCTCCAATGGGCATGGGTCCCTTATGCAATTATTCCATGAATGAACGGCCACCAAAGAAAAAGGCCTAGTCATGCTTCTCCATGAGTCCCAGCAAAACACTGAGCTGAGCCTTGTTTATAAAATGCCTCAAGGGACCAGATGACAGGCTAGAAGATATAATTGTTTCTGATTTCTCTGTAGTTCTGCCATGTATATTTATAATATAATTCGAGAAGCAGCTGGTTCCTAAAAGATGACTGACATGATGCCCGACATCCTTCCTGTTCCAAAGAGTTGTTTCCACATAGCCCTAGCCCCAATGGCTCTAGATCTCAGCATTTAGGAACCAAGTGAACATTCTATCTTTATGAATGTCTTCTCTCATGCCTGGCTGGAAGCAAGTTCTCCCTCGTCTCTGCTCTCTTCACACTTTATCCAGCCCTCAACTACAGTTTTTGTGATTGGGACGCCTGGCTGGCTCAGTCAATTAGGTGTCTGACTCTTGATCTTAGCTCAGGTCTCCATGTTAGGATCATGAGTTCACATCCTCTGCTTTAAAAGAAAAGAAAAGAAAATTCTTATGATCTTCTACCCTTCATGATAGCTATTTCGTGTGCCCATACATGTGCGCCTCTTAAAGTTTGGTCTTGTGGAGGCTCTTGGAGTTTGGTCTTGTCTTGTGGGGGGCGAGAGCTAAGGCTCATTTGTCTTTGATTCTCTGGCATTCTCCGTAGTGCCTGCCCCCACAGATGCTGAATGAAGTTTGAGTAAATGAAAGAATAAAAAGAAACAGTTGAGCTGGAGAATGCCTCTCAAAATGCTCATGGTAAAAATAGCTACCATTTTGGGTGTTTCCGATGTGGTAGGCTTTAAGCTCACAACTTTGTGTCTGATTCTAGCGCCAGACAGAGTAGATGCCAGCCATGGGGAAGGGTATGACATGTTCCTTGAAGCCTCCTGCCAGTCTGTTTGAAATGCCTATGAGACGTCTTCGAATAGGATCAATTGAAAGGCAAAATTTCAAAGGTGGACATGGTGACGGGAGACACAGCATCTTAATATTAATATGTTAATTTTGACTGAGAACTTACTAATTTTTTTAATTCCTTTTTTTAAAAGATTTTATTTATTTATTTGACAGAGACAGAGCGAAAGAGGGAACACAAGCAGGGAGAGTGGGAGAGGGAGAAGCAGGCTTACCACTGAGCCTGAAACTGAATGTGGGGCTTGATCCCAGGACTCTGGGATCATGACCTGAGCTGAAGGCAGACACTTAACGACTGAGCCACTCAGGTGCCCCGTGAACTTATGAATTTTTAGTTAATTACTTAATTGTTGTCTTAGTTCATTTGGGCTGCAAGAACAAAGTGTCATAGCCTGGGTTGCTTATAAACACCAGAAGTTTATTTCTCAACACTCCTAGAGGCTAAATGTCCAAGACCAGGGTGTCAGCATGGCCAGGTGAGCACCCTCTGTGGGGCTGCAGACTTGTCCTTTTAGAACAAGGCAGAGGGAGTGAGGGAGCCCTCTGGGGTCTCTTGTATAAGGTGTCTAATTCTCTTCCAGAGGGCTCCACCTTCATGACCTAATCACCTCCCAGAGGCCCCCATTTGTTAATCCCATCACCTCAAGGAGGAGATTTCAACTCAGGAGTTCTGAAGGGAACACATCCAGACCACAGTGATCGCTAATGAATATTGCCTAAGAACTTAGTATTGCCAAAGCTCTGTTCTTGGTGCTTTGCAGGGACCATTTTTACAACATTCCTGTGAGCTAGGTCTCACGGTCATCCTTTTATAAATGAAGAAACTATATAAAGTGGTCTGTTTCCCTGTTCCCACAGCTAGTAGGCAGTGGATTCGGGCTCCAGCCCTAGCACCTGAGCTCCTAACCAGTCTCCTGCTGCTGTCATTTCCCAGATGCATGCATTCATGCTGAGGCCATGTCCTCCCCGGGCTCTTCCCAGCCCACGACAAAGCATGGCAGGTGTAGACCAGCCTGGCCGGGTCTGTCCAGGGCAGGCTCCTCTTGAGGGCCTCCCTGTGGGCCTGACTGAGACTTCCTTAGAGGTCACTGTGGTCAGAGGCTCCTCTCACCCGATGTCCCTCCTTCCCTCTCTCCTCTCATGGGGATCAGACGTGCAGCAGGGAGTGGGGCCTTCCCAACTGATCCTTCACAGGTGCTCCCCCAATCCATCTCTGCCATGTCTGATACTGTCTTGGTGTTAGCTTCTCAGAGGACCCAAACTGACCCACTGAGAGACATAAAAGAAATGAGAAAAAAAAAATGACCCTTAGTCGACCTTGGCTGCTATTAACAAAACACAGTAGACTGGCTTCCATGACAGACATTTGCTTCTTTAGAGACATGTCAACATCCAGCCACACCACACCACCCTCTTCCTTTTTTGACTATAATCTACTTAAGAAGATGAAACATATAGACAAGAAATGGTTAAGACACCATTCAAGGTGGGCATCAGCATGTCTCCGTTGGCTAAGCGTCTGCCTTCAGCTCAGGTCATGATCTCAGGATCCTGGCATTGAGCTCCATGGCAGGATCCCTGCTCAGTGGGGAGACTTCTTCTCTCTCTACCCCTCACCCCTACTCATGATCTCTTTCTCTCTCTCACGCTCTCTCTCTCTCTCTCTCTCTCAAATAAATAAATAGAAAAAAATAATTTAAGGCATCCTACAATTTCTGAAATGTTTTGAATTTATAACTCCCTCTGTTTTTCTAGAAGGGTTCTAGAGTGCTTACAAAAATACATAGGACCTAAAAGCTAAAAAAAAAAAAAAAAAGGTGGAGGGATCCAGGCAAAGATTAAAGAGGTCTGGAGAGTGTCTAGGGAGAGAAATGAGGAGACGGGGACATGGAAGGCACGTGAACAGATCTGCCTCAGAACTCTCCAGAGACCCACACAGAGGAGCTTTGGGTCTTCGTAGGACTCACCAAGACTGAAGTAAAACCAACCTACTTCCTCCAGAAAACACCCTGCTTCTGTCATTGCCAAGACCTGGTGCCATGGGGAATGTTCCCGGGTTTCCTGGTCAGGGCGGCTCATTGTGATGACACTCAGAGGGAGGTCCCAAACACCACTAAGAGTTACTAGCAGATGTTGCCCAGGGCTGCGTCTCCTGGTGGCTCTGCCTGGGGAAAGGCCCATTCAGAGCAGCTGTTCCCAGAGAGCAAGTCTCTGGGATTCAACCTCTGGTCCAAGAGTGCAGCCTTAGCACAATCTGCCTGATTCAGTGATGAAACTCAGAGCAGGCCAGTGAAGGAAGGAATGACGTGTTCTTTCTTTGTCCATCCATACTCACGATCTCTCATAAATCAGGCTCTTACCTAATGACTGGAATCGAAAATGGGTGATGGTAACCTTTGGGAGGACACAGAGACAGTGTTCAACTTCTTTACAAATGAAAAGGCTAAATTAAGACAAGTGCCCCAAGTGGTGCTGGGGGAGATGATCTCCAAAGAAGCAGGGAATTTATGGTTATAGGGAATGTGAAGAAAAAAAAAAAAAAGGAAGACAGAAAACCTGAACCACCCAGGTCACCCACAGGCACCGCCTCCGACCACCTTGGTCTCAGACTTACATCACTGTTCTGGGGATGGCTTGGCGGGGGTGTGCAGGCTGTGTGTGCGGGACACGGAGGGGCCAGTGCGCTTTCCGCTGCATCCATCTGAACAATCAGCTCAGACACCGACCACTTGTGGTTACGCTGTGGACTCTCATCTCAAGCGCAGCTCAGGTCACCACTAAAAATTTGGCTTGACTGGAGAAGAGTGAATTGCTTTTACTGGAGAACGCAGGTAAGGAAGGGAAGCAATGGCACCCTGGGGTAATTGAGTTATTTCTGTATCTTCTGAAGCCTAAAGACTCCGCATCAGATCCATTCTACCACCTCTGAGGCCCCCTTTCCTCTGAACTGGGAGAATTCAAATGGAAGGTATTTCTCATGGAACATATCTCCACATGGACTGTTACTGCCATTAATCTCTTTTTATGTGCTAGCAATGGAAAACTGACAGCTCCTTCTTTTCTAGAAAGACCAAAGTGGATGAAAAGGGAATTTAAATGATACTCTGGCTTTGCAGGACACAGGCTTTTCTCTCTTTTTCAGAGCCAGAAGCCTCAGGAGAGGAAATGCGCTTTGTAGAAATGGCAGGCACGGGGGGGGGGGGGGGGGGGGGAGCAGCCTGCCCAACCCCCGATATCCTTCCCGAGTTCCCACGTGGGCAGACCAGGGGCAGCAGGCTAGGTGGACTCCTGCCCATCTCAGAGAGCGTGCTTGGCACCAAGTTCTTCATGGGGAAGATATCATGGCACCAAATGTTGATATTGGCCACCAACACCTAAGTACTTTGCCTTTTATTGGATTCGCACACCATCCTGAGAACGAGTCGTCATCCACCCCATGTCACAGCTAAGGAGACTGAGCCCGGTCCCCGTGTTAGTGTGTGTCGGGCCCAGAACTTGAATCCAAATATACAAAATCGTGTTCCTCATTACTGGAGAGGTTTGGGGGCTAGAGTGAACAAATGAGCAAGGGAGAGATCTGGGGAGCTCAACCCGTGACTCAGCGAGAACCCACAGTCAGTCACTACACAGGAATACTGGCAGAGCTCTTGCCCCGTGGGCCTGGATCACGCGGAGGCCTTGGTGGACAAACAGAAATGGACACCAGTTGAACTTGGGTTTTGCTTGCTTGTTTTCTTCTGTTTTCGTTAGTCTGTTGTTGTCGGGGAGAGGATATACGTAGTAACCTGGCCTATTCGACCAATTAATAAACCAAATACTAAGCACCTATTATTTTTTCTGTGGGAGGAAGTGAGAAGGAATAACGGGAAGCCCCTGTCTCCTGTGGGGGAGCTATTCCCGTGAGATCTCTCGCACACCTACGAAGAGGTGGTGAGAAGACGGAGAGGAAGTGGCGATCATACCCGCGGGGATCCAGGAAGGCTCCTGACGGATGGAAGCTAGACCGAGAGGGATGGGCTTCACTCGGAAGGGCAGTGTAGGAGGGCAGATGGCCCTTGAGGAGAAGGGACCTCCCTTGAGTGAGAGAGAAGAAGGGGCATTTGAGAAATTACAGGCAGACCAAGTGTGGAGGCAGAGTCTGGTGGTGTTTATTATGATCTTGAACAACTAAGTTTGTACCATTACTTATGGGAGGGAAGATCGTGATGGAGGTTTAGAAGTGCCCCAAGAGACAGCCACTGGCCTCCTTTGGTGACTGTTTCTAATAAAGAGGAGTTCTCAGAATCAGAGGCTTCAGGGATGGAAGCCAGGAGAGGGATTCTCTCCCACTTGCTAGCCTGTGGCCCTTGAGGTCCCCTCCCAGAACACTATCTGCAACCAGTCAAGATCTGCCTCCCCTCCCCGCTCCAAAGCCCTGGAAGGCTCTGCCAGCAGAAGACACTTCCTCCCATCCAGCTGGAATCTGTCTGGGTCCAGACTCACTGAAACTCATTCCCCATCCACATAGGTGAGCCTTCCACCCAGATGAATACTGACTTTCCACCCTTCCTAACCAAACACCGTATCTTGTCTTATCTGGGCTACATGTGGGATGCTTTTAACAGTTCCCATTGATCATTCTGGGGTTTTCTTGTTCTGCTCTGAACATGTGCATTTATTTGTCCTCAAGGGCAGCTTGCCTCTCTGAATCCTTCCAGCCACCCCTCCCCACCCCCGACCATGTGCCAGCGTGTCCTCTAGGCACTGGGAGCACAGCAGCAAAGAAAACAGTTTGTCCATATGAGAAGTGGGAGAAGGTAGCTGTGGGGGCAGGGGAGAACTGAGGTTTATTATTTACTATTTACCAGACATTATGCAAAAAGCTTTACACATGTTATGTCTATTTCTTATAAACTGGGATCATTATCCCCATTTTGCTGATCAGCAAACTGTGGCTCAGGGAGATGAAAGGAGTCAAACAAAGGCAAGTAAGTCATGGAGCTACGATGTGCACCCATCTCTGTGTGACCCCAGATGGACAGACTGATATGCCGAAGACCAGCACTGTACTTTGAACATCCTTGAACTCCATGTTTAAAGATTTTATTTCTTTATTTAAGACAGAGTGAGAGCAAGAGAGATCACAGATGGAGAGGCAGAAGCAGACTCCCACTGAGCAGAGAGCTCAGCCTGGGGTTCAATCCCAGGATCCTGAGATCATGACCTGAGCTGAAGGCAGACACTTAACTGACTGAGGCACCCGGGAGCCCCTGAACGTATTTAAACAGTGTATTGCATACAGTAGGTGCTCAGTGTTAAGCATATGTTTAGACCAACCCTCTGAAAGCACTGACTCACTCTTATAAGCAAAGCACATTCTAGCTGTATTTCCTCCAATTTCTTTTTTGGCTTCAAAACCACAAACTTTTCCACATAAGCGATCTTTCATTTTTCCTGGGATGCTGCCGGGTCGTAGTGCTCAGGCTTCTGACAGCTTATTAAATAATTATGTTCTGTCTTCACATGTTTTATGAGCTTTTTCCAATGACCCAGCTCAGGAGATAACAGGAGGATGGATGTCTCTGTGTTGGCCCAGGGCTGATGGATGGTCTGCCTTGGGCAATTTTCAAGTGGAAGGGAAACAAACTCAAGAGAAAAAATTTTTTCCCTCTGACTTGGATGCCCTCTGCTAAATCAGCCTCAGCCTGGCCTCTGCCTGGCCAGGGTCCTAAGGTGTCCAAGTCTCTGGACCAGACCCCCTTTGTGGCTCGTGCCAGGAAAGAGATGCTGAGCCCGGGTTGCCCCCTGCTTGGCACCCGCCCTGTCTCATTTCCCACTTAAGTCTTGGTCAGTAAAAAAGTGGTAACGCCTATCAAGTCTGAGTGTCACTTTCCTCTGGAGGTTCTCTTGCTTGGCTTCTGTTTCTAGAGAGCATTCTCTGCCCCTGCATGCAAAAGCATGTTCGCTTTTGGCAATGCTATGATCCTTCCTTTTGTGTTGAGTTGAGACTGCTCTTCCTCGAGAAAAGAGAGGAGAAAGGAAGGGAGGGAGGACGAAGGAAGGAGAGGGAGCTAAGGTTTGCTGGACGCCAAGGCTTTCCATAGGCATGTGGTTTAAACAGCATGGAGATGGCTGGTTCTGGGGTGCGCACCCATGAAAAAAGGGCAGTTGCCCCCAAGTCGTGGTGTGGGCGAAAGGCAGAGATGGAAGGGGAGGGGCTCCATTCTGGAGAGGTTTGCTGAACCCAAGGGGCTGGTGAGCCTTGGGCGAAGATGCTCAGCAGGTGGGGAAATGGAGCCAGGAGCTGGGGCAGGAGCCGTGGCCCGAGATAGGGTTATGGAAGTCAGCGACATAAAGCAACTGTGGCTTTCAGAAAGAGCCTACCCCTAGTGAAACCAGCTCCTTCCCGTCTCTGTCCAGTCTCCACACGGCCTGCCATCCACAAATTGTGGAATTTTCAAAACCCAAGGGACTGTGCTTGGTTATTCTGTGTGGGTCTCCCTCAGGGTGTAGAGGGTAGAAGAGGCAGGAAGGGCTTAAGTAGAAGAGACATGGAAGGAGGATGAGAGGTGGACACCCTGGAAGACCCTCACAAGAAGTGTCCACATAGAACATTCTGGAAAAGCGAGGTGGTGGCAAGGGAACAGTAAGGCAGCTGCCGTCGGGGTCTGAGGCCTGGCTGTCCCCTGTGCCCCTGCCCAGCCTAGACTCAGAACCACTGTGGGGCAGCTTCCCAAGCCTGCTCAGCACTGCTCAGTCCTCTGAATTGATTATGGCACTGCTCACAGTGGAGAGGAAACAGAAAATAAACAGAAGAGGGAAATAAAATGAACAGCCAGTCAAAAGGAGATTCTGGGATAAATTATTGTAAGCGTTCACCAGAAGGCCCCGGATCGTAGCGGTTGCCAGTTTCCAGGGAGTATATTCTCCCGCCGTGGACTATTTGAAGCTACTTGTGATTTATAATAAGCTTATAAATTTATTGAATATTGAATAACTCGCTCTTGCAAGAGGTGAGTACTAAATACGAGATCGTTCTAGAACACTACTGAGTCTTGCACAGTGCCAGGAAGAAGAAGGAGTTAGAATTATGCTAGTTGACTTGGGAATATGTCTAAAAAATTTTTGTTGAATAAGAATAATTATGGCAGGGAACTCTGTCATGTGATCCCATATTTGTAAAGCAAGCATGTGTGTGGACATCAGCAAGCAATGCGTGATCATATGAGCGAGGAAAAAAACACGGATGATACACATTGACATGGGCTATCTCCTGGTTCCTAACGTGGAAGGAGCAGGAAAAGAGAGAAAAGGGAAAGCAAGGAAAAAAGTAGAAAAATACTGGGTCTTTTTATCTTAGTTTTTAAAAAATACACATAATATATGAAATACAATTAAATTCATTTTACATGAAAGTACATTTATGTATCAAAAATTTTAAAAAAACAGAGGCAAAGTGAGGCAAAAGCAATATAAATGTGGCCAGTGGTGAACAGTACATACTAACTGACATATGCTGAAACTTTTACACAATAATTATTAAAAAGGAAGAATAAATAAATAATACATTAATAAAATAGTACATTAAATTAATTTTTTTTTCTCATGAGACAAAAATATATATTCTGTTTGGGAAATAAAGGGAAAGTAAGGAGAGAAGTATGAGGGGACAAATCTGTCATCTAATGGATGCTGACCTTGGGTTCACAGTGGACCACCAGGCAGGATGGGGATACACACACATGGTTGCCATCCTGGAGAAACAGTAAGACAAACATTGACTTCCTCTGCCCTGCCACGGTGGCCAAAATGTTAACCCTGGGACAGAGAGGCAGAGTCCTACCACCCAGGCTAGCCAACTTACCAGGAAATAACTTTTACAATACCTTTAAGCATTATGTAACACATTTATAACATTATTTAAATATACATTCATGGATATGAAAAGTCAATCCACATAGTCACAGAATCACTAAATTCCAGAGCTGAACTTAAATCTCTTCATTGCAGTCTGAATGGGAGAAGGCAGCAGCAATAATTTCCCTGACATTAGAACATTCTCCCAAGTTCAGAAGCAGAGAACTCCCAGCACCTGTGGGCTTCTCTGCAGATCTCTAATTCCCCACCAGATGTAGTTAGTCTAGCTCTGGCCAACCGACGCAGGGGGTTATTTGGCCCATAAATCAGCTTGAAGAATGCCTGGGTGTGGGTTAAAATTTTTTCCAGGGCCTATACGGTTTCCTAACACGAGAGGTCATTTTATCCTTACTGTTCTGAAATTGAAATCGAGCAACCAATACCGGAGCAGCCTGAATTGCAGGAAGGAAGGGCAGAGAGCTGAGTCCGGCTTCAGCCCCGCCAAGGGCAGCCTCATCCTCTGCCCTGGGGTCTTGGGAAGCCCCTGCTCACTGTCCTTTCCTAGTGAGCAGTTAGTGCGGCCGTGGCGCGTTCCGCCCCCGCGGTCACGGAGGAGCAGCTGCAGGGGACAGCTGCGGGCGGGCGGGAATGGGGAACAGGTTGGGGAAGGAAGCTGGTGTGTACCTGCGTGCACGGAGACGCGCGTGTCGGGGTGCGGACACGCAGGTGTGCGTGTCAGAGACAGCTAGTGTGCGTGTGTGCGTGACTGGACTACATTCTCTTATAACCATTTTGTCCATTAACACCTGCCCGGATATCTAGACAGAAACCTACAGAATTCAGTTTGCAGACAAAGGGCTGGGTAAGGGACGGCGCTGGGAACTGGAAACGCGTACCACGCAGTTCTTCCTAGAGGGAAAACACAGCCTACTGCAGGGATGAGACAAAGGCACAAACCAACTCTTATAAAAGACAGAACACGCGTGTCAATATATGTGTCCTGTCTGAGCCAGGGACATCTCACCTCTGTGCCTAAAGAAAGCTAAAAGGAAAGACAAAATGGTGATGACCCTGTTTCATTCTGACACCCAGTGATTTATTCAAGAGTTGCCTCCGGGGCGCCTGGGTGGCTCAGTGGGTTAAGCCTCTGCCTTCGGCTCAGGTCATGATCTCAGGGTCCTGGGACTGAGTCCCACATGGGGCTCTCTGCTTAGCAGAGAGCCTGCTTCCTCCTCCTCTCTCTCTGCCTGCCTCTCTGCCTACTTGTGATCTCTGTCTGTCAAATAAATAAAATCTTAAAAAAAAAAAAAAAAAGGAGTTGCCTCCACTTTAAAAATAATGACCAAGCACGTTTCTCTCCTCTCCCTAATAGGTAGCCTAAGAAAGATTCAAAGGGTATTGCATATATAAACTCAGGACGGAAATAAAATTGCATCAACTAAGTTTCTTCTGTCTGTGAGAATAGGGGCTGGAAATAGAAATTAAATTGAATTCTGGTAAGACAAAAATAGATACATATCTGAGTCTGTAGCCTGGGAATTATACCTTCTATGTATGACAGGAGTTAAGTTTAAATAGATAGTCTATCCACCTATCTAGCAAGATAGCTAGTGTGTGTGTGTGTGTGTGTGTGTGTATGTATATATGTAAATACATATATACACATATATATGTGTGTCGTATATATGTGTGTAATATATACATAATTATTAACATAATGAAGAATATTCATTCTCATTTGAATATTGAATATATATTATAAGATAATGTTATATTATATATAGACAATATATATTTATATTATAAATATATTTATATTTATAAAAATATTATATTATAAATATATTTATATAAATATAAACAATATATAATATTATTATATTATAATATAATGTTATATTATATATAGACAATATATAGAAGACAATATATGTTTATAATATAATTCATATGAATATGAATGTTCATTCAATATTATATTAATGTTGAAGAAAAAGATATTGTGGGTCTAAAACAGAGATAGGATAATGTAATGTGGTTCTCAAACCAGGATAAAGATTGGTATCAGTTAGAGAGCTTGAGAAAAGATGGATGTCCTAAAGATTCTGATTTAATTGGCTGGGGTATGGCCTGGGAAGGTTTTTAAAAGGTGCCAGGTAAGGGGTGTCTGGGTGGCTCAGCGGGTTAAAGCCTCTGCCTTCAGCTCAGGTCATGATCCCAGGGTCCTGGGATCGAGCCCCGCATCCGACTCTCTGCTTAGCGGGGAGCCTGCTTCCTCCTCTCTCTCTCTCTGCCTGCCTCTCTGCCTACTTGTAATCTCTATCTGTCAAATAAATAAATCTTTTTTTAAAAAAAAAAAAGGTGCCACGTAGTTCTAATGGGCAGCCAAGGTTGAAAATCACTAAGAACAGAAGAGAGGTTGTGAGAATAAAAAAGAGGTTTTGAAAAGTTTAAATATGGTTTTCAAAATTAAACAAAAAAAAATCATCAGAATAATTGAAATGAAAAGGAGTAAAAAAAAAAAAACAAAAAAAAAACAATGCCCTAGAAAGTAGGACAGGAACTCCTGGGTGGCTCAGTCGGTTAAGCTTCTGCTTTCAGCTCAGGTCAGGATCCCAGGGTCTTGGAGTTGAGTCCCTCATCGGGCTCTCTGCTCAGTGGGAAGCTTGCTTCTTCCTCTCCCTCAGCTGCTCCCCCTGCTTGTGTTCCCTCTCTCGCTGTGTCTCTCTGTCAAATAAATAAATAAAATCTTTAAAATAAAAAAAAAGAAAATAGAACAAAAGAGACCAAAATATAAAGGGGGAAAAAAAAAGATGGAAGGGTAATCTACCAACCAGTTGGAGTTCCAAACAGAGAGAACAGAGGAAATAGAGGGAGAAATTTTTATCAGAACTGAAGGCCTTGATTCACCAAACACTCACTGAGAATCAAATAAAATAAAATGGTAGTGGACTCATAGCTGAGTCTACTCAGTCATATCATTAGGGAATTTTAAAACAGCCACAGTAGTGAGAGAGAACATCCCAAAAGACCTCAGACATTAATAACAAGATACTAGGACATATATAAAGGAACATAAAGGATATTGACATCAGAGTTTTCTGAATTCAGAAAAAAATGGACCAAAGATTTTAGATTCTAAGAGAAATGTATTTTAAGCGCCCATATCATAGGGCGCTTAGGTGGCTCTGTCAGTTAAGTGTCTGCCTTCGGCTCAGGTCATGATCCCAGGGTCCTGGGATAGAGCCCCGCTTCAGGCTCCCTGCTTCTCACCGAGCCTGCTTTTCTCTCTCCCTGTGCCTTCTGCTCCCCCTGCTTGTGCTCTCTTCCTCTCTCTTTGTCAAATAAATAAATACAGTCTTAAAAAAAAACAAACCCATACTCAGGGAAGCCATCAGTGGTGTTGGGGGGTTGGCGGAAGGGGCAGGGTGTGCGGAGTGGGTGGGTGTGGGTTGGGTGGGGTGGGTTTAAACTAAGTCTAGATGTAGACCTACAAGAACTCGCCTGTGTTCTCTCTCCTTCATCTTTCCCTAGGAAGTTACTGCAGGGTGTATTCTGTGAGAAGAAAGGAACAAGTCAAGAAGAAAGACATGGGACACTGAAAATGGGACATTCTACGTGGGAGAGCATTAACGGCCGTCGTATAATTAGACTCATGTGGGGATCACTCCATCTGGAAGGGTACAGAAAAGAGAGAACTTGACTGCTAATCTGATACAATGAAATCATTTTTTTGTTTGTTTGGTTTTTATCATTTTTTTAAAATAAAGATACGTGAAGATACTAACGCAGGAGAGAAAAGTAATCAGAAGCTCTGAGAAAATAAAGAAGCTGTCTAAGCAAGGGAATTTAATCATAATACTGGCATTTTTAATTCTTTGACCTCTGAAATCTTCTAATGTAATCAATTTCTCTTTTTGCTTCTGTATTTTCTGCTTTTGATATCATGCTTAGAAAGGCCATCCCTTGGGGTGCCCAAGTGGTGTTCTCAGTGGGTTAAGTGTCTGACTCTTGATTTCGTCTCAGGTCAAGATCTCAGGGTTGTGAGATTGAGCCCCCTGTGGCTCCTATGTGGAGCCCCACAGGGAGCCCTGGCTAGGACTCCGAGCCTGCCTAGTGTTCTTTCTCCGTTCTTCTGCATCCAGCCCCCACCTGAGCCCATGCACTCTCTCCTAAAAAAAAAAAGGAGAGAGAAAAGAAAAAAGAGAGACTGTCTCAGCTCAGAATTAAACATACATTTACCTATGTTTTTCCCTAGTACATTTATTTGTTGATTTCCTTCAAATCTTTAAACCACAGGGAAATTCCTCTGGAAGACTAGTGGGGTGCTGTTGGGGACCTGCTCTGTGCGGGGCACGCAGGACCACACATGTACCTGCACAGGCCACCTGGGGCCAGCAGGACTTGAATTTGAACTCAGCAGATGTGAATCTTGGTAGAATGCCTTGGGATCTTGCTGGCATGTGGGAAAATGGGAGACATGAGAGGAGCTGCTCCTGGCTTCACTGGCTCCCAAGGATTCTGCCAGAGACAGCTTCCCATGGCCTCCTGGTTCTGATGAGGTTTGAGGCTCTCTGCCTCCCTCCCTGAGTGCAGAAGAATGGAGAAAGAACACTAGGCAGGCTCTGAGCCCTAGCCAGGGCTCCCTGCGGGGCTCCACATAGGAGCCACAGGGGGCTCAATCTCACAACCCTGAGATCTTGACCTGAGCCGAAATCAGGAGTCTGAAGTCAAAAAGTAGTTAAAGCCTCACTCCTTCCTCAGACTCTGGCACAAAGAGATGGCAGAGCTCCTGGGAAGCTGCTTCCAATTAGCCTGGGGCCTTTAGGACCATTTCTCTGGCTCTTCCTCAGAAGGGAGACTGCTTGAAACTGTGGTTAAATGAAAGAGTTCCCCCGGAGAGGGAACCCGGCAGATGCCTCTCTCAGGGGTGTGAACGCCACGGATTTCTCGCTCTTCCCCTTCCCCCTCCTAAGATGGCTGACATCTAGGCCAGGCAGGCGAGAGCAGGACATTTTCCAACAGGAAGATAAAAAACACCTAAAAGCTTCAGTATAAAAAGATTCCAATTACTCGGATGTAGCGGGGGACTCTGCGGGAGTGTGAGTTAGAGACAGGCCCGAGAGCCACATCCCCACAATACCACAGGTACAAACGCACCCAGTGTTTGTTGAAGGCTAGTGCAGAGTCTTCTGTTCTGCAGCCCTCAGACCCCAAGAAGAGGGGTTGGCTTCCCATGCGGGCCAAGGAGGGCCGGCTGTGCTCCTCTCCCTTTCTGTGACTCCAGCCTCTCCTCAGAGTGGCTCGGGGAGGTAGGCCTCCGGAGCAGGTGTCTCAAGGACAAGCCCCACCCTGGTCCCTGGGGCTGGTGCTTCCGGACCCCGCAGGACACAGACCCGGCAGGGAAGCCAGGAGCATGAAGGAATGACTTCTTCGTACTTTGGTGCAGAAATCAAGGCTTGCCGAGGAAGTGGGGCAGATGAACTGACAGAAGCAGATTCGGAGCTGGGCAAAAAAGATGCCTTTTTAAGTAGATAAACCTTGATTTCGCTTGAGTTTCTGGTAACTAGGTTTCTAATCCTAGCCACCAAGCGAAAGCAATCTTCATATCTACTGCCCAGCCCACGCTCTGAGGGGTTAGGAAATCTCGATTCAAAATAAGACCATTATGATAGAACAAAGCAATAGAATGTCTTAGCCTACCCCTGCTATATACTGGTATAAAGAACACCTAAGACATCTCTACTATGTGCCTGCCAGATACATACACCTTACAGTATTACTCAGTCCCACTAAACTCCACTATGATTATCTTCTTGCTGTGGTTTGGTAGGTGAGCAAAGTCAGGGCAAAGTAACATGAAGAGGCAGTGACGCCTAGAGGATGGGCTTTAGAATAGACAGTCGTGGGTTTGAAGCTTAAAGGTTTCTGACTTTGCTTTTAAGCTTCTTACTAACTTCAGTTTCCTAGTCTATAAATCAGGGAAAATAATGTCCACCTTTTACAGGGAGTAGTGGGATAATGGTGTACCTGTGTCAGGTAAGTGGTAAGCCTTTCAGATGCTCAAAAAGGAAAAGCTTCCTTATTAAGTGCGGCCACCTGTTTTCCTCAAGACTTTACCCAGAATCCCACGAACTAGTTTTGGAAGTCTGTCACATCTGGAAGCACATTTTCATGGAGTTTGAGCACTGGTACATGTCCCATCATGCATTAGCCTTGATCCAGACATTTGGCCTAAGTTTCATTGTCCTTAACTTGGAAGCACCTAGGATGTTCTAATTATGCAACAGTGGTGCTATTTAGAAAATTGAAAAGGAATGTAGAGGCACTTTATGAACTGGAAAGCTGGAGTGTAATTAAATAATTACTTTATTTAGTAGACCTCACACCCAGCATGGAGTCCAACCTGGGGCTTAAACTCACGACTTTGGGATCAAGACCCGAGCTGAGATGAAGTCACAGGCTTAACTGACTGAGCCACTCACGTGCCCCAAGAAGATATTTAAAAAACAACATTTTAAATATTACTAAAGGCTAGTTGAAGTATTAAAAATTTTGTGTAAATGGATCAACTGGAAAAAATACAGAGCATGAATGTGGAGTCAAGACCTGGGCCTTGCGTCCAGCTTTCTCCTGACTCAGGCTCCACAGCATCAGGTCAGAACCTGGGAAATGCTATAGTGAATAAGCTCTTAAAGAGGGCTTGAAGAAACAACCACTGATAAAAGCATGTTCTTTTTGCTTGCAAAGTTTTATCTTTACCCTTATCAAGCTCAGTATCTATTACAAATGAGGGATCCTATGATTGAGTCTCTGTAAATGATTCAATTTCTGGTCCTAATTTTTCTATCCAAGTGACACCCTCCAATCATGGTCCAGGCTTAGGAAAACTTCATTTCCCAGCTGCAGAGAGACACTCCCACTTCCCACATAAATATCCTCCAAGACAACAAACAAACAAACTCCTATTTCCAAAAGTTTTATTTCATGTATTATTTGATGTTAAACTTTCCTAGGCTCTGCATCTCACATTTGTCAGTGTGCAAACTCTTATTAAGAAGAAACACAGCAGTTGAGGGTCCGGAATATAGGTTAAGTGCCACATGCTTCCTAGCCATGCTTAAGGAGCGGTTTCGGGCCAAGAGAAAAAGAAAGGAGCACTTGCAGAAGTGAAGGATACACCACATGTCCTCAGACACACACTCAGGGAGCAGAGAGGTTGATGACACTCTTTCATATGCACATGTAGGCCAAAGTAGAATGCCCTTCATCCTCCATCACACTCTTAAAAAGACACAGTGAAGATAGCACACATTAACTGACCTTAAATTAATGTTAAAGAAATGAGAGGAAGTTAACTCACAAAGAAAATACAATTCATAAAAGAAAATATGTGATGTTTTATAAGCTGCATACATTTCAACAAAAAAGTTGGGGACACAGATTTAGTTATTTCGATTTTTGAAAATATTTATTACAAGATTCCCTTTCCCATATTAAAAGGAAAATATATGACTGGAGATATTCCGAGGAAACTAGGTTATACCAATTCCCAAGTCCTCATCAAATAAGGTATCAATAAAGGATAGGTTATTTTGGAACTTAAAATTAGGGAAGCCAATACACAATTGAGATGGTGAAGGAGAAAAACAGAAGAAAAAGTGAGAATGATCGTTTACATTTTACAGTCTTTAATTAAGCACATAAAACTGTACTATTTAATATATTTCTCCATGAACTTTTTGTGAAATTCAGATCGCAGTGTATCATTTACAAATCTTTTGTCTTTCTTCTGATCATCTACGCCTTTTGCACAGTTCTTGAAAACAACATCATCATCCCACCTAAAGGGAAGAAAAAACAGAAGGCTTACATGTCTGATTCAGGAGACAAGAACAAGTCAATTGCAAAGCCTAGTCATTATCCAGAAAGATGCTCAACATGTACTTTATCTGCTGCAGCAATTACACTCGAAAGAACAAAGTCATCCTTAATAGGTTGTAATCGTGCTTTATTACAGCAGGAAGGACAATTCTTATTTAGAACATACAAACATTCTTATTACTTCTCCTGTGTAAGGAACTTTGAGTCAAGAAGCAGGAATTCATAGGCTTAATTACATCAATATTTAATGTTTTCAGGTCTAAAACAAAGAGGCAACAGCCCGATTAGCATAGATACTTCTAGATGATAATAACTGACTTTACTGTAGTTTAGATTGCATGGTTTTAAGGCTTTTATACTCTCTCATCAGTTGCCATTTAGTAATCATCCACTGTAGTACTTACATTTTATGGCAACAAAGGAGAAGAAAGTACTGGGGTATAATCATTACGGTTCATAGACTGGCCCAGATCTCCATTTCAGTCTGGAGGAAAGACTGCACTGGGTGACCCTTCACAGGAGTGACAGAGTGTAAGGAGCATAGCTTTCTTCTTTTCAAAAATTATTTATTTATTTGACAGAGAGAGAGAGAGAGAGTGCGCGCAAGCACAAGACGGCAGAGAGAGAGGGAGAAGCAGGCTCCCCGCTGAGCAGAGAGCCTGATTCGGGGCTTGATCCCAGGACCCTGAGATCATGACCTGAGCCAAGACTTAACCCAGAGTCACCCAGGCACGCCTACAGCTTTCTTCTTTATGATGGAGCTGGCTGTGTATTTTTACTACGTTAGTCACGAATATACTGTATGTGGAGTCCTCTGTGTCCGTCTAGTGCGTCTCTGAATGTGAAGGGTGATCTTGGGGACTCGTCAAACGTACACCTAAAATGTAAGCATCGGAGAGCCAAAGGCTCAATGCACTGCTCTACCCCTAGTGCTTAAAACAGTACCTGGCACACAGCAGTTATAAATATCTACCGAAAATAAGTACATTTTCCTTCATTCTCCTTCTTCCATTATTCCCGTATGTGATGGAGAAGAGTATCAGCGAAAAGGGGGCTTTCAGAGGACTTACATACTATAGTTTAGTATGAAATGCACAGTCTGCAATATATACCCAACTCGTTAGTATAAAGTACCTTCTTTTAACTTTGAAGTTGGCCTGAGGCTGGGATGGGCCAGTGAGATTAAGGAGAGGGTTTCCACTCAAAATGTTTTCCATTCGTATTCTTTCTTCTTCAGCTTTCTGTTCTTGTTCCTATCAACGACAGAGGAGGACTCGTTTACTTACATTAATTCTGGGGTCAATCTTCTTACATAATCTGTTTTAAAAGACTGAGGATTTTATGAGGGAGAAAGAATGAGCCTCAAGGTAGGAGTTTAAGATATAAGATATACCAGAGAAGTCTCACCTATCAAAATAATTTGGTCTTCTTATTACAAATATTTCATGCTTGTCATCATACATTCATTAGTCTCAGAAATTCTATGAATGCATATTTAAATCTATTTTCTTTCTTAAAGTACATGTAAAATTAATTGCCAATTTTAAGAGTACATCAATAAATATATTCTAGTAATAAGATTATATTAAACACCAAAGAGACATTTAGCAAAGCTATTACTTGATTTTTAAAGATGACCTATATAGAACTATGATTAAAAATAATTTTATCTTGAATTATTAATAATGTAAATTTGTACCTCCAGGATTAGTGACAATTTATTACTGGCCAAGAAGTAGCTCCTAAGATAAACTATCATGTAACATATTATATTCCATTAACATGCATTTCTACTAATTGACCCCAGATCTATCCATTGTGTTATGATTTACTGTTACTAACTTTCCATTTTTATGTCATTCATCCTTCATCAGTTACAAGCTTGTCTTTCTTCACTTTTAATTTAGCATTAAACTCTTTAAACTGAAATCACCCTCAGCTTCATTCTTAGAAATAAAAAAATGCCTGGAATTCTTAGGCATTAACTGCTAGATCTACCTGTTAATGCTATCTTAAAACAAAAATAAATTCCATTTTATTGTATTTGAGGAAGGACAAAAATTGACCACTTAATGGATCAAGGAAAAAGAGACTTTCAATTTAAAATGAACCTAACAGGGGCACCTCGGTGGCTCAGTCAGTTAAGCAGCCAACTCCTGACTTTGGCTCAGGTCATGATCTCAGAGTTGTGAGATCAAGCCCCACATCAGGCTCCACCCTCAGCATGGCGTTTGCTTTGGATTCTCTCCCTCACCCCGCTCACACTCTCTCTCTGAAATAAATAAATCTTAAAATAAATAAATAAAATGAACCTAAGAAAGTTTTAGACCACTTGGAAAAATAACCCAATTTTCCATATAATTAATGATATCTTAATACCCAAATGTGAACAACAGATTTCATTTTTAAGAGACCAAATAACTGGGATAGGAGAAGATGCAATACTCAGGGAAATTCCTTGAGGTCACTGCTCAGACCTTCAGCAAACAAAATCAGGAATATCCACTATAGATTAAGAACAGATAGCTTTCTAAAAACTATGTATTTGTAACAATTTATATTGATGTTGAAAGTGAAAAGATATTTCTCTGAGATGCTAGAAAAATAAAAGCTCAAATATATAATATAATAATAATAACATGTGATGTAATAAAGTTCTGGCCATTTTATATTTGCAATATATTTCCTTTAGAATGCTGGCTGTCTACCACGCACAGCACTGGAAAAAAAAAGGTGCCAACTCTTTCCATATTGAAGTACCAGGCACATTATGGTTCACAAATATAGGCTAATAATCAGCCTGCAGATCAAATCCAAACCACCCCATTTTTGTTAATTATGTTTTACTGGAACAGACAGCCATACTCATTCATTTCTATACTGTCTACAGCTATTTCCATGCTACAGCAAGCAGAGCTGATAAGCTGCACGAGAGACAGCACGATCTGCAAGCGTGACATATCCTGAAATATTTGCCATCTGGGCCTTTACAGAAAGCTTTGTAGCCCCTGACATAGGCTGAGTGGTTCGAAAATATTTTGGGACACCTCGAGAATTAGCTACCAGAAAAGCAGATGGACAATAGGGATAAAAGTAAAACTGTCTTTCAACCCCTAGAAGCACCAACGTGTTTTTGTACAAAGAGAGCAGAGGAATCTTACAAAATTCCAAGACCTTCTGTCTAAAATGCTTATTCTACTGAAGGGTCAACCAAACGCACTTGAACTGCTTGTCTCTTTATGTATCCAGAACTGTTAGGCAAGCCAAAAGAATCAGGAACAGAACAACTGCCCTCTAGTGTACAAGTGATATTAGGACAGTTGTTAGAATTCTTTGATTTTTAAAAATTAGATGAAGACAATTAGAAGGTATTATGGGGAATTATGCTATTCTATGCCAAACTTTCATGGGAATTATATTTAAAATATTCTTCTTCCAATTTGAATTCCAGCAATCTTCTACTTCCTGAGACTCCTCACATGAACTCATGTCAGTGCGTTCCCCCTCTTTAAGCAGAACAATTCTTGGTTCAAATGAAAACTTAAAAACAAAAGCTCATTAAAACAAAGATGAGCTGTTTTGTCTGAAAGTGGACAGACATCTCCACCTGAATGTCTCATAATGTATCAAATTCAACATGTTCCAAACAGAGCTCATCATCCCTTTTCTCTCCATCTAAACATAGGCATCCTTCTGCCATCCGCCCCACCCCCCCATTAGTGAATGTCAGCTGGAAACTAGGGGTCATCTTTGCTGCCACATCTAATCAGTCACTTTATCTGGCCAATTTTACCTCTCTGACAGCTCTATAGCCTCTATTTACTTCTCTCAATTCCAATTCCTTTTATGCAAAATTACCTTAATTGCATGTGAGGATTATTGGAATATCTTTCTCAATCAGTTCTCCCAATACAACCTCCATACTTCTGCCAGAGTAATCTTTCTAAAACGCATATCCAAGTAGATGACTATTAAATTTATTACTCATATTTTTCTGTATTACTGAAACATTTCCTAATAAAAACAAAATAATAAAATGCATATCCAGTCTTACCAAACTCCTGCTGAAACCAACTAGCTCTTCATGGCCTTCAAGACAGAGTCCAAACTCCTTTAGCATGGAACTTATGAACCTATGCTGTTCTGACCTGCTCCTGCTCACCTATTTCATCTCTTTTTGTAACGACTATGGCAAATTCATCTAAAGTTTAAAGGTATGTACTATGGATCCTATGTAATTCTTTTTGAGATAGACATTCTTTTCTTTCATTGTATAAATGGAGATTAATTAGGTAAACTGCCCTAGGTTATAGAAAATCTATTGACAGGCTGCACAAAAAAAATGCCTGGAAAGAAGGCTGGAAGCAGAAGACAAAGACATAAGATGGCCTCATTATATCCATGGGTCTTTGTAGACCATGATTATATCGAATCCATCTTTAATTCTTCTGACACTTAATGGACAATGATTAAATGTCTGTTGAACGAATGAACAAGTGAATGAAAAACAAACTGATGAACATTATGAAGCATGCCTGAACTATTTGGAAATAATTTCTAACATAACCAGGAAAATTAGGATGTTGCAAAAAAAAAATAAGACTTCTAGATCTATAGGTGCTCTAGTATCTAGACATGGCAAGGGCAAGTTCTAATGTAAGATGGTATTACTTAAATTAAAAAATATTCGTAGTTTAGAATGAAAGAGAAAGTGCAAATATGTAATATTCTGATTTTACCTTCCTGGCCTGCTCTTCAGCTCTTTCTTTTTTAATTTTTTCTAGTTCTGCAAGAAGAGCTGCAGTATCATCATCATCACTCTCCTCTTCAAAATCTTCATCTTCGTCTTCCTCCTAAAAAAGCATGATGATAGCCCACAAGAAAATACATGTTATTCCTTATTTTTCCCATAAAAATTACACTCATCAAATCTTTGGGGGAAAGATTAATCTTCCTATATGGAAAGATAAATGCACCTAAATATGATTAAAGTTCAACCATCAGCCAAAACATAAAATGAAACCCTACAAACAAGCTTACAGAATTCTTACTAAAATGTTCCTGAGATGCTACAGAGATTGTAACAGCAAAAGTGTAACAAAGGATTCTTCAAATTTACATGGTCAAAGGGGATTTACATATGAAAATATTTCTAAAATCAGACATGGAACGCTTTACACTGATACATACAGTACACACGTACATGGTGTATCATCCTGAGAGTTAAGTAATTTTACTAGCTCAAGAAAAACAACTTTAAAACAAGGAAGTAAGGATAAGCAAAAGTACAAAAAATGGTGCTACATTCTCAGAATAATTTCAAACAATTATTAAATCCCATTTAAAACTGGGTTCCCTTTAATTACTGAGCTAATTATTTAATTCAATCTGTCAACTCTGGAATTAATTGCTGACACATGTACTTAGATGCATCCGATGAAAGGCCCGTCATGTTTTCCAACTCTATGTATAAAACTGCAAACTACAGAATTTAATGTTAATTGAAGCACTAATCCTAAAAGAACTTCCACTTAGATCACTTCCCTTCCTAAGCAGAGGGAGCCATTAAGTTGCACTGAGCTGCACACCTAGGGGGGGACCTTTGGTATCTAATGTCGAAAGGTCTCCGAGTTTGAACTCTTGGAGGTGCTATTACTGAGAGAGACCCTAGAATAAAGAATGCCCTCTGGAGGCAGAGAACACGGCCAACTTCCAGGGTTTAGTATGGGGAATTATTTTGGGGAGAAGCTTTTCCTTTAATAGATCACTTTTTATTTGGTTGTCCAGAGATCAAACTTTCTCTTAAAGTTTAATTATTCTTGTGATGAATAATACTTTTTCTTTAAAAATCAACCATAAAGCTTAGCATTGAAGTCAGAACTACATTTGAATAACAGTAAGTAAAAATAAATATAGGCCACTTCTTAAAACCAAAAAATAAAATAAACATTTCAGAAAACATAATAAATGAATTACTATGTGGAGATCGACAGAGGAAGTAAAACATACATCCGTTAGAGGATCATCTGCATCGAGGTTGGCAGCAGGAATCTGGTCTAAACGAGGTTTCTTTGATACTGAAGAGGACGTTGTATGTTCTGGGGGAAAACAAGTATCACTTAGCTTACTAAAATAAATATTGTGTTTTTTATAACATTTTAGGGACCTGTGGGAACAAAGAGCTTATATTATAACCAAGACAGCACAGACAGGAACCACAGTGCCTGACATGTGCCCTTGGTCAACATTTGTTGAATGAATTAATGGAAGTATTGATTTTAATATGGGAACCATAGCCTCTCTGAGGAAATATAGGAAAGAGTTTACATATGCTGAAAATATAAAAAAGATACTATAACTTATGCCTCTAGATGGGTTCCAAAAGCCAGTGACAAATATAGGAGACCCTCTGAGACAGAAAACACAGGGTCTCAACAAGTCTGGTTGCTGTAAACAGTCAAAACCTTTAGAGGTACCCGGATGGCTCAGTCAGTTAAGCGTCTGCTATTGATTCTGGGTTAGGTCATGATCTCAGAGTCCTGGGATCAAGACCGACAGAGTAGCATCAGGCCTCCGGCTGGGTGTGGGTCTGCTTGAGATTCTCCCTCTGCTCTCTGTCCCTCTCCCTGCTCACATGTGCATGTGCGCTCATGCTCTCAAATAAATGAATCTTACAAAAAACAAACAAACAAACAAAAAAACAAAGCAAAAAAACCCTTTATGTAATCTGAAACAACAGCTGCCAGCTATCCCCAGATCATCATCCTGTTCTTTCTACTACAGCAGCACAAAGAAATGGAACAGGAATTAACCTTGTTATCACTTCTAATCTAATCAATTAAGAAAGTGTTAACAATATCTTAAAGCAAATAATACTTAAAATTTACACCAACATTTTATTTTTTTATTTTTTAAAGATTTATTTGATGGAGATCACAAGTAGGCAGAGAGCCCAATGCAGGACTCGCTCCCAGGACCCTGAGATCATGGCCCTGAGCCTAAGGCAGAGGCTTAATCCACTGAGCCACCCAGGAGCCCCTACAACAACATTTTAAAGCAAGCAAACAAAAATATTCATCAGTTCCAATTAGTAAATGAAATAAAAACTGTTTTCAACATAATTTCATGAGAAAAATGTCTGGGGGCAGTGTTGGTACCTCGTGTTGGACGATCTCTATTTTTTTCTCTTGCAGCAGCTCGCTCTCTCTCTTCCAGCTCTCTCCTGAAGTCACGGTTGCGAACCTCTTCAGGGGCATCCTGAGTAGTCTGTCTAAAGTAGAAACAAATCAGCAAAAATGTTACTAAGAAAATACAAGGTTGTAGCAATGGAAGACAATTCACAAAAAGCAACTCTGTTCTTTAGTCCCTTAAGTTTCAAGGTACTAAACAAGCCCAGTCCCCTAAAGTGAAGGTTACAACAGGCATCCTTGTAATGTTTCCAGTATTTCAGATAACCCAAACTGGGTCACATATTTTCCCATAAGGCTGCAGATTAATTCAAATGTATTTATTTTTTATTAGTATATCAACGCAGGGCTCATTACTGTGATACTTTTAATCTCATATTGACTAGTGCTGATAGTGCACTGGCCCTCTGAGGTCATTGTTATTGTGCCATATACATATGGAAATTCCCAGTTAACAGGATGTTCTGCACAAGTCATATACAATAACTTTCATAAAGAGAATAATTTTAATGTCAAACACTCTACTGCATTCTACTCCTATGAAAATAATTTAGCTGATATACCCCAAACATGCTACAATGTCATGAGCATGCCATTTAACAGATTTAGTCTTGTCTTCCGAACAAGAGAATAAAAAGTCTTCATTACCTATATTTTATCTTTGTATGAGAAGGTAGGTCTCTACTCGAATATTGCTTTGAGAGTTGGCTCAAATCACCTTCTCCTTTTCCTCTCCCACCTCTCGCAGGTTCAAAAGTTGGCCTAGCTGCTGTTGTCATCTTTTATGCTTTAAAGGAAAACTGTATCAAGTTATTTCCAAAATGAAAAACCCTCATTTCATAAAGTATTAATAAATATTCATCCTTGTGAAATAATTCCCAAAACTCATTCCCCCCAAATTACTTAAATAATCTCAAACAAAAGTACTGAAGAAAACAAATAACGAATCTCAGGGTACAGAAGGAATACAGCTTCTTAGGCAGCTCTTATCTAGTGCTTATTCTCTCATGAAGATCTGAGTTTGTGTTCCTGTTCTCCTTCTGTCTCTGTGGCCCTGGGCAAGTGATCAAGATTAAGTTTCTGTGGAATGGGCAAAGTCCCTCACAGGATTATTATGAGAATGGAAATGTCAAAACCGTGTAAAATCTGGTACTGCCACGATTGGGTTTTTGAAAAATTCTCAACTTAACCCTACTCCGCCAGACGTCTCAAGGTTTGCATTTTATCTAAACCTCACACAACAGAAAACAGGCTAGTAACTACAAAAACAAAAGTTGTTTTAAAGTCACTGACAAATACTGAGTATCCTAGAGAAAACTGTGCTAAACTTTAATGACACTTACATGTGCAAAAATTCCTCAAAAACCTTTCGTTCGTCCAATTTTCTTCTATAGCAACCACTATAATATAAATCAGATCTTTTGTAGGTTAATGCTCAAGACAGGACACTCACCCCCAAAGGATTCTGATAAGCAAAACTCAGGGACCTATTCCTTACGTTGCTTTAGGTTTGGGGCTGCCACGTGCAGTGCCTAGCAGATGTGGCGACTGCAGTCCCGTTAACCATCCAAACGGCGAGCGTGCAGGGAAGCTGGGGGAACCCATACACTTCTCTAGATTTTTCAAAAAGAGAAAAGGGGTCTATGCAGAGGGAGAAACTCCGTTTCCTGCCGCTGGGGGCGCCGCCGCCCTGCCACACACTCCCGGATTCTTATCACTCCCGCCTCCCGGGGGCTCGCCTTCGGGCTGTTACCAGAAATTCGCTGACTCTTCACCCAAAGGCCCGACTCGTAGGGGGCTCGGGGGATGGCGGGATGTGGACGCTGTTTAGCGCCGTCCTCAAAGCTGCCTCCGCGCTCCGCGGCTGGCCGGAGACTCGCCGGGCTCTACCACCGCCCGCTACTCCGGGGCTTCCACCGCCCGCGCCCGGTTCTCTGTTGCCGACTCCGACCCCAACCGCCCGTCCCCGCCCCACTCGGACGAGAGAATCAATCTACCACCCTCCTGCCGCTCACGTCGGCCGAGGTCTAGGGCGACAGCCTCCGGAAATCATAGAGACACCATTACGACTCATACCTCCCAGAAGCCTCTGCGTCCAGGGCCAGGGCCCAAGACCCGGAAGCAAACCCAAGCTCTTTCGCTGCACTTCAGAGGCAGGGACGGAGACCAATCCGCAGCAGGCAAGGTGGAAGTCGGCATGACGACAACAAGGGGCGGGGCCGAAACGGCCCAGGGGGCGGGCATTTGAAATCAGTGCTTAAGAGTAGACCCGAAACATCGTTTTATACCTTCAAGAACCAATTCCTTAATGTGTCTTCCGTCTTTCCCTTCCCCGACCCCCTCCTAGACTCCTTCATTCCGGTGCTGCGTGGACGGAAAGCCCCGGGTAGCCGACTCCAGGTTCCCGGCTAGCGAGAGAGAGCGTAGAGAAGGAGTACACCAAACTGTGTAAATCCAACGGCTTCTGCTTCCTCTCTCCTGAGCTAGACCCAACAAGCCTAAAGGGCTGGGCTACGGAAAAACTAGTGTTTTCATTTAATTGGATATGAAGAAGGAACAAATATGTACGGGGGCAACCACGATCTTTACAAAGGTACCATTCCTGCAAAAATATTAGTCCTCAAAGCAAAGGTTGTATTCGTATGGTTTGTTAAAATTTCTATTTTTAAAAAAGCCTAAGTTCTAGTGGGAGGGGAGATGTCGCTATTCAGAGATTCATTTATTAACCCGATTATGAGCATTTAGAACGCTGGGCCCAACTGCCAGAATTACGAGATGCAGTTATTACAAGATGGCTACTCAAGCGTTAGGTGAACTTTTAATAAGACAACGAACAGGGGGAAAAGAAATAACCGATCATCCTGCCTCCCTTTCCAAAAAAGCACTGGGAGCAGGGCTCTTGTCTGTTTAGTCCATCCTTATCTCATGGTTTTTGACCACAGATGGTCAATAAATATTTATTAAACAAATGAAAATTCAGCTCCTCCAACTTGGTTTCAAATGTAAAGAGCTCATAAAATGAAATTAAAAACTTTATTTCCAGAACTCTTTGAAACTTAAAAAAATTTTTTAAAAGAAAAGTAGAGCCCTTTCCCTTATAAATTTCAAGAGGAAGATCTTAATTTTGTTAAGGAAAGTATTTGTCCCCTAGTTTTATACATCTCAGTAAAGGACACTACCATGTACGAGTTAGTAAACCAAAACCCCAAGGCTCCTAATTAAATTCCTTTTTCTTTACTCTTCACATCTAGTTTATTTGCAAGACTTGCCAATTTTACTCTCAATACCCTAAATTTCATTCCACTGCCACTACCCTAGTTCAGGCCACCAAGATTTTTCACCTGGATTGCAATTGCTCCCTAATGGATCTTCCTGCTTCCACTTTGGCCCACATACAGTTAATTTTGCATGTAACAATGAGGGTGATCTTTGAAAATTATGAATTAGGGAGTGTTAAAACTCTCCTGCATAAAAGCCCACTGCACTTGGAATAAAAGTCAAATTCCTTAATGTGTACTGAGACCCTATGGGGTCTGGTTCCTGCGTATCTCCCTGACTTCATTTTTATTCAGACACTCTATTACGTATTAAACTCTAACTACAGCCAACACGGTGTTTCTGTTTCACAAACAAGGATAAGATTTCTTTGCACCAGGTTTTCTCTGTTGCCTGTGCCTCAAGATAACTGTGGTAACCTCCTTCAAGCCTCAGCTCAAGTGTCACCTCATCAGTGAGGCTTTCTCTGACCTCTTCATACCCCCCTCCCCACCCCGCCGCCACCCCACACCCCTGACATGCAAATATCATGTGGCCCTGGGTTTGTTTTTTATTTTGTAGTACTGAACTCTACCAAAATATATTCTGTTTATTGTTTCTCACCTTGTTTCTTGTCCAAGGGGCAGAACAACAGTCATTTAAGAGAAAGGGATCTATAGTCTGACTTGGTACTAAATTCCAGGTGTGTCTTTTCCTGACTGTTTAACCTTGCCAGAAAGGGTCCATTGAATAATGGACCCTCAAGTGTCCTTTGCATAAAATGGGGATAATTCTAGTCTTTACCTCTTATTGTTATGATAAGGCTTAAATGAATGAATACTTGTAAAGTGCTCAAAACAGTCACAGCAAACAGTAGTTGCTAAATTAATGTTAGCTATTACTATTATTAATATTATTTTATTATTATTGTCTATCTTCCTATTCTATTAGAACATAAGTTCCAGGAAAGCAGGAACCTTGTCTCTCTTGTTCACTGGTGTATCCTCTGCATATAGAACAGTGCCTGGCACATAATAGGTGCTGAGTAAGTATTTGTTGAATGATGAATGAATGAATGATTGATGCACTCTGAGGTGGAGGAATGAAGTAACAAGGGCAAGTGGGCACACAGTTACAGAAGATACCCCTGGTTTTGATGTTCCAACTCCCCTTATTAGCCCTGAGTCAGTCATGCTGATTCATTTCTCTCTTAGCCTACCACCTAATCTTTGGATCACCATGATTAAATAATCACCCGACATACAACATGATCAGCCCACAAAATGAAAAGCTTTGACTTAAAGTGGTCTGAAAATTAGAAAACAAACTTAAAAAGTTTTTCCTTAAGTGACTTTAAAGTACTAATAAATGATACTAAAAGCCTTTGACTTAAATGGTTTGAAAATATTAGCAAAAGAAACTAAAAGTTTACCAAAAACTTAAAATTCACCTTAACTATCTTTCCTAGCAAAAATCGTATATAGCCTCCCATGAATTCTCCTTTGAAACCCATTACCACAGAAATCCAGTTGTGCCCTAAATTCTGCCTGCCAAACCACTTATACTCTTCTAATTGTTTATTTTCCTGCTCTGCAATGATAGAATTTCCCACATTCCCTTCTTTCTTCAAATCTACGCCCCTCTTCCACCCGCTTTTCCCTTCTCATCCTCTTCCTGAGGAGTGGATGAACTTCTGACTTCCCTGGGAAAATAAGAGCTCTTAAGTAAGGATTTCTCATGTGCTCTTCAGCAGATCTAGCAAGCTGCCTATGACTGTGCCCACACCCTCAGCTTTCTATGGGTTAGTAGAGAGAGATGAGGGGACCTAAGCCCTCTCCCTTGTGGTCTGGGTCCCAATCCCTTCAACCTTCTTATTAACTGGCATCCTGCTATATTTCCTCTCTCCTGTAATTTATGAATCCATCCCTTCTAGATTGTCTTATCAGGTTTTGGATATGATGTAATATAGCTTAACCTTAAAAACTCCTTCATTTTAATGACAAAGGTACGATTTTTAATTCAGTGTGAAAAGGATGTTTTATATAATAACTATGTTTGCAAAACTGACTATCCTTGTAGCACGACGTAATGTAGGAGTTCCAGCTTCAAAGCTTCCACAGAGGGGTGCCTGGGTGGCTCAGTGGGTTAAAAGCCGCTGCCTTTGGCTCAGGTCATGATCCCGGGGTCCTGGGTTTGAGCCCCACATTGGGCTTTCTGCTCTGCGGGGTGCCTGCTTCCTCCTCTCTTCTCCTGCCTCTCTGCCTACTTGTGATCTCTCTCTGTCAAATAAATAAATAAAATCTTTAAAAAAAAAATTTAAAAAAAGCTTTTACAGACACTATGTCCTGCTGAATTAAATATCCAAAAGGAAAAAATAAACCTTAAAAATCTAAGAAAAAAACTTAAGAACTAGTTGTATAGCCTAGAGTTTGTAAGATCGTTTGAGCAAGGCAGAACACTTAAGAGCTATAAAAGAAGTAATTGTAAAAATTTATCTATATAAAATTTTAATTTTTTTGCAGAAGATGCTCAAAACAAAGTCAAAAGATAAATGGTAGATGAACAGGTAAATTTTATAATGCCTATAATGTATAAAAGGTTACTACTACTGCTACTACTAATGTACTAATATAACATACTAATATACTAATAGAACAAAATACAAATAACCCAATAAAAAAAATGGGCACAGAATATAAACCAGCCATTCAAAGAAATCAATTCCAAAGAAACAATAAATATAAAATACATGCAACCTCCCTGTGAGGAAAATGAAAGGAAACCAATAATGAATGATCACATTATAGTATCAGATTGGCAATAATTTTTAAAAATTAACAATACAATTGTATGGGGTCGGGAGAAAAGGGGATCTAGTTAGACAACAGACATTGGCTCCCTACTTCTCTCATAGTAAAAATAAAAGGTGCTCACAGTGACCTGCAAGACTCTCCCCTACCTAACTGATTTCCTCTCTTGCTCATGCCTCTCTAGGCTACATGCCTTACTGGTGCTATTTGCTCATAGCTCCTGCCTTAGGGCCCTTGCATTAGCTATTCCTTGGCCAAGAAGCCCTCTTACTTGTCTTATTCAGGTCTATGTTTAAATGAGGTCACCCAACCGTGACAGCCCTATTTAAAGTTGCAACCATTCTCCCCTTTGGTCCCCCAACATCCTGTACTCCTTATCTTGCTTATTCTGCTATGCTTTTCTTTTTATATAGCATGTATCATCTTCCATCGTCCTGTGTAATTTAAGTTATGTGTATTATTTCCTTCTCTACCTATTCCATTTAAGATACAAATTGTACCAGGGTAGAATCTTCGTTTATCCCAGTGATGTAGGCCAAGCATCTAAAATAGTGCCTGGCACCAAGAGGTGCCCACAAATTTTTTCCAAATAAGTAAATGAATGAGTGGATGCATGAATGAATGAGTGAGATGGTGAGTGAATGAGTTTTAAGAAGAAAAAAATCACATTTTGATGTAAAAAGTTGTTGCCTTAATCTCTTTTATATTTTAAAGGAGAAAAAAGTAATTTACATTCGGCTAGTCTGAAATCCAGGTTTGACATGAAGATACGCCAAGAAAGATGGTTTCTTTTCAGGAAAGAATCACTAAATGAGAAGTCATGTGGTTATCAGGCTCTATATGTATTATCAAAATTCTAATTCGGTCAGCCCTACCCCCAGTCCAATCACAACTGTAATTTAACCCAACCTCCCTCTTCTTTCAGTTGAATCATTGTCCCCAATTCCAGTAAACCCTCTCGTTTACAAAGTTACTAACCCACAAGTTGAAAATTTTTCTTGAAAATGTTTCCTTGAGGCTTTTAATAAGAAAACGAAGGGGAAAAACCCAATGGTCACAAGTCAGAAATCACATTTTAAAGTAAACATAAATACATAAACATAATGGCATTTGTTTAAATTTTTTAACTAGAAAATAATCAATTTTCTAAGACAAAAAGCTGAAACTTTGTTTTGACAAGAATAGGGAACCAAAGTAGCTTGCCTTACACCGACAAAATCCTGATTTTAAATGAAGGTGCTCTGGGGCCCAGACAGATGACCCAGCTTCAAAATGAAATTTGCTGCTGGTCAGGCTAGCTTACTAGATAATAGTACACTTTAACCACCTTTTACATAATCTGAGCCCATGGCTACCTCATTAGTTGGCCAGCCCATAATTACCTAGATAGTTAAAAATGAACATATTAAAAAACAGTTAAGACTAAGTGACTAAAATGGGGAAAAATAGACAGGCATACCAGGCAAATTCTAAGCAATTCCAACCAAAAACTATGTAGCAACATGAATTATCAAAAGGATTTTTTAAGCAGAATAGCATTAACAAGGACATGAAAGGGTCATCTTTATCGAATCATAAAAAAAAAATCCAAAAATATTAGTCATGAAAATGTATGCAACTAACTACATAGTCTGGAAAAATAAAGCAAAAATAAAGAATTAAAAACACCCACAATTACAATGGGAATTTTTTTAATGGACATTTTTCTCAGATTGATAGAACAAGCAGACAGATTAACAACATCGATGAATTGTGTATATAGATAAATATCCTTATTGCATTTATATATGCATATATATTTGTATATTGCAATTATAGATTTATAGAAAACTCTTTAAAACAAGAGAACACACATCATATTTAATAAACACTGAAGATTTACAAATTTTAATCATATAGCACCCAAATAAATTTCAATGAATGCTTACGTATATATTTCTTAATGATAATAGTTTTGCCAGTTTTTGAACTGTATTTAAAGTGTTCAAAATGTTTATATGAATGAATCATGTATATTGTGTAGCTGTAGTAGACTACATAGAATTCCATTGTGTAAAAATACACAATATATGTTATTTATTCTAACAGTTATGGTTTCTAGTATGGGTGTTACAGATAATGCATGTGCAGAGATGCATGTGTGTACATATAATTTGTATATATCCCATCAGCAAGGTGGGAGTTCTTGTTCCATAGTCATCCCACACTTGATACTGTCCAGCTTTCCACTCACCTGGTGGGTGATAGTAATCTCTTATTGAGGTCTGAATTTGCATTTTCTTGATTACCAAGCACTTTACATATGTTTAATATCCATTTGGATTTCTATTGTGATGTATCTCTTTAAGTCTTTTCTATTGGTTCCTCTGAGCTCTTAATACCTTAGGCGTCAGTTCTGTCACTTATTTGTGCTCCATGTGTATTTTCCATTTCTTGGCTCCTCATTTTGGTATATTTTGACATATAAAAAGTCTTTAATATTTGGGTATTTTGATTGATCAGTCTTTTCCTTTCTATTTAGTGCATAGTATTGAGAAAGTCTTCCCTACTTTACAGTTATATAGATATTCTTGGATATTATTTTCTGAAAGTCTTGTAGTTATATCCTACACAGTCCCACTAGGAATTCATTTTTGTGCATAGTGTGACAGAGGGGGCTTGAAATCTGATAAAGCAAGTCTTCTAGTCTTGTCTCTCTTTTATGATTCCTGGCCCTTTGTGCCTCAATATAAAGTGTGTATGTTCTACAGAAATACTTTTGGGATTTTGATTAGAATAACATTGAATCTATTGATCAATATAAGAAGAATTGACAATTCAACAATATTGAATCTTAAATCTATTAATAGGTTATGTCTTTCTATTCACTCAAGTCTACTTTATTGCCTCTAAGTAAATTTGTGTTACTTTCTTTACAGAAGAATTGCAAAATTTTGTTAGCTTTAGCCTCAGGTGCCACTTAATTTTTAATACTATTGTAAATGGCCTTGTTCTTAAATTTTGCTCTCTAACTGATGCTGGTATATATAAATTGTTTTTTATATATTGCTGTTTTAAATTCAGAGACCTTTCCAAACCCTCTTATTAATTAAAATAGCTTATTTATAGGTCTTTTGGATTTTTCACATATGCAGTGATATCGGGGAATAATGATAACTTTGTTTCTTCCTTTCCAATCTTTCCCTTTCCCCTCTTTTTTTTCTTTGATATGTCTTATGTTGGATAGGACATCCAGGGCAATGTTGAATAAAGAAACCACAGGCATCCTTGTCTTTTTCCTGATCAGAAAGGAAAAACTTTTAACTTTTCCTTCTTAAGTATGATGTTTCCTGACGGTTTAGGGTAGATGCATTTTATTCAATAAAATTTCCCTAAAATTTTTAGTTTGCGAAATGAATGGTGAGTTTTATCACTTTTCTACATCTAGTGAGGTTCTCTTTTAGTCTGTTAGTGTGTTATATGTTAATTTTTTTTGCTTAACCGTCAACCTTTCATTCTTGAAATAAACCCATCTTGATCATGATGAATATATTTCAGGAATCAGTTTAGTCAAATTCTCTTTAGGACTTTCTTATCTATGTTTGTAAGTGAGATTAGCCCATTATGTTCCTTTCTCATAGTGTCTTCATGGAGACTTTTATCATAAAATTTGTATCATAAAATGTATTGGAAATTTTTCTCTCTGGGGAAATTTGTCTAAGGTTGGTGTTATTTCTTCTTTGAATGTTCGGTAAAATTTGCTGATTAGGTCATCTGGGCTTCGAATTTTCTTTGTGAAGAGAATTTTGGCTACTGTTACACTTTTCTTGAAGGTTATAGATGTACTTAGTATTCTCGTTCTTCTTGTGTCCATTCTGTTATGTTTTTCTAAGAATTTGTTTAATCTGAATTTTAAAATATATTGGTTGGGTTCAAGTAGTTTGTACCATCTTTTTTTTTTTTTTTTAATGTCTGCCGTGGTTATAGTGATGATCTTTTTATCTTTAGTGATATTGGTTATTTGTGCCTTCTATTTTTGGTCTTTGCTATTTTCACCAGAGGTGAGGTGCCTGGGTGGCTCAGATGGTTAAGCATCTGACTTAGGCTCAGGTCATGATCCCAGGGACTTGGGATCGAGTCCCGCATCGGGCTCCTGGCTCAGTGGGGAGTCTGCTTCTCCCTCTCCCTCTCCCCCTTTTTATGCTCTCTCTCTCTCTGTCTCAAATAAATAAATAAAATATTAAAAAAAAACAACTCTTTCCACCAGAGGTTTGTCGTTCTATTCAGCTTTTCAAAAAAAACAACTTTCGGTTTTTTTCATTCTATTTTATATTGGTTTTGTATTTCATCCATTTCTGGTTGTATTTTTATTATTTTCTTTTTATACCTTTTTTTTTGCTTTTTTTCTAACTTCCTGAGATGGAATTTTTCAGACTTCTTTTGTTTCCTTTCTTAGATATTTATTTAAGTCTATACTAATCTTCCTTTTAATACGTTTTCCTAGTATCCCACAAGAAATGCAGAATACCCATAAAATATTTCCTAATTTCATCTTTATTTCTTTCTGATTAAAGGTTTGTATAGAAATTTATTTTTAATTTTATAAAATTGAGGGTTTTCTACATGTCTTTTTAGCATTAATTTTTAACTTTATTGTTTCTAATTATGTCCTGCCTGCTTTTAGCCCTTTGGCATTTGTTAAAACTGGTTTTATTGCCACAGTTCTATGGTCAATTTTGTAAAGTTTCCATAGTGCTTGAAAAAAAATTACATTTTGTGGTTTGGGAGTATAAAGTTTGATATATGCCCATTAGGTCAATTTTTAGATTGCATTGTTCAAATATTCTGTATTGTTCTATATTCTATACAATGTTATGTTGTTCAAATATTCAAATATTTGGTCAGTTAGTAGAGTCCTGGTTTATGTCTATCTTTCTTGGGTCCCTGTCACTCTCAAAAGTGTGTCAGATTAGGTGATAAATGATATGATGTAATTTAAAGTTAAGCACCACTCTTAATAAAATCTGAAATAAATGTAGAATTTCTACTAAATCAGTAAACATTCACTATTTTACTAGAGATCATATCTAATTATATAAGACTTCCATTCCTGCCCAGCTCAAAAAAAAAAAAAAGAAGAAGAAGAAAAAAGAAAGAAGCTATGACTACTGGAAAAGAAGAGAAATAATTTTTGTGGGTTTTTTTTTCCATAAAATATCACCATCTGTGTGGAAATACAGAACACTCTAGAATCAGTGGTCAGGCTAGTATAACTAATAGAAAAAAGAGGTAAAAGTGAAACAATATATAGATAAAAAATAATGAAAATTAACAGAAAGAAGTGTCATCACAATACACTCAAAAAACTAAGTTGATCCTAAGAATGTATCTAAAGCAACAGATACATTATGGATAAAATTCTGAAACCTTTTTGAAATATGTACAAGATCTGAGTAAATGGAGAAATACCAGTTAATGAATGGGAATTATCAGTATGGGAGCTATGTGTACCTCAGATTTTTCTTTAACTCATAAAATTTCAATTCAAATCAATAGGATTTTTGCAGAAACTGAAAAGTGTGTCCTAAAATTAATGCTGAAATTTAACTCTACTAATCTACCCAAATTAATTCTGGAAAAGTACATAGGGACTTGCCTTACCAATTAAAAATAGTAATTGTAAAGCTATTATAATTGAAATGGTATAGGCTCAGCACAGAAATGGGCTACTCAGTGGACTTGAATGGAAAGTTTAGAAAGAGAGCCATGCTTATATTGGAACTTGGAATATGAGAGTGTAGGATTCCAACTCAGTGGGGAAAATGGTGGTAGACAATTAGATTTCTTAAAAAAAAAAAAAAGCAAAAATAACAATATATATCCCTACCTCCCAACTGCAGTGACACAACATTCTAAATGAATGAAACAGATAAAGATGAAATACAAAGAAAACAAAAGAAAATTAAATCTTTGTGATTTCAAGAAACAGTGGGTTACTTAAACAGGGTGTAAGTAAACAAATCACAGTGGGAAAGATTAACAAGTTTTATTACATTTAATTTTTCAAAATAACTAAAAAACTTCCATAAGCAAATTTAAATAGAGGTGGTAGGATGAGGTAGGATACTTATACCAATACAGTAGACATAGCATTGGTATCACAGACATTTAAAGAATTCTTACAAAATCAGTAGAAAAACAAAACTAACCAGAAAAAATGAGCAAAGGATGTAACTGGTAATTCATAAAACTGAAACCCACAGAAGGTCAATAATCAATGAAAAAGCATGTCACCTCATCAGGAAACAAGCGCACACAATAAAATAAAAGGGGATATGTTATTTTGCCAATCAGATAGTTAACTAAAGCTTTGACATTATCAAGTGCATCTGGGGGTATGGAGAAATTATCTTACTCTGCTAGTGCATGTGTTAATTATGAAAATTACTAGGTAAAGCAATTTGACCTTGCCTAATAAAATACAAAATGTAGTTTCTGTATCACCTAAAAATATGTGTCCTAGATAAATTTTCGCATAAAATTTTTAAGAACACATGTAAAAGGTTTTTAATGCAGCATTGTTTATAATAAAAAACAGTGGAAGTGATCTAAATACCCACTAATAGAGAAATGCATTAAATATATTCTTATGACAGACTATATACATATATATTTGTATATATGAATTGAAGCAATGTTGAATTTAAAAATTGAAAAAAATAGCACATTATGAAATCATTTATATAAAATAACAGATAAGCAAAACAATACTTCATATTATTAGTTGATACAGAACACATACACACATACAAATGAAAAGACATCTACCAATCAATACACCAAATTCATAATAGTTGTTGTTTATGGGGCTGGAGAGGAAAAGCAGATTAAGATTTGGGGTTTACATGATCTGAAATATTTATTTCTTCTATTTAAAAATACTTGAAGCAGGAATGAGATTCTTCAGGATGTCTGTTCTCACTACTTCTATTCAACATACACTGAAGATTCTAATCTAGGACATTTAGGCAAGAAAAAAAGGCATCAAAGTTGGAAAGGAAGAAATAAAATCATCTTTATTGACAGATGGCATGATTTTGTATAGAGAAAATCTTAAGGAACCACTAAAGGACTACTAGAATGAGTAAGTTCAGCAAGATTTCAGGATGCAAGACCATTATATAGAAATCAGTTGATTTCTGTACACTAGCAATGAGCAATCTGAATTGAAAATGAAATTAAGAAAACAATTCTGTTTGCATCAAAAGAATAAAATGCTTAGGAGTAAATTTAACAAAAGTGCAAGATTTCTACATTGGAAACTACCAAACATTAAAGAAGAGCTAAATAAATAGAAAGATATTCCATATTCATGGATCAGAAAACTTAATTTTGTTAAGATGGCAGTACTTTCCAGATTGATCTATGAGTTCTATACAATCCTATTATAATTCCTTCTGCCCCCCCCCCAACCCTAGAAACTAAAAGTTGGTATATAAACACAATGACCTGGAGTCGCCAAAACAATCTTGAAAAGGAACAAAAAATTTGGAGGACTCACGCTTCCTGATTTTAAAACTTACTATAAAGCTGCTATAATTAAGACATTGGTATGAGAGTGTGTGTGTGTGTGTGTGTGTGTGTGTGTGCATACATGTATGTATACATACACAATTAAATGGAATGGAATTGAGAGCCCGAAATAAACCTTTACATATATGGCCAGTTGATGTCAACAAAGGTTTCAAGACAATTCAACAGTGAAAGAATAGTTTTTTCAACAAATGTTGCTGGAACAATGGATATCCACATACAGAAGAATGAGTTTGGATCCTGACCGCATGCCATATACAAAAATTAAGTCAAAATTGATCAGAGACCTAAATGTAAGCAAAAACTATAAAAGTCTTAGAAGAAAACAGGAATATATCTGTATGACCTTGGGCTAGGCAGCAGCACAAGCAATAAGTTGTACTTCATCAAAATTCAAAACTTGTCCGCTTCAAAAGACATAAGAGAAGTGATAACCCACAGATGGAAGAAAATATTTGCAAATGATATATTCAACAAGGGACTTAGAACCAAGACATATAAAGACCTCTTGTAACTCCATAAGACAACTCAAAAAATGAGCAAAGAATTTGAATAGAAATTTCTTCAGTAAAGATACATGAATGGCAATGAACATAGGAAAAAACGCTCAGCATCAAATTGGTCAATAAGGAAAGACAAATCAAAATTACAAGATACTTCATATGAAGTAGAAGTACTATTAAAAAAAAAGACAATAACAAGTGTTGGTGAGAATGTTAAGACAAGGATGCTCATATATTGCTGGTGGAAATTTAAAATGTTGCAGGCCCTTCAGAAAAACAGTGTAGCAGTTTCTCAAAACATTAAACCATAGGTGTTAAAATATGATCCAGCAATTCCACTCCCAGGTATCTACACAAGAAAAATAAAAACATGTGTCCACACAGAGTCTTGTACATGAATGTTCATAACATCCTTATTCATAATAGCCAAAAGATGAAGACAGCCTAAATGTTATCAACAGGTGAGTGGATAACTAAAATATGGTATATTCATAACAATGGAGTATTATTCAACCATAAAAAGAAACAAAATACTGATACATGTTGCAACAGGGATGAACCTCAAAAACCTAAGTGGAACAAGGCGACAAAAAACTTCATATGATCTGTGTATATGAAATGTCCAAAATAGGCAAATTGCCTGGAGCTGAGGGTGGAAATGGGTTGTGACTGAAAATGGGCATTAGGCTTCTTTCTGGAGTGTTGCAAATGTTCTAAAACTAGATTATGGTGATAGTTGTACAGCTGTGTGAATATACCAAAAATTATTGAATTGTACATTAATCATGGATGAAATATTTGTTCTGTAAACTATATCTCAATAAAGCTGTTTTAAAAAAACTCACTTGAAGCAAATATGACAAAATACTAAGAATGTCAATTCTGTTTGGAATGTAGATTTTGTTTATGTAATCTCTGATATTTAATGTTTCTCAAAAACAGAAAATTAAATTTCTGAGCCCCAATTTCAAATGAAATTGATACATCAATTTAAAGTTTTTCATTATACTCTTACCTTCAGGTATTGACAGTTGCCCCATCCCCAAAGGAAATGACTGGATCCCTATCAGAGCATTCTCAGTGAAGCTTACCAGTCATACATAGCAAATGTAACTCTTCAGTGCTTGACTCTTAAACATAAGGCAAGAATAACTATGAGGAAAGCACTTAACATGAAAGACAGAAACCAAAACATGGTGGAAGGGTGAATTCAGGGGGAACAGATACAATGTAGAGAGCAATCGAAACTTTTAAAGATCCCTAAAATTAATACTTCTAGAGAGAGAAGAGAAAAACCTACAGGCATGGAAAATATCAGAAATTCATAGTAAAATGAATATTCAGAGAGCAAAAAAGAATTTCTGGACATTAAAAATAATTGCTAAAAGATTTGGAAAATAAAATATAACAAAAAACCAAAAAGATGGAAAATAGGAGAAAAAAATAAGAAAATGAGAGGATCAGTCCAAGAGGTTTAATAACCAATTAGTTGTATTTCCAGAGAGAGAGAGAACTGAATATGTAGTGGGAAGAAATATTTAAAGAAATGGCTAAAAAAAAGAAAAGAAAAGAAATGGCTATCAGAAAGTTTCACAGCAATGAAGAACATGAGTTTCTATATCAGAAAGTCTAGCTCAAAATAAGGAGCAAAGAAATACCCTAAAAGTGTCAAGAGAGTAAACACAGGTTGCACAAGAAGGATCAGAAAACACATTGGTTCTGGATTTCTAGAAGCTAGAATTCAATGGAACAGTTTCATCTTCAGAATCCCAAAAGAGAAAAGTAAAGGTAGGAAAAAAAAAAGACCTTTTCAGGTGTGCAAACTTTAGTAGACAGTTATTATATTTGTGACCAACTTTGAATTCCCTTCTTAGATTTGGGGAAATTCACATATTAGGACCACTGCCTTGACAAGTTTGAAGCCAGAACTCAATTATCCAAGATCTGTTTCAGCAAAGACATAGACATATGACCTAGGCTCTTCCCACCAGACACTTCCATGAAGACCTCAATTTGAAGAAATGTGAGAAAATTGATTTTGTGCAGGATCTGTTCCTGGAGGAGGTGGTGAGAGACAGGTTTCAGAGGCAGCCGTGCCACAGACCGTAGTTGGTAAGGTCCATTTCTCATGGTCTTTAGTACCTTGGACCAAAGAAAGTATAGCAATACTTTAATATAGATTGTTGGATAATTTTGGTATTGTTCCTAGGAGCACAGTCTCCAAAACCTATTCTCTGGTCCTTCTGGAGATTCTGTGAGCTACTTAATAAATTCTAATGTAACCTCAAAGGATGATCCTGGTGGGTATGCTCCACCAACACAAGGGAATAAACCAGGAAAAAAGACTGGGACGAGAGGAATCAGGGATCTAACATAATAGGGAAGGTGAAACCCCAGGGTTATGATAAATAGAAACCCCAGGCTGCAGAATATGCAGTGATCTAAAGACTAAGCAGTCCAGATTCAAGTAAGCATATGGAGGGCTCTAGGAAGACTATTTCTGAAGAGAGAAATCTGACTTAGTACCTAATGTGTTTAAGACATTTATACTGCTGGAAATGAATTTGGGAATGAATAAATACATATAAAACCAAGCAAATGAAACAATGAAACAGTTATTAACTCCCCAATAAATAAAATTATGTGGAAATGCAATCATAGTGTACAGCATGACTCCACTGTAACTAGTTTTGCACGGTAAAAATACAGACTTGATTTAACTAAAAAAATTGATATAACTATATGAGAGGATGGGGTAGGGAAGGTCTGTGTTGGGATGGAGCATAAGACAGTTAAATCTACATCTTTTATAGTATGACTGTCTATAATATCTAAAACTAAGAGTCTAGAAATATTAGAAAAAGAAAATGCAAGAAACAGCTAAAATATTTAAAGAGTGATTGTTTGGGGGAATGGGAATGAGGGAGAGGAAGTGTATTGGTCGGGGTTCTTTAGGTGCATCATACAGAATTCACTGTTGTAGGGCAAACATTATTTTTTTTCCCCAAGCATTAAGTAGTTTAGAATCTTTGGGAAAGTCCAAGAACCAGACTTACATACTACTCAAGAAATGTATTTAGGGGTGCCTGGGTGGCTCGGTTGGTTAAGCCTCTGACTCTTGGTTTCAGCTCAGGTCATGATCTCACAGTCATGAAACTGAGCCCCACATTGGGCTCCATGCTCAGCACCAAGTCTGCTCTCGGTACCCTCCCTCTCCGTACCTCTCCCACTTGTTCTCTCCCTCCCTCTCTCTCTCTCTCTCTCAAAAAAAAAAAAATTATTTAAAATTAATGCAGTTCAAAGAAGCATGTTTGCTTCAAAACTCCATAGAGTGGCTATGTCCTGGAGATAAGGGATTCAAAAAAGACCTCTGGCTCCTGCCTCTCTCTGTTGTTAGATACCATTGTATCCATGTAACAGAGGAGAGTAAACAGAAAATACTCTAATGAGGTTAATATTCCCATGTTCAGTGTATGTCACAATGAAATCATAATGTGACTTTTTTCCATAATGTGACATTTAAGTTGATTTAAAGGCCAAGTCCTCCCCCCAAAATAAAATAGAGTCCAAGTCCCAACCTGTCACAATTTAATCTATGGTATTCATGCCTGACATTTCCTACCATGCATCTTCTCTATGTCCAAACTCCTGAATGTACCTGAATAGGAACTAGACATCAAATATTAGCATTTAAGGCACAAAGTGTACAGGGAAAGTCCCCTTTATCTTCTCTTTTTCATGTACTTTATCAAGAGGAGAATGTTGAAATTTGTGGGGCAGAAACATACAAATATCTTGGAAAGAGAAGCAAGCACATCTCATGGAAAGAATTTATGACTCTAGACAAGTACCCATTAGAGGTGAAAGCTAACTGTCAAGTAGAACATTCTGGAGAACTCCCACTTCAACAGTTTGTATTAAGCACCAAATACATTGCCCAGACATATAGTTGGTGGGGAGGCCTAGGGTTGGTGGGGAAGGATCTTTCAAGGAAGGTGTTTGTCTGGAAGGCAGGGGAGGAGGAGCATAAAGGGTCAGTGACAGAGAATGTGACTGAGCCCAGGGTTTGGGTTAGGTCATTGAGGAAAACAAAAAGATAAAAGTAGTGGTTTAAGTACACTCACTCACTTGCTCCCTCCAAAACTCCAATGAAGTAACAATAACAGGATTTTTGGTTCACATAATAATTTACAAAGAGAGAAAAATGGTAAAAGAGGTAAGATAGTAGTAGAATTTAAAAACAGATGAGTAGAAACTGATTGATCAAACCCTGTGAAGTTGAATCCTAAATTGGCAGTGAGGAAAGCCAAGAGGCAATGCAATTCTCTCTACAAAACCCAAAAGGCTTAGGATTTCTTGAAAGTCTGCCTGAAAAGCAGCTAGAACCTCAGATCCTCTCCCTCCCTTTAGGAATAGTTTACTGTTCCACTCTTAACTAGGCTTCATTTTCTAGACTAGGTGAAAAAGATGGTCTCTGGACTGGCAATTTCCAGCATTTGTTGATTGTGGTTGTTACAGAGAAGACAAGCTGACCTAGCGAACTTTATAAGTTGCTATTAGAAATGTCAGGACCCTTTTTCCATGTGGTAGGAAAGCCAGGACTGTCCCCTCCAAGAGGAAGATCGGAAGATCCATCACTCTTGAATATGACGACCCCCCAGATACCAACATCAGAGGCTCACCCAAGAAACAGCCCAGACAGATCATCATGTAGGGAAATATAATCACCACGCACTCTGAGGTTCTAAATGGGTTTTTGTGTTACACTCTTCTATGAAGCACCTACTAAGGATCAGCAGACATTTGAGGAAAGCCTTAAAACTGAAAGGTAGAAACTGAAACAAAAAAATTAATAAAAGGAAATTTCAAAGAAACACAGACCATGCAGGGGGGAAAAACCCTTCAAAAGCCATTGACATTTTAATATTTTCAAAGAGATAGAAGAAATGCAGCCATGAAATAAGAACAGACAATAAGACACAAAGAGGGGGGTAAAAGAAGCTACATACACACACAAAAAAAGAGATAAAAAATGACCTGTTGGAAAATAAAATTTTGAGAGAGATAGAAAAGACAACAGAAGGAGTTTGGGAAGGTAAAGATAAGGACATTTTTTAGAAGACAAAGCATAGTAACAAAAGGACAGAAAACTGACAGAAGAACAGTCACAAAAATTAAAGGTCCAATCCATGAGGTCTGACATCCAAATAACAGGAGTTCATGTACAGAGGAAAAAAGTAGAGGAAATAAGAAATAACTTAAAAATTTTCCTTAAACCAAAGAACGTGAATTTTGAGATTGGGAAAAAAGACCACTAGGACAAAGAAAAGCTCCTGTAAACTTGAGAAAAAGAGAGAAAACACAATAAACAGGGTATATTTAAAGGACCAAGTATCAGGTTTGCATCTGCCTTATTCCTCACATCATCCCTACAAAACGATAAAACAAGTTAATATAACATTAAAAAATACAGAATTAAAATATAATTCAAATCAGAGTTAGAGGGGCGCCTGGGTGGCTCAGTGGGTTAAGCCGCTGCCTTCGGCTTAGGTCATGATCTCAGGGTCCTGGGATCGAGTCTCGCATCGGGCTCTCTGCTCAGCGGGGAGCCTGCTTCCCTTCCTCTCTCTCTGCCTGCCTCTCTGCCTACTTGTGATCTATCAAATAAATAAATAAGATCTTTAAAAAAAAAAGATATCTGAGTAGAAACCTCCAGAACTGAAAAGCAAAGAGAATAGCTGAAACACACACACACACACCAGAATATCCAAGGACAGTGGGACAACTACAAAAAAAGATGCAACATTAGCATAACGGGAACACCACAAGGAAAAGAGAGAAAGGAACCGAAAAAAAAAAATCAGAGTTAGAGGTACAATTAACATATATAAATGAAAAAAGATAATATTTATCTGTGTCCGGATGGCTAAGTAATTTTCTAAAAGATGTGAAAGACAATACAAAGCAAAAGAGAGACTCAACAACATAAAACACTGAAATATATATCAAAAGCACTTTAGATTAAATAAAATTAAAGAAGTATAAAGAAATGGGAAACTGAGAAAAACCTATGAATGTACTTAACAGGGTTTAATATGCAAATTTTTCATATGAGCAGTAGGTAAAATGTTCATATAGGCAGATGAGAAAAAGCACTCCAGCCCTATTAGAGAAAAATGGGCAAAGGATATGAACCAATTCATATGATGAAATGCAAATGGTTCCTAGTCACAAAAGAAAAAAAAAATCAACCTTCATGGTACTCCAAGAAATGTAAATTAAAACTTGAGCTACACTTTTTTACTTACCAAATTGTAGTTTCTTTTTCCTTTTATTTCCCCCAAAGAAAAGTTGCTCAGTGGTGAGGATATGAAATGATGCATTCTTTCTGAAGAGTTTTGGAAATATGTGTTAAAAACCTTAAGATATTTAAATACTACAGTGTCACATACGTAAGGAATTTGATTAATTTAACCAATATTTTACTGGATATACTGTTTAAGGTACTGAAATATGGGATACATATTTATAACTAATGATTGTTAGGAAAGTGAAAACAAAGTAACTCCAGTAATAGGGAAAAAGTTGAGTCACTTATAGAACAGAATTTATTTAGCTATCAAATCCCATGATTATAAATTATTTTCATTGAATGGTAAGTAGATTTTCTGACTCAAGAAGGAATTTTTTATTAGACACAGACTTAGATATTATCAACAGAAATAGTGGCTAAAGTCTGAGGCAGACAGTGACTAGGATGACTGTATTTTTTTTTAAGATTTTATTTATTTATTTGACAGAGAGAGATCACAAGTAGGCAGAGAGGCAGGCAGAGAGAAAGGAAGGGAAGCAGGCTCCCTGCTGAGCAGAGAGCCCGATGCGGGACTCCATCCCAGGACCCTGAGATCATGACCCTAGCCGAAGGCAGCGGCTTAACCCACTGAGCCACCCAAGTGCCCATGGATGACTGTATTAACTGCAGAATAAAGATATCCAGGGTGGGATACCTGGGTGGCTCAGCCAGTTAAGCGTTGAGATCTCAGTGTCCTGAGTTCAAGCCAAGCATGGAGCCTACTTTAAAAATAAATAAATGAAATAAAGAGATCTAAAGGAGGAAATTAGTTTTAGGAGAAAGATGATCAATTTGTACTAAAGCAGTTGATTTCTAAGGGCTCTGTGGCTGTCCCAAGATAAGACAAACAAGGTTAGGAGTTAGGTCAGTATTATAGAAACTTATGACAAGAAATATCTTTGAAGAGAGAGTGCAGTACCGAAAAAAAGCCATGAACATAAATGGGAAATTTAAAAAGAGAAAGAAATACAGAGTTAAGAGAGTTGAGCTTTGAGGTAAGTTTGCATTCATGTGGCAGGAAGAGGAAGTAGAAGCCGGGAGAAAGAGAAGAACCAGGATGAAGAGTAACAACAGTGCCTGAGAGGTCAGAGTTTTAGGAGGAAGATGGAAGGTGCTCCATCAATCTGTGATGTGGTGAGATTCAGTATGATCCCTGGTGGAGCCTTGGGGAGGAGACACTGTGATGATTTAGAGATCAATTTCAGTGGAGGAGTGGGGTAGAACCAGAGGAGAAGAGAGAAAGATAAGAAAATGAGTTTGTGAACAAAGACTAATTTCATTCAATTGTTGAGGCATTGAAAGGAAAGTGAGAGAAAGGACAGTAGCTTAAATTAGGAAAGAGAGGGATGACTGATGATTTAAGAAAAGCAAAGATGATAGTGATTATTTAAGTGACTTTCTTGGAACAAGGGAGACGTGTTGATTTAAGCAAATGAGATTAGCAGTGGAGAGGAGTATATCCTCTTAAGAAAGGAGCACAGTAAGGAAGATGGCATGTGACCAGGAGGAGAGAGACTCCAAGTATTTACCAAATGGCCTCACTCTATTATTTATTTAATTAATTTTTGGAGTGCAAAAAAATTTTTTTGGAGCGCATGCTATTATAAAGTACCAAGATCTCTTGGAAAATACGATAATGGACAGGACACAGACCAGGCTTTCAAAATACTTTTATATGGAAGATTAGACAAGTACAGAAATAACTCTAGAGATTGAGACCACAAGCTATTGAGTTAAGTATTAATTTTTCTAGACTTTGCTTTCTCCTCCATAAGAAGGGGGTGATGATGGTACCAACTTCATCGAGTAATGGTGAAGTTTGAATGAGATACTAGGAAGTGCTTAGTAAAAGGCCTGGAGAAGTGAGATGCTAAGTAAAGGTAACTCTTGCTGTTCACATTATATAAAGTATGGAGGATAAGTGCTAAGAAAGAACTATGGGAGCTGAGAGAACGGGGACAGTAAAGGAAGAAAAGGGGTCAGGTTCATGCACTTAAGAAAGGGTGGGATTTAAGGATTGAGAAGGAAGGAAGGGAAATTTGGGTGAGATAATGTGGGTAGAGGCAGACTGTTTGAAGTTTCATAACATAAAGTGAAAAAGAAAGATTTCAAGACATCAAAAATGGACACTGAGTTAAAAACTGCCCAACTTTAAAAAAAAATCTGTTACAAGATCCTAATCTCTTTCTAGCTTACATTTCCTAGTGCTCTATCAAGATTATTTGAGAAATTCAGTGCACAAATCGGATCCTGTTTCATTCTCCATCACCACCCACATGTTCTCCTTTCTTGTTTAAACTCAGGATAGATTTAAGGGTCCATGATTACAATCACTCTCTTGTACCCCCACCTAACCCATCAGTATCCCTCTTTGCTCGAGATATACTTGCCTGGAAAAACACTATCCCTGAGGGAACCTTAGTATTTGCTTTCTCCCTATCTTTTGAATGTTCCTTCTTCATGGGGAAAATTTTTTTCATGCTAGATAGTTCCGGAGGGGTGGCCACTCATTATACAAGGTTTGGAGACAAATACTTCAAAGTTATACGGTATGAGTTAAGGAAACACATCAAGACTAAGGCACACACAGTCTTCCTGTTTCTTTAGCATCTCCACAGAGAGGCATCTCATATTTCAGGAGGCATGCTGGACACAACTTTGGTTCTGTTCTTGTGGAGGCGTTCCTTCCCCCATTGCTCTTCCTTCATATACAGTCAGTGACAGTGACTTTATCAGGAGAGGTACATAGAGCCTGCTTGGTGAATCAAGCTGTCTAGATGTCATACCAGTCATTTACAATATTTTCTGGGCCCTGCACTAAAGGAGGCACCTGCAGACCTTGTGTCCCTTTGGATGGTGAGTCCTCCAGCCACGGGCAGCAAGCCATTATTCCCATAGGAACCTGAACATGAGCACTTCCCATCCAGGAAGGGGCAGGGGTCTGGACTAGCAAGTCGTTCAGGCATTCTAGGGTGAACATGTGGGGTCGTTTTTGGACATTACTTCTCCTTCGTAACCACTGATCCCTAAGACTCTTGAGTGCTCATCAGTTAAATCTGGAATAGAAAGACAGATGTTATTTGACTTCCACCCAATCTTTAGAGTCTAAATAATTGCATTTGTCCTGCTCCCTCAAGGATGAGCCAGATTGTCATCTACTCCCCTCACCTGCATTTATTAGCAGCAAGTTCTATAGAGACCTAGAGATTGTCTCAGCAGCTGTAAGCCCTCCTTTTGGCCTTTGACACTAAAGTTGGAAAAGGAGAGGAAAGCACTGACTCTCCTTATCCCACCTCTGCAGATTCTTTAGTGGCTTAGGGTCCATCGAAAGCCAAGGTCCCAAGAGCTACCACCAGTGACTCAAAGTGCCCCTGCCATTGGCATTTGAGTCTGCAGCAAACATTTGTTTGGTACACTTCTACAAAAGCCACCAGGTCACAGAGAGCAAGCCCTTCCTTGGCTATTTTTGCCTCAGACCCCAGACCCAAAGGGAAAAGGATTTGTGTTTAATAAAGAAGCCAAACCATGGTGACCTCTCCGGGGTACGGGGATGGTAGAGGATTGGGCCCTAGCCTTAGCTTCCTCTTGTCTGAATGGACCTTGAATAAGGTGGAGAGACCTCTGGTGCCAAGACTCTTGGGAACCGTGGAAGATATGGGTGGTTTCCATTATTTCGAGCAGTGGCAGTTAAGGTGATCACTCATAGTCTTATTGGGGAAAATCTAGGGTAAGAGTAAATGCCTTGGTGCCTAACCATAATGTGACTGACTCTTTCCCAGGAGCTCCTCCTCACCCCATTTCTTTGGCAAGGTTTTCTTTTCTTCCCCATGGTTCATGGGCAGACCCAAATGCTAATGGTGTTTTGCGCTCTAACAGCTGCGTCAGCTTTCCTATACTACTATTCCTCCCCTGCTGGCAGTGTTCCCAGAGAAATCTTTCTGTTCCTAGGAGGACCCTAAAATTTGTAGAACCCTCAGACCTCACAGAACATGAATGTGCTCTTGGTGTCTGGCAAACTCCAGGGAATTTGTCCAGAAACAGTCACTCACGAATTTCCAGTGATTTTGTAAGGTGACTCCAAGTAGATTCAGGATCTCTAGGAAGTCTGCTCTGATTTCACATACCAACTTAAGATAGAAGCAGGCTTATTTGTCTCCCCCATAGGTAAGCCTAGGTTTATCTTGTAGTAGAGAGCCCAGCACGAACCTCTCCATTTCATCTTCCAGCCATTCCTCCTGACTCACTTCCATCCTGTCTTCTTAGCAGTTTCTTCAGCCACAGTAGCTCTGGGTGCAGGAAAAGCTGTTTGAGCTTACAAATTGTTTTTATTTTTAAAATATGATTTCAGGGGGCACCTGGGTGGCTGAGTCAGTTAAGCATCTGGTTTCATCTCAGTTCATGATCTCAGGGTCTTGGGATCGAGCCCTGCATCCAGCTTCCCTGCTCAGTAGGGAGTCTGCTTCTCCCTATCTTTCTACCCCTCCTGCCTGCTTTTGCACTCACTCTCACTCTCAAATAAGTAAAATATTTTTTAAAATATGATTTCAGATTTGTTGAAGGATGGCAGTTATTCTATATTTTCTTATAAGAAATCTCCGAGAAAAAAAGAATTCAGGCAAAACACCCAATGCTTTGTGGGCTGGTAACATTGAAAATGAGGCCTATTTACTAGAACAAGGAGCAGTAGTTCACTCAGAAGAGATGGTTGGCTAGTTGACTGGATTCGATTGTGACTGGACTAGAAATGATGGAGTTTGGGTGGAGCCAATTTGATTAGAATTTTGAAGAGATATTTAAGTCCTGATCATCAGCTCATGTTTCATTTGGAGTTGTTTTCTTGAGAGAAAAACCATCTCACCCGAAACAAGACTATCGGGAAGGTGATATTTGAGCTGAGACTTGAGGGAGGTAAGAGAGTTTTCTGTGTATGAAGACCATCAAGCAGGAGTACTCCAGATTTTTTTTCTAAAATTTTATTTATTTATTTGAGAGAGTGAATGAGCAGTGGGGAGGGGCAGAAGGAGAGAGAGAAGCCGATTCCCTGCTAAGTGAAGCCCGATGTGGGGCTCGATTCCAGGACCCAGAGATCATGACCTGAACCAAAAGGCCGATGCCTAAGCAGCTGACCACCCAGGCGCCCCCACTTCCAGGCTTTTTTGAGACAGAGGAATGTGGTTGGAACTGAAAGAGCAAGGGGTAAGTAGAAAGCGCTGGTGTAGAGCATTAAGAGGTAATCGTGGGGGGTCCTGGGTGGTTCAGTTGGTTAAGCAGTTGCCTTCAGCTCAAGTCATGATCCCAGAGTCCTGGGATTGAGTTCTGGGCCAGGATCCTGGCTCACTGGGGAGTCTGCTTCTCCCTCTGCCCCCAGCCTGCCCCCACCCAAACTCGTACTCGCTCGTACTCTCTTTTTCTCTCTCAAATAAATAAATAAAATCTTTTTTAAAAAAATAAATCTTAAAAAAGAAAAGAAAAAGAGGTAATTGTGGGCCAGATCAGGTAGGGAGGGAATTTTAGGACATATGAAGGATTCCAAGTGGGATGGAGTAGGCATGCTCAAACTTGAAGATGGGGAAGATAAAACAATGTTTGGAGAGCAGAAAAACTAAGAAATTAGGAGTTTAAAAGAATTAGCAAACAGTATTAAGGGACCTCTTGAGATTGTGTTAATGAAATATTTAGCTGTTGCAAATTTTTTTTAAGATTCTGAGACAGAGCATATTCATGATGCTTTTTAATGTTTGTTTTGTTTCACTGTTTAGAATGATGCTTGCTATATATTTGTTACACTGAAATCCTTTATCTTACTATAGAACTATTTCTTAGTGGTTTACAAGTAAAGAATTTTTTTTTAATTTATTTATTTGACAGAGAGAGATCACAAGTAGACAGAGAGGCAGGCAGAGAGAGAGGGAAGCAGGCTCGCCACTGAGCAGAGAGCCTGATGCGGGACTCGATCCCAGGACCCTGAGATCATGACCTGAGCCGAAGGCAGCGGCTTAACCCACTGAGCCACCCAGGCGCCCCCAAGTAAAGAATTTTTAAATCATGAATGAGTGTCATATTTCATCAAACGGTTTTTTGGTACCTACAAGATGATGACATTTCTCATTTTCTTTGTTAATATTCTGAATTATATCATTAGATTTTCAGATGTTGAATCATTCTTTCATTCCTGGGATACATTCCATTTGGTCATGAGGTATTATTCTTCTAATATGTTGCTTTATTTGGTGGATAATATCCCGTGTAGCCTTCATCTATGTTTATAACTAAAGATGGCCTATAGCTTAAATTTTTTTGTCCTTTTCTGATTTTGTTGCCAGAGATAATGGCCTCATGTGAGTAGCTTTCTAACTTTTCTATACTCTGAAAGAATTTGCATTAGTAAGAGTTTACTGTTTCTTAAAAGTTTGCTAGATTCGCCTACAATATGATCTATCTTTTGGCCTTTTAGGGGTCATACTTTGGATTCTTATATTTTTGTGTTTATGGTTTCTAGTTTTTCTTGGGTCGAGCTGCATCTTAGCTCTATTTTTAGATAAACATATGGAAGTTTGTGACAATCATCATAGCTTGATGAATTATCACAACTAGCTCTTCTGATGGCTGTGTAACCAGCACCTAGATTCAAAACAAGAATATTAACATGCTCCAGAGGCACCCTTATGTCCCCACGCACAACCTCTTTCTTTCCCAAAGATAATCCCTACTCTGACTTCTAATATAGATTACTTTGCCTCATTTTTATCTTTATAAAAATTGAATCATGGAGTAGGTATTCTTTTGAGACTGGATGATTTTGCTTAGTATAAGGATTATAAAATTATTCTTATATTTCTTTGTAATTTTTTGTTCTCATTGCTGTACTGTATTCCATTGTATGGATATACCATCACGTATTTATCCATTCTACTGCTGGTGGGCATTTAGGTTGTTTCCAGTATTTGGCCACTAGAAATAATGTTGTAGACATTCTTGGAGGTGACTGTCAGTGCAGAGCCATGTACACTGTGGGAACAGTTCATCATAGCACAGTCATGTGTTCAATTTTACTTAAGCAGATGCTCAATTTTAGTATATACTGTCCAAATAGTTTTCTAAGATAAATATAATGATTTCCATTCTCTTTATTAGAATATAACCCCTCCCATTGTTCCACATCCACACCACCTCTTGTTTTGTTAATCTTATAAACTTCTAGCCTTTCTTTGAGTGTGCAATAATATTCCATGGTGGTATTTTATTTGTAGCTCTCTAATAACTTTTGCAACATTAATTTTCAACCCTTTTGTATTCTTCCTTTTAGGCTTTGTTTAAACACTGCCCTGAAGAAATAACTGTATACCCACCCAAGCCTGAAGGATTCAATAGATCTCCAGGGAACAGAGCTGGGTACCGACTGAAGAGCAGCACAGGTTTAGCCAGTGCTAGTTCTAGGCAACTCTTCTACCCAGAGCGTCATTGGCTGGTGAATCAGCAAGCCTAAGAATATTATCATTTCATTTTCGTAAAGGTCCACTGGTGGTACCTAGTGACTCAGACTCTCAAACCCATTTTTAAAAATAATAGCATTTTCCAGCATCCTCAACTATCTAGAACATACTGAAAAACTTTGTGGAGTTTGGTGCTTATTAATGGAAGCTATGAAGTCTAAGGCTAGCTGTGCTCAGAACCCAAGCTGTACCATAATGATATTTCATCCAACCAAAGAAGAGTTTAATGATTTTGATAAATATATTGCTTACATGGAATCCCAGGGTGCACACCGAGCAGGCCTCGCCAAGGTGATTCCACCCAAGGAATGGAGGGCCAGGCCGGCCTATGACGACATCAGTGACATCCTAATTGCAACTCCCCTCCAGCAGGTGGTCTCCGGGCAGGCAGGTGTGTTTACTCAATACCATAAAAAGAAGAAAGCCACGACAGTGGGTGAGTACCGCCGTCTGGCAAACAGCGGGAAGTATCAGACTCCACCACACTCAGGGTTTGAGGATTTGGAGCGAAAATACTGGAAGACGCGTCTCTACGATTCTCCCATCTATGGCGCTGACATCAGCGGCTCCTTGTTCGACGAAAACACCAAAGAGTGGAACCTGGGACACCTGGGAACCATCCAGGACCTGCTGGAGCAGGAGTGCGGCGTGGTGATCGAGGGCGTGAACACCCCCTACCTGTACTTCGGCATGTGGAAGACCACGTTCGCCTGGCACACGGAGGACATGGACCTCTACAGCATCAACTACCTGCACTTCGGGGAGCCCAAGACTTGGTACGCGGTGCCCCCGGAGCATGGCCAGCGCCTGGAACGCCTGGCCACGGAGCTCTTCCCGGGCAGCGCCCGCGCCTGCGAGGCCTTCCTGCGGCACAAGGTGGCTCTCATCTCGCCCACGGTGCTCAAGGACAACGGGATCCCGTGCAGTCGGATCACGCAGGAGGCGGGCGAGTTCATGGTGACCTTCCCCTATGGCTACCACTCTGGCTTCAACCACGGCTTCAACTGCGCGGAAGCCATCAACTTCGCCACCCCGCGCTGGATCGATTACGGCAAGGTGGCCTCCCAGTGCAGCTGCGGGGAGGCCAGGGTCACCTTTTCCATGGACGCCTTCGTGCGCATCCTGCAGCCCGAGCGCTATGAGCTGTGGAAGCGCGGGCAGGACCGGGCTGCTGTGGACCACACGGAGCCCGCGGCGCCCGGCGGTCCGGAGCTGAGCGCCTGGCGGGAGGTGCGCGGCCCCGGGAGAGGCGCGTGGAGCCTGCGGCACCTGCCACCGCGCCGGGCCCCGCGGCGGGGGGCTGCTAGCTGGAGCCCCCGCCGCCGCCGCCGCCGCCGCCTGGCTCTGCGCGAGGCCTCCCCGCGCCCCTTGCCCGCCCAGAGTTCTTCCTCTGCTGCCCAGTGCGGGGCTGTCCCCGCCCGCCCCTCCGGGGAGCCCGGCCCCACCGCGCCACCGCCCACCACTCCCTGTGCCCCAGGTCCCCGGCCCTCCCCTGGCAGGTGTGGTCCTGGTCGTCGTCCTTGGGAACAGGGGGCTCAGGGGGTTCAGGGGCCTAGCCTCCAAGCCCGGGCCAAGAGGCGTGTCTTGGGGGGGAGCGGGGCACACAGCTCAGCACTCTGAGGCTCAGCCCTTTCCTGTGGATGGAGGCTGGGTGGACAAGCCCGCACCACTGAGCCCTGGGCTCAGGCAAGCTGCTGAGGCTTCCGTGTCTGGCTGTGCCCTGGTCCCCTAAACGCAGGGGACACTTTTATAACCCATTGCTCTTGAGTGTGGCCACAGTCTTCTTGAGACTGGCCATATTTATGTCAGAGCTTTGGGCGAACTTGCAGGACACTGGTCTTGCTTGAGAGTCCTGTGATGTTGCCACTGATGCGTTGAGTCCATGTTCTTTACCAAGTTCGCCATAATTTGTTCTTTCTGCCAGACCCTGGAATGTCTTTGGACACTGCTGATGCCCGTTTCGCCAGCTGAGGTTTCATCCACTAGGCATTCGTGTGCATCTGCAAGCTTGGTCCTGTGGAGGTGGCCAGAGCCTCATCTCCCTCAGACTCCTATCCTCTGGGCCAACTATGAATGCTGCTGGGTTTTGGTTCTCCTCAATCTCCTTCCCTTTCCTCTCCACCCCCCTGCCCCTTTTCTTGAAAAAACTAGGCCCTTTCGACCAATGGGTCAGGAGAAGCTCAGAAATAATTTATCATCTTTCTGAGGCTTCGATGTATTCAAAATATGTTATCGCCAGTATTTGTTCACAAACATATTACAGATAACCAAACTGTTCAGATCTGACTTTGTTTCTAATAAATATTGTCCATTCAACTGATTGAGGGGTGGAAGTTTTTCTTTCCTGTACTTCTCTTGATAATTATATCAAAACATTTCAAGCAAGACTGACTTTTATTGGCTGGCAGCCTTGTGTGGTGTTGAGAAAGGAGTTTGGAGGATGGTTCTTGGGTACTACTAACTGGGTAGGTGAGGGGATTGGGTTTGAAGCCCTACCTTAAGGACGAAGGACAGGAATCACCTGGTTCTTTGCTGGGCAGGAGCACCCGAGTTGCTGGGAGGTGAGGAGAGAGAGGACTAACGTGCCGTCATCTGAGTATCTTCCCCTGAGTCTGCACGGCCTTTTCCATGTCATATGCATATTTCACATAGTGCAATCACTGATTCCTGCCAGTAAACATGTGCACAAACGAATCAAGAAGATAAATTTCATCTGGTACTCTGTGCTGGGAAGAACCTGAAGGGGAGCGGGTATAGAGCAGAATGGGCAGGGCCCGCTCAGGTTCCAGTAGTCAGGGGAAGTTGGATTAAGCAGTAGAGCTTTTCCAAGACCCAACTGACTAAGATAGGTGCACGGTTGATTTCCACTTAGAGGAAACTATCAGTATAATTGACCTAACATGGAACGTATATTTTCTCAGGTAGAGAAAGAAAACTCTTTGCGTCTGGGCATAGAGAGGAAGAGAAGAGAGGCAGGGCACCGTATGCCCCCCCTCGTGGCTCATGTCAAGTATTTGAGTTTTTTTCCAACTTGAAATGGGAAGGCAGTGGAAGTTTGAAACAGCCCTTGACATGCTGTGACTTATATACTTAGACAGTCAGCTTAGTTGTTCTGTGACAATTCCAGGAGCAGGAAACATAGGTAGAAGGTCTCGGTAATACCAGTGAGATGTGGTCATTTTGATGTCCATATTGAAAACGTGCAGAAGCAGAAAACTCCGAATAAATCTTGGAAATCGAAAATGATGGCTTGGCTACAGAAGGAAACATGTCAGAGAAGCAAACCACCACTCCCCTCCCTCCAGCTTAGGCTTTGCCTACTTTTGGGGGGTTGACTTTTTTAAATTGATCTGTAGAAGTTTTGTGATATTCAGAATATTAATTCACTATATTTTTTGTATGATGAAAAATGATACTAGTTTCTTTTTATATATCTATAGATATATTAATATATACGTATGTATATATGCATATATTATATATAATACATACACATAAGAGGAGTTTTTAGTATTATAGGCATTGATTCATGTTGTTACAAAGACCAAGAAATCCAGTGATCTGCTAGACTGATGTTCTACCAGTTGAAGACTCAGAAATATGGTCGTGCAATTCAGCAGGAGTCCAAAGGCCCAAAAATCTGGGAGCTAATGGTTTAAGCGTGACTCTGGGTCCTGTCAACCTTCAAAATAAAAACCAGTTATTTTACCAGCAAAAGATTGGTTTGTTTGGAAATAAAAGAGCATCACAGTCCAGGACAAACAAACTGGAGTAAAACCATAGGCAAGTCCAGAGAACAAAGGAGAGACACTTTTTGAAGGAGAAAGGGTAAGTTGGGAAAGCTGCTATAAAACAAAAGCTCACTGGAATAAACGGGAAGTTTCAAGTGTGGTAGCTTTTCATTGCCTGAGCTTTTGCCGGAGATGAGGGTAGTGTCTCTTCCTCCAGCTAGAAGACAGTGGCACCCACCTGCAAGATGGACTACAAGTCTGTCTCTTCCTGTTGGGTCTGTAATTGACTATGAGGGGTAGGACGTGAGTGCTCCCCCTGCCAAATGCCCTGACTCCATTTTAGTGAGGTGAACTCCGTTGCTAGCTTTCACAGTCCAAACACCTGGGAACCAGAAGGACCCACGTCTGATGTCCCAGGGAAGGCAAAGATGATACGTCATCTCTAGCAGAGAGATTGAATTTATGCTTCCTCTGCTCTTTTGTTCTAGTTTTTGATGGCTTCGATCAGTGCCCCTGTAGTGGTGAAAGTGATCTTTTACTCAGTTTACTGATGCAAACACTAATCTCCTCCTGAGACACACACACAGACCCTCCCAGGAATAATTTCTTTACCAGCTACTTGGGCATCTCTTAGCCCAATCAAGTCAACACATAAAGTTAACCATCAGAGTCACGACACAAGTCAGTTAAATGTAAAAGATACTTCTATCATGGTCCTTTGGTTCTTGAAGACATTTTTTCTCACCCTGAGTTCAAGAAGACATTCTTCAATATTTTCTCTGCTTAACGCCCTGTTTTGAACCTTCAGTCTGCGATCCACCTCAAGTTTATGTAAGTGATATGAAGTAGAGTCCTACTTTTTTTTCCTCTCAAAAATAGCTCCCCCCACACCAGCTTGGTACACCACCTCCATTATATTCAGATTCCTACGTACACAGTGTCTGTGTCGGGCCTCTCTTTCTCGTACATAGATGGATTTTGTTCATTGCCATTCAGTTATCACTGTCTGATAATGGAGAAGTCACCCTTCTTTGTCCTCCTTTTAAGGAGTAATCTTGGAGACTCTTGTTTGAATATCTGACTCCGTCACTTACTAGATCTGTCACTTTGAGCAAGTTGCTTAATGTCACCCTGACTCTGCTTCCTCACCTGAGAAACCTGAGGCTTAATTGGAGGACTCCCTTGATCGGGTCACTATGAAGATTCCATGAATTATTCTCTGCAGACTATTTTGAACAGTGTCTGGTATTTGATAGTCGCCATATGTGTTAGCTACTTTTAATAATATAGTACTACTAGAGGTGAGGAGGGACTTCTAGTCATCAAAAGATATGGAAAAGAGGGGCGCCTCAGTGGCCTGCTTGGTTAAGTGTGGGACTCTCGACTTCGGCTCATGTCAGGATCTCAGTGTTGTCAGATGGGTTTCTGTTCTGGGCATGAAGCCTGCTTAAGATTCTCTCTCTCCCTTGCCCTCTGCCCCTCCCCCCAGCACTCTCTCTCCCTTTCTAAAAAAAAAAAAAAAGAAAAAGAAAAAAAAAGAGAGTGAAAAGACAAATCAAGGAAAAGAAACATATTATATTACTCATATCCAAGAAAGAGCTAATATCCAGAATATATAAAGAATTCCTGGGGCACCTGGGTGGCTCAGTGGGTTAAGCCGCTGCATTCGGCTCAGGTCATGATCTCAGGATCCTGGGATCGAGTCCCACATGGGGCTCTCTGCTCAGCGGGGAGCCTGCTTCCCTCTCTCCCTCTGCCTGCCTCTCTGCCTACTTGTGATTTTTCTCTGTCAAATAAATAAATACAATCTTTTACAAAAAAAAAAGAATTCCTCCAAAGAAAGACAGACAAGCCGGCAGAAAAAATGGACAAAATACTTGATTAAGCACTTAATGAAGGAGGAAATCCTTGTGGCTAAGAAGCATGTGAAAAAATCGCTCACCCTCATTTGCAGTCAAGGAAATGCAAATCATAACAGGATACTCCTGGGCCATCACCTGGTGGGCTAACTGAAAGGCCGACAAATCATCAAAGGTTTGGAAGCATGAAGAACAGCCAAGACCCTCATATGAAGCTAGAGCGTGTGTAAATTGGTTAAAAACAATTAGAAAAAAAACCAATTTGGCAAGATAAAAGATGAATAGCATTCTATGACCAAGAAATCCATTCTCTAGGTATGAATGCATGTGTGTTCTCCCATGGACGTGTTGGAGAATTTTCAGAGCGACGCTGTGTGTAATGGGACCAGAAGTGTAGGCAACCCACAGGTCCATCCACAGCATAAACGTGTGTATGGTGAGTACCGGATAGCCCTGAGACAGAACAGAGTCCAGCTATGTGCAGCAACATAAAAATGACCAAAAAAAAAATGCACAGAAGAATACAGGAAGGTACATAAGGTAGGATTCTATTGATATGTTTATATAAAGTTTTCAAAAATGGACACAATTTTAATTTTATATTGTTTACCAAAATCAATATGCCTGTTGTTAGGGTAGGATTAGTCCAGAAGGCAGTGGGGTCTGTGATCCCAGAGGAGAAGCACAAGGCAGGATCCTGGGTGCCTGGTGATGTTCTCTTCTCTTGACCTGGGAGGCAGTTCTATTTTTGTTTACTCTGTAATTGTTTGTTAAAGGTACATATATGCTTTCCAAATTTCTGTAAGCACTCTATATTTCATAATTTTAAAATGTTAAAAAAACCGCTTTCTGCTCTGAAAAAATTAAGTCATGCAGGGGTTCATAAAACCATTAGATTCACATTGTTTTGTAGACTTAAAAAGTCTATATCATATTTCCAATATTTTTCATTCTAATATCCTTTATGGATAGCTTCTTTTAATATTTATTTTTTATATTTAGTAATATTTTATTTGGGGACAGTTTTTTAGTTAATTAATTAATTAATTAATTTTAAGATTTTTACTTATTTGAGACAGAGAGAGAGTGAAAGAGCACAAAGGGGGAGCAGATGGAGAGGGAGAGGCAGACTCCCCACTGAGCAAGGAGCCCAACATGGGGCTTCCTCCCAGGACCCCGAGATCATGACCTGAGCTGAAAGTGGATGCTTAACTGACTGAGCCACCCACGTGACTCTAGAACAGTTTTAGATTAATGAAAAATTGAGAAGATAGTTCAGAAAGTTCCCATATCCCCCAACCCCTCCCACACATCTTTTCCCCTAGTATTTTTTTTAAAGATTTTTTTTAAAATTCATTTGAGAGAGAGAGAGAGCAAACAAGAGCAGGAGAAGGGGAGAGTCCGAGAAAGAGGGAAAAGCAGACTCCCCACTGAGCAAGGAGCCCAACGTGGGGCTCCATCCCAGGACCCCAAGATCATGACCTCTTTTCCCCTAACTTCCCCCATGGTGCATGTGTCACAATTAATGAAATTAATGAATGAGTATCAAAGTTATGATTTATTAACAGCCGGAGCTTGTTCAGATTACCTCAGATTTTACCCAATGTTCTTTTTCTGTTCCAAGATGCCATCCAAGCTACCGGATTACAATTAGTTTTTAAATGTCTCCTTAAGGGAGTCTGGATGGCTCAGTGGGTTAAGCCTCTGCCTTTTGCTTTGGTCATGATCCCAGAGTCCTGGGATCAGCCCTGCATTGGGCTCTCTGCTCAGCAGGGAGCCTGCTTCCCTTCCTCTCTCTGCCTGCCTCTCTGCCTACTTGTGATCTCTGTGTGTCAGATAAATAAATAAATTCTTTAAAAAAATAAAAAAAGAGTCTCCTTAGGTTTCTCTCGGCTGTAATAGATTCTCGGACTTGCCTTGTTTCTCACAAAAAAATATGACAGTTTGGGGGAGTACTGGTCAACAATATCATAGGATGTCCTCTGTTGGAATTTGTTTTTCTTATGATTCCCCTTGGTTTAGGTGTTCTTTGGAGGAAGGTTGCAGAGGCTGGTGACATTTTTATCACACCTTCTCAAGGGCATACCGTACCAACATAATGGATGACTCCCGATATTGACTTGGCTGAAATAGTGTTTGTCAGGGCCCTCCATTGTCAAATGACTTCCCTCACCCCTCGCCACCCTGTAACCCTGAAGGCAGTCGGTAGTCACAGGGCACACTCGGGGAGCACGGTTTCATTCTCTCCTTTAGGGTGGAGTAGGTGTACGTTATCTGGAATCTTCTGCAGGACATATTTGTTTGCCTCTTCTCAGTTTGTTACTCAATCACTTATATCAGTGTGAACTCATAGGTATTCATCTTATAATCTGAGTTATAATTCAATAGTACTTTGATTATTTTGTTGCCCAGATTGGTTGAGTTCTGGCCATTAAGTGCTCTTTCCTGTGGTTCCTGGGCTCCTTGAGGTGCCCACATCAATGTGTTTGTTCACGTAGTCTGTCCTTATTTCAAGCATTGCAAGAAGCTCCAGGCTTATGTAGTCTATCTCCTGCCCCAGTCCTAGAAGGTTCTATTCCTCATGGGTTTCCCCAGTTCTTTATTTTTAATTAGAAGTATCAGTTTTCTGTTTTATTAATCACATCTATTTTTTAAAGATTTTATTTATTTATTTGACAGAGAGAGAGAGAGAGAGAGGGAGCCCACAAGCAGCAGGAGCAGCGGGCAGAGGGAAATGGAGATGCAGGCTCCCCATTGGGCAGAGAGCTCAACTGGGGCTCCATCCCAAAACCCTGGGATCGTGACCTGAGCTGAAGGCAGACAACTCACCGACTGAGCCACCCAGGTGTCCCAATGGCTTCTATTTTCGTATATGTTCCTTTTCTCTCTTGCTTATTTTTAATGTTGTCATTATTTTGACTTCTTCCTTTTCTATTGCATAATGCTGTTTTATTTTGTTTTTTTACTAATGGATTGATTTGAACATAAACATTGGGGAGGGGAGGCGAACCATAAGAGACTATGGACTCTGAAAAACAACCTGAGGGTTTTGAAGGGTCAGGGGTGGGAGGTTGGGGGAACAGGTGGTGGGTAATGGGGAGGGCACGTTTTGCATGGAGCACTGGGTGTTGTGCAAAAAGAATGAATACTGTTACGCTGAAAAAATAAATAAAATGGAAAAAAAATTAAAAAAAAATCAATAGATTTTTACATGGATATTACTGTAGATATTATGTAGATATTATTAAAAAACTGTACACAACTATATTTATTTGAAAATTGATATTATGTGGATATCAATTTTCAAATAAATATAGTTGTGTACAGTTCTTCATTGTTGACTTGCCATGTTATTTCATTGTGTTCAAGACTATTTTCATTGCTATTTATTTTGTGGTCTTATATCAGTAAATATTTTTTATTATGTTTAGTTAGCCAGCATATAGTACATCATAAGTTTTGGTTGTAGTGCTCAATGATTCATTAGTTGCACATAACAGCCAGTTATTTTTTTAAAAAGATTTTATTTATTTATTTGACAGCAAGAGAGGGAACACAGCAGAGGGAGAGGGAGAAGCAGGTTTCCCACCAAGCAGGGAGCCCGACTTGGGGCTGGATCCCAGGACCCTGAGATCATGACCTGAGCCGAAGGCAGAGCTTTAACCCACTGAGCCACCCAGGTGCCCCAACACCCAGTGAATTTTTATAAATGTTTTATACTTATGTTTTATATGTATTGAAAATATCTTCCATACAATTATCTATCTTTGTGTTCTATATCTCTTGCTGCTATGTGGTTAGATAAAGTGTATTGCTGTAATATTTTTTTAGTGAGTTTTCTCTTTGATAACTACAAGACATCTTTCTTTTATCCTATAAATGCATTTAATGTTAATTACTATCTTTTGTTTACTATTTGCCTGGTTTGGCTCTCCCACTCCTTTATTTTCAACATTAATTTGCTTGGTTTAAAGATTGGTTTGCTTAATGACAGTACAGACAAAAGGTTGATATCCAGGATCTATAAAGAACTTCTCAAACTCAACACACACAAAACAGATAATCATATCAAAAAATGGGCAGAAGATATGAACAGACACTTCTCCAACAAAGACATACAAATGGCTATCAGACACATGAAAAAATGTTCATCATCACTAGTCATCAGAGAGATTCAAATTAAAACCACATTGAGATACCACCTGACACCAGTTAGAATGGCCAAAATTAGCAAGACAGGAAACAACATGCGTTGGAGAGGATGTGGAGAAAGGGGAACCCTCTTACACTGTTGGTGGGAATGCAAGTTAGTGCAGCCACTTTGGAGAACAGTGTGGAGATTCCTGAAGAAATTAAGAATAGAGCTTCCCTATGACCCTGCAATTGCACTGCTGGGTATTTACCCCCAAAGATACAGATGTAGTGAAAAGAAGGGCCATCTGTACCCCCATGTTTATTGCAACAATGGCCACGGTCGCCAAACTGTGGAAAGAACCAAGATGCCCTTCAACGGATGAATGGATAAGGAAGATGTGGTCCATATACACAATGGAGTATTATGCCTCCATCAGAAAGGATGAATACCCAACTTTTGTAGCAACATGGACGGGACTGGAAGAGATGATGCTGAGCAAAATAAGTCAAGCAGAGAGAGTCAAGTATCATATGGTCTCACTTATTTGTGGAGCATAACAAATAACATGGAGGACATGGGGAGATGGAGAGGAGAGGGAGTTGAGGGAAACTGGAAGGGGAGATGAACCATGAGAGACTATGGACTCTGAAAAACAACCAGAGGGTTTTGAAGGGGCGGGGTGTGTGTGTGTGTGTGTGTGGGAGGTTGAGGAACCAGGTGGTGGGTAATAGGGAGGGCACGTACTGCATGGAGCACTAGGTGTGATGCCAAAACAATGAACACTGTTATGCTGTAAATAAACAAACAAACAAACAAAAAAAAGATTGGTTTGCTTGATTTAAAGATTGGTTTAAAAAACACAGAAGAGCTTAGAGAAAGTAGGATAACTACCCAAGACCCTAGCCCCATGATTACATTAGATGGACACTGATTAAATCAAAATAGGTAACTGCCCAGGTATAAAACTAGAGCCATCAGGACTCCTGGCTACACTAGGAGGCTAGCTAGTAAGAGGACGCTGCCTCTCTGGGTCCTGGAGTACCTTCAGCTGGAATCAGTTTCTTTGGTAGAAGGTATGTCACTTTGTTATTTGTGCTTGTGAGCAAAAGAATTATTTTTCCATTATAAGTTTAAGAAAGTAACTGTAGTCATATATACATATGTGAGTGTGTATATAGATACACACACACACACACACATATATATATATATATATATATATATATATACAATTTACAATTGAGAAATATGCATTGGGATTATCATCTCCTTGAGTTAAAACAGTTTTCTTATTTTTAAACTTGTTTTCAGACGTGTGGATTTAATTTTTTTCTTACTATCTTCTTGGTAAAAATCACAGATTTTCAGGAAAAAGCACTGCATTTAGCAGGCTGGTATCCAAGAGAATTAAGAGGATTTCCTAGAACCGCAAAGGAGTGAACCAACAGGAAGCGAACTGAAGGGGCTCCTGGGTGGGTCAGTTGGTTAAGCATCTGCCTTGGGCTAAGGTCCTGATCTTGGGTCCTGGGATCGAAGCCCCATGTCGGGCTCCCTGCTCAGTGAGGATTCTGCTTCTCCCTCTCCCTCTCCCTCTGTGCTTGCTCTCTCTTAAATAACTAAATAAAATCTTTAAAAAAAAAGTCAGGGAACTGGGAAATATGTGGGACTAAATTAGAGACCTTGACTGGGTATGGGGCTAGCAGATTTGGGATGGGGCGGATTGAATTAGAATTAGGGTGGGACAGTATAGCTGGAGTTTGAGCAAACCAAGTTTCATTTAAAGGGTGAATCCTTAAAGGAGACCATTTTCTAGGCCCTTGTGTATCCTCATTTAATATCAAGGTCTTAAGCTAATAGAAAGCAAACATTTCCTCTGGGTTTTGCTTTTGTTTTTTCTTTTAAAGCATAAAACAGATGAAATGATGACATTTTATATCAGAAAGCAACTTTTCCCTAGTAAAATTCTTTATTTATGCATTCAAAGTACAACTATTATGTACCTATCATTTTTAGTTTTTTCCATTGGGATCTTCTATTTCTGTTGCAAAAAGGGATGGAAAACTTCTTGCTATCCCATTAGAGCAGCTCCCCTAATCCACAGTGTTGCTTTCCTCCACTTCCGTGACTGTGGTCAGTCGAGGTCCAGAAGCAGAGCTCCTCCTTCTGATGTTCGCTCAGAAAGTCAATAGTAGTCCAATGGTACCTCCCAGGGCCTAGTCACTCACCTTACTTCACTTGTCACGTAGGCATTTTATCATCTCTCACATGGTAAGAAAGATGAGTACAAACACTTATTGGAAGAGAGGAACAGATAACATTCACATAGCTTTAATTCTGTTATAATTATATTATAACAATATTTTATGATTGTTGCTGTTAATCTCTCACTGTGCCTAATTTATACATTAAACTGTAGAATAGAAACACATGTAGGAAAAAAACCAATACATATGGGGTTCGGTACTATCCTCGGTTTCAGGCATCCCGTGGAGGTCTTGGAGTGTATCCCCGGAGGACAAGGGGAGACTACTGTCCAACTGATTATTAACTGGTGTGCAGAATGCTCTAGATTTCTGGATGCTAATCTGTGTCTAGAAACTTTGCTGAATTCTATTATTTCTAATAATTTATCTTTTGATGCAACATGATTAGGTTCTAATTAGATTGTTTCAAGTGTTTACCCACTAAGGATTATGAGTATATACATTAAATGAACAATTAATGTACCCACTTATGTTCTGTATTTTTTGCCTGCTTGTAGTTTACATAGCACTTTTTTTTTTCTGTTCTGGGACTCTTTTCCTCTTTTTTAAAATATGTGTATTAAAGTAATGAAATAGATGTCGAGTTATTTCAGATATTTTTCTGCATGATGTAAGATGATGACTTCTCCATTTCACTTGTTATGGTATTCAGTAACACTGCTAGAGTTTTTTTTTTAACTTTTTAAAAGGTTTTATGTATTTATTTGAGAGAGGGAGAGAGAGCACAAGTAGGAGTGGGAGAGGAATAAGCAGCCTCCGCTGTTGATCATGGAGCCTGATGCAGGGCTCTATCCCTGGACCCTGAGATCATGACCTGAGTGGAAATCAAGAGTCCATTGCTTAACTGACTGAGACACCCAGGGGCCCCAAAACTGTTAGATTTTAAAGCATCCTTGCAATAATTTATCACGATGTGTTATTCTTTTAATGCCCTATTGTGGTAAAAATTTGATATAATTTTGTTTAAGGTTTTTGCAACTTTTGCCCTAGATATCATTTACCCTATAGAGTGATTATCCAATGTTGGCCCTTCTGGGTTTAGCTTCAAGGTTATGCTCGTAGCCTCAGAAAACAAACTGAGGGGTCCCTGGGTGGTTCAGTCACCTTGAGTATTTACTTTTTTATTTTGTGTATTTTGGTGAGAACATTGAAGTTCTACTCTCATAGAATTTCAATCACACAACACACTTTATCAAGGATAGTCATTGTGTTTTACATTAGAACATTCTCAACTTTTTCAACCTCTTCCTATTGCTCCCAGTCCCCGCCAATGACTTTTTCTACTCTGTTTCAACTTAAAAAATTTTTTTTTCAAGATTCCGTGTATAAGGGATAACATGCAGTATTTGTCTTTCTCTATCTGGTTTACCTCACTTAGCATCATGCTCTCAAGGTCTATGTTGTCCCAAATAGTAGGATCTCCACCTTTCTCCTGAAAGATGAATGGTATATATATATATATATATATATATATATATATATATCTCACACTTTTCTTGTTAATAGAGAAGTTGAGAATTATTTTTATTGGAGTTTAATTAACATTCAGTGTTATATTGGTTTCAGGTGTACCATATAGTGATTCAACAATGCTACACATTACTCAGTGCTCTTCACCATAGGTGTACTCTAAATCACCTTCAACTGTTTCACCCATCCCCCCAACCCACCTCGCAACCCACAGTTTGTTCTCTGTATTTAAGGGTCATCTTTTCGTTTGCTTCTTTTTTCTTGGTTTGTTCTTTTGTTTTGTTTCTTAAATTCCACATAGAAGTGAAATTATACAGTCTTTGTCTTTGTCAGACTTATTTCACTTACCATTATACTCTTCAGGTCCGTTAATGTTGTTGCAAACCGCAAGATCTCACTCCTTTTTATGGAGGAATGAGATCCCATTGTATATATATACCACTTCTTTATCCATTCATCTATGCGTGGACACTTGGGTTGCTTCCATATCGTGGCCACTGTGAATAATGTTGCAATAAACATGGGGGTACAGAGCTCTCTTTGGTACTCTGCTTTCATTTCCTTTGGGTACATACTGGGAAGTGGGGTTGCTAGGTCCATGTGTTAGCTCTATTTAATCTTTGGGCAACCTCCACGATGTTTTCCATAGGGGCTACACCAACAGACACTCGGGTCAACAGTGCAATTTTTGCACTGCATTTCCAACTTTGAAATTAACGCTTCTGTACCAATTTTCTAATTGTTGCTAAATTGGTGTTTCTTTCGCCATCTATTTGTTTTCAAATATTGTGTGCTTTTCTTGGAATTAGCTTTTAAACGTTCTTGAGGAGATTTTCTGCTGCCATGAAGTCCAACTACTGTGGTCCCCAGAATGCAAGTTATGCAGTCATGACCTTCCACCCAACCGCGGAGGAATTTAAAGATTTCAATAAATACGTTGCTTACATGGAATCCCAGGGTGCACACCGAGCAGGCCTCGCCAAGGTGATTCCACCCAAGGAATGGAGGGCCAGGCCGGCCTATGACGACATCAGTGACATCCTAATTGCAACTCCCCTCCAGCAGGTGGTCTCCGGGCAGGCAGGTGTGTTTACTCAATACCATAAAAAGAAGAAAGCCACGACAGTGGGTGAGTACCGCCGTCTGGCAAACAGCGGGAAGTATCAGACTCCACCACACTCAGGGTTTGAGGATTTGGAGCGAAAATACTGGAAGACGCGTCTCTACGATTCTCCCATCTATGGCGCTGACATCAGCGGCTCCTTGTTCGACGAAAACACCAAAGAGTGGAACCTGGGACACCTGGGAACCATCCAGGACCTGCTGGAGCAGGAGTGCGGCGTGGTGATCGAGGGCGTGAACACCCCCTACCTGTACTTCGGCATGTGGAAGACCACGTTCGCCTGGCACACGGAGGACATGGACCTCTACAGCATCAACTACCTGCACTTCGGGGAGCCCAAGACTTGGTACGCGGTGCCCCCGGAGCATGGCCAGCGCCTGGAACGCCTGGCCACGGAGCTCTTCCCGGGCAGCGCCCGCGCCTGCGAGGCCTTCCTGCGGCACAAGGTGGCTCTCATCTCGCCCACGGTGCTCAAGGACAACGGGATCCCGTGCAGTCGGATCACGCAGGAGGCGGGCGAGTTCATGGTGACCTTCCCCTATGGCTACCACTCTGGCTTCAACCACGGCTTCAACTGCGCGGAAGCCATCAACTTCGCCACCCCGCGCTGGATCGATTACGGCAAGGTGGCCTCCCAGTGCAGCTGCGGGGAGGCCAGGGTCACCTTTTCCATGGACGCCTTCGTGCGCATCCTGCAGCCCGAGCGCTATGAGCTGTGGAAGCGCGGGCAGGACCGGGCTGCTGTGGACCACACGGAGCCCGCGGCGCCCGGCGGTCCGGAGCTGAGCGCCTGGCGGGAGGTGCGCGGCCCCGGGAGAGGCGCGTGGAGCCTGCGGCATCTGCCACCGCGCCGGGCCCCGTGGCGGGGGGCTGCTAGCTGGAGCCCCCGCCGCCGCCGCCGCCGCCGCCTGGCTCTGCGCGAGGCCTCCCCGCGCCCCTTGCCCGCCCAGAGTTCTTCCTCTGCTGCCCAGTGCGGGGCTGTCCCCGCCCGCCCCTCCGGGAAGCCCGGCCCCACCGCGCCACCGCCCACCACTCCCTGTGCCCCAGGTCCCCGGCCCTCCCCTGGCAGGTGTGGTCCTGGTCGTCGTCCTTGGGAACAGGGGGCTCAGGGGGCTCAGGGGCCTAGCCTCCAAGCCCGGGCCAAGAGGTGTGTCTTGGGGGGGGGGGCGGGGCACACAGCTCAGCACTCTGAGGCTCAGCCCTTTCCTGTGGATGGAGGCTGGGTGGACAAGCCTGCACCACTGAGCCCTGGATTCCGGTTTTATGCTCAGGCTTCTGGGTGCTCCTGTGCCCCTGATCTTCAACCCTTAGGGCCCCCATTGGATCCTGATTATGAGATGCACCCTGGCCCGTGCCTGCTGTCCCTGGACAGTATTAGAGTCAGCGTCTCTGACAGTGTTACCTCCCGCTCTTCCTGATGTCACCAGAACTCAGAAAACAGTCCCCAGGAACGCTGATGGGGACTACAGGGGACTCTGACCCTCTCTGAGGTTGTAATGATGGACCACACTTATGCCTCTATGAATCCAACGCCAGCTCTAGCTGCCGGCTGCCGGCGTCTCTTGCGTCCCTGATTCTGATCCTCTGGGATTAAAGCCAGGGGCAGCTGCGCTTTTTGAATCCCGGAATTTGTTCAGGCCTGATGGAAGATCTTCAGCCTTTGAGCTGTTGACTTTCGAAGACTTTGCCCAATATGGCTGCATCTGACTGTCAAGCCGGGGCCGTAGGCGGGCCTATCCCAGTAGAGAGGCTTTGTCTTCTAGAAAAGACAGGTTACCGAAGATGCCGCAGACTTTCTCCTGCTAGGACAGCCAGGACTTCCAGTGAGTGGCTCCCAACAGCCGTCCACAGAATGCTGTAGTACTTCTCAGGGAATCTCAGCCCACCCCTGAACACGGAAAGGTCTTTGGACTCTGCCTTGGCCTAGATGTCATGGACGCTGCTTGTTTCTGAGGTCACCCCCAGGATATCTGCCCCACAGTAATTCGGGGCAATGTTGGATGTTGCTGAGAATCTGACTGAGCCCCTTCGTCCTCATATTGCATCTGGGCCTCTAAGTCACTGATCCGGGCTGCCCCTGGGCATTGCTACAGCCACAACTGAGCCCCAGAAGCTTCTCCTGCTTTGACAGCTCTGACACACACTACTTTTCCAGCCACTGCTCAGGCTGAAACCAGAGCGCATTGAGTCTGTCAGCCAATTCCGCCTCAGGGATGTTTTTAACCTTACTGATGTTTCTTAAAGTTGTTATCTATACTGTGTATCTGCAAAGAAAGGTTAAAATCCTTAAAATAGATTTTTAAAATGTATTTAAGGGGCACGTGGGTGGCTCAGTGGGTTAAGCCTCTGCCTTCAGCTCAGGTCATGATCTCAGGGTCCTGGGATTGAGTCCCAGGTCAGGCTCTCTACTCAGCAGGGAGCCTGCTTCCCCCTCTCTCTCTGCCTGCCTCTCTGCCTACTTGTGATCTCTCTCTGTCAAAATAAATAAATAAAATTTTAAAAAATGTATTTAAAACAAGACAACAGGTCCAAAATGAAGTGTCTTGTGATAAGCCCCATGTCACAAAAGAAAGACTTAACTCTAAGTTTAAGCTCTCTTAGCAATGGAGGTTTAAACCAGCTTATAAGGAATCGCCTGGCCAGTACTGGAGGGTATCTGCCTGCTAGACTACCCCCATCCTTTTTTTTTTTTTAATTTTTAATTTTTTAAATTTTTATTTATTTGACAAAGGGAGATACAGCGAGAGAGGGAACATAAACAGGGGGAATGGGAGAGGGAAAAACTGGCTTCCCGCCGAGCAGAGGCCTGATGCAGGACCTGATTCCAGGACCCCAGGGACCATGACCCAAGCCAGAGGCAGACACCCAACTGACTGAGCCAACCTGGCGCCCTTCCCCACATCCTTTAAGTAACCCTGCTGTACCCAGCCCAATTTTTGGCCTAGTATGACTTCCTTGTTCCTGTTCTTCTCTGCCTATGAAAGTCTTTCTTCTTGGAGTTCCTATCTATCTGCTAGATTGGATGCTGCCTGATTTGAATTGATTTCTGCTCAAATAAACTCTAAAAATTTTTTACATGCCTCAGTTTTTTTACAGTCTGAACACAGAGTGATTCAGAGTAGTTAAAAAGAACAAGCAAAATGATGCCACACAAAATACAAGCAGAGAGCAGGTGTCGTGGGTCTTAATATCAGACAAGCCAGAATGGAGACTAAAAGGAACATAGAAATGTTTTTATATAACACCAATGGCTAAATTTCACCAAGTACATAGAGCCATCATGAACGTCCATGCAACTTTGACAAACTATAAATTATTCTTTAGATGAAAAGCAGATTTTAAAACAGAACAAGTTGAAAGAATCACATCAAAATCGGAGAATTTGTCACTTTATGTGATATTGTGGTTTGTAACAAGAAATAGACATTGGCCTTTATCCCCATTTCTGGCATAGAGCTCCTAAATCATTAGAATCTCATAAGAAATAAGAATGATAAAGATGTCTTTTGTTACATTAGTGATGTGATTTTTGCAATGCCTGTAGGTCACCTAAATGTGACTCACCAGAGAAACCAACCTTGTGGTTAGAGGGTTGGAACTTTCAGTCCCACATCCTTGACCTCCAGCAAGGGGATAAGAGGCTGGAGGTTGAATCAATTGTCAATGACCGATGATTTAACCAATCAGGTCTAGGTGATGAAACCACCGGTTTGGAGAGCTTCCGAGTTGGTGAATATATTGGAGTGCTGGGAGAGGGCCAGGAAGCTCTGCACCCCCTTCCCTCTACCTTGTCCTAGGCATCTTGTCTATCCAGCTGTTCCTGAGTCCTATCATTTTATTAAAAAACTGGTGACCTAGGAAATAAAATGTTTTCCGCATTCTGTGAGCTATTCTGACAAATTAATCAAGCCAAAGGAAGGGGTCAAGAGATTTTTTAGCTAGTTGGTCACAAGTTTAGGCAAGTGCTGAAGGGGAGGTGGGGAAAATGGGGGGGAAAGGCAGGGGGTACAGCAGTCTTGACACGGTAACTTGTAGCACCTGATACTATCTCCAGGTAGATAGTTTTGTTACAGGATTTGTGTCCCCTTAGTGCCCGTAGTTCTTGGTCGTGCTCCTTTAAAGAATGAAGAGTTAGACCAGGCAGAGAGTGGTAGGCAGCAAAGCAAGATTTATTGAGCAAGAGTACAAAGCTTCTGGAGAGGGAGGGGTCCCAAATGGGTTGTCTCCAGAGTTTCTAAGTTTGGGGGTTTTTATGAGCTCTTTTGCAGAACTTTCTTAAGCAATCAGGGAGTGCTGAGTCGTGCCAATCAGGGCTTTGGTCATGTAACTGTCTACTAATTGGGTTAAAGTCCATGTGCTGATGGTCCTTTTTTGCTGCCATGTGGGGGCTTATGTCTTACCTTCCCCTTACCCATGATTTTAACAAATGCTTTTGCAGTTAATTGTCTTATTTTAGGAGGTTTTACAGAAGTCATTTGTGCAAAGACTGCAAAGCAGAGTGTCAGTAGAGTCCTGTCTAAGCTGCAAAACAGGAGGTCAGTGCTGTTTTATCTCAGCTGTCCTGACTCCATATTTCCTTGCTGGGGACCTTGGCCTCAACTACCTACCTGTCCACCTGACTCCTAACAGTTTCAGAGCTGAGTTGAGTTCTTGTACAACCTGCTGGTATTCTGAGCATTGGCATTGGGGCTGGTGTGGGGAAACGGGGACACACATCACAATTGGGTGGACAGAACCCGCTTTACCTATCCTGGTGCAAAACAGAAAAAATGGACAGACATAAGGATGTCAACAACTTAAACAGCATTAACAATAGGCAGAACTTACGTACCTGGCAATAGGGAACACTCGCTTTTGTCAAGTGCCATTGGATCAATCACAAAAATTGACAATATATTAGGGTGAAAAAAAGCATCAATAATTCCAAAAACAAAGTAAGAAAAAACCCTTATCATTATTGTGTGATTATCACACAATAATCCTAGAAATTAGGGGTGCCTAGTGGCTCAGTCAGTTGGGCATCTGACTCTTGGTTTTGGCTCAGGTGGTGAGACATTAATTTCATTTCTAAAAAATTAATTTCTAGTTTTTTTGTTTTTGCTTTTTATTTTAGAAAGAGAGAGCATGTGAAAGGGGGTACAGAGGGAAAGGGAAAGAATTCTCAAGCAGATGCCCCCCCAAAATTCAAAGTTTTTTTTATTTGTTTATTTACAGCATAACAGTGTTCATTGTTTTGGCATCACACCCAGTGCTCCATGCAGTACGTGCCTTCCCTATTACCCACCACCTGGTTCCTCAACCTCCCACACACACCCGCCCCTTCAAAACCCTCTGGTTGTTTTTCAGAGTCCATAGTCTCTCATGGTTCATCTCCCCTTCCAGTTTCCCTCAACTCCCTCTCCTCTCCATCTCCCCATGTCCTCCATGTTATTTGTTATGCTCCACAAATAAGTGAGACCATATGATACTTGACTCTCTCTGCTTGACTTATTTCGCTCAGCATCATCTCTTCCAGTCCCGTCCATGTTGCTACAAAAGTTGGGTATTCATCCTTTCTGATGGAGGCATAATACTCCATTGTGTATATGGACCACATCTTCCTTATCCATTCATCCATTGAAGGGCATCTTGGTTCTTTCCACAGTTTGGTGACAGTAGCCATTGCTGCAATAAACATTGGGGTATAGATGGCCCTTCTTTTCACTACATCTGTATCTTTGGGGTAAATACCCAGCAGTGCAATTGCAGGGTCATAGGGAAGCTCTATTCTTTTTTTTTTTTTTTTTTAAAGATTTTATTTATTTATTTGACAGAGAGAAATCACAACAGAGGCAGGCAGAGAGAGAGGAAGGGAAGCAGGCTCTCCACTAAGCAGAGAGCCTGATATGAGACTCGATCCCAGGACCCTGAGATCATGACCTGAGATGAAGGCAGCGGCTTAACCCACTGAGCCACCCAGGTGCCCATGCTACATCATTCTTTTTTTTTTTTTTTTTTGACTCTTTTTTTTAAATTTTTTTTTATTTTTATTTTTTTTTAAATTTAATTAATTAATTTATTTTTATTTGCTTATTTACAGCATAACAGTGTTCATTGTTTTGGCATCACACCCAGTGCTCCATGCAGTACGTGCCCTCCCTATTACCCACCACCTGGTTCCTCAACCTCCCACCCCACCCCACCCCCTCCCACCGCCCCTTCATAACCCTCTGGTTGTTTTTCAGAGTCCATAGTCTCTCATGGTTCATCTCCCCTTCCAGTTTCCCTCAACTCCCTCTCCTCTCCATCTCCCCATGTCCTCCATGTTATTTGTTATGCTCCACAAATAAGTGAGACCATATGATACTTGACTCTCTCTGCTTGACTTATTTCGCTCAGCATAATTTCTTCCAGTCCTGTCCATGTTGCTACAAAAGTTGGGTATTCGTCCTTTCTGATGGAGGCATAATACTCCATTGTGTATATGGACCACATCTTCCTTATCCATTCATCCGTTGAAGGGCATCTTGGTTCTTTCCAGAGTTTGGCGACCGTAGCCATTGCTGCAATAAACATTGGGGTACAAATGGCCCTTCTTTTCACTACATCTGTATCTTTGGGGTAAATACCCAGCAGTGCAATTGCAGGGTCATAGGGAAGCTCTATTTTTAATTTCTTCAGGAATCTCCACACTGTTCTCCAAAGTGGCTGCACTAACTTGCATTCCCACCAACAGTGTAAGAGGGTTCCCCTTTCTCCACATCCTCTCCAACACACGTTGTTTCCTGTCTTGCTAATTTTGGCCATTCTAACTGGTGTCAGGTGGTATCTCAATGTGGTTTTAATTTGAATCTCCCTGATGGCTAGTGATGATGAACATTTTTTCATGTGTCTGATAGCCATTTGTATGTCTTCATTGGAGAAGTGTCTGTTCATATCTTCTGCCCATTTTTTGATATGATTATCTGTTTTGTGTGTGTTGAGTTTGAGAAGTTCTTTATAGATCCTGGATATCAACCTTTTGTCTGTACTGTCATTTGCAAATATCTTCTCCCATTCTGTGGGTTGCCTTTTTGTTTTGTTGACTGTTTCCTTTGCTGTGCAGAAGCTTTTGATCTTGATGAAGTCCCAAAAGTTCATTTTCGCCTTTGTTTCCTTGGCCTTTGGAGACATATCTTGAAAGAAGTTGCTGTGGCTGATATCGAAGAGGTTACTGCCTATGTTCTCCTCTAGGATTCTGATAGATTCCTGTCTCACGTTGAGGTCTTTTATCCATTTCGAGTTTATCTTTGTGTACGGTGTAAGAGAATGGTCGAGTTTCATTCTTCTACATATCGCTGTCCAGTTTTTCCAGCACCATTTATTAAAGAGACTGTCTTTTTTCCATTGAATATTTTTTCCTGTTTTGTCGAAGATTATTTCACCATAGAGTTGAGGGTCCATATCTGGGCTCTCCACTCTGTTCCACTGGTCTATGTGTCTGTTTTTATGCCAGTACCACGCTGTCTTGGTGATCACAGCTTTTTAGTAAAGCTTGAAATCGGGTAACGTGATGCCGCCAGTTTTGTTTTTGTTTTTCAACATTTCCTTAGCAATTCGGGGTCTCTTCTGATTCCATACAAATTTTAGGATTATTTGCTCCAGCTCTTTGAAAAATATCGGTGGAATTTTGATCGGAATGGCATTAAAAGTATAGATTGCTCTAGGCAGTATACACATTTTAACAATGTTTATTCTTCCAATCAAAGAGCATGGAACAGTCTTCCATCTTTTTGTGTCTTCTTCAATTTCTTTCATGAGTGTTCTGTAGTTCCTCGAGTACAGGTCCTTTACCTCTTTGGTTAGGTTTATTCCCAGGTATCTTATGGTTCTTGGTGCTATAGTAAATGGAATTGATTCTCTAATTTACCTTTCTGTATTTTCATTGTTAGTGTATAAGAAAGCCACTGATTTCTGTACATTGACTTTGTATCCTGCCATGTTACTGAATTGCTGTATGAGTTCTAGTAGTTTGGGGGTGGAGCCTTTGGGGTTTTCCATATAAAGAATCATGTCATCTGCGAAGAGAGAGAGTTTGACTTCTTCCTTGCCAATTTGGATACCTTTTATTTCTCTTTGTTGTCTGATTGCCATTGCTAGAACTTCTAATACTATGTTGAACAAGAGTGGTGAGGGTGGGCATCCTTGTCGTGTTCCTGATCTCAACGGGAAGGCTGCAAGCTTTTTCCCATTGAGGATGATATTTGCTGTGGGTCTTCCATAGATAGATTTTATGAAGTTCAGGAATGTTCCCTCTATCCCTATACTTTGAAGTGTTTTCATCAGGAACAGATGCTGGATTTTGTCAAATGCTTTTTCTGCATCAATTGAGAGGACCATGTGGTTCTTCTCTCTTCTCTTATTGATGTGTTCTATCACACTGATTGATTTGCGAATGTTGAACCAACCTTGCAACCCAGGGATGAATCCCACCTGGTCATGGTGGATAATCTTTTTTTTTTTTTTTTTTTTTTTAGGGTTTTTTTTTTCCCTTTTTATTAATTTTTTCAGCGTAACAGTATTCATTCTTTTTGCACAACACCCAGTGCTCCATGCAAAACGTGCCCTCCCCATCACCCACCACCTGTTCCCCCAACCTCCCACCCCTGACCCTTCAAAACCCTCAGGTTGTTTTTCAGAGTCCATAGTCTCTTATGGTTCGCCTCCCCTCCCCAATGTCCATAGCCCGCTCCCCCTCTCCCAATCCCACCTCCCCCCAGCAACCCCCAGTTTGTTTTGTGAGATTAAGAGTCATTTATGGTTTGTCTCCCTCCCAATCCCATCTTGAACAAGATGGGATAATCTTTTTAATGTGCTGCTGGATCCTGTTTGCTAGGATCTTGTTGAGAATCTTTGCATCCATATTCATCAGTGATATTGGTCTGAAATTCTCCTTTTTGGTAGGGTCTTTGCCTGGTTTTGGGATCAGGGTAATGCTGGCTTCATAAAAAGAGTCTGGAAGTTTTCCTTCTGCTTCAATTTTTTGGAACAGCTTCAGGAGAATTGGTGTTATTTCTTCTTTGAAAGTTTGGTAGAATTCCCCAGGGAATCCGTCAGGTCCCGGGCTCTTGTTTTTTGGGAGGTTTTTGATCACTGCTTCAATCTCGTTACTAGATATCGGTCTATTCAGGTTGTCAATTTCTTCCTGGTTCAATTTTGGGAGTTTATAGTTTTCCAGGAATGCATCCATTTCATCTAGGTTGCTTAGCTTATTGGCGTATAACTGTTGGTAATAATTTCTGATGATTGTTTCTATTTCCTTGGTGTTAGTTGTGATCTCTCCCTTTTCATTCATAATTTTATTAATTTGGGCTTTCTCTCTTTTCTTTTGGATTAGTGTGGCCAATGGTTTATCGATCTTATTGATTCTTTCAAAAAACCAGCTTCTAGTTTCATTGATATGTTCTACTGTATCTCTCGTTTCTACCTCATTGATCTCTGCTCTAATCTTGATTATTTCCCTTCTTGCATGTGGAGTTGGTTTGATTTGTTGTTGATTCTCCAGTTCTTTAAGGTGTAGAGACAGCTGGTGTATTCTGGATTTTTCAATGTTTTTGAGGGAGGCTTGGATGGCTATGTATTTCCCCCTTAGAACCGCCTTTGCTGTATCCCATAGGTTTTGGACCGAAGTGTCTTCATTCTCATTGGTTTCCATGAATTGTTTAAGTTCATCTTTGATCTCCTGGTTGATCCAAGCATTCTTAAGCAAGGTGGTCTTTAGCTTCCAGGTGTTTGAGTTCCTTCTGAACTTTTCCTTGTGATTGAGCTCCAGTTTCAAAGCATTGTGATCGGAGAATATGCAGGGAATAATGTCAGTCTTTTGGTATTGGTTGAGTCCTGCTTTGTGACCCAGTATGTAGTCTATTCTGGAGAAGGTTCCATGTGCACTTGAGAAGAATGAATATTCTGTTGTTTTAGGGTGGAATGTTCTGTATACGTCGATGAGGTCCATCTGGTCCAATGTTTCATTCAATGCTCTTATTTCTTTATTAATTTTCTGCTTCGATGATCTGTCTACTACTGAGAGAGGTGTATTAAGATCTCCTACTATTATTGTATTCGTATCAATATGACTCTTTATCTTGATTAATAGTTTTCTTATGTAATTGGGTGCTCCCATATTGGGGGCATAGATATTCACAATTGTTAGATCATCTTGGCAGATAGTCCCTTTAAGAATTATGTAGTGTCCTTCTGTATCTCTGACTACAGTCTTTACTTTAAAATCTAATTTATCTGATATGAGAATCGCTACCCCGGCCTTCTTTTGAGGCCCATTGACATGAAAGATGCTTCTCCATCCCTTCACTTTCAGTCTGGGTGTATCCTTAGGTTCAAAATGGGTCTCTTGTAGACAACATATGGATGGGTCCTGTCGTTTTATCCAATCTGCAACCCTGTGTCATTTTTTGGGTGCATTTAGGCCAATCACATTGAGAGTGATTATTGAGAGATAGGTTTTTATTGACATCGTGTTGCCTTTGAAGTCTTTCTGTCTGTAGATTGTTTCTATATTTCTGTTCAATGATATTCTTAGGATTTTTTCTCTTTTATAGGACCCCCCTTAATATTTCCTGCAGTGTCGGCTTGGTGGTTGCATAGTCTTTTAAGCCTTGCTGGTCTTGGAAACTCTTTATCTCTCCATCCATTTTAAATGTCGGTCTTGCTGGATAGAGTATTCTTGGTTGCATATTCTTCTCATTTAGTACTCTGAATATATTTTGCCAGCCCTTCTGGCTTGCCAGGTCTCTGTGGAAAGGTCTGACATTATTCTAATGGGCTTTCCTTTGTATGTAAGGAACCTCTTTGTCCTAGCTGCTTTTAAGAGGGTCTCTCTTGAAACATAATTCCTCATTCTAACTATAAGGTGTCATGAGGACTTTCGAGAATCTAAAATCTTGGGAGGAAATCTCTCTGCCTCTCGTACATGAACGTTGTTTCCATTCATGAGATTGGGAAAATTTTCATAGACAACTTCTTCCACTATATCTTCTAGACTTCTTTCTTTTTCCTCCCCTTCAGGAATTCCAATAATTCTGACATTGGAACCTTTCATGGCATCGTTTATGTCCCTGATTCTGTTTTCGTGGCTTCTGAGCTGTTTGTTCCAGGCTTCCTCCTGATCCTTTCTCTCTATCTGTTTGTCCTCCAGATCATAATTCTATCTTCTGTCTCAGTTACCCTAGCTTTTAGAGAATTTAGATTAGTTTGGAACTCATTGAGAACATTTTGAACATCATCCCTGGTGGCTTTCTGTTCTGCCCTAACATTGTGAACATCATCCCTGGTGGCTTTCAGTTCTGCCCTAATCAATTCTGTTTGGTCATCCATGGCTTTCTCCAACCTAGCTATTGCCTGTATAATTGTTAGTCTGAATTCCTTTTCTGACATATTGTCTATGTCAATAGCCATTAGCTCTGTTGCAGAAGGCCCATCCTCTGTGTTTTTCTTCTGTTGGGTATTCCTCCTCCTAGTCATTTTGGTAAGAGATGACTGAACAGATGCAGCTGGACTTATCGATTGTGGTGCCGTCAATGTGTACCCTGGAACGCTTCTGTGCAATCAGGATTCCCAAGTTTTGATCCCAGGATCAAAGTTTTAAAGCAAGCACAACATTGATAGAAAAACCTAATAAATTGCATAATGAGAGCAAATAATAGGCAAATGTTCTTTATGAACATCCATGCAAAAGCTTTAATTAAAATTAACTAAGATGAGGTAACTACATAATAAAAATAATGTAATGACTAAGTGGGGCTTATTGCAGGGAAGTAATGTTGGTTTAAAATTTAAAAAATCTGGTAATATAATTTACCTTATGAATAGTTCCAAGAATGAAAGTTATATGACCATTTTTATGGATGCTTTAAACACACCCCCACATATGAATCTACAAAAGAACAATTCCTTAAAATGAAAGTATTTTCTGTATCTAGTTAGCTATTTTATATTTGAGACATTTCTCCCAGCAATTACAATAGGATTAGAAATATAAACCAGGACAAAATATTAGAACTTTAATTGATGGAAGGGAAGTGATGAAATTAGTCATTTTTTTAAAGTAGATATGATTAAAAACCTAGAAAACCCAAGAAGGAGTATAGTTATATCTTTCTTGTTTTTGTCTCACTCTATCCTAGCAGGGTTCTGTGCTCCCATGTTTTACTTCTTGGAAGAAGAATTTAATCAAAACTTTGTTGTCCTGTGGTGCCTGGGTGGCTCAGTTAGTTCAACGTCTGCCTTTGACTCAGGTCATGATCCCAGAGTCCCAGGATCAAGCCCCACATTGGGCTCCCTGCTCATCGGGGCATCTGCTTCTCTTTCTCCCACTCCTCCTGCTCATACTCTCTCTCATTTTCTCAAATAAACAAGTAAAATCTTAAAAAAAGAAAAAACTTTGTTGTTTATCTAAAATGAGTAATGAAAGGAGAGAACCAAGACAACCAGACATTTGGAGATTTCCAATTAGATAAAAAAAATAGATACATATTCGGTATATTTTATGCAAACTGAGGGAGTAGTCAGCATTGGTTAAGGATTGTTAAAGTCAAAATTTCAGACAAGGTGAGGTCACAGGGTGACTAAGTTGGCATGAGGATAAAGATCATTTAAGAAAGGGGAGAGGTAAGCTTGTCACCTTTCACATTTTCCTTGTTTATATAGGTGGTCACCCACACACAGTCATTTCGGTTGACCCTGAACAACATGGGTTTAAACTTTGAGAGTCTATTTATATGTAGATTTGTTCTGATAAATACAGTGCGGTACTGGAAATGCATTTCTCTTCCTCTTTGATCCATCCTTCCTTCCTTCCTTCCTTCCTTCCTTCCTTTCTTATTAGAGAGAGAGTGAGAGGAGGGGACAGGAGGAAGAGGCAGAGAGAGAATCTTAAGCAGGCTCTTGGTCCAGCACTGGCTCCATCTCTTGACCTGAGCTGAAATCAAGAGTTAGAGGCTTAACTGACTGAACCCTCCAACCCCCCCCCCACTTCCTTTTGATTCTCTTATTTTCTTTAGTTTACTTTATTGTAAGAACTCAGTATATAATAAAAAGAACACAAAGTATGTGTTAATTGACTGATCAGTAAGACTTCTCATCAAGAGTAGGCTTTATGTTTGGGGAAGGCAAAAGTTATTTTCAGATTTTCAACTGTGTGTTACCTCTAACCTCCACATTGTTCAAAGGTGTACTGTATTTTAAACTTTCTGCCTTTTCCAGAACCTCCGTTTTATCACTCCTCCCATTTTTAGGCAGATGACCTTAATCCCTACTTAATAATGAAGGTTCCAGAATGATCTCGGACCTCTCTCCTTCGAACTTCGGCAACACTCTATAATAGATTCTTGAGCACGGACAATACACCAGGAACCATACCAAGCATCAAGATCAGCAGATTATTTAATACACAAAATCACCTAATGTGGTAGAGGGTATTACTAATCTCATTATACAGATGAAAAAATAAAATTACAGGAAAATTGGATAAAATGCTTAAGGTCACCATTTAGTAAATATTGGGATGAGTATTCAAATCCAATTTGTCAATTAGTGCTCATTCTGCACATGTCTTATCTCCCCATGGATATAAACAACTTCTGAGTCATTTTTGTATTCTCCATTGAACTTATATTGATACCTTAAGCATTGCAGTCACTCATTCATTTAGCTAGAGTTTTTCAACTCTCTCCTGACTAAAATTTCTCTGGATCCTTACCTTTCCACCTTTTTGTGGATTTTAATTTTAATTCTATCTTGAATTACAGTGCGGATCCATGGGATTGGATTAGGATACAGCTGATTGAATTAAAGTGTTACTGCGGGGGTGTTCCTGGAAGGATCAGTCAGTTACGTCTGTGACTCTTGATCTCGGGGTCCTGAGCTTAAGCCCCTCTTTGGGTATAGAGCTTACTTAAAATAAATAAAATAAGTAAAATATTGTTGGCTTATCACCCCATTCCTTTTCATTTTGAAAACAGCTCCAGTGAGAAAGCACTTTATGGGTCTGGGAATGTCTTATTTGAAATAGGGATTTCATATCAGTAGAAGATAGGCTATGTATTACTGTTTTTTGAGGGTTTTTTTTTTCTTGTTAAGTATGTGAAATTGATGGAAAGGGAGAACTTTCTCTTGTTAAAAGTCTAAAGCTTTTGCTTTTCAGTTGTGGAAACATTTTCTAATTTTTGCACTGGAAATCATGATAGATGGCGTTTCTATTTCTCCTGGATTAAAAATGAATACATATATATATAATTAAATTAAAAAAGTATATATATACACATTAAGTTATTGTCTCATGAATGGTTACTAGTTTTGCTATGTTGTCAGGTTAAAAGTTTAAAGTCAGGGTGAGTGGGTGGCTCAGTTGGTTAAATGTCTAACTCTTGGGTTTGGCTCAGGTTGTGATCTCAGAGTCCTGAGATCAAACACCATCTGGAGCTTTGTGTTGGGCGTGAAGCCTACTTAATTCTCTTTCTCTGTCTCTCCCTCTGCCCATTCCACCCCCATCTATCTCTCAAATAAAATAAATAAATAAAATCTTTAAAAATGTCTTAAAGACAGATTTTATCAGGCAGTCTTTATTTCATGGGAAACTGAAGGAGCAGACCAGAGTTTGACATGAAGATTTTGAAGGATATTGAGGGATTGGATGAGAAGAGTGCTCAGTGAATTCAGTTTTTGATAGAATACATAGTCAATTCATCCTGCTTCATTTTGAGGTGGCATTCAAACAGGAAAGCATATTTCTGGGTCTTGGAAAATGCTCGTGGGAGATCAGGATTTCATATTGTTGGACAATTGCCTGTCTATTCCTCCACCCTTGTTCTTTAAATCAAACAAGCATGTAAAAGAGACTAAGGCAGGAACTATTTATATTTGAAATAGAGTTTAAAATTTTTAAATCTTTACTTTTTATTTTGGTGATTAAGAACATTAAAAATTTTTTTTTTTTTTTAAAGATTTTACTCATTTATTTGACAGACAGAGATCACAAGTAGGCAGAGAGGCAAGCAGAGAGAGAGAGAGGAGGAAGCAGGCTCCCCGCGGAGCAGAGAGCCCGATGCGGGGCTCGATCCGAGGACTCTGGGATCATGACCTGGGATCATGACCTGAGCTGAAGGCAGAGGCTTTAACCCACTGAGCCACCCAGGCGCCCCAAGAACATTAAAAAATTTTTAATCAAATCTTCACACTATTAAGGAATGTGAGTTTTTGTACCTTTTCGTCTTCAGGCTTGAAAGAAATATTTTTACCCCAAATAGTTTTTTTTTTTTAGTGATATGGTAACAAACTGAGGTTTACTAGCAGTGAAAAAGAACATTTTGGAGACTGATAGGTCTGCTGACAATGGAATTATATTGGAGCTGACTGAATAAAATTATTCTTTCAATTATAACTATCTTCAATAATATTTTTTGATTGAAATGCCAGTCAAAAAATATCCCATTTCCTTTGTGCAAGAAACTGCTGAAAATAGGATTTAGTTCCTGAACGAATTGGCAGGCTGGGGGGTATTCTTATACTTTTAGTTGCTTGAAGAGTTCAAGTTAGAATGGATGGTGGTGGTTCCTGACATCTATGAGAGCCTTTAGCACTGTAGTAACCAATACTTACGTTTATACGATTGTGGGTTTCATGTGGACCTCCAGCAACTTCAGCTCTATCCAGAATAGACCTTGGGATTTAGGACTTTGATGCTTATTCATTTGAAACTACAGCACCTCAGGAACATGGCATCTAGAATATAAGCTGTACAATAACGACGGTTCGTCCAGTCACGAAAGATACTTAAATATTTCAGAAATACGTTGCTTACATGGAACACGGAGTCCAAACACAGGCACAGAACCCGTCTGGCTGAGAAATGGGAAATCAGAACGCCGGATACCGCTGCAATAGCCACTCCTGTCCAGCAGGGGGCGAGGGGGCGGGGAGCCTGTTCACTCGCTACAGGGAAAGAGAGCGCCAAGGCTGCGGGGAAGCACCGCCCCCTGGGGGGAAAGCCCAAGTATCAGCTCAGGCATAGGTGGATTATGAGGATTTGGAGCGAAAATATTTGAAGAAACGCTTATACAAAAGACCAAATTATGGCATTAAAAACCGAAGGCTTTTTATATGATCAAGTCTCTGAAAGCCGGGAACCATTCAGGACCTGTTGGAGCAGCAGTGCGGCAGCCCAGCCTGGACCTGAGCGCCTGGAGGGAGGTCGGTTCCGAATCTCCACCCACCCACCCAGCTAGGAGGCAGGGTCGTAGTCACCGTCCTCGGGAACAGGAGGCTCGGGAACAGGAGGCTCGGGAGTTGGCCGCCCGGGCCCGCGGCCAAGATGCGCACAACTCCGGACCCGGAGGCTAGTCCCGCCCCAAGACAATGCTCGGGACCTAGGCCCTGCATCTGTCTGTAAGCTAAGGCTTCCGCAGCTCAGAGTCCTTGAACGGCCCCTGGACCTTGCTTCTTCCCGTCCCTCCCAGTCCTTCCTGGTTGCCTCATTGGTGCCACCACTTAACGCCGTTAACCATCATTCCAGCTCTGGGCCAAAGTGGAGTTTGCGAAACGCTATTATGTTTCTGACGGAGCTCTCCAAAAACGCTCCTGGACGCTGTGGAATTCTGGATCCCTGGCAACTAGTAGCATAAGTTCCTGATCTCCTTTGCACCTCTGAGCTCGTGGTCAAAAAGATTAGGTTTGGCATCAACCGGGTTCAAATCCTAGCTCTGTCACTGCCTAGAAGTTATGGGAACTTGGGCAAGTTAATTCCCCCTCTCAGAGCGTCGGACTGCTGTCTGTGAAGTGGGATACTATGCCCACTTCACAGTTGCTGTGAGGATCTTACTAGCTAATGCTTTAAGCTATCTTTTAACAGTGACTGCTGTATACTACCACGTAATAAACTAACAGTAGTTAACATTTGATCTTGACTGCCTCTGTAGGGACCACCTGGGAATATGGGTTCTACATCACCTTTGGAAAAGTCTGGGTCAAAATAAGGAATATTTTAGGAGAGCACTCTTAGAATAAAAATAGAAGAGAAAGTCCAAAGGACACCTATAATTACCATCTGGGAAGGGAGCTTAAAGTCAGACGAATGACATTAAGACCAGAGCTTTGTAAGGCACTGAAAGTGTGTGAGTGTGTGTGTCTGTGTGTGTGTTTAAGTGTGTGTGTGTGTGTGTGTGTGTGTGTGTGTGTGTGTATGTGTGCGTGTTGCCTCCTTTCTGCTCTCCTGCAGCTGTAAGGAAGTCTTAGTTTTCCTGGAGCAGCAAGTAAATAGGGAGGTAGATTTTCTCTTTCTCCAGCCAGGCTTGGAGACAGAAGAATGAGATGGTGTGGCCATGAAGAGGTGGGGAGATGGGTCTTAGTCCTTGGGATGCACGGTAGACAAGAAAGGAGCCTTGGGGAAGCCTGCCTGGGTCTAGAGCGGTCTGGGAAACTTAGCGACAGCAAAGGCTCTGTGCTTTTCCTCATCAAATGCTGGCGAGGACTTTCTGAGCGGGACCTGTTTCTCTAGACATACAACCAGAACTGTGGACTGAGGCTCTGACATCTGCAAGTGGCCAGTTGGGGGGGGGGGGTCTGCCTGCCTCCTCTTTGGGCTTCTGGTGTAAGATGGGCCCCAGGACAGTGGGTAACACATCTTTGGGGTCCTGAGACTTGCCATTGGCCAGGGAGGGTAGTCAGCCCCGTGGGTGGAGAAAACTCCGTAGTGATTGGAATTACACAGGACATCGTGAGTCATGTGAGACACTTTAAAAGATATAAGTTGCTACAGTGAGGACACCAAGACGGGAATCAGAGCTGCTGGACTGGATCCTCGGCTGGCTGCTGGTGAATTAAAGTTACTGTACTGAGACCCTAGTCCTGGAGAGCATAACGCTTTCTACTCTGGCTCCCCCTGCTCGCCTCCCTTGCCCTTCTGTTTGTGCACCTGCCGGTCCCCTCAGCCCTCCCACCAGGAAATCCAGCGCCTGAGGCCCATTCAGGCTGCTTGTGACAAGTGAGCCAGGTTACCTGGGCCACTCCACATGGCATCGCTGTGACCTGATTCCAGACCTGCAGAGGCTCGCCTTCCTAACCACCTCATAGACAGCAACTCCCCAGGGTGACTTCCAGGAATCTTGGGACTCTGCTTGTCCATTACAAATGGCCTTCGGTCCTTGGTCTGGAAAATCTGAGAAGGCTGTCATGCTGGAGAGTAGTCATGAGTCTCTATTCATTCCTCCTCCTTACCTCTTTTCCTGTAGCTTCTGACTCTTCTTTTGTTGGTAAAGGAGAGACACAATCATGCCTGAGGTGGCTCTGTGTTTTCCCTCCATCCACAAACTCAGTTCATCGATATACCCGCTCTGGCTCCAGACGTGCGAAGCTGATTCTGAAGCATGACGTGTTTCCCAGTCATGGCTTTTCCCTTGCCAGCAATGACTGATAGGACAGAACCCAACTCAAAATCAGAGAATGTCATCTGGACCTGTGCTTTGCCACCTACTAGTTGGCGATCTGCAGCAAGCACTCACCGACGTGCCAACATTACAGGGTAAGAGTGTGTGCAAAGCTGTGGGATGACCTTGCCATGGGCACGTGGGAGGTGCTCAGGGCATTTGGCTGGGTATCACACACCTCGCTACCCCTAGGACAAGCACAAGGCCAAGGATGTGCTCTCCGATGCTCTCGTTCTGAGCTGCTCTGTTCTACTGCTGCTCTCATCAACATCCCCACAGGCTTACTCATGGCTTTTCTATTTCTTCTTTTCTTCTTTCTCCTTCCTTCTCTCCTTCTTTTCTTCCTTCTCCTTCCTTCTCTTTTCTCCTTCCTTCCTTCCTTCTTTATTTATTTATTTTTAGAATAGTTCACAGCAAAATGAAGCAGAAAACAGAAACTCCCACATACCCCCCTCCCAGCCTCCTCCATCAGCCTCCACACCCATGGGGCACAGTTGGTAGAATGGATGAAGCTGGGGGGTGCCTGGTGGTTCAGTTGGTTAAGCATCTGCCTTTGGCTTCGGTCATGATCTCAGGGTCCTGGGATCGAGCCCTGAGGCAGGCTCTCTGCTCATCGGGGAGTCTGCTTCTCCCTCTCTCCCTCTGTACTCTCTCTCTCTCAAATGAATAAATAAAATCTTAAAAAAAAAAAGAATTGATGACTCTGCACTAACATATCATTTTCGCCCAAAGTCCATAGTCACATTAAGGCTCATTCTTGGAAGTGTTCATTTTGTGGGGTTAGCAAATGTGTGATGACATGTGTCTACCCTTATAGACGGCATAGAGTAGTTTCACTGCCTAAAAATCCTCTGTGAGAGCACAGAGTTTCTCCCTTCCTCCTGCCAACCCCCTGGGAACCACTCGTCTCTCTACTGACCTCATGGTTTTGCCCCTTCCAGAATGTCATCTAATTGAAATCCTACAGTATATAGACTTTTCAGATTGGCTTCTTTCCCGTAGTCGTACACATTTAAGTTACCTCCGTACACATTAAGTTACCGTGTGGCTTTAGGCTCCTTTCTTTTTAGTGCCAAATAATATCCTATTGTATGAATATACCATTGTGTGTTTACCCACTCACCTGCTGAAGGACATCTTCTAAGTTTTGGCAATTATGAATAAAACTACTCTAAAGATTCACATGCAAGTTTGTGGATGGACATTTTCGGCTCATTGGGGTAAATACCAAGGATTGCAGTTGCTGGATCACATGGTAAAAGTATACTTAGTTTTTTAAGAAAATGCCCAACTGCCCTCCACTCATTCCTCTCCCTGGTAGAAAGCTTTTTTTTCCCCCCTCATGATCTACCACATATTTGTACAAGAGGTCACATTTGCTTGTTTGTGAATTTCACTCCTTGTCGTGTTTGGCCTTGTTGTAATGTTACCAAGGCAAGGTCAAGGTTTCATCCAGGCTCAAGAACCAGAAGACCCAACGTGGATTCAGACTCCTACGCCCTTGTGTTAAGTAATCTGTCAGTAAGTCTCTCCTTCCTCTGGCTTTCCACTCCCCTTCTCAGACAAGGGCAACTGTTACCACATTGCACCTGCTCTGAAGGCCGCCCACAGCTGGCTCAGACCAGTGCAAACAAAATTGTGCTAAAGAAATATTAGCTGGGGTCATTATTACTCACAAGCCCAAACTTGTGAGACGGACAGAAGAAACCGGACTTGCAGGGTTGGTGTTTGGGTCTTGGGACTCCTGTAAGATTTATTAAAATGTTTCAGTTATCAGTTTGTCAATCTGGACTCTGTATTTTTTGGCAGGATTAACCAGGACCCTGTTTCAGTCTCCGTGTGTAAATGGGGTCCTTTCCAGAGATTCAGAAAGACCTGCAGCACGATATTTATTTCCCTGGATTGTGGCTCTATATGGATTTGAAGTTGCTTCCCCACCCCCCCTCCACCCCCACAGTGTTTGGGTTACCTGTCATCCCTTGAAGTAGGAAACCACAAACAGTTGTGAAGAATTGGCCACAGAGATAAGCGGAAAGGAAACCGATCAGAGTTGGACAGAACCGGGGTGAAGAACAGCCCCTCGCTCCAGGGCCTTGGCTTTCCCGTGCTGCACGCCAGCCTCTGACCCTGAAATTCCTCACATGCCCTTGTCCCTCACTGTCTCTCACTATGGGGTGAGAGTGACACCCTTCTCGCTGTAACCCTCAGTAAGTGGCAGGGATTATAGGCTAATTCGAGGGAGGACTGGGGAGGAGCAGAGCTGAGCACTGTGGGGGAAGGGTACATTGTTGGAGGGGCGACACTACACAGACCCAACATTTGTGTTGTTGGGTTTCTGCATTTTCTTTCCACACCCCTGGTTTGCTGGCCTCCAGGTTCCCTAATGTTCAGGGTCCTCTACCAAGACCAGCTTTACTTCCAAGCCTCTAGACCTCAGAGAGCATCTTTTCTCCGTCCCATCTCTCAGAGCCTCTTCTCAAAAGATCCACATCTTGTGTGAAGAGCCCTTTTGGGGATCATTCATTCATTCATTCAGTCTGCCTGTTATTGGGCACTTACTAGGTACCAGGCACTGTTCTTGGGATCGGGTACGCAACAGTGGAAAAGGCAAATTTTCAACTCTCCTGGAGCTTAGATTCTCATTATAAAAACTGAGATACGGGGATGCCTAGGTGGCTCAGTTGGTTAAGCAGCTGTCTTCGGCTCAGGTCATGATCCCAGGGTCCTGGGATCGAGTCCTGTGTCAGTCTCCCAGCTCAGCGGGAGCCTGCTTCTCCCCCTGCTTGGGCTTGTTCTCTCTGTCTCTCTGACAAATAAGTAAATAAAATCTTAAAAATAAATAAATAAGTGATATACAGTAACACATCAAGTAGTCCTAAGTGCTATAAGGGGAAAAAAAAACCAAACAGAGCTAAGGGGTTAGAGGGTGACAAGCCTCCAGTTGATAGGGTGGCCTTTTAGGGATATGGGAAGAGACTTCGAGAGGTCTCTTGGGGCTGTGGTCTTCAAGTGTGCCATGAGGACATGGGGTATCATTATAGCTGAGGGACAACACGTGTAAACGTTGGAGGCTGAGGCGGGAGCCTCCTTAATGCTCTTACAGATCGGCAAAGGGGGTGGAGAGCAGAAGTGAGGGAGTGGGAGCCTCCGCGGGGATCAGGTTTGGGGGGCAGGCACAGAACATCTTAACTCAGTAAATGCATGCTGCTCTGGAAGACTGCCGAGTGATTATAGTGGTTGGTGTGTTAGGGAAGCTGCAGATAGAAGAGTCTGGGGACCAGAGAACCTTTGAAATCACTCATAATTCATAATTCAACTCAAACTGGTCTGTTTTTCTATAAATGCAAATCCTGAGAGCAGGAGCTCTATAGGTTTCGGTGCCCTGCTTCCACGGCGTGTGTCGGACTTGTACTGTCATTAGGGGGGACTTCAGCAGACAGAGCGGGTCCCCCGCATTCCCTCAGTTAACAGCCATTTCAGCTACTTAGGAACAACTCCGAGGAATGGCGGGCGCTCGATATTCTGGAGCTTTGCTGAGGCCCGTACGTGAGTAGTGTGAAGGAGGGAGACACCTCGCTCCTGGGGCGCCTGCAGCAGGAATTTTCTAGCAAAACAACTAGAAGGCAGACAATCAGGTGTGAGAGTTGAAGAGGCGGTAGATTTAGAGAGAGAGGCTATGCCCAGGAAAATCCCAGGTCCAGATAAGTTTACTATTCTGGAAAGCGCCAGCATTAGGAATTGGCAAAGATGTCGGGACCCATTCCCTGTGAATGTCCAAGGTCTACTGAGTAAGTTTCTCCTTCCTGAGAAACTCCTTAGGAACCACTTGGCCTAACCTTCCCTCTCTTGTGGTGGTTTCATCTTCACTGTACTTACCCATGACCCCCAGACCCTAAGAACTTTATTTTACCTTTGGTTTATCTTGTGGATTACATCAGATTCGTACACTTGGTTATTATCTCTTGGTTTTCTCTGCGTGGTGACAACTCAATGAGTGTTGTTGGTTGAATGAATACATGACTCGAAACATCCATAGAGTTGAGGAAAAGGTTAACATCATAAGAAACAGCTAAAATAAATGAACAGTCTCTAGGATAGCATTATTGCTTTCGTATTAAGTATGTTTTAAAATAAGATATCCAGTTCTCAGCTAGGGGGTTGAAATAACTCGCAGAGCCAGAGAATAAACTCTGTGTCTCATATTCCAAACACAATTCGTTCATTCATTCACTCAACAAACATTGCTAAGCACACTGGCACTGTACTAGGCGTCCAGAGAACAACATAATGCAGAGTTTGGGAGCTGCTTAGAGACACAGACAAGCACTAGTCAGTTTCTCCATGCCACAGCTTCTCCTCAGCAGCCATAACCATATTCAGGGGCTCCCCAAGCCACTGGTTTTATAGCCCCTTTGAGAGATGGAACTCTGGGGGAGTCCACAGCTTCAAGTTCAGGGCCAAAGCACTGTGGGGCTCTCAGAGCTGTTTCTATCTGTTCCTGGGCTCATGGCAGCCTTCTTGCTGGCTTTTTCTCAATGATGGCTGACAAATGGACACTTGCTACCGTTTGGGGGGAAGGAGGACTGCTCCAGACATCTCTATTCCTTTCTCACCAGTTCCGCATGGGGAAGGGAGCTGGCTTTGAGTTTCCCCCACTGGCTGTTTCACCCTGGAAAGTAAATGGGGCTTGCTGTCAGACCCCTCCCTTCCTCTGCCCATGGCATTGACATTCCTCGGCTCCTTTTGGGAGCCAAGTAATTTAAATTCCATTTCCTGTGTTCATTCTGTCTTCCCACAATCTGCCCCCCCACCCCTGGCCATGGACTGAATGTGTTCCCTCAAAATTCATAAACTGAAACCCTAATCCCCAGGATGATGATATTTGTAGGTGGGGCCTTGGAAAGTAATTAGGTCATGAGGGTAGAGCCCTCATGAACGGATTAATGCCCTCTTAAGGAAAAACCTAAGAGAGATGATTTCTCTCTCCACCATCTGAGGATATAGGAAGAAGGTGACAGTCTGGAAACCAGAAGTGAGCTCTCACCAAGAACACAGCCATGCTGGCACCCTGATCTTGGAAGTCTAGCTTCTGGAACTTTGAGAAATAAACGTTAAGACAACCAGTTTATAATATTTTGTTACAGCAGCCCAATGGGCAAAGATATCTCCCAAACTGCTTGTCTAGGGTTCACACTGGTTGTCCAGAAGAAAGGTAAAAGAAAGGGCTAAAGAGACAAGGAGACATAGTCGCCATATCGGCAGTGTGCCGAGAACACTGACTTGCAGTGGATACACGTCATTCATTTTTCCTTCCAAGAAGGCAGTCTGCAGAGTCCAGCAGATGGAGCTTTGAAGCCCAGCTCAGCCACTTATTAGCATGACCACGGACAGGTGACTGACAACTCTGAGGTGCCCTGGAGACTGCACTTACAAACTGTGACCTCGTGTCCACTTCAGCTTCCTCTTCCCGGACATGGAAATGATCATAGCAGCACCCACGATAAGACGGGTGGTGAAGATCAGATAAGTCACCACAAGTAAAACACTCAGGAGTAACCGCCTCAAAGTTAAGAACAAGCTATCCACAACTTCTTGTTGAATGTATACATTTTTAAAAAGTGTAACATCAGTATGGTGTTTGGCAAAAAAGCACACAACAGGGGCACCTGGGTGGCGCAGTCAGTTGAGCATCTGACTGTTGGTTTTGGCTCAGGTCATGATCTCCTGGGTTGTGAGATCGAGTCTGGTGACGGTGAAGGGAATCCACAGTCAATGGGGAGTCTGTTTGAGGAGTCCCTCCCTCTGCCCCCTCTCCCTGCTCGCTTGCATGCTCTCTCTCTGTCTCTAAAATAAATAATAAATCTCTATTATTTATTTTTTTTAAATTGATTTGTTTATTCTTGAGAGACAGAGAGAGTGTGAGGCAGAGGCAGAGGGAGAAGCAGGCTCCCTGAGGAGCAGGAAGCCCGACATGGGACTTGATCCCAGGACTCTGGGATCATGACCTGAGCCCAACGAGGTCATTTATGCCACTGAGTCACCCAAGCTCCCTAAAATAAATAAACTTTAAAAAAAAAAAACACACAACAAAGTCTTGCTATTACTGATGTTATTATTATTTTGTATTACTTCAATAACATTATTATTACTTTAATTTTTTTTTTTTTTTGCTATTACTAATGTTTCAGACTTGGAAGTGACAGGCCATCAGTCTCCTTGCTAAAATACTTGAAAACAGAAAGACAAAGGAAAAGGGCCGTGGTTTCCTGTCACTGAAAGCACGGTCTGGATCCAAAGTATGGACATGGCCTTTGAGCTTGGCAGAAATATGGAAGCTCAAACTCCCGCCCAGACCTATGACTCAGAATCTACATTTTTAACTAGATCCCAGGTGAGTCATGGTCAACTTTAAGGCTGAGAAGCATTGCTGGGGAGTACTGGTTCTCAACCCGTTGGTATCACATTTGAAACATACTGATGTCTGGTTGGCCTCCCCCAACCCCCCTGGTTTCCTTTTAATGGCAGGAGTACAAGATTTTGAAAGCTCCTGGGCCACGCCCATGTACAGCCAAGATGAGGACCACCCACCTAGCACTCGGTCCCTGGGGAGTTAGGCTGCAGGGCTGCATGGGAGTTTAGTTTCTTTGGCAAGTGCCAGTGAGTTCTGGTTTGTTTTCCTTCTCTTTGGGCCTGTGGAAGTAGGAAGGGACACAGAGAGGACACATTCTTCTTTCCCTGCCCCCGCCATTCCCATCTTCATTCCAGGGAACAGCACACGTGACAAGGCTCTGTTTAGGCTTCTTGGCCAACGTTTCTGTTTTTCTTTGCTGTGGGTCACGGTGTCCAGGCTGTGTTGGCTCCCACCGTCCCCTTCACTCAAGTCGCTGTGCGGATGGGGCTTGGCTTTTCAGTTGTGGGAGTTTGATTTCTTTGCAGTGGGGTTCTTCTCTCTCCATCCGTTCCTGCCACTGCCCACGGCCAGAGGCTGCTTGGTTGGCGAAAACCTGGCCAGGATCTCCTGACCTTTGACCCCTGGTGGAATATTCGCCCTGCGCCTGGGCTCACGGGAGTTATCTAAGTGAGGGTACTGTCGAGATGTTGGTGTAAGCCCGGCAGGAAGACTGAGGACTCTCCCTCGGGCCAGCCTTCTGTGGTTTTGTGGGAATGGGGGTCATGCAGTTGCCATTTTCTGAATCTTCCAGAGTAGCTGGCAACTGGCACTTTCAGGGAAAAAACATCTTCAGGTTTTTAAAATTTGGCAGCTAATTACCAAATTTAAAAGCCCTGAAGGCCAAATGAAATGTTTCTGGAGGTTAGAATTAGCCCATTGATCTCTGAGACATGCCCCCTGTTTTATTTATTTATTTTTAAAGATTTTCTTTCTTTTTTTTTTTAAGATTTTATTTATTTATTTGACAGAGAGAGATCACAAGTAGATAGAGAGGCAGGCAGAGAGAGAGAGAGAGAGGGAAGCAGGCTCCCTGCTGAGCAGAGAGCCCGATGCGGGACTCGATCCCAGGACCCTGAGATCATGACCTGAGCCCAAGGCAGTGGACCAACCCACTGAGCCACCCAGGCGCCCCATGCCCCCTGTTTTAAACAGCTGGTTTGGGTTGCAGAGATCCCACAGTCATGGTGGCAAACCTAAATGCTGTCACCCTACCTTTGGAGGTGAGATGCCTGGAGTCCTCTAAGTTGTGTGACCCAAGGTGTGTAATTCAGATGACTTGTTAGCTCAGTACACCTTCTGCACACCTTCCGTATGCCTAGCCCTAAGCACAGCTGTTTCTGACTCACCTTCTCAGACCTCTGTCCTCGTAGGGTCGCAGCACACCTCTCTGCCTGCATGGGAATTCTGCAGAGTATGTGCATTTCCCTAGGACCGCAGAACAGAAGGGAGGAGGGGAAGATTTAATCTCTCTTCCTCCATCTCTCTCCCCTGAATAACAGACGGGCCGGCAGTTGACAGAGGTCCTTGTTTTATGTTGCCATGTCTCTGCTAGTGACCGAATGTTCCTCAATGTTCTCTTTATACAAGATGATGTGACTTGTGTTTGTTGCTAATATTAGAATTGCAACAGATGCCCTCATTGTTGGGCCCTGGGTCTGTGGGGAGCAGATTAATAAAGCCAAGACAAGGCCTCAAATACCCAGGATCTTTAATAGCAGAACTTGCAAGAGCCATGGGCTCACACAGTGTTGGGCAAGGTGGAGGGGACAGCCTGTGGGTGAGCCGAGACCCAAGGCCACCTTCTAGATGTCACTGGAAGTGTAGGCAGAACTCTTGGGGGATAAGGGCAGGGACCCAAAGCATGGTTCTTGTTGCTCCTTTCCATTTTTCTCAATAAAGCCTTTTAGACAAATCAAAGGAAGGCGATGACATGCCATGAACCTCTTGAGTTTTAGCATGAGTGGGGAATTGCTTAATTACCTTAGTGGTGCCTCTGATAATCAAGGGTGATTAGATGTGATGAAATTTACTCACTGAATTGTTGGCACCTTGATCTTGGACTTCCCAGCCTCCAGAACTCTGGAAAATAAATGTTTGTTGTTTACAAGCTACCTGGTATGCGGTATGTTGTCATAGCATCCCCAACAGGCTACTGCAAATACTAGATAATATTAACATTAATAACATTAATATTAATTTAGTAATAATATTAAATTGTCTTCTTCAGTGAGACAACCAAGTCAAGCAGTTTACCGGGTATCTGGAGAGTGTGGGTCTTCTTGCTTCATTGAAGCCTCCAAGTCATGTTTGCATTATGAAGAAATGACCAAGCGCCTTGGTGATCGATGAACAGTGGAAGGAAATCCTCCTGAGAAGTTTTTTTTTTTTTAGTTTATACTTATTAAATTTAGTGTTTTCTAAATTTAATATTATTTGCTTTATTTATTTTTTTTAGAGAGAGAGAGACTGTGTGTGGGCTTGGGTGTGTCCAAGCAGTGGGGGTGCGGTGGGGGTGGGGAGGGGCAGCGGGGAAGAACCTCAAGCAGACTCCAGGCTGAGCATGGAGCCTGCTGGGTCTCAGTCTCATGATTCTGAAATCACGACCTGGGTGGATATCAAGAGTCCGACACAACCGCCCGAGCCACCCAAACACCCCTAGTATCATTTGCTTTAGAAATGTGTTTTATTGGGGTGCCTAGATGGCTCAGTTAAGTTTCAGACTCTTGATTTTGACTCAGGTCATGATTTCAGGGTCGTGAGCTTGAGCCCCCAGTGGGCTTCATACTCAGCAGGGAGTCTGCTTAAGATCCTCTCTCTCTCAGAGCGCCTGGGTGGCTCAGTCGTTAAGTGTCTGCCTTCAGCTCAGATCATGATCCCAGCATCCTGGGATCGAGCCCCACATCTAGCTCCCTTCTCCACAGGAAGCCTACTTCTCTCTCTCCCACTCCCCCTGCTTGTGTTCCCTCTCTCACTATCTCTTTGTGATAAATAAAAATCTTAAAAAAAGAGAAAAGATTCTCTCTCTCTCCCTCTGCCCTTATCCATACTTCTGAGTTCTTTATCTAAAGAAAAAGTTTTATTTTTTTCTCTTGTAAGATATTTTTCTCTGTTTAAAATATCCAAAAATAGAATAAAATAATCTTACTCATCCCATCATGCAGAGACAATTAGTGAATTCTCAGTCTTTTATTTTTTTTTAATTTTTTAAATTTTTTTAATTTTATTTATTTTTTTCAGCGTAACAGTATTCATTGTTTTTGCACAACACCCAGTGCTCCATGCAAAACGTGCCCTCCCTATTACCCACCACCTGTTCCCCCAACCTCCCACCCCTGACCCTTCAAAACCCTCAGGTTGTTTTTCAGAGTCCATAGTCTCTTATGGTTCGCCTCCCCTCCCCAATGTCCATAGCCCCCTCCCCCTCTCCCAATCCCACCTCCCCCCAGCAAACCCCAGTTTGTTTTGTGAGATTAAGAGTCATTTATGGTTTGTCTCCCTCCCAATCCCATCTTGTTTCATTTATTCTTCTCCTATCCCCCTAACCCCCCATGTTGCTTCTCCATGTCCTCATATCAGGGAGATCATATGTCAGTCTTTTATTTTTTGCATACGTTCACACAGTGTGAAAAGCTTCTGCTCATCAAAGGAAACCACCAACAAAACTAAAAGACAAGCTACTGAATAGGAGAAGATATTTACGAATGACACATCCGGTAGAAGGTTAGTATCCAAAAGGTATAAAGAACTTATGCAACTCAACACCAAAAGAAACAAAATAATCCAATTAAAACATGAGCAGAAGACATGAACAGACATTTCTCCTAAGATGGCCAACAGACACATGAAAAGATGCTCAACATCACTCGTCATTGAAAATCAAAACCACACGAGATGTCACTTCACACCTGTCAGAATGACTAAAATCAAAACCACAAGAAACAGTGTCAGCAAAGATGTAGAGGAAAAGGAACTCTTGTGCCCTGTTGGTGGGAATGCAAACTGGAGCAGCCACTGTGGAAGACAGTACGGAGGTTCCTCAAAAAACTAAAAATTGAATTATCATATGAACCAGTAATCACACTACTGGGTATTTACCCCCCAAAAATACAAAAACCCTGATTTGAATGGATATAAGCAGCCTGTGTTTACTGCAGCATTATTTACAATACCCAAATAATGAAAGCAGCCCAACTGTCCAATAGATGAACAGATAAAGATGTGGAGATAAATACAATGGAATATTATTCAGCCACAAAAAAAGAATGGAATCTGGCCATTTGCAACAACATGGATGGAGCTAGAGAGTATGATGTTCAGTAAAATCAGTCAGTCAGAGAAAGGTAAATACCATATGATTTCATTCATATATGGAATTTAAAAAACAAACCAAATAAAGGCGGGGGGAAGGCAAACCACGAAAGAGTCTTAACTACAGAGAACAGACAAGTGGTTATGGTGGGGGGGATGGGTGAAACCGGTGTAGGGGATTAAGAGCACACTTGTGGTGATGAGCACAGTGTGATGTATGGAATCATTGAATCCCTGTATTGTACATCTGAAAGTAATGTAACACTGTATACTAACTACACTGGAATAATAAAAAAAAAAAGAAACTTTCCAGGAAAAAAAGGAAACTGAAGTTCCAGCAACATGTTTATAATAGAAAAATTAGAAAACTAGAATAAACAATTATATGCATGGCATGATCACACTGTGTGAACGTATGCAAAAAATAAAAGACTGACATATGATCTCCCTGATATGAGGACATGGAGAAGCAACATGGGGGGTTAGGGGGATAGGAGAAGAATAAATGAAACAAGATGGGATTGGGAGGGAGACAAACCATAAATGACTCTTAATCTCACAAAACAAACTGGGGTTTGCTGGGGGGAGGTGGGATTGGGAGAGGGGGAGGGGGCTATGGACATTGGGGAGGGGAGGCGAACCATAAGAGACTATGGACTCTGAAAAACAACCTGAGGGTTTTGAAGGGTCAGGGGTGGGAGGTTGGGGGAACAGGTGGTGGGTAATAGGGAGGGGTGCCACCTTATTAACCCATTCAGGGTATCCATGTCTCAGCAGCTCTCAGATATGTACTTTCCGAGATCTTGCTAAGACACAGGATGGATATCAGGTGTATCCTCCAACCGCACACCAGGTGTTAAGAGCAGTTTCTCTCCTTCCTGGCAAGTCATGCCATGATCTGCCATTGCGAACATGGACAAATGTTTTAAAATGAGCTATACTGATTGGCTCTGATGAAGTCAGGAGCTATATTTATATTTTGTATCTATAATCTGTTAAATACTTATATAGTATTTTCTTTTTTTGCTATGCACTTTTCTAAGCTCTATTTTGTATCCTGATTTTCATCACATCTAAAACAAGGCTGACGATAAGAGGCACCGTTATTTCACATAGCCCTGTGACAATTAAACTCTGCCACATTGTCAATTGTAAAACGCACCTCAACTTCAGAAATGTTCAGTGTGAAAATGCATGCCTTACACTCAAGGAAACAGGGTGCATTCATGCATTTAACAATTAACACTAGGAAGCAGGTGCTGTCATCGTCCTCATTTAGAGACGAGAAGCTCGAGGCACAGAGAGGTTCAACAAGTTGCCGAGGATCGCAAAGCCAGGAAGAGGATCCAGCATAGGAACCCAGACAGTGTCACTCCAGAGTCCAAGCTCATAACCTCTACACCCTTCTCCCTATAGATATGGAAAGCCAAAAAAAGTTGCGAAAAGATCTGTTTTTATTTCATACATTTTTATTGAGGTATGTCAGAGAAATTATTTTCAATATTTGTCCATTGGTGGGGTTCAAAGTTATTCTTCCTGCCTGAGTAATCCTTTAATGTCTGGAAAATATCAAGAAGGCCATTAAATGATCCAGAAAATTCTGGATGATTCAACAGTTCCATGACCCAGCAGTTCCATGAGCCAGGTACAAGGTATTGGAGAAACAGTGCATGTGCACATATGGAGGCTTCTTCTTCTTCTTCTTTAAAGATTTATTTACTTGAGAGAGAGAGAGAGCGTGCAAGCTAGAGAGAACACAAGTGGGGTGGAGGGGGGAGGGGCGAAGGGCGAAATAAGCTGTCTTCCAGGAGGGGACTGAACCCAGCAACAGATGCTTAACTGACCAAGCCTCCCAGGCACCCCATGGATGTTGTTTCTATGAGAACAGAAGTTGTCTAATTATTACTTGTAAACATCATCCAAAGTTTAGCTTTGCTGGGAAGAAGACAGCTCTGCCACCAGTCTAGGTAAGCATGACTTAGCCCCCTGCTGATGTGGGTGCCAACAGCCATTATGATTCAGAGGACTTCTGCCCTCATTGGAGTGGTGAGCCAGGCCTGCTTTCTCCACTTTAGTCATCATTAGGGAAATAAATCAGACACTCTAACCCAAAGAGGAGCTACTTCTCAGCCTCCTCACCACTCCAGTGATCCAAAGGAGGTTAACTTCTTCATTAGTTGTCAATTTTGTACAAGTGCTAAATGATCCCCTGAGAGAAGAGCCAGAGATGTTGGCTAGAAATGAATTATTGTGGTAGTTTGTGAGCCATTGTTTCAACATGTCTCATCATGAAGTGTGATTTTCCGCTGTATGCATTATCTTTCGAGAACTTCTCCCCGGATTAGCCTTCTGGCCCCTCATAGCGAATCACACTTCCCCCACTGTCTTGTAATTGCTTATCTGTCTTCCGGGTCTATTTAAGTTCTATTCTGCTAAGGCTGGCATGGCTCAGTCTTGCACTAGAATGAAGTCCATTCCAGAAAGTTCCCAGTATTGCCTTTTCTGGTCTGAGGCAGAGCAGGTACGCAGGATCCATTACCTTCTGCTTTCTATCCTGATTACCTGGACAGCCTTCAAGGTGCTAGCGTTGAGTGCCACGAGAGCGGAGACCAGATCTGACTTTGCTCTCCCTGCATACTTGACAGTTAGCACAATGGCTGACTCATGGTAGATGTTTGAACAACATTTGAAAATGAGGGGTGTCTGGGTGACTCAGATGGCTAAGCTTCTGCCTTCAGCTCAGGTCATGATCTCCAGGTCCTGGGATTGAGCTCCATGTCTGGCTCCCAGCTCAGCAAGGAGTCTGCTTCCCCCTCTCCCTCTGTCTTTCCACCTGCTTGTGCTCTCTCTGTCTCTCTATCTCTCCCTTCTGAATAAATAAAATCTTTAAAAAAAAAGAAAAAATAAAAGCACTTGAAAATGAATGAACTAGAGCAATGAGAATACAAATAAAACTTCATGGAGGAAGGGTTTTTTTTTTTTCCCTTTCATTCATTGATTTACTCACTCACTGCACTGAATCCCTATGACAGGAACTATGTGAATTTCTAAGGGGGGGAGATAATAGTTAGATACATGGGATATACTGGGCTTGGCAGGCAGGATAACATGGGACCCTTACCTCAGTTATGAGATGGGGGATGAGGGGGCTGGAGGGGGAAGGGCAAGCTTGTCAGGAAGGTGGGTGATTTGTGGAACTAATGTTCAACCAGATCATTGTGGGGGGGGGGTGGCTAAATGAAAGGGGTGCAGGAGGAAATGCGTGAGTGGTGAGGATTCCAGACCAGCAGAAGTCCTTTACGATGCAAAGTCTCAGGCACAAGAGAGAGCATTATCATCTGAGGAACTGCAAAGACTGAATGCTGCTTAGCAGTATTCTAGAGCAGGGGGTGTCGGTGGAAGACTAGAGCTGAGGAATCAGGAGGGCCAGATCTCAGTGGTCATGGGGTCAAGCAGGGAGTCTGGGTGCATCCTCAGGCAGGTCTCCACTTGAACAGCTGTTAAGAGTTGAGTGACATCATCAGATTTATTTTAGGAAGTCACTCCAGCTGGAGAATGGATTGGAGGGGATGTAAGGATAAAAATTGGGTGTGAGACTAAAAATTGGGTGGCTTGGTCTAAGGTGGTATGGTAAGGTAATGGGGGGGAATGTGGGGGATGAATTGTCATCAAAGCACGGAGGTGTGGACAGGGGTGTGATGTCTCTAGTTTGCCTCCCGATTTCAAACAAACTAGGGGAAATACCAACCAGCTGGCAGAAGTGTAAGTAGAATGTCATTTTATCTCACACCAGCCATCAGTTTTCCTATTCAGGCCTTTGCTGAAGGCTATCTACTGATGTTCCACTGAGGCGGGGTATGAGTGCAGAAGCGCAAGGGGGTCTGGTTTGAAATCCCCTTCCCTGTGAGAAGAGAGTCAGTGGAAAAGAGGGACTAGGCGCCATCAAATGGGGAGAGAGCCCTGATCTGTGGCTGCACTTGGGGACAGCAGATAAAGACACAGCTGGCTAACGATGGCGGTGGCCATAATGAGCAGTCAGCAAAAGCTTTAGTTAGATCCAGCCGCTGCCACCCTGTAGTTTGTTCCAGATTCTTGGGGGTGAGGACGTGTGTAATTTACAAAAGTCAGCTCAATCTTAGAATAAAATGTTACCTTTGGAAGGAAAGCAAATAGACTGGAAGGGGTCAGTTTCCCAAAGTTCCATATTCCGTTTTTTTTTTTTTTTTAAAGATTTCATGTATTTATTTGACAGACAGAGATCACAAGTAGGCAGAGAGGCAGGCAGAGAGAGGGTGTGAGAAGCAGGCTCCCCGCCGAGCAGAGAGCCTGATCCCAGGACCCCGGGACCACGACCTGAGCCAAAGGCAGAGGCCCAACCCACCGAGCCACCCAGGCGCCCCCACATTCCGTTTTTAATTATTCCTTTAATAGCACGCTTCTTTGATTAATGAGAAGGTTTCCCTTCTCAACAAGGCAGTTGTCGACATGCCCCAGGGGCCCTGTTCAGGCTTTACCCCCGCGCCCAACCTCAGGGGGCGTGAAGGCACTCAGCGGTGAGGCAAACAATGAATCAAATAAACACATCAGCCGAGGATGTCCGCTGGTGTCCCTTCTTGATTTTGGTTTTGTTTCTCAGCCTAGCACCAAGCAAACCACAGCAGGGCTCTCCTGACTGCCTAGGTTAGGAACTTCCTACAACAGGATTTCTCAGTTAGAAGTTCTGGGCTTCTGACCGCTAAAATGACATCAAAGCTCTACGTGTGCGCCCGGTGGAGCCTTTCGCTTTTCAGTGGATTTCAGAGTTGGGGGGCGGTCCTCTTTTCCCAGCCGCTCCAAAGAGCCACAGTTCCGCGCGCATCCCCCGCCGCGCCTCAGCATCCCTGACCACTCGTGGCGCGCGAAGGCTCCAGAGGCTTCCGGGCGCCCCGCCCAGGGGACGGTCCCCTCCCAGCCCCTCGGATCAGGCCCACCCGACTCGGGCACCCCACCCTTGGGGCGCATCCCCGCGGCCTGCAGAGGCGAGGCGGCGGGCGGGCAGGCCGACCGGGGTGGGGTCGGGTGGGGGAGTCCGGGACGCCGCCGCCGCACCCGCGAGCCCCGGCCCCCAGGCCTCCGCGGCCATCTTCCGCGCGGGCGGGTGGGAGGCGCGGCCTCGCGCCCCGGCCCGCCCCCCGCCTCCCGGCCGCCCAGCCTGGCCCGGCCCGGCCGAGCGCTCGCCCAGCCGCGCCGCGCCCGGGTCCAGACTTCCCCTCGCGCCCGGCCCGCACAGCCCGCGCGCCCCCGCACCCGGCCGGCAGCCGCTCGGACCCCGCCGTGCCCGCAGAGGCCGCCATGCGGCCCGCGCGCTGGCTCGCGCTGGGCAGCCTCCTCGCCCTGGCCGGGCTGCTGGAAGGCCGACTCGTGGGCGAGGAGGAAGCAGGCTTCGGCGAATGCGACCGGTTCTTCTACGCTGGGACCCCGCCTGCGGGGCTGGCGGCCGAGGCCCACGTGAAGGTCTGTCAGCGCTTCGAGGGCGCCGAGCGCTTCGCCACCCTGTACAGCCGCCGGGACCGCATCCCCGTGTACTCGGCGTTCCGCGCCGCGCGTCCCGCGGCTGCCGGCGCCGAGCCCCGCTGGCTGGTGGAGCCGCAGGTGAGCGAGCCGTGCCCGAGGTCGGGCGCGGGGCTGTGGCCCCGAGATGGGGGCGCGCTGGGCCGCCGCCGCGAGGGCGCGGGCGGGGAAAGGAAGCTCCGGCGACTTCGGGGCCGGGTCAGGAACCCCGGGTCTCCGAGCCACCCTGCCGCACCTCCTGTCTGAGCCGCAGCCAGGGCTTGGCGATCCGCGAGCCTTCGCTTCAGCCGCAGGGGCCCCCACCGTCCCCAGTGGGAGGGGGTTCTCCCCTGCCTTTCGGGGTAGACGTCGGTAGTGTCTCCTCATTTCCCGACGGGTGAGGGCCGTGAGACCGACAGTTCAGATCAGCGGAAAGCCTCCTCTAGGAGCCCACAGGCCGTGGCGCAGGGCCTCGCCACAGTTTTTTGCGCCCGGGTAGGCGGGTGGGTGGGCGCTTTCATGCCCATTTTGCAGAAGAGGAGATCAAGGCCCAGGGAGTGAAGAGACCTGTGGAAGTCCACCCAGCTGGTAAGATGGGTCAGGTGTTTGGGCTTAGAAGTTTACCTCCCTTTCTACTGCAGAAAAGCTGCTCTTCTGCTGAGGCCACCTGAGCCTGAAGACCCCTTGTGCACAGGACGTGGAGTAACTCCGACCTGTGGTTCTGCTGAGTTAGGACAATTAAGGTACATAGTTTAGAAATGCCATGGCATAGTTACAGATGGTAGGGAGACTATCTTCAGTTAGTGGGAAGGGCAAACTAGTTTTGCCTGACTCTTCATATCTGTATTATCAGACCACTTGGAAACCGTGTCGTGAGTGTTCTGAACTGGCTGGGGAGGGTGACTCGACACTGCAGAAGGTTCCCAGAGGCCCTGCTGAACCTGCCTTAACACATCCTGCCTCTGCTTAGCTAGCCCCCTTCGCACACCCAGCCAAGCTCCCTTCTGGTAGGTTCTCCGTTCTTCACCCACCTTCCACTATTTCCTGTACTGGCCCAGCCACCCAGGCCTCCCTGGCAGGGGGCAGAGCTCCTCTCTGAGCCCACCCATCCCTGATGGCCACAGCTGGCCGAAACCACTCAGGGGAACAGACTACGGCTTTCAGGGGCTTCATTCAGAGCCCTGGGCGGTAATCCCTGTAATGTTGTCTAGATAGTTCTAGCCCTGAGAGCTTGGCCAGGACTCATTCCATCTTGCACGTCAGTCTTCTTCCCTTCCTGTCCGCATCCAATCCATAGCCCTCACCTTGATGTCAGGACCTAGGAGATCAGGCATGTGTGAAAATGCCAATGTAAATTGCACACACGTAAGACATAAATTAATCTGCCATAGTTTGCCCCCAGCTTCACGCTCTCTCCCTATCCCCCAATTCATTATGCCTCACGACTGTGGGCCTCTCACGAAAAGGTTGACCTAAACCTTTCTCCTTGAGGATCTCCTGCACGGTTCGAGGAGACAGAACATACATGTGAGGAAGACACGGGAATGTGCGCTGAATTTCAGTTGAATTCGGAGCACATTTAGTAATCACCTGCTGGGTGCCAGGAACTTAGGGTACCAGGAGAACAGGGGGTGACTCTTGGGCTCTAAGGCTTCCTGGTGTGCAGGTGAAAAACCCTGCTGGTTGGAGAGTGGCAAAACAACTGGTTAGAGCCACCCATCTGGGTTCGAGAATGTTTCTGTATTGACTAGCTGTAAAACTGGGCAGGTTATCTCGGAGCTAATAACAGGGTGACCTTGAGGATTTAAATGAGTGGCTATATAAAGGTCTCTGAGAGATGCCTGGCACATAAGTACTAGTGTTATTAGGACCTAACAAAGCCCATACTTTAATAAAGGTAAACAAAGTCCTATTAGATTTCATCTCTCTTGGAGGTGAGAGGGGAAAGCCTTAGGACCAGGATGACATTTGTGCTGTGGCTGGAGGAGGAGGCAGAGTTCAGGAGACAAAGAGCAAGAGGATGGTCCAAGCCTCCTGGTGCTTTGGAGGGAACAGCAAAAGGGAGAAATGCACATTCAGGGATTAGTGTGTGGGGAGTGGTTGGAGCCACTAAACTAGTAGAAGTAGGTAGGTGACGGTCTGCTCAGGTGTTCCCAATAGAGGGGAATAATGGAAGGAAGAGGGCAGGTGTGAAGGAATCCTCAAGGTTTAGTGAGGCAGAGCCATCGGCGCAATTCCAGAAAGAGTTGGAGCAAGTTGGGGGGCAGAACCAAGTCACAGAGGCAGAGGAGATCCTGGGCCCCTGGGGGGCAGGAAATGAGGACTGGCACTGGGGAGGTAAAAGAGGATGGGCAAGGAGGGGGGACAGGGTCCAAATGGCAGCTTGAGAGAGGAGATGAACAGTGATCTGGAAGAGGACAGGAGGCCATTGAGTTCCTGGCTGGGGAGGTCAGAATGGTGGTAGTGGCCTATGCTTTTCCCTGTACGATGGGCTCCTGACCCCTCCTTCCTTCCCTGTCCCACTATCTGGACCTCCCCCCCCCCCCCCCGCCCCCAGCCTCAGTCAGGAGCCAGATGGTATCAGGAGGGAGGGAAGGAAGAAGGGGGGGAGAAAAAGCTGCAAGATGAGATGCAGGCAGGCTCTGGAGCACACTGCAGCAAACCTGACCTTTCCCTGCCCCACTCCACCCCCCCCGCCCCACCCCCTGGCCTGGATCCCGGGACCTGCCTTCCAGCCAAGGTCCCCACTGCAGAAGGATGCTCAAGGCTCACTGTGAACTTCTGGCTGCTTCAGAGCACTTTGTAATGCTGAGCTGCCTGGTGCCCACATCCACTTTCTCTGAAGTCAGCTTTACTGAGAGGCCCAGCAGACGGGGGAGGAAGAGGTGGGAGGCTGAAGGAGCTCCGTGCCTGCCTTGAGTGATGAGTCAGGAAGGGCTCTGCTGGCCCCCGGGGGGCTCCCACAACCCAATTCAGCAGCTTTCACAGCTGTCCCGTTTCCCTTGGGGAAAAAAAAACCCAAAATTGAAAATCGGAGAGACTTCATTACTCTTGAGCCTAAAATCTCTAAGGTGTTGGCTGTCCGACACCTGCCAGACCAAGGAGGATGCAGTTTACAAGGCTCTCCATGTCCTGGCTCCTGGCTCCAGCTCCAGCCTTGGTTCTCACTCCTCCCCACCCTCTCATTTTCTGTTCTAGCGTGATCCAGCCGCCTGGCATGCCCCTCAGAAACTGTACTGCTTGTCACTTCTACTTCTGTCCTCATGCTCATTCCTTTTGCCCCGAATCCCCTTTCTGTACTGTCCTATCTTGCCCTCACTTCTTCCCCTCCTCCGTCCTTTAAGACTGCCGAAGTATCCTCTCTTCTAGAAGGAGTTGCCCACCTGACTTAGCTCCACTGCTCAGGACTCTGATAATTTCTCTTTTTTGTGTTCCCCACATTGTTTTTCTTTTTAAAGACTAATTTATCATAAAGAGAGGGAGAGGGTGAGGGTGCATGAACAGGGGGGAGTGGCAGGCAGAGGGAGAAGCGGGCTCCCCACCGAGCGAGGAGCCCAATGCAGGGCTTGAGCCCAGGACCGAGCCCCACGTTGGGCTCCCTGCTCAGCGAGGAGTCTGCTTCTCCTTCTCTCTTCGCACCTCCCCCCTGCTCATGCTCTCACTCTCTATGTCAAACAAATAAATAAAATCTTAAGAAATAAATAATAAGTAAATAAATAGAGAATGCAGGAAAAGGCAAAAAAGGTGAGAAAATATTCCCCCCATTAGCATGGTGGAGATGCCTTAAAAAGTTTCTAGTCAAGACTTGAGAGACTTAAGAACTGCTCTTTTGTATGGGGAGCCCCAGACCTTTTCATCTCTCAGTTCCTTTCCATTTAATGAAGCAATTTTGGAGAAGGTATCAGTGATGCCTTATCAACGTGCAGTGTCCGTTCATGCTGGAGGCCGTCATATATGACTACCATTTTATCAAGATGAACACTGGATGGATCTGGCTTTGTATTCGGCTTACATTTATTTAATCTCACAAAAATTATCTGAGGTAGATTTCATTGTAGAGATGAGGAAATGGGCTCAGAGGGGTTAAGCAATGAGCCCAGGGTCCCACAGCTTGGATTTGAACTCATGATTATGTGCTCTCAGTCCAGTGCTCTTTGCATATATCACTTTGACCTCATAGTCGAGCCACCGCATTAATGGCCATAGGTTATTAATTCTCATCTTGTATGTGGGGTCTTAATTTCCACTCTATTGCTCATTTCAATAGTGAGCAGGACAAGTGGGAGAAGAAATCTGGCCTCGTACTTACAAGGTTTAGGTGTAAGTGGCTCTGGAGTGAAGGGTAGATTCTGGTTAGCTACAAGAGCATTGTCCTAAAGGGCCCAGTGAGGCCATATTTCAGATCTCAGTAAATGCCTGAGAACAGTGATTACAATTTAGAACCTTGATTACATTCTGGATCTTTAATTTCTGTCAGTGGCTTCTCACCTACACATACCCTGAAACTGTCACACAGGCCTTTATTCTAATATCAGTCCCTTTTCCATTGTGTCAGAGAACAGATACATAGAAGACATCATATACTTGAATCCCTATGCAGCAAACAGGAGAATTCTGATACAGACTTTCTAGTTTGAATCCAGCCTTGAATCCAGACTTCCTGCTCTGCTGCTTATTGGCTATGTGACCTTAAATTCTTCGAGTCCTGTTTTTCTGATCTCATTAGAAGCAGCAACAGTGTTTAACTTCCTAGAGTGTTTGTGACACATGACCAGAATAACACACATGAACCTATAGCACAGTACCTGGAATATGGTGAGGTCTTAGGAAATAGAAATGCGTCTGTTTTACTAAGGTCTTACTTAGAGAGAGAGTGCAGGGGGTTGGGGGGCAGAGGGAGGGAGAGAATCCCAGGCAGGCTCCACACCCAGTGCAGAGCCTGACTTGATCTGAGCTTAAATCAAGAGTCTGATGCTTAACCGACTGAGCCACATGGGCACCCTGTTGTTATTACAGTAAAAAAAAAAAAAAAATTACATAAGTTGTACATCCAATACCGACCTTGAACTCACAATCCTGAGATCAAGAGTCGCACGCTTGGCTGACTGAGTCGGCTCCCCTTTTTATTTTATTATATAAAAATATAATAATATAATAGTAAAAATAATATATATAAAATGATGATATAAATAATAATAAAAATATAATAATTTTAATATATAAAATATATTTATTTTTATATTTTTAAGTAAGCTCCACGCCCAGTGTAGGGCTTAAACCCACGACCCCGAGATCAAGAGTCACGTGCTATAAAACGTGTAAGACCTACACAAATACACACACACAAATGAAACGTTGGATAAGCAGGTGACTCTTAAAATTCTACAACTCTCTTAAAACATAAACCCTCCATCTGTACCCTCTCAAACACCAGGCTTGTATTTCACATCATACAAGGGTTTAGAAAGAGCTTTGGTGAGAGATTGAATGGCTAGATGGATGAATGAATGATTGAGGTGATTGAAAGAACAAAAATAAAATTGGTGCCAGAAACACCTCCACCCTCCCTGTCCTGAGTCACCAAGAGGTGTGTTGTCACAAAACAGACAGTGAACAATGCATTGCAGTCTGCAGCGCTGACTCTGGGCAAGCTGGGAAGCGGCTGACTCAAAGGGATGATTCCAGAGTCAGTCACTCACAACTCCTTCCTTCCTTGGGTGCACATAGCAAAAGCACGAGTCACCTCGACTCTTTTTCCTTGCATTTTTCTCCTCTTCTGCCTTTTTCTATCTCTTGGAATTCAGTGTTTCTGTTGGATTCGTGCTCATTCTCAGAAGCAGGATAAGGGCCTTGCCCTACATTGGCAGAACATCTCCAGGCCCTTTTGGCCCCAAACAGTTCAGTAGTGACATCTCTGGGCACCATTCTTTCAGTTCAGACTGAAATTCGGACAGTCCAGGAAAGGAGCTGGCATTTACCGATTTCCTCACTGTGGACAAGGGTCTTCGCAAATTAACTCATTCCTATAACTAGATGCTGGGACCCATGTTTGAGAGTTTAGGACACTGAGCTTTGGCGTGGTGAAGCCACTTACCCACGGTCCCACAGCTGCTGGATGCAGAGTCTGGATAGGAGGTCATGGCTGCCTGGTTCCCAAGTTCCTCGTGTCCTTCCTACTTGAGCATGAGGTATTCCAGCAACAGCTTTTGTGTTTTCTCTCCAGATTCCAAATTGACTGACTAGGGTTGTTCGCTTATTTTTATTTTACTGAATTCATCTAGTTCTTTGGATGATTTGTGGCTTTGCTTTGGAACTTTCCCTGAATAAAGAGTTTATTCTTCAAGTTTCAGATTTCTCTTCCTTTTAAACGGTCAGTGAAACTTATAAAGTACAAGAGAGAATATGAGAAAATAAATCCTCCCAATCGCCAGGAGCTTGTGCTTCCTGTGATCTGGTCTTACGCCTAGAATTGCCGTTGGATTGAGAATGTGGTCCCCCTTCATCCCCCTTCAAGTCGTAGATCACGTCTCGGGAGTGGCCGCGTAACTGATCGGCCCCATGGAACGCGGCATCTATGGCAGCCATAATTTGTTGCCTGCTGATGTATCTCCTTGGCCACTGATAGGAAGGAGGAATAAAAGAGAAACCGACTCATGGTATGAACCAAAAATAGAAGCAGTATTAGTATTCTGGTCAGCTTCTGTTGACCCAGTGCCGGACAGCGTATGGCTCCCTCCGAAGAGGTCAAGTTGAGGACATCTTATACTTTGAATCAAGATAAAAAATATGGGTACATTTCACATTGCCGAGTAAACAGGTGGCTGAAATTGTGTTTGACAATAAAGGTTAAATTACATGTTCCAATCGACTCGGACCTTAATTTTAGGCATGATTGGTTTTGAGTTTCGGTTGGCAGGAATGCCTAATGCTTTAACAAGGCCCTCGGCCCTGGCCTTCTTAGGGAATTAGGAACTAATTTAGGGAATTAGTTAATTCCCTAAATCAACAAATATTTATTAGAGCATCTGCCATGTGTCAGGCACCGTTCTTGGCCCTGGGAACAGAGCAGTGAATCAGAGACAAAAATACCTTCTCTCGTGGAGCTTACTATCTGATAGAGGACACAGGTGATAAAATAAATAAAAGACATAACAAATTAAATAGTGAAAGTACTAAGAAGAAAAATAAAGCAAGGCAGGAGGATATGAGCTACAGGGAAAAGGTGATGTTTTCTGTTTTTTTTTTTAAGATTTTATTTATTTATTTGACAGACAGAGATCACAAGTAGGCAGAGAAGCAGGCAGAGAGAGAGGGAGAAGCAGGCTCCCCGCTGAGCAGAGAGTCCAATGTGGGGCTCGATCCCAGGACCCTGGGATCATGACCTGAGCCGAAGGCAGAGGCTTTAACCCACTGAGCCACCCAGGCACCCCAAAGGTGATGTTTTCAAAGGGTTTTCAGGGAAGGCATCATTGTGGAGGTGATTTTGGGTACAAGTCTGAAGGAAGGGACAAAGCCAGTCATGCAGGTACCTGGGGGTTGGATGTTCCAGGCAGCAAGAACAGTAAGTGAAAAGGCCCTGAGGCAGGAGTGTTCCTCATGTTTGACAAAGAGGCCAATAGGGCAAGAGAAAGATTCATGAGGAATGTAGTGGGAGATGAGGTCTGGGAGGTGGGGTGGGAGATGGCAGACCATGTAGGACTCCTGGGCTGTTTGTAAGGAACTTGGCTTTTACCCGTGTGAGATGGGATGCCACTGTGCCAACTTTGAGCAGGGGGTTTTGACGTGCTCTGACTTAAATTTTAATGGGATCATCTTGGCAGCTGCATTCAGAACAGGCTGTGTGGGTTCAAAGGCAGAAGCAGAGAGGCCAGATGGGAGCTTTCAATAATCTGGCAAGAGACAGTGGTGGCTTGGACTACTGGGGGTGGTGGTCTAGTTCTAGGTTTATTTTGAAGGAAGAGCCAAGAGGGAGAGAAAGGGAGGAGTCGCAGACTACTCCATGGACTTTGGCCAGAACAACTGGAAGAATGGGGTTGCCATGAACGAGACCAGGATCCCAGAGAGGAGCTGGCGTGTTAGCTGTGCTAAGTACAGACGCTTCTCGGTGTTCAGTGGAGCTTCAGGTTGGGCCGAGAGCTTGCTGAGGTTTTCCTTACCACCCTGGGCACTCTTCCAGGCCTGTTTTCACATGTGATCTCACGTAATCCTTATGGCAGCCGCAGGAAATTGATGCTGTTGTGACCTTCTTTGGGCAGAGGAGGCTACTGAGGCACAGATAGGGTGGCTTAGTCGTCCATCCTCACACAGCCAGGAAGGGTGGGACTGGGGCTCTCTGACGTCAGAGCGCTCGTGGAGCTGCCTCTCGTAGCAAACCTGTTAATGTGCGGGGATCTCCTATTTCCCTCTGCTGAGTGAAGCTGCTTTTTGCAAAGTTCGCATGCTCGCTTATCAGGATTTTGTAGAGCAGAAGCACGTTCCCAGCCCACAGCCACATGCCCGTGCCCGCGGATGCTCACAGCCCCCAGGGGCACCCTCTTGCTAAAGCCACGGTGGGTTACAGGAGCCGGAGGTGCTTCGCTGGGCCAAGGGGGTTGTTGCCCCCCTTTTGCAATTGTGCTCTGCTCTGATCCACCCCGAGCCCATCCTGTGGCCATTATGCAAACAGACATTCTCCAAAGGGTTGGGGAAGGGGGGATCTTCTAAAAACCCTTGTCAGGCAGCAAGGATCCCTGAGTCTCAGTGGGTGCGGCCAGGATGAGGGAGGGCTCTTGCTTCTGTGGGGTGTGGAGCTGTTGCAGCTGAAAGTGGGCTGGGTGCCCTGTACTAGCCTCAGGAAAGCCCAACTCCTGACCAGGTGCCAATTGCTCCGGGGTGGGGGTGCGGAGGACAAGAAAACCACACCCTCCAGAGCCCCCCTCTGGAACAGAGAGAGCACCCACTCATCCATCCATCAGCCTTTGAGAGCTTGAGAGTCCTTCCGGTGCCCCCTGCCTGGCTGCCCAGAGTAGGAGACACAGCTGAACCCAGCACATTCTGACAATTCATACCCGGGTAATGTCACACACCCTGCTTGGGGACCGGGAGAGGGCCTTTGCTCCAACTCAGCACCTCCCACATCCTTGAAAGTATAGAAATTCCCTTTTTCCTTTAGGACTGTTCGTAAACTGATGTCCTCTGCTCCCCATGCAAGTTCTTACCTTTGCCCTCATATCCTAGGTAACCCGATATCCACCCAGCCAGAGCCTTCCCGCTGTGTCTAGGAGACTGGAGCATTGGTTTCAGGAGGTCCCTGTATCATTATTTAAATCTTTGTAACTGAGGGAAGAAGTGGACCCATATCACATCAGTGCTTTGAGTGAATTGACTGGGATGCATGACTGAACGGGGCCACATAAGGAAATGGCCACTGTCGATGTTTCCAAAAGACTGGTCATCCACCAGAATGTCAGGGTGCACGGAAGCCTGGGGAAGGGAAAGGTGAAGTTATGAACCACTATTGGTCTTTTCTCATTCTTGAGTATCTCCAATGTGGAACCATGATGCCCAGGATGGCTGATGCATCCTTCATGGCCAAGGGCACCATTTGGAGCCGTTGCTCTTGCACCTTCACAGGACACATGCCCCCGTGATCCCTGCCATCTGCACCTGAAGGGCCAAGCTCCCCTCATCTTCCTCTAGGCCTCTGCAAAACAGCTTCCACACTGGTTAATCACTCCTCCCGCATCCCTAAACTTAACTCCCCTTGGAAGCCAGAGAAATCCTCTCAGATCATCAAGCCCGTCATGCCTCCAACAGCCTCCCTGGAAAGCCTCGGGGCTCCCCATTTCTCCTCATGTAAAGATAAATCCTTATCGTGGTCCCCAGAGTGCCCTAGAGTCCTGCACATGCGTCTCCCACTTCCCACCCAGTCTTATCTGGTGCCACACACATTGCGAGGCCTTCACCTCTAGCCATTTTGGATCATTTCGGAGGGGTGGGGTGGTGGTGATGCTGTGTTCCTAATTCCTGTCAAAGGACTTATGTACCTGCTGTTTGGTTTTGCATTTTGTCTTCCTTGATATTCCCAAATAGGGCAACTGCCCAGAATATTCTCTAATAGCACCAGACCTCACCTTTCTTTGTTAATGAGTCACAGTTACACATCTTTGTGGAACCGAGTGCCACCCAGTGAGACACGAAGTGCCATGAAGGAGGGTACAGGGCTCTGCTCTGGTTGCTCACTGTCTGAGCCTCCGTCTCTAACCCAGGGACCAGCATGCGTTTTCTGTAAATGGCCAAATAGTAAGTATTTTAGGCTCTGTGGGCCCTAAAGTCTCTGATGCAGCTATTCAACTGGGCTGTTCTCACACAAAAACAGCTCTGGATAATAATACGTAAATGAATTAACATCGCTGTGTCCCGAGGGAACTTTATTTATGAACACTGGTGGTTGGCCGGATTTGGCTCCACAGGCCCTAGTTTGCCAGCCCCTGGTTGAGCTTCATGCCAGCGCTTTGTAAGTGACGAAGAAATGTTGCTCAGTGTGGACCACTTAGCAAATATGGATTGAACAGCGGCAGTGCAATTTGAAACGTGGACAATCCTAGTCCTCTTGCAGCCCGGCAGCCCTAAATCTGGACCCGCAGACAATTTTCAACTAATCCTTTTAATGTATGATGATGGCCATAATTTATAGTAAGGGTTTTTAAGATTATAGAAGTAATATATGCTTATGGTAAAAATATTTTTTGAGCATTTTAGAAGTAGAAAAGGATCTAGAAGTAAAGAAAAGGATCTCATTTCTCACAGAAAGCTAACCTTTACAGTTGAGTGTGTGTGTGTGTGTGTGTGCACGTGTGCTAACATTCCAGAAATTTCTATTCACATAGAGATGCGTATAGGCTCTCAGGCCCTTCATTTTAGTCAACAAGATTCAGCACCCTTTTGGACCCCAGAGCCACAGCTAACAAGACTCTCAAAGGGCCACCATACCCATGGAGTGAGAAAGTGAAGGGGCTCTTCATGAGTGAATTTGCACATGAGTAGAAATAATTTATTTAATTTAGAAATAGAAGGCTTGGGGGCCTGGGTGGCTCAGTTAGTTAAGCGTCTGCCTTTGGCTCAGGTCATGATCCTGGAGTCCTGGGATCGAGCCACACGTTGGCCTCCCTACTCAGCGGGGAGCCTGCCTCTCCCTGTGCTCCTCACCCTGCTCTTGCTCTCTCTCTCTCTCATAAATAAATAAAGTCTTAAAAAAAAAAAAAAAGAAAAGAAAAGATATAGAAGGCCTGGGCCCTTCAAATACAAAGTCTACTTTATCATATTTTTTCAAGTCACTGTCTAGATAACTCAAGGGTAGCCTAAAATAATCTTACTTCTTCCCCCTTCCTGTGCTCCTAAGCAGGGGTGATGCTTGTCCTCTTATGGGGGACTCACTGGCCTGCCCAACATCAGGAACGCAGTCAGTGGCAGAGCTGACCAGTTTCTTCATTTCTCATCTGGGTCTTTTCCGAAGCCCTGCTATCATATAGTCTCACGTTTAGAAGAACTTGAAGAAGAGTGACATTTGGGGCACCTGGATGGCTCAGTTGGTCAAGTGTCCGTCTCTGACTCAGGTCACGATCTTGAGGTCCTGGGCTCGAGCCCTGCATCAGGCTCCTTGCTCAGCGGGGAGCCTGCTTCTCTCTCTTCCTCTGCCTCTGCCTGCCGTTTCCCCTGCTGGTGCTCTCTCCCTCTCTGTCAAAGAAATACGTAAAACCTAAAAAAAAAAAAAAAAATCTTAAAAAAAAAATAAGAGCGACATTCATAAAGCCCAGGAAGAAAGGTTGAACAAACGGAAATGATTTTGCCTGAGGGCAGATTTACTAGCTTCAAATCATGTTTATTATAAAACATTGAGAAGCACATGCTGTCTCTTGTGTGCTGAAGACGCAAGGGTTAGATTTAATAGTTCGAGGAGGGTTTAGGTTGGAAGCAAATTAGCCATTCCCTGACGGTGAGAGTCACTGTGCTGTGGGAAAGGAGGTAGGGCTGTCAGGTCCCCTTCTCTAATGATCTTCCAAATGAAGGGTAAATCTGTTAGTCAGCTTCAGAGAAAGGCTATTTCTTGTAGCTGTCATCTTGTGTGGAGACAAGCTCTGAGCCTTTCCCAGTTTTCCAACAAGGGTGACCCCATAATTGTGTTGACAGTGGTTATATCGCAGGCTGTGGTTCTCCCCTACCCCCAGGGGGGCTCACAGACCAGGCGTGATACTGTTGCTTTTGCTGCTGTCAGTATTGAGTCCCATTCTGCTCCTCCATTCAGGCCAGCGCCCGAGTACTTCCTCTCATGTACGTAATAAATGTGGTCACAATCGACCAGAGACCAGAGCGTATCATCAGTTTGTGCTCTGTCAGTGACTTGGGGCTTAAGAGGTAGGCTTAGACTGCATCTTTTTGTTTGTTTGTTTGTTTAAGATTTATTTTATTTATTTGAGAGAGAGAGACAGCAAGAGAGAGAACACAAGCAGGGAGAGTGGGAGAGGGAGAAACAGGCTTCCCGCTGAGCAGAGAGCCCGATGCGGGGCTCAATCCTAGGACCGGGATCATGACCTGAGCCGAAGACAGATGCTTAACAACTGAGCCACCTGGGAGCCACACCCCCCAGTTGCTGATTGACATTGTGATGGGTGTTGCCATTCTCCTCCACATGGAAACCATTTACTGAGTTCTCAGCACCAAGTCAAGAAGTAGGAGTCTCAGACGAGTCCCTGGAACAAGACGCAGTCCGTTCCTGCAGGTGTCTTGTTACTTAAGTCAGGAACGCAGATCGTGACCATGACTGAATTCTCTCCTTCTAGACTGTTAGCCCCAAAGGGGCAAGGACTGAGCAAGCATACAGAGTGTTTAAGAGGCTGGGTCTTGTAGAGAGACAAAATTGGGTTGAGTCCTAACTCTGTCATTTACCAGCTCTGTGACCTTGGAAATGTTACTGAATTTCATGGAGCTCAGTTCCTTCTCTGTGGCATGGGCCTAACAAATAGTCCCCATTCCACCGGTGGGGGTTGGGAAGATGGTGCAACAGTGTATGCAAAAGGCACTCCCCATTGTGTCCAAGCACTCAGTATGCATACATTAAGCATGCGGAATGAACAAGTAACCTTTGCTTCCCAGATGAGGCCTGCCATGGAGACAACCAAGCTAAGGGTCACCATGCTCCTGTTTGCCTTAGTATTACTTTTCAAGGGGTTTCCTGGCCTGTGCCAGGAAAGCGAGAGGTCAGACTCTCAAGGTGGCCGAATGCAAGAAGACAGGCCAGGCCAAGCAGATGCAGAATCAGTGCTTGTCAGTGTCATACGCACCTTTGGCAAAAAAAAAAAGGATGCCAACACCAACTCTAAAGTCCTGTGTAACCCTGGATTTCTCTAATAAAACTGTTGAGCTTGTCAAAAGCAAAAACAAAAATCCATACTCCTGCTTCTTCTCAGAGTTCAGTGGCTCATACACTGTCCTCCATGTTCCTTTGCCCATTGATATGGTCTTTGTTGGGGAGCTCGGTAGAAGTTCCTTCTCCCTGCTCCATGGGGTGCCCCTCCGGTCTGTTCCCAGACTTCTGGAACCAAGACAGGCCTATCTCTTCATTTGCTCCTGAAATTTAATCCAGGTGTCTGGAAGGTTCCATGCCCATAAGATTCCTGCCCCAACTCCCACAGGGGATTTGCTGGGTTCTCCTGATGCTTCAGGCTGGTTGGCATATGAATCATAGGCTTACGCAAGCTTATTCAGGTGAAGGGCAGGGCTGTGGTAATAGATCCCTGGTAGATTCACAGACATGGGAAAAGAGATACACACAGGCCTCCAAGGAACCAGAGCTGGGAAACTTCTAGAAGCCACATGGTCTTACAGTCTTCAGGGTCTCTATCCTACTCCCCTGGTCTTTTAACAGCTTTCCTTCTTTTCAGTGAGTCAACCTGGCTCTCGGCCATAAACTGCTTCACACTCTGATTGTGGTCAGTCTCTGAATTTCTTGGATTGAAAATCTGAAAGAGCGCCCTCTGATGGGCTGCTGGCCGGATGTGACTGGCAAGGGGGTGGGTAGGAGGGGGTCATGTGGTAAGAAGTGCTTTCTTTCAGAGAGAGTATCTGAAATAGTTAATTTAGAAATAGAAGTTAGCTATAGTATACTGACTGATGAGAGCTGAGATAGCCCGGGGTTGTCTGGGAGACCCCAGTCTGGGTAGCCATATTCGACTACCCTAGGGACCTTCCCTCCTCAACAGAACTGGCTCTGTGTACCAACTCTGTGTGTAACTCATGCCACAAGGGCCCTGAGGTGGAATCAGTCTCCCAGGACTGGGAGAGTTGTGATCTTGGGAAAGCGTTCACTGAAGGTTGTTTGCACCAGGGTCCTGGAAGGAAACAGATGGAACTCTCCACATAGCTTAACCAAAAGAATGGAATGAAGAAATGATTTCCAGAGAATTAAGGGAGTCAACAAGGTATGGCAAAGCTGCTAGGGCCTCGCCGTTTACAGGAAGCTCTCACCCTTCCAAGCCTGTGGGATCAGGTGGGAGCCTGGTTGGCGCCATGACCCTTGAGAAACTCAGCCAGAGCCAGAACCACAGCAGCCAGGTGGGGGGCAGAGGGAGGAAAGGAATAAATACCCCAGTCTTTCTCTCTCCCATCCTCCCCCGGCTGCTCCAGTCAGAAGCCAGAGGGCACGAGAGCTCAGATGATGTGCTCCCTAAAAGTCAGCCTCCTGGGGCACACAGCAGGTGGAGAAAAGGGGAGAATGGATGTGGGAGGCCAAAGAGGAACACCCAGCACGGGAGGCGGTGAGGCTGGGGCTGGGCCCGAGCAGCCAGGTGGAATGCAAGTAGAGAGGAATGGTGGAGGCACCCCCAACCCCTGAGGTCACAGGTAATGGGGGGAGGGGAGAGGGGGCAGTGCAGACGGAACCAGGGAAGCAGTCACACGACCTCCATGTAACTCACATGGTTGGGGACAGATTAGCCTATTTTGGTTGAAGTAAGGGAAGACTTGAGGGAAGAGATTGGAGGTGTTTTGGGGAGGGGGGTGTGCTGACGAATATGCCCGTTTGTCATTTAACCAGGAAATGGAGGATGCTGTCGAAGACGTTAGAGTAGTGAGATATGCTCAAAAGAGTATAAATAACAAAAATGGGCTTCTTGTTCCACGTATGGGTAAGGCAGGAAGTCCATGCTTACACACGTTTGTGACCAGACTACTAACGGGTCTGATAGGCGGCAGGCTTAAATGGCCCTATGGTACTTCGTTCTCTCCCTTGGTATTATCATCGGCGCTCTCGCAGCATGTGGATAATGCTCTCAGGAATCACAAGCATCACGTGAATCAGTAACCCAGCTGGGGCACTACCCTAAGGTGATTCAAACATTTGTTTTTAGGTGTGGGGTTCATGGGGACCCCCCCCCCGGCCCCTGTTCATCGGCATCACCTGGGATGATAGTCAACGTGCACTCGGAGCCCCACTCCACACCACGCAGTATGTCCCTGGGGTGAGGCACAAGAACAAGGACCAAGGAGCTTCTGATACAAACTGAATTTTGAAACCTACTGATTTAAAGAGACGTCCCTGATTTCTCGTACTGGCCATCTGGGCAGGAATTAATTCCAGCGGGGACTTATAGGATAAATGAAACTCTGATACAGATCTAGTCCCGTGGGTTCTCAGCTTAGAATCACCTGGAGAACTTTAAAAACATCCTGATTCCCAGCCCTCTCCTGACCCCAGAATTCCTATTTAATTGGGCTGGGGTGAGGCCTCGGACATGTTTTATTTAAAGCTTCCAGGTGATTCTGACGCGCAGCCAGACCTAAGAACTTCTAATCTGGTCTGAACCCCAGAAGGTGGAAAAAATTACAAATGGAAATGTCTCAGCTTAACGGACTTTTCGGAATTCTCTACCACACAGTCACATGCTGAGAATAATTGCTTTGGAAAAGACAACAGAGCAGAGAGTGGAAAACGGGCTTCAGTAAGTAGCAAGGCAGGAAACCCAAGAAGCACCGGGATGATGTAACCTGAGGAGGGATTGCACTTCTGGAAAGGTCTTAAAGGAAGCGGCCCACTTTCGGAGGCTCACAGAGGGGGTTTGAAACTTGGCGCTTTGTGTGAGAAGGAGCCTGTGGGGAGTTTGTCTGTCCCTGAGGCCAGCGGCCAGCCTCCCCTCAGGTGTCCCCTCCCACCGGTACTGCTGTTTAGGTTTGGTGCATTTTTTACTCCCTCCCTTCTTCTTCTTCTTCTTCTTCTTCTTCTTCTTCTTCTTCTTCTTTTAATTTCCAAGAAAAAAGAAAAGTCTGCGATGGAGCTGGGACAGAACTGTAGTCTCTCTTCTGCTTTGTCAACCTCTGACTTAGGAGGAGAGAACACTTCACTGGTTGCCTTTGCACCCCTGGGGCTCAGGGACATATCCTGAGCACCTCCAGGACACGCAGTGGCCGGAGCTGGAAATGTCCGCTGCTCCCTGTGGCAGGAAGGTGTGTGAGTGGCCCTGGGGGCCCAAAGGAAGGGTGATTCACCAGGAGGAAGGCCGAGAGTACCAGGAAGCCCGACTCAGTGCTGAAGGGCTGGTCCGGAAATGGAAAGCCCTGCATTTCTCTTTCCGGAAAAAAAAAAAAACAAAAAAAGAGAGAGAATTAAAATTAAAAAAAAAAAAAATCTTACTAAATCTTCTAAAGCTGTTTCTGTTCCCAAGAGGATAAAGAATATTTTGGATGCCAAACAGGGAGGATTTTTTTTTTTTTTCTTAAACGGGTGGGTCGGAACTCTGTTTATGCCTTTCCCCAAGAGCTGCAAGTTCTTAGGGGTTATTCCTCCTCAAATATCCTTCCTCTGCTCTCCTGCTCTGACCAGCCTCCTGCTCCTTTTCTGAAAGGCAGCTTTCCCTCTAGCTTGGTATTTTCTGGGGTATTTTCTAGCTTGGCATTCTCTCCATATTCCCCCGAGGCCTCAGATCTGGTTGATCTTCCTGTGCGTGTCTGTGGAGAGGGCCTGTTTGCACCAGCCAGCTCCGGGTCTGATAAGATCATCTGATGTTCCGACTGTCAGCGGCACTCCTGTTCCTTGTAAGGAGGGCCCTCTCCCAGCTTGGAGGTGGTCGTGAGATGATAGCATCTTTTCAGTGTGTGTGTGCGCGTGCGTGTCATAGATCCGGGCAGAACCAGAACTGGAGCAGCACCTGTTCAGCCCATCTATAAAGAATCATGTCATCTGCGAAGAGAATTCTCTAAAAGCTAGGGTAACTGAGACAGAAGATAGAATTAGTGATCTGGAGGACAAACAGAGAGAAAGGATCAGGAGGAAGCCTGAACAAACAGCTCAGAAGCCATGAAAACAGAATCAGGGAAATAAATGATGCTATGAAACGTTCCAACGTCAGAATTATTGGAATCCCTGAAGGGGAGGAGAAAGAAAGAAATCTAGAAGACATAGTGGAACAAGATGTCTATGAAAATTTTCCCAATCTCATGAATGGAAACAACGTTCATGTACTAGAGACAGAACGTTTTCCCCCAAGATTTTAGATTCTCGAAAGTCCTCGCGACACCTGATAGTTAGAATGAAGAATTACAATTCTAGACAGACCCTCTTAAAAGCAGCTAGGACAAAGAAGCTCCTTACATACAGAGGAAAGCCCATTAGAATAACGTCAGACCTGTCCACAGAGACCTGGCAAGCCAGGAAGGGCTGGCAAAATATATTCAGAGTACTAAATGAGAAGAACATGCAGCCAAGAATACTTTATCCAGCAAGACTGACATTCAAAATGGATGGAGAGATAAAGAGTTTCCAAGACCAGCAATGCTTAAAAGACTATGCAACCACCAAGCCGACACTGCAGGAAATATTAAGGGGGGTTCCTATATAAGAGAAAAAATCCTAAGAATATCATTGAACAGATATATAGAGACAATCTACAGACAGAAAGATTTCAAAGGTAACACGATGTCAATAAAAACATATCTATTAATAATCACTCTCAATGTGAATGGCCTAAATGTGCCCATAAAATGACACAGAGTTGCAGATTGGATAAAACGACAGGACCCATCCATATGTTGTCTACAAGAGACCCATTTTGAACCTAAGGATAACACCCAGACTGAAAGTGAAGGGATGGAGAAGCATCTTTCATGTCAATGGGCCTTAAAAGAAGGCCGGGGTAGCGATTCTCATATCAGATAAATTAGATTTTAAACTAAAGACTGTAGTCAGAGATACAGAAGGACACTACATAATTCTTTTTTTTTTAAAAGATTTTACTTATTTATTTGACAGAGAGAGATCACAAGTAGGCAGAGAGGCAGGCAGAGAGAGAGGAGGAAGCAGGCTCCCCACGGAGCAGAGAGCCCGATGCGGGGCTCGATCCCAGGACCCTGAGATCATGACCTGAGCCGAAGGCAGCGGCTTAATCCACTGAGCCACCCAGGTGCCCCTGGCACTACATAATTCTTAAAGGGACTATCCACCAAGATGATCTAACAATTGTAAATATCTATGCCCCCAATATGGGAGCAGCCAATTACATAAGAAAACTATTAATCAAGATAAAGAGTCATATTGATATGAATACATTAATAGTAGGAGATCTTAATACGCCTCTCTCAGTAATAGACAGATCATCGAAGCAGAAAATCAATAAGGAAACAAGAGCATTGAATGACACATTGGACCAGATGGACCTCATAGATATATACAGAACATTCCACCCTAAAACAACAGAATACTCATTCTTCTCAAGTGCACATGGAACCTTCTCCAGAATAGACCACATACTGGGTCACAAAGCAGGACTCAACCGGTACCAAAAGACTGACATTATTCCCTGAGTGCTGAAGCTTTAGGTTTGTGTTCTGCAGACCATTATCACTGCTCACAAATAGCTCCTCCCACCACACTCGGTAACAAACTCCACTGTGGCGAATCTGCACTGGCTGACTCAGGTCCCTAAGGCTTGCATGGATTTCGTAGCCCAGAAGCCCTTAGGGACTGGGTCGGTGCAGTGGTGCTATGCCCCTGAGATGCCTCCGAGCCCCCAAAGTCTCCTTGCACACATGGAGACCTAGCAGCGCCCCCACTCCCAGTGCCCCTGTCCCTGAGTTGTGTGTGGGGGCTGGGAGACCATCTTTGCTGATTCCTGGGAGCCCTGCTTCTTGCCTAAGGGCCTGCTCATCTTCTGCCTTTACCTAAGACTTCTCCAACAAGCCGTCTGTGTCTGCAGACCACGCTTGCCCTATCCGGTCACTTTCACCGTCTGCCTTCCTTCCCGAGCCCTCAGTGGAAATCGCCCTTTGAAGTCTCACTAAGGATTCTCGAATCATCAAAGGCTTTGCTCATTGTCTCCATCCTTCTCTTTCCTCTCTGTGGCGGGGGCCACACTATTGACCTTCTCTAGCCAAAGCGTTCTCCTCCCCTGACTTCTGATGTGACCCAGGGTACTTGATTCTCCTGCAGCTCTGTCTGCGTTTCCCATGTGTCTTTTGTCTCCCACCTGTCCTCCAGCACTGCCGATGTGTGGCTCTCATGTTCCCTTCCTCGCCCAGAGGCGTGGGCTGCTACTGGCGTGGGGCTGGGGCTTTGGAGTCTGAGAAGCTGGCTATAAACCTCGGCCTGCCACTTACATATTGGGTGACCTTGTCCCTATCACTTCTGTGAGTTTGCACTTTCCTGTGGGGTGGGGGTTACCCATGCTACTTACTGCTTCCTTCCCTAGTCCTGGTCACATGTAATATATGCTCAATAAATATTGTTGAATAGATGGATAGTTCCCTTCCAGTCCTCCTTTGCGATTTTTTTTTATGATTTTATTTATTTGAGAGAGCAAGCAAGCGCAGAGTGGGTGAGGGAGAGAGGGAGAAGCAGACTCTCCACTGAGCAGGGAGCCCGATGTGAGACTACATCTCAGGACTCTGGGATCATGACCTGAACCAAAGGCAGACGCTTAACTGACTGAGCCACCCAGGTGCCCCTTCTTTGCAATTCTCTAAATTCTCTAAATCTCTTTCTTTTTCTTTCTTTCTTTTTTTAAGATTTTATTTGACAGGGAGAGAGATCACAAGTGGGCAGAGAAACAGGCGCGGGTGGGAGGTGGGGGAAGCAGGCTACCTGCTGAGCCAGAGAGCCTGATGTGGGATTCAATCCCAGGACCCTGAGATCATGACCCAAGCTGAAGGCAGAGGCTTAACCCACTGAGCCACCCAGGTGCCCAATTAGTTTCTTTTTCTTACATGCGTGTTGGCAGGAACACTGAAAGTCTGCTTTCAGTTAATTCCCGAACAGAAAGAAACCCCATGGGTTTCAAGAGCTTTTACTATCTGGTACAGAGACTGACTCATAGAAACCATTTTTTTCTTATACTAAATTCGAAAAGGAATTTATTATAAGATTATTTATGGAGCAGGATGCTGGTGGAGGAGGAAGAGTTCACTCTTCTAAAACCTACTTGGCATGTTATGATTAGGGAAAAAATTTCCATTAAACGCAGGAACTGTATCAAATGACATGGGCAGCCCAGGGGGACCAGGTCCACAGGGAGGTAGAGCGCACAGAGCGAGCTTTGTACCCCTCCCTCGGTCCAGAGGTTCCGCTGGGAAACCAAAGAGCAAGATTAGTGGTGCGTGCCGAAGGGCAAGTGGAACCCAGAAATGCGAGCTGAAATTACCTCTTACATCACAGGCGTATTTTTGTCTTCAGGGAGCAGTGTTGTCGGTAATTTACTATAACGGCAATAATCAGATCATTAAACCGTGTCTGCAGAGAGCATGGAAAAAATACACTGCCCTTTATGTGACTGTGTCTCAAAGAATATCTTAGACTCTCTAAATCAAATACTCTATTTTTAGTCCAGTTTCCCATAGGTGAGTTTGGTATTTTAGTTACATACACACTGGCATTCCTTCAGAAAGGGAAGTCTACTGAGACCCATGGGGCTGTTCTGTAGAGTTAAGTAAGACCAGTGAGGACGGGGAGCTGTTATTCTGATTTTATTTAGCTATTCAGATGGTTCTTTAATGAGTGACATTCAAATACCAATGAGCCTGGGAGCAGAAGAAAGTTTTGTCATAGGTTAAAAAATTGGTTTTAATATAGGAAGCAGGAATCGCAATGGGCATGTCTGTCAGTGGAGGTCATGAGCAGACTGTTGTAATAAGACCCTGGGATTTAATGTTTAATAAATGATATAGTAGAGGGGCTTCATAATACCCAATCTGTGTGTGTGCATGAGAGAGAGAGTGTGTCTTACCACAGAGAAGGGGCCGAGTGTACATAGGGAGTAAAATAGGAAACAGCCTCTTGGGCAGCTGCTTTCAAACAGCAGGGTCCTGGGATACTAGGAAGGAGTGTGTGTGCACCAGAGAACCAAGCCCTTCCCCAGCCAGGCTCTGGGAGGGCTGGTGCCCTAGGGACTTCACCAGAGCCCCGGCTTCAAGTGCAGGCGATCCAGGGGCACCCTCTCTCCAGGGAACAGGATGCGTCTCAATACTAGCTCTCTTCTTTCAGATCGACGACCCCACCAGCCACCTCCAGGAGGCGAGTGATGAGGCTGATGCCGTCACCTCTGTGAACAGCCTGGGAAGCCAGCAAGCCCTGAGCACAGATTACTTGGACTCCGATGACCAAAGCGGACAGGTGTACCCGGTCTCCCTTAGCGATGATTTCCAAGTGGCTACGTTCGCGCTCACAAACGCAGCTCCGATGGCGCCATCCTTCCGCGAGCGGTGGTATCGGGATCTGCGCAGCCTGATGGAGCGGGCCCTGACCCCGCAGTGCGGCGGCGGGGCAGACCTGTATATCCTCGCCGGCGCCGTGCCCTCCCGCCGCAAGATCAAGGACAGAGTGGCCATCCCTGCGTTTGTCTGGCTGGCCGCCTGCTGTGCCGCGCCGGGGGCCGGCTGGGCCATGGGCTTCGTCCAGCACGCGCGCGACGGTGACATCATAGAGGACGTGATGGTTCCCGAGCTCGAGAAACTGCTTCCGTCCAGCCCCCGGCTGTTCCAGGACAACTGCGGCGAGGCCCAACAGGACACGGAGAGAATGAAAAAAATTCTGGAAGTGGTTAACCAAGTCCAGGATGAAGCTCGAACGGTGCAGACCAAAGAGGGCCCTCCTCCCCTCTCCAGCCCCCAGGGCCAGAGCTCGGGACTATTGCCTCCGGAGCCGGCCGAGGAGGGGAGGGGCCTTCTGGGCAAGCTGATGGGCCTCCTGGCCACCCCCGTCATCAAGCTTTTCCAACTACTTTATTACGTTGCCGTGGGCATCCTGAAGAACATTCTGTACGTCCTGTGGTTTGTTACCAAGCAAGTGTGTAACGGCATAGAAAGTTGCCTTTACCGCTTGGGTTCAGCCACCATCTCCTACTTCTTGGCCATCGGGGAAGAGTTGGCCAGCATTCCCTGGAAGGTACTCAAGGTCACGGTCAAAATCATCAGGGCCGTTCTCCGGATCCTTTGTTGTCTGCTGAAGGCTGTTTGCCGCGTTCTGGGCATTCCGGTCCGAGTCCTCGTGGACGTGGCCACTTTCCCCATGCACACCATAGGCGCAGTTCCACTTGTGTGCAAGGACATTGCCATGGGCCTGGGCGGCACCCTCTCTCTGCTCTTTGACGCTGCTTTTGGCACTATGGGGAACCTGTTTCAGGTTATTTTTAGTATCTGCAAGAGGATTGGCTACCGGGTTACATTTGACAATTCAGGGGAGTTATAGAACTCAAAAACACTAGCAGGGTCCAGTTACATTGAATTTGATTTTTTTTTTTTTTAATAGAGAAAGCTGGAATATTTTGTCTTTACAGTGGGTTTCTGTTTGCTGTCAGTTACATTATATCTTGGCCTATTGCATGTTTTGCAAAGGAAGATGGTATAATTTAGACTTAACCAAAGGGAGATGTTGAGAATGAGGTTATGGGTAGGTAGATCATCTGTGGGATATGGGCAAACTTCCAAACCATTAGAAGCTTCCTTCACTCTGCTGCTAGATGCCTTGCCTAAGATACTCTGGTGTTCATTTGTGATAACTAGGACTTACAGAGAAGGGAAGAATTAGGAAGGAGAAAACCTTAACCCAAAGAGTTTCTGAGAGAGTGGGATAGGAATCTTGTTTTTGTTATGAGGTGTAAGGCACAACTTATATAATGCTGCTGGTTGATTTGTTTTCATTTGCTTCTCTTTCTCTCCAACTCAGCTGACCTTGGTGAATTGCAGACATGCTTTCTTGTTGAAATAACTTTCTTAGGGATAAAGATTTGCTAATATCCCTGAGCTTTCCATGGCTCTGAAGGACCTGTAAGTTTTTGTGTTTTGTGTGTGTGTGTGTGTGTGTGTGTGTGTGTGTGTGTGTTTAGTTTTTTTTTTCCCCTCCCAAGATGAGTTTTGCTGCATTTTTCTTTTAGGTAGTGATAAGCATTTTGTGTTAAATGTGGCATAACAAAGTTTGAATGCAAGGGCAAAAATTGCCCTTTGAACAGTGTAACACAGTCCTCTTGGGCATAAAGAGGAGAGTACAAGGGTCAGAACCCTGCTCTGAGTAGGTGGTGAAGGTCTGAGAATCCTTAGTTAAGCTTGGATTAACTTGAGATAGATTAAGTCTCTGGCTGACAAGAATGAGCTCAAAGACTGCTATGTTATCCAATAGGAAAATTCTAGGTCAGTCTTTGTTATGCATCAGACGAGTACTCATTATAGCAAAATACTCTGACCTCTATCCTTAAATGATTGTTTTGGTATAAATGTATACAGAAGAGCCACAGAAGAAGAAAACAACTATTCTATCCATTTCAGGAAAAAAAAATCCATATCCATATATAAGTTTATATAAGCATAAACTTAATTAAGAATCACCATGTCTTAGGAAATTAATTTTATATTGTGTTTGAGGCTAGAAAACACAACTCTCCCATTAATGCAATTTTGATTTGGGAGCTAATCTGATCATGTACTTATCATTTTAAATCTTGCCCTAAAGGAGAAAGCAGCATCTTCCAAACTGCTCTGCCTTCCACAGCTGAGATGGAATCATCTGGATTTTTCTGAGCATTTTAAAGAGTTGCCATGAGGTGGGCCAAATGTAAAATACTGACCTTGGGGTGTAGAGTACCATTCATCTGAAAGTTAGTTGTAAACACCTGGGATCCAGAAGGCAACAAGGAGGGAATAATGGAGAGAAACAATACTTCCAGTAGGTAGGTAGACCAGAAGTGTGAGTGTAGTGAGTTCCATTTTGGAGAAAAATAATTGAATCACACCCAGAGTAGATCAATTGGCGAGACAGTGTTGGAGATTATGAACACCAGACTGGCCCATGGTAGGGGGTATGCACTAGACTTATCCAAGAATCTTAAGCAGCATTTTAGCAACACTTCTGTTTGTGAGTGTGAGACTCTGTAGTGGGCCTCCCTTCATTTCAGCCGCATGGAGGTACATGGAAGGGTGAGGGTTTGCCTTGGCACTGATGGGTCAAGAATCCTGCTGAATGAAAGGAAGGGAATCTTTGAAGTCACCAGATAGATGGTCTGGCCAAATCTTCAACTGAGAAAGAAACTGAGGCACAGGGAAGCACTAGGCTTGTCTTTAGTTTCTCTGCTGGCTCTTGGCAGATCAGGAGCCAAGGTCTTTCACACATGTCCCATCACACCTGGGATGTCAGATATGGTGGTGTATGTGTCAGTCCTCAGCTGCCTCCCTGGGTTTTTTCCATCATCCAACCAACAGAGCCCAGGCCCTGGCTCATCAATCGATGGATCAAGCCTATGGGATGGAACCGTTAGCGGCCCATGCACAGCACCATGCTTCCTGCCCCCCGCCCACAGAACATTTGTTCCCTCACAGTATGTATTTGCATACGGATAGGCCCAGAGAGGGCATCTATGGAAGCTTGAACACCTTGGCACCACACAAGAATCAGGGAATCCAAACCTCCTCTTGAGAGCCATTTGGAAATGCCTTCTTTTCACTTCTAGTTGTTTAGTGTCTTATTTATTTTTGTGTGGCCTTTTGTGAAATCTGGGAACGGATAATAAGGCAAAATAAACCCTTAGGGTGAGATAGCTGAGCCTGATTTATGGACACTGATGCCAGCAGGTGGCTGGATGCTCCCCCGAAGCTGTTTTGAGCTTTGGTAGTGAGAATTTAGATTGATGACCCCTGTCTTTAGCTTGGAAGATTTTTCTGTTGCTCTGTTATGTTCTCGGGCCCTGGGGAGGTCAACTCTTCATTATTACGGAGCTAATTTCTAGTCTGTGGATGAGCCACACCTTTGGCCCCCCCTTCTTTTCCATTGTGCCTTTTGAATGTTGGCTTCTCACTCCCCATGAGCACTTCCACCTACATGCAGACTAGGGAGTTAGGAGAAGGACCTAGAATGAAGCACTCACCATTCCGTCGGTCATTCACCTGTCAAACATGGATCCCGTCCAAGATTCAAAACCTTGATTTGAACATGAAGGTTGTGGACCAGCAATACGTGCGTCTTGGAGGAGTTCAGAAACCTAGTGGAGCGGGCCCACGGGCCCACGGTGCCACTGACCGCTGAAAAACGGTGCAGGGAGTGCTGCAGAATCGTTCCAGCATGTGCTCCGTGGAGCACAGGAAGAAAGCCCGCAAGCCCATGGAAATGAGGGAAGCCTTAACAGAGGGTGTGACAAAAGTCACCTTGACATTTTCAGGCCATGTACAATGCTGTGCACCTTGCAATGCTCAATAAAGTAATCGTTAACAACTCGTTAGCTCCTCTGTCCACCCCTCTGTATCAGCCTATCTGTGTTATTAACCATAAGATATCTAAAAGAAGAAAATGCTAATGGTTGAAATGAGCTTTGGGGATTATCTGTGATTTTTATTTTTTCCCCCATTTTCTTCTTTATCCACATCAACTCTGGCAGCTTTCTGCTCACATCTAAGTTTGTTTAAGAAATGTTTTGAGGGCGCCTGGGTGGCCCAGCTGGTTAAGCATCTGCCTTCGGCTCAGGTCATGATCTCAGGGTCCTGGGCTTGAGCCCCACAACAGGCTCCTTGCTCAGCGGGGAGCCTGCTTCTCCATCCGCTCTTTCCCCCCACCCTGCTTGTGCATGCGCATGCACTCTCTCTCAAATAAATAAAATCTTTTAAAAAAGGTTTGCGGAATTGAACAAGGTTAGATCGTGAAAGAGGCCTGAACTACTGTTCAATGTTCTTTCCTCTGAAGAGCTATTTGGGACACTAGGTATTTGTGGTATGTCCTCCTGAAATAAGCACCAAAGGCTTATTCCACTGGTTCTGAATCACAAAGAAAATTACAAAGACACTTATTTATTGGTTTATTCATTAGGAAGCCCCTACAACATGAGAAATAATTAACAGTCTCTGGGGGGAACCAGGCTTCTCTGTGGCCTTTGGTAGGGTGTCCCATCTGGGGTGCAGGTACTTCTTGGCTGTCTTCCCATTTGGGCAGGGTCTGAGGTGTGACTCTGTGTCTTCTTCAGCATTTCACCTGAGCTCACCACATAATAGGTGTGTTTTCAAAATGGTGCACCAGGAGCCACACAGCATGGACTGCTTGACTCTCATACGTTCTCAGACTTTTCCCTGTCTCTTTCTGTAGGTAATTTCCCCCAGATCGTGGCTTGCTTTCTAATAACTACACTCCAAACTAATTATTGTTAAGCTTAAATTTCAGCAAAGAAATCCTTCATGACTGCTCATCATCATTGGCTGTGTTCGGTGTGTAGGATCCAGACGCTCTGGAGAGGTGGGTCAAGGTCACTTCTGGAGGGAGTATTGTTTAGTGGTTGAGCCCAGACTGTGGAGTCAAAATGACATAGGCTCAAACCTTGTAATTTTCTATGTGATTCAGAATCCGTGAAGGAATCGTAAATGGCCTCACCCTTTAATGACTATGTGGTATTGGACAAGTTACCACCCAAATCCTTGGCTTCCTCCTCTGTGAAATGGGGCTAATTATCAGTACCAACCTCAGAGGGTTGTTATGGGAATTCAGTGAATTAATGAAGACGATGAGGATTCGCTACGTGGCTGTCACACGGTAAGTGCTCAGTAAAGATTAATTCTTGTTGATACAACTATTGTTGGTAATAACAGCCATGCTCTTGGATGAAATTAGCCAGAAGTTGCCTTAGAGGTCAGGATAGTTCTAGATCACAGCTGGAAAGCCTGGCGTTAAAGTACAGTCTGGGAGTTGAGGCCGTGACTGAAAGTGAAGGCATCCAGAGTATCTGGTGTCAGAGTATCTGGAGAAAGAGGTGAGGCTGGACCAGGAAGTGGGGCACGAGCATTTCTGGTCACTGGAAGGGAGGAGTTTTCTCTCCAGCCCCCTTCCTTGTTGAGTCCATGGTTTTATAACAGACTCAGCTTCCCGAGAACCTGTTCTTGGAAGAGAGGCAAGTACACAGAGAGTATGTACATTTCAGTGACTGGAAAGCATGATAGCCCTTACAGTAAATAGTCACTCTTTATTCTTCAGCCTCTTGTGAGTTAAGGCATAGGGAATAGTGCCCAAAGACTAGCTGATCTTTAATACCTACATCCAGAACAGATGCTGACAGCATGTTTGGACTCTGGATGTTATCTCTGAAGATCACATGCCTTTCAAAATAAGAGATTATTTCTATAAGGAAGAATCCATCCTCATCAGATGAGCCAAAAGATAATTTTGATCATTAATTGAGAAATGATAAGAGGTCTGCTTACACTTTGTGTCGTCAGTTGGCCCACTTCATGGGTCCCTCTGGTTCAAACATTAAAAAAGAGTCCTACTGGCTGATGCTCAGAGCATGTAGACTGGGCCCTTTTCACTGGTGAGTTCCACTCCTCTTGGCCACCTGCTTGGGCATCTTTCCATCCTTCTCTGCCTCCTGCTCAAACTGATACACGTATGAAGTACTTTCCGTGTTTCCAAGACTCCACACTGCAGGACCAGCCTTGCTTCTTTTTATCTTGACATAGTTCTACCTCCTGAAAGATCACTTTTCCAACTCAGAGCCCCTTCCCTTTGGACAGCTGCTCAGACAGCCCCCACCAGGAGGAACCTGACTTCCTGAGCACATCAGAAGGCTCTTGGGTAATGGGGGAGAAGTTTACAAGGCTAACAAGGGAAAGACTTTTGCTCATGCAACTGACCAGAGTTAAACTGATGTGCCTTTAAAAGCATAGAAAAAACATAGTTCTTGCTTAACGCAAAGGGCTTTGAGAATAAATGCAGTGATTTGATGGTGGGGCAGGGTGATGTCTTGAACCAGCACTCATTAAGATTCTCTTGCAAGTCAGTAAACCTTTCCTAAATACATGTATAATTTTGCATATGCCTCGCCCATCTGAAAAAGTTTACTGGCTTCTTTTTCATCTGAAAATGGTATATCCACTTACCAGAACCCTAGAGTTTGCAGAAGTACTTTCACCTACGGGGATTCCTCCAACCTTCCCAGACATTGTGTGGACTAGAGTGCTGGAAGGCAAACCCACAGTTAACTAGACTTTCAAGGTAGGAGTGTAGGGCGGCTGGCATCTTAGAGAGTATTTTATTCTTTTTTGGGCAGGAAAAGGACACACTCACTAACATGGACCAATATTCCATAAAAAAACTTTTTTTAAAACTTTATGGGTGTGGAGAGAAGTTGCATGCAGGACTGTATTGAATAATGCTACCCTGATCTGGACCATCACTACCTAGAGTCTCACTGCTACAGGAAAGGCCATGTCCTAACAAGAGCTCCCAGAATTGGGGCATCTTTGGGAGGGAAAAGGAGTTCAAGATCAAATTTGCTATGAGTTCTGCACTAAAGTGCTTCCATAAAGAGCTATGGCATGAGTTTGGGATTTTTTTGGTGTGTTGTTTTATTTGTTTTTTAGCCTGGCAGTCTGGATTCTATAGACCTGGGTTCAAGTCTTTGTGCTCCTATGACATTTTGGGGGGGATCTCTCCAAATAAAGATATCAACCTCATAGGGTTTCTGTAAGGATCAAATGAGATTATAAGCTTTGTAAACTATAGAGTATCAAAGATTTATTATTATAGGAGACTCGAGTGTTGACTCTATTTCCTCCAAAACCGATGCATAGTTCATATTTTAAAACATGAGTAGATATAAATGAAAATTAAAGCAGATTTCTGGAAAGTAAAAGTGGTTTAGCCAAAGACTGTGTTTGGCAAAACATTGAACATAATGTCCTGGGAAGGGTCTGGATTTAAGGTCCTTAGGATTCTCTGCCTCTTATCTTTCCTTAAGTCTGTTTTCTCAGAACCAATAAATCCCATCTTCAGTAGAACTGCTCGGTATACAGCTCATGCCTTTTCCTCATGTCTGAGTCAGCAGAGTCCCTGGGATATTAGGTGTTGAAAAGAAGACACTCCATGAGTCACGTAACAATAGAGTTGATGAACAAGAAACATGCCAGAGAGTGAAAAGCCACAGGGGAGCCTCTGAGAGCGGACAGAAGCCGCCCAGACCGGCCTACAAACTGAAGGCCAGCCCTGGCCTGCCACTGAGTCACCCATCCCCAAGAATACCAGAGCACGGCTTCTAGGATTGTGTGTCTGGAGCCTCTCTCATGTGTGTATTTCCCTAAGATATTTGTTGATTAGGCAGATCCAGGGGTAACCTGTTCACTGCCTCCAGAAGTAATGACACCTGAATGCACTTCCTCGGGGCTACTGTACTTTTTCTGGATGTCACTGCAAAATGAGAAGGGAGGAACAGAGCCATCCACCGGGCCTTGCCAAGTTGCAGGTAATAAATCTTTGCTTTTCAACAGGAATTTTCTCTCACTGAGTCACAGAGATCCCACTCAAGTTTTATTAGTTTATTGCTTCTATTTGAGGGTTACCAAAAGTCAGAGAAATTCCCTGGGACATTACCGGGAAAGACAGTGAACCATCATCTCATCATCTGTTATTATTATTATTATTAGCATTAGCATTAGCATTTCTTCTTCCCAGACTCACAAAATTAATTGGCAGTGTTACTCCGAGTTGGAAGCCAACCCGAGGGCATGTAAGAACATCGTAGAGCTCCTTGATCGCTGCCCGGTGTGGGGAGATCTCACCCCTTGAGTCTCTTCCCTTGGGCTGTCTCTGTTTCCTGTAAAGAGACATAGAGCCCTAGGAGAGTTAGCACACCATGGCAATACTCGTTGGTTAGAATAAATGATCTCACGAAATCCTTCCTACCAGCTGGGGTGATGCCTTTACACAGGAATTGTTTTGATAGGTGAGGGGTGTGGTGGGAAGCCCCTGTCTTAGATCAGGTTCCCATGGGGTCAGAGTCTGGCCCAGGCGAGCCCTTCCTTTAATGGGAGGGCCGAGGACAAAGTGAGGTCCTCTCTCAGACCTTAGAAATGATGCTAGTAAATTGCTGTGTCAACTTGAAGATTGGCCCATAACAGATCAAAGGAGAAACATACACATGGAAGAGGTAAGCTGCAGGGTCCGTGACCCTCATAACCAGGGGTGTGCCAGTTAGTGGGGGTGGGAGGGATAAACCTGATTTGTAACATTTGCCAGTTTCTCTAGTATAAATTCACGCACCGTGGCTAATTTCCAGCTGTCAGGGTGACATCACTGGGAGCAGAATGGGGAGGAGATGCGTGTGATCAGCGCTCCTGAGCTGGTACGAGTCACTGGGAGTCACTCCCCGCATGGCAACTTTCTAATCCAACTGAGCGCATTAAGACATAGAAAGGGTGTTTCCAGCAGAGAAGGAATTGATCAGCTCTAGAATGGCAGAGCAAGAAAGGGCACTGTGACAGACACTGACCATGCCCATAATGAGTACTAGCCACAGGAGAGGAAGGCTTGGCAACGTGCACTTGGAGTAGTTCCAAATCCAATCCATCACCTGCCCTGTGAAATGAACGCACAAGGTTATTTTAGCTTAATGCCTTTAAGTCTCGACTGACCTACCACCTCTCTTTCAATCCCATTCCAACCATACACACTTTGAATCATGACCTGGCTTTGTAGGTCAGCTTGCCTGTAGTGGTGAGAGGAGGGGTGCCAGATAAACACCAGACTGACCCACAGCTTGAGCTAAGCCATACAGTGACGTCTTATAAATACATAAAGTGGCATAATTCAGAAAGCCCTTTCACATTCATCCCTGGACCATGTTTGGCCACAGATATTTTGGGATTTGACTTCTTTTAAGAAACAGAAGCTCTGGTCACTGCATGCCAGAATTTTTACAAGGCTGCAATCAGCTCGAGCTGAGTAGACACTTTGTCATGAACCCCTTCATTTCTTTCTCTCCTCTCTGACCTGACCCTTTTTAAAAAATTTTGTTGGTTGCTTTTTGTCAGAGAGGGCACAAGCAGGGGGAGATGCAGGCAAGGGGAGAAGCAGGCTCCCTGCTGAGCAAGGAGCCAGATGTGGGACTCGCAATCCCAAGACCCTAGGATCATGACCTGAGCTGAAGGCAGCCACTTAACCAACTGAGCCACCCAGGTGTCCCTGACCTGACCCTCTTTACTCATTTAAGTTACTTGCTTAGCTCCCATAGCCACTTGGGTTTGCTAATCCCTAACATGATCTCATTTCATTCATATCTATGCTGTGAGCATGAATTATCTTAATTTTATAGATTTCAACCCCAAATTCAGAGGTTCAGCGGACTTTGCTATGATTGCACAGCTAAAGGTGAGACCCAGCTCTTAGAATTTAAGGTCACCCTATAGGGTTGTACAGAATGTGTACTGAGCAACTCTAGGGATGCCTTTCACACCATAGTCTATGTGAATGGAGCCCTCTAGAGTCGTATAGTCCGCACTAGATGTGGAAGTTCCGAGACCATTTCCCCTCCCATGTCACCATAGTCATAAGACTGTCGCAAATTCAAAATCAGTCACGTCCTTCAAATTTTTTATTATAGAACAAATAGATAAGTAGGTGAAATGGTCAATGATCAGGTTAAGGCATGGACCAGTAAGTCTTAGCTCAGATAGATACGTTGTCCAACTTATGGAAACACGTTAATGAAGGATTAGTCCCTAGTGGCCACAATCATGTTAAGGGTGATTTCATTGTTTTGCTCTACAAGCAACCCAATCTCTTTCTAGATTTCAGTCCCCATATGATTAAATGAGAGGTTTGCACTCCATTTTCCAGTTAAGACAGTAGTGCTTAACCCTGGCTAAACATTTAGAATCACCGGGGAAATTTTATTTATTTTATTTTTAATTGATGTTTAGGTCCCATCTCTAAAGATTTGAACTGACACTTCTCCAAAAAAGATATACCTAATGTCAAAGAAGGTGGGGGGAGCCCATGAAAAGATGTTTAACACCATCAGTCATTAGGAAAATTCAAATTAATTTTCTGGTGGGATGTCTTACCCACCTACACCGACAAGAATGGAAAGGACGTAGAGCCACTGGAACTCTCCTGTTCTGCTGGTGGAAATATAAAACGGTACAACCACTTTGCCAATCTGTTCGGCAGACTCTTAAAACGCTAAACATAGACCTGCCACGTGATTCAGTCATTCCACTCTGAGCTGTTTATCTAAGAAAAAGAAATCCTACACCCAGACAAAGACTTGCACGTATGTATTTAGAGTAACTTTGTTTGTAATAGTCCCAAACTGGAACCAGATGTTTCGAGACAAGTGATAGATCAACAAGCCATGGTATATCTCAGAGCAGAACGCTGCTCAGCAATAAAAAGGAATAGACACGGGACCCCTGGTGGCTCAGTTGGTTAAGCGTCTGCTTTCGGCTCAGGTCATAATCCGGGAGTCCTGGGATCGAGTCCTGCATTGGGGTCCTTGCTCAGTGGGGAGCCAGCTGCTCCCCCTGCTTGTGCTCTCTCTCTGATAAATAAATAAAATCTTAAAAAAAAAAAAAGAATAGACCCATAACCACATGGGTAAATCTCAAAATAATTTTGAGCTAATGAAGCCAGAGAAAAGAAAAGGAAGGTACAATATGGTTCCATATAATTAAAATTCTAGCAAATATAAATTCATCTATAGCAACAGAAAGCTGATCCATGTTTGCCTGGTGAGGGGGTTGGGGGAGGTAGGGAAGGATTGCAAAGGTATGAAGGAACTTTAGGAGATGATGTCTATGTCCAACATCTTGATTACAGTGATGGGTCAGGATATATATTTATGTCAAAACTTATCAAACTGCTTAACTATGTGCAGTTTATTGTATGCCAGTTATACAATGTGTATAATACAACATATATCAGTATGACTATATTAAAAAAAAATGGGTGGCTGGGTCTTAGGCTCAAAAATTCTGATTTAACTGGTCTGCCATCAGTATTTATTAAAAATTTGCCTTAGGATTCTGGTGTATAGCCAAGGTTGGTTCTATAATTTTAGGTCATTTCAGTTTCCCTGGGCCATGTATTTTGGCAGAGCCCTTCCCCACTTGGTGGACTAGAGCAGAAGGGGATGGTCCCACAACAGCAGGTGCTCATGTGAAAGGTTGTCAAGTGCTTAAATCCATCACCTCGGCACCTGGGGTCCAGCCTAGCTGCCTGGAAGCTCGAGCTACTTTGGCCTTTCATAGAACAAATAGACCCCTCCCCTTCCAACATTTATCCATCTACTCCAGCCTGATGCTTCCTTGTGAGAATTTTTTTTTTTGAAGTTGACTTTAGTGAGCATGTTGATATTTAAAGAAGATAAAGATGTTATTTAGGAGGGTTCATATGTGTAGAAACAGTGTGACTTGCCCTGGCCAGATGCGTCCTATAACACCTGCTGGTACAACCTTGGGCATGATAAGAAGCTGATACCAGATGCTGAAGTTTCAGAGCTAAGGCAGAAGACTGGGGATCCAGAATTCCAGGAAGTGGAGGAGAAATGCTCCCTATCTGCCTACTCCCAGGGATGGCAGCTAAACTGGACCACTGGCATAGATCATGGAACATGGCGGCCGGGAGCTAGACCTAGGGGAATGACCCTTCATGCTGAGGCCCCTTCTACTCATTCCAGAGACAAAGATATTGCTTTGAGTCCCATTCTATCAGTCCCATTTTATCAGTTGGGCAAGGCACCTGACCTCTCTGTGCCATCATCCCTTACCTATAAAATGGAGATCACAAAGTTTTCCTCATTTACATTAATAGAGTTATTGTGGGGATCAAATGAGAAAATGAGTGTGATCAGGCTTTAGAAACACAAAGCCATTTTATTTACCATGAATATCCCAGTGTTTTATAGAAGGGAGAAGCAATGGTTGGACTTAATTGGTAGGAAATCAGATGAGTCTGAGGAATAAGATCATTACACAGTCTCCAAAACTCGACTGGCTGTTTACATGACTCGGGTGGTGTCATAATTGTCACGATAACAATACCACCTAGATTTTATTGAGCACTTACATTCTCTACACTCTACTAAAGTGCATCTATATTTTACAGAGGATTTTTACAAAGGAAGGCACCAAGGGCTGGTAGGGAAGTTAACAACTTGTCCAAGATTGCACAGCCAGCAAATGGACTTGGGTCTTGCCATCCCACTGTTCAACTCCCAAGCATGTACTTCAAACCAAGTGAGCTTTCTCCTACAAGGGACTGTCTTAGCTCAAGATTTTAATAAATGACTTAGGTGTCCTCTGTAGACCTTCTCTCTCAATCCCAAAGCAGGTAGGGCTCTGCTAAGAGTCAGGAAACATAAATCTTTGTTTTAGAATTTTCTGTGCTATCTGGAAAGGAGAAGAGGTGTTTATGATTGGGCTTTCAGTGCAAATATTTTCCCCTGGTTTCTGAAAATGAACTTATAAAATTAGAATTATCAGATAGGCTGCAAAATGTGAGATGATATGCCTTTTGAGTTTCTTTTTTTTTTCCCCTTAAGATTTTATTTGTTAATCTGTCAGGGAGAGAGAGAGCACACAAGCAGTGGGAGTGGCAGGCAGAGGGAGAAGCAGGCTGAGCAAGGAGCCCAAGGCGGGACTTGATCCCAGAACCTGGGATCATGACCCAAACCAAAGACAGATGCTTAACCAACTGAGCCACCCAGGCCTTTAGAGTTTCTACTTACTCTCCATTTGCTGGACACTCCATGTCCACCATGCACAAAGAGTAGGCCAACAGTACAGTTATGTGCTTGTACTGTACGCCTTACAGACTATGACTGGGGACAGGGGGAGAATACCAACAGATATAATTTGCAGAGGGATGACAAACATCCTGAATATGTACAGATCTCACAAAAGTGACTAAGAAAAACAGTCTCACCAATTTGTGGTCTTGCTATATAAAGTCAGAGTTTATCTTTTTGAAAGGAATAAATTGAGCTCATAGAAAGGCAGATCACGAGTGCAGTCATTCCCACATGACATATTATTTATATGTATTTTTACTGTCAAAAGTTTTTAAATGAGCAAAGGATTTCCAAATAAGTTTCCATTTTGAGAAGGGAAGTTGCAAACTTAAGGAAGGAACACAGATTTACAAATACATTCAGCCACTCTGACTAAAGGGGAGGGTGTCGAGTGGGGGTCTGCCTGTTGTCCGGCCTGAGGAGAAGCCTCCATCGTTGTTGACAGGTGCTTATCTCCTGGATTCCCTGAATAATTCCAGCCTGTTTTGGGTCATTTGATTTCAAACACTGGAAGAGATATCTCCAGAAAAATGAAGATTGAGCAGCACCGATCGTAAACATTCTGAGGACTCTGAAAAGTGTGCCCGGGTACACTCTTGAAGAGTCTCACAGCCCTGCCAGTTTGATGGCAAGATGGTCCAGATGGAACACATGTATAGTCCCTTGCTCAGACTTGTCTCTGAGAAAATCCAATATTCCTTTGAAAGGACCAGGACTTTGGCTTCACTGGCAGCCTGAGCTGCCTCTTGCTCCCTTCAGCCTTGGAGTCTGTTTAAGGACTACCCAGAAGCGGTGAGTGTTCCAGTGTTTCGGTCTGCAGAGATAAAACTGAGATTAAGATGAAGAACCCAAGCTCAAGAACTCACGGTCAAGTTGACCCGCTGATTATCAGTTCGTCAAATGCCCTTGCCTTCTAGTCTGTGTACACGTTCCCAGAACAACATGACCTGGAGAATGGGATTATGGTGTGAGAGCAAGACGATGGACTAGGCAGGCTTAGTCCCTTGCTGGGCCCACAGGAAGTCTTTCCTCAACAGCCTCTGTTATGTCGGCCCCATTGTGAGTAGCATGCCCTCCTTCCCACCTTCACTGGCAGGCTCTTGAGGCAGGGTGTGAAGTCCAGGGGCAGAGTTCTGATACTATCACAAATGCTCCAGGTGACAGACCTCTGAGCCATGCTCTTCCCGGGAGAAGCATTTCACACTGCCCCACGCAGGTCTCCAGCTCTACACTGCTGGGTTGGACAAAGAAGATAAGGACGGTGATCGGATCATGAACACATATCTCCCTTCAGTGCACTTACATAGGGACTGAGTCTCAGAATTGCTCATTTCGAGAAATTAGAGATTGTGTAGGCATTTCTCCAAATGCTAACATAGCATAAGGACATGCTGTTTCTTTCTTCACAAGGCAACATGAAAACTATTTCACACACTGAGTCAGTGAAAAGAGCAAAGAAGAAATGAGTTGTTATAATGAAGAATGAAGGGCATCTGGGTGGCTCAGTTGGTTAAGCATCTGCTTTTGGCTCAGGTCATTTCCCAGGGTCCTGGAATCGAGCCCTGCATCGGGCTCCCTGCTCAGCAGGAAGCCTGCTTCTCTTTCTCCCACACCCCCCTGCTTATGTTCCCTTTCTTGCTCTCTCTCTCTTTGTCAAATGAATTAAAAAAAATTTAAAAAAAGTTTTTTTTTAAATAATGAGAAATGAAGTCCATTGCCACTGAGGGAGATAGTGTCTTGAACAGAATGAAAATGCAGCTGATCAGAAAAGAAACTCGAGACCTATTTAATTTCCTTTTTTGATTACTGAAAAATGCAAGCAGATCTTATCCCTGAAAACTGTTTTGTTCCTAACCTTCAGCACACAACTGTTCTTTCCTTTGAATGAGTATCCTAATCAATCCCTTTGGATGAGGTCCGAATAGCTAAGCAGGCTTAGTGGGCTGCGGGTAAACACTGTGATTGTGGTTAAACTTTTTTTTTTAAAAGACATCAATTCACATTTTATTTCATTTTTATTTATTTTTTATTAACATATAATGTATTATTTGCTTCAGGGGTATAGGTCTGTGAACCATCAGTCTTTTTTTTTTTCCATTTTATTTATTTTTTCAGTGTAACAGTATTCATTGTTTTTGCACAACACCCAGTGCTCCATGCAAAACGTGCCCTCTCTATTACCCACCACCTGTTCCCCCAACCTCCCACCCCTGACCCTTCAAAACCCTCAGGTTGTTTTTCAGAGTCCATAGTCTCTTATGGTTTGCCTCCCCTTCCAAATTTTTTTTTTAAGTAAACATATAATGTATTTTTATCCCAGGGGTACAGGTCTGTGAATCACCAGGTGTACACACTTCACAGCACTCACGATAGCACTTACCCTCCCCAATGTCCATAGCCCCCTCCCCCCTCCCAATCCCACCTCCCCCCAGCAACCCCCAGTTTGTTTTGTGAGATTAAGAGTCATTTATGGTTTGTATCCCTCCCAATCCCATATTGTTTCATTTATTCTTCTCCTATCCCCCTACCCCCCCCCCCCATGTTGCTTCTCCATGTCCTCATATCAGGGAGATCATATGATAGTTGTCTTTCTCCGATTGACTTATTTCACTAAGCATGATACGCTCTAGTTCCATCCACGTCGTCGCAAATGGCATGATTTCATTTCTTTTGATGGCTGCATAGTATTCCATTGTGTATATATACCACCTCTTCTTTATCCATTCATCTGTTGATGGACATCTAGGTTCTTTCCATAGTTTGGCTATTATAGACATTGCTGCTATAAACATTCGGGTACACGTGCCCCTTCGGATCACTATGTTTGTATCTTTAGGGTAAATACCCAGTAGTGCAATTGCTGGGTCATAGGGTAGTTCTATTTTTCAACATTTTGAGGAACCTCCATGCTGTTTTCCAGAGTGGTTGCACCAGCTTGCATTCCCACCAACAGTGGAGGAGGGTTCCCCTTTCTCCACATCCTCTCCAGCATCTGTCATTTCCTGACTTGTTAATTTTAGCCATCCTGACTGGTGTGAGGTGATATCTCATCGTGGTTTTGATTTGTATTTCCCTGATGCCGAGTGACGTGGAGCACTTTTTCATGTGTCTGTTGGCCATCTGGATGTCTTCTTTGCAGAAATGTCTGTTCATGTCCTCTGCCCATTTCTTGATTGGATTGTTTGTTCTTTGGGTGTTGAGTTTGCTAAGTTCCTTATAGATTTTGGATACTAGCCCTTTATCTGATATGTCGTTTGCAAATATCTTCTCCCATTCTGTCAGTTGTCTTTTGGTTTTGTTAACTGTTTCCTTTGCTGTGCAAAAGCTTTTGATCTTGATGAAATCCCAATAGTTCATTTTTGCCCTTGCTTCCCTTGCCTTTGCCGTTGTTCCTAGGAAGATGTTGCTATGGCTGAGGTCGAAGAGGTTGCTGCCTGCATTCTCCTCAAGGATTTTGATGGATTCCTTTCTCACATTGAGGTCCTTCATCCATTTGGAGTCTATTTTCGTGTGTGGTGTAAGGAAGTGGTCCAATTTCATTTTTCTGCATGTGGCTGTCCAATTTTCCCAGCACCATTTATTGAAGAGGCTGTCTTTTTTCCATTGGACATTTGTTCCTGCTTTGTCAAAGATTAGTTGACCATAGAGTTGAGGGTCGATTTCTGGGCTCTCTATTCTGTTCCACTGATCTATGTGTCTGTTTTTGTGCCAGTACCATGCTATCTTGATGATGACAGCTTTGTAATAGAGCTTGAAGTCCGGAATTGTGATGCCACCCACTTTGGCTTTCTTTTTCAATATTCCTTTGGCTATTCGAGGTCTTTTCTGGTTCCATATAAATTTGAGGATTATTTGTTCCATTTCTTTGAAAAAAATGGATGGTATTTTGATAGGGATTGCATTAAATGTGTAGATTGCTTTAGGTAGCATGGACATTTTCACAATATTTATTCTTCCAATCCAGGAGCATGGAACATTTTTCCATTTCTTTGTGTCTTCCTCAATTTCTTTCATGAGTACTTTATAATTTTCTGTGTATAGATTCTTAGCCTCTTTGGTTAGGTTTATTCCTAGGTATCTTATAGTTTTGGGTACAATTGTAAATGGGATTGACTCCTTAATTTCTCTTTCTTCTGTCTTGTTGTTGGTGTACAGAAATGCAACTGATTTCTGTGCATTGATTTTATATCCTGACACGTTACTGAATTCCTGTACAAGTTCTAGCTGTTTTGGAGTGGAGTCTTTTCGGTTTTTCACATATAGTATCATATCATCTGCGAAGAGTGATAGTTTGACTTCTTCTTTACCGATTTGGATGCCTTTAATTTCTTTTTGTTGTCTGATTGCTGAGGCTAGGACTTCTAGTACTATGTTGAATAGCAGTGGTGATAATGGACATCCCTGCCGTGTTCCTGACCTTAGCGGAAAAGCTTTCAGTTTTTCTCCATTGAGAATGATATTTGCGGTGGGTTTTTCATAGATGGCTTTGATAATATTGAGGTATGTGCCCTCTATCCCTACACTTTGAAGAGTTTTGATCAGGAAGGGATGCTGTACTTTGTCAAATGCTTTTTCGGCATCTATTGAGAGTATCATATGGTTCTTGTTCTTTCTTTTATTAATGTGTTCTATCACATTGATTGATTTGCGGATGTTGAACCAACCCTGCAGCCCTGGAATAAATCCCACTTGATCGTGGTGAATAATCCTTTTAATGTACTGTTGAATCCTATTGGCTAGTATTTTGGAGAGAATTTTTGCATCTGTGTTCATCAAGGATATTGGTCTGTAGTTCTCTTTTTTGGTGGGATCCTTGTCTGGTTTTGGGATCAAGGTGATGCTGGCCTCATAAAATGAGTTTGGAAGTTTTCCTTCCATTTCTATTTTTTGGAACAGTTTCAGGAGAATAGGAATTAGTTCTTCTTTAAATGTTTGGTAGAATTCCCCTGGGAAGCTATCTGGCCCTGGGCTTTTGTTTGTTTGGAGATTTTTGATGACTCTTTCAATCTCCTTACTGGTTATGGGCCTGTTCAGGTTTTCTATTTCTTCCTGGTTCAGTTGTGGTAGTTTATATGTCTCTAGGAATGCATCCATTTCTTCCAGATTGTCAAATTTGTTGGCGTAGAGTTGCTCATAGTATGTTCTTATAATTGTCTGTATTTCTTTGGTGTTCGTTGCGATCTCTCTTCTTTCATTTATGATTTTATTTATTTGGGTCCTTTCTCTTTTCTTTTTGATGAGTCTGGCCAGGGGTTTATCAATCTTATTGATTCTTTCAAAGAACCAGCTCCTAGTTTCATTGATTTTTTCTATTGTTTTTTTTTTTGTTGTTGTTTGTTTCTATTTCATTGATTTCTGCTCTGATCTTTATGATTTCTCTTCTCCTGCTGGGTTTAGGGTGTCTTTCTTGTTCTTTCTCCAGCTCCTTTACGTGTAGGGTTAGGTTGTGTACTTGAGACCTTTCTTGTTTCTTGAGAAAGGCTTGTACCGCTATATATTTTCCTCTCAGGACTGCCTTTGCTGTGTCCCACAGATTTTGAACTGCTGTGTTTTCATTATCATTTGTTTCCATGAATTTTTTCAATTCTTCTTTAATTTCCTGGTTGACCCATTCGTTCTTTAGAAGGATGCTGTTTAGTCTCCATGTATTTGGGTTCTTTCCAGCTTTCCTCTTGTGATTGAGTTCTAGCTTCAGAGCATTGTGGTCTGAAAATATGCAGGGAATGATCCTAATCTTTTGATACCAGTTGAGACCTAATTTGTGACCTAGGATGTGATCTATTCTGGAGAAGGTTCCATGTGCACTAGAGAAGAATGTGTATTCTGTTGCTTTGGGATGAAATGTTCTAGAATATATCTGTGATGTCCATCTGGTCCAGTGTGTCATTTAAGGCCTTTATTTCCTTGTTGATCTTTTGCTTGGATGATCTGTCCATTTCAGTGAGGGGAGTGTTCAAGTCCCCTACTATTATTGTATTATTATTGATGTGTTTCTTTGATTTTGTTATTAATTGGTTGATATAGTTGGCTGCTCCCACGTTAGGGGCATAGATATTTAAAATTGTTAGATCTTCTTGTTGGACAGATCCTTTGAGTAGGATATAGTGTCCTTCCTCATCTCTTATTATAGTCTTTGGCTTAAAATCTAATTGATCTGATATAAGGATTGCCACCCCAGCTTTCTTCTGATGCCCATTAGCATGGTAAATTGTTTTCCACCCCCTCACTTTAAATCTGGAGGTGTCTTCGTGTCTAAAATGAGTTTCTTGTAGGCAACATACTGATGGGTTTTGTTTTTTTTATCCATTCTGATACCCTGTGTCTTTTGATTGGGGCATTTAGCCCATTAACATTCAGGGTAACTATTGAGAGATATGAATTTAGTGCCATTATTAGTCTGTAAGGTGACTGTTACTGTATATTGTCTCTGTACCTTTCTGATCTACTACTTTTAGGCTCTCTCTTTGCTTAGAGGACCCCTTTCAATATTTCCTGTAGAGCTGGTTTGGTGTTTGCAAATTCTTTCAGTTTTTGTTTGTCCTGGAAGCTTTTGATCTCTCCTTCTATTTTCAATGATAGCTTAGCTGGATAGAGTATTCTTGGCTGCATGTTTTTCTCGTTGAGTGCTCTGAATATATCATGCCAGCTCTTTCTGGCCTGCCAGGTCTCTGTGGATAAGTCTGCTGCCAATCTAATATTTTTGCCATTGTATGTTACAGATTTCTTTTCTCGGGCTGCTTTCAGGATTTTCTCTTTGTCATTAAGACTTGTAAATTTTACTATTAGGTGATGGGGTGTGGACCTATTGTTGTTGACTTTGAGGGGGGTTCTCTGCATCTCCTGGATTTTGATGCTTATTCCCTTTGCCATATTAGGGAAATTCTCTCCAATAATTCTCTCCAATAGACCTTCTGCTCCCCTCTCTGTTTCTTCTTCTTCTGGAATCCCAATTATTCTAATGTTGTTTCGTCTTATGGTGTCACTTATCTCTCGAATTCTCCCCTCATGGTCCAGTAGCTGTTTGTCCCTCTTTTGTTCGGCTTCTTTATTCTCTGTCATTTGGTCTTCTATATCACTAATTCTTTCTTCTGCCTCATTTATCCTAGCAGTGAGAGCCTCCATTTTTGATTGCACCTCATTAATAGCTTTTTTGATTTCAACTTGGTTAGATTTTAGTTCTTTAATTTCTCCAGAAAGGGCTTTTATATCTCCAGAGAGGGTTTCTCTAATATCTTCCATGCCTTCTTCGAGCCCAGCTAGAATGTTCAGAATCGTCATTCTGAACTCTTGATCTGACATATTACCAATGTCTGTGTTGATTAGGTCCCTAGCCTTCAGTACTGTCTCTTGTTCTTTTGTTTGTGGTGATTTTTTCTGCCTTGTCATTTTGTCCAGATAAGAGGATATGAAGGAGCAAATAAAATTCTAAAAGGATGGCAAAGACCCCAGAAAAATGCGCTGTAACCAAATGAGAAGAGACCCCAAATTGTGGGGGGGGGGAGAAAGGGGATAAAAAGAGGTTCAGAAAAAAAAAAGGAAAAAATTTAAAAAATAAAACAAATAAAGAAAAAATATAAAAAAGAAAGAAAAAATATATATATTTAGATAAACTAGTCAAAAAACATTAAAAAAGAAAAGGGTAAAAGTTTTAAAAAATTTAGCAGGAGAAGAAAAAAGAAAAAAGAAAAAAAATTGAAAAAGAAAAAAAAAATTGAAGTAGCCACAAGACTAAAGAATCATGGGGAGAAAGCCATGAGTTCCATGCTTTGCTTTCTCCTCCTCTGGAATTGCGCTGCTGTCTTAGGAATTGAACCTACTTTCCTTGATAGATGAACTTCGTCCTGGCTGGATATTTTGTTGATCTTCTGGGGGAGGGGCCTGTTGTAGTGACTCTCAAGTGTCTTTGCCCGAGGCGGGATTGCACCGCCCTTACCGGCAGCCGGACTAAGTAATCGGCTCGGGTTCGCTTTTGGGAGCTTCTGTTCCCTGAACACTTTCCGTAGAGTTCCCGAGGACGGGAATGAAAATGGCGGCCTCCTAGTCTCCGGCCCGGAGGAGCCGAGAGCCTGGGACCCACTCCTCAGTGCACCCCCAGAGGACAGCACCCAATCACTCCCATATCCCCAGCCTCTAACCTCGCTCCGAGCTCACCCAGCCTGCGACCAGTTCAAGGTAACCCCGAGCTGAGAGTTCAGTCCTCGGCTCTGTCTCTGCAGCCGGCTTCTCCGTTCTAATACCTGTGAGCTCTGCGACACTCCGACACCCCTGATCCTTCTGTGACCACGCGTGGGCTTCCTGGTTTAGCCTCTGGAGCAATGCCCCTCAGTGGAACAGACTTTTAAAAGTCCTGATTTTGTGCTCCGTTCCTCCGCCGCTTGCCGGGAGCCGGCCCCTCCCCCCGCGGTCTATCTTCCCGTCGTTTTAGATTCACTTCTCCGCCAGTCCTACCTTTCAGAAAGTGGTTGATTTTCTGTTTCTAGAGTTGCTGTTCTTCTTCTCTTCGATCTCCCGTTGGATTTGTAGGTGTTTGCAATGTTTAGATAAGCTATTGAGCTGATCTCCTGCTACCTGATGTAGTCTCAGCCTGCTACTTCTCCGCCATCTTGACTCCTCCCCCATCAGTCTTATACAATTCACAGCACTGAGAACTTGGGTGCCCCCTCTGCTGTGGTTTTTTCTCCCTGTCCTTTATTTTATTTTCTTCTAAAATATTTTATTTATTTATTTATTTATTTATTGGAGAGAGGGAGAGAGAGCACAAGCCAGAGGAAGTTGGGGGCAGAGGGACAGGGAGGAGCAGACACCCTGCTGAGCAGGGATCATTATACAGGACTGGATTCCAGGACTCTGGGATCATGACCTGAGCTGGAGGCAGACCCCTGACCAACTGAGCCACCCAGGTGCCCTCTCCCATTTGATGTGTCATTTGCTATCCGTGCTGTTGTGAGCCATAGCCACATAGCCAACTCTTGTGAGCAAGAGTTGCAGAAAAGCAGCTGCTGACTTCCAGTGCCAGCTGCAGGAGGATGGAGGTTGCAGACCAGGATGTGAGCTGTCTTCACCCCTGAGCAGGAAAGGAGGAAGAGGAAAATGGTGGAGTTGTGCTCGTGGGGCACCGACACAGACGGGAAAACAAATGGAGGCCCTTGGGACTGATGCCAAATGGAAGCAAGAATGAAGGTCTGTCTTTATCATCTCTCTCTAGGAGAGGTGTCTCCCTCTGCTTCCCAAGAGAAGACGAGGACTGTCTCATCTGTGCCATGGACCTTCCGTTTCTCATTGAAAATAAAAGTTCTAACCCTATATCTGTGGGAAGCTCATGGTGTGTGAGACATTTTTTATAGATAATTTTAAGAAGCCATAGACGTGGCTGTGTGTGGGAACCCGGGATGGCTCATAAATTGTAGCAGCTTTTTAGCTACTTGGCCGCAATGAACACTGAGTGAACCCTTCCAAGATTTAAAACAAACAAAGAAACAAAAAATACCTGGTTTCTGCTGTCCATGAAAATTACAGCCTGTGAAAACCTTCATGTCACTTTTGAAGCCTGAGAAAGCCACTTAGGCTGTCATTTGAAATGGACGTGGACTGGGCTTCCAATGGCAGCACCTAGACTGATACGAACGTGGATGAAGGAAATTTCTGGCATTTTTCTGGACCCACACATAATGGGAGACATTTTCTCGTTGTTCTCTTCTCTTCACTTTCTTCTTCTTTTCGTTTTTCTTGTTTGGCTTTGGTCGTTCCAGCAGCCGAAGCCCCAGTGGTCAACAGACCCAGGGACCGCCCTCACAGAGTCCGAGGTCCGGTGTCCAATTCCAGGCCCAGCCCGCCTTCCTGGAGAAGGGGGAGCCTGGGCTGAGAGGGGCAAGTGCCTGTGTAAATATTCAACTTCAGGATATGGAACGAGAAGACAAAGAGCCCGAGAACTGCCACTCAAAATACAAGCTTGTATGCAAAAAACAGATCGGCAGGAGCCAGAGTGCGGGGAAGGTGTGTGACTGGAGCTGGCTGACCATGCGGTGGCTCGCCCATTCCCTGCTGGGGACGTGCAGATACCGCACTGGGCCATGCTGTCCCTGCGCTTGTGCTTGGGTCTGGCCTTGGTCTCAGTCATCTTGGTATTCTGCCCCCATCGGCGCCCACAGAGAAGGGGTTAATAAGTAACTGTTGGATTGAGCAAACTTGCCTGAAGGAATGTCCTCCCTGGGGGCCAGGTAGAACTAGAAGAATTCCAAGATTCCTTTCTCCTTAGAGATTTTATGATCTTAAAGAGAGCATGGGACAGGGGCTTACTAAATATTGATTCAGAAGATGTCTGGTTACTATTGAGTTTATGTGTCCCCATCTTCTATCTCCAAGTGTAGTAATCACTGATCAAGCACTTCTTCCGTTTGTCTGCCTTGTTTCCTCTCACAAGAGCCCTAGGCGGGAGAGTTTGGGTTTGTACTGCTGCATAACAAACCAGCCCATAATTTAGTGGTTTCAAGCAACAGTTGATTATTCCCTGTCATGGTCTGGGGTTGGACTGGGCTCAGCAGGGCCACTCTTGTTGGGGTCTCATGGAGTCACAGTTGGCTGGGGCCATGAGCATCTAACGGCGCCGTGGGGAGAGACATCCAAGATGGCTCCCTCCGTTGGCTGGTAGTCGATGCTGTCTGTCCCTGGGGCCATTAAACTGATATCTCCACTGCTAAACTTCTCCAAGTTCTTGGCCTTCTCACAGCATGGTGGCTGGTTTCCAGCGGGGATGTTACATGAAACCCAGACAAAATGACCTGGTCTCATGTAATCTAGCCTTGAAGCTCCAGAACATTGTTTCTGCAACATTCTGTGGTGATGGGAGTCGCAGAGGCCAGGCTGGATGCAAAGGGAATGGGAATTAGATGTTATCTGTTGATAGAGGAATGGCAAGCTCATTTTACTTATTTATTTTTCATTTTTTCTTTTAAAAGATTTTATTTATTTATTTGAGAGATAGAGAGAGAGAGCATAAGCAGAGAGAGGGAGCAGCAGACTCCTGCTGAGCAGGGAGCCCTATAGGAGACTTGATTCCAGGACCCTGAAATCATGACCTGAGCCAAAGGCAGATACTTAACGGACTGAAACACCCAAGCGCTCCAAAATGACAAGGTCATTCTGGAAGAGCAGCTGGCGTGAGAAATATTACTGTAGACATTCAAGGAAAATACCATCTGTCATAAGTATCTACTGTTAATATCCTGTTCTACACGTGAGGATATTTTGCCGTGATTTGCTAGGGCGTTTGGTTAGTTTGCTCACTTACTGGCAACCAAATCCACTCTCCCTCTGATTTCTTAACCACTTTGCTTCACTTAAGACAGTGTTCTAAAACGTTAATAACGAGTCACCTCTTTCAAAGATGCAGTATTGTTTTCGAGAACATAAAAGTATATTCTAGTAAAATGTATAAACTTGACATGAAAGTTCTAGTAGGATTTGAGATGTCCTGTTTAATGAATATTAAAGAAAGAACTAACATTTTGAGCTGCTTCAGTGATCCAGGTACTTATACACTCCATATGAACTCACTTAATCTTTACTAAAATCTTTTCCCCCAGGTGAAAAGCGAAATTTAAAGGTTAGATAACTTGCCCCAAATCACATAGGTACTAAGTGATAGAGCCAGGATTTAAACCCCGGTCTGTCTCAGCCCACCTTCCAGGCAGCTCCACGGTGAGCTTGGGCGCTCCCAGGAATCAGACGATGAGATGAGATCAGCATGAAGGAAGGTCACTGATGAGATCAGGGATATCACCTGAAAGGGGATGTAAGGACACAGCATCAAGCAAAGGAAAAGGTGGGCTGCTGCTATCATAACAAAGGACTCAGCAGGCCCTTGGGGGGCTCTGAAGCCGGGATAGCCCTTCAGAGTTGTCCTGAGTAAGGGGTCTTGTCTTTATTACCACCCACTCCCCCGAGCTTGTGCAGGCATCATAGTAAATCGTTGCTGAATGAACCAATGCCAAGCCATTGATCCAGACTGAACTATAAAAGGAGGCAGCATCGTGGGGGGTAAGGGGTGGGGAATGCTGACATGCCAGAACAGCCAGCCATAACCCTGGACCAGGACAGCCTTTCCTGTAGCACACTAGAACATTCTTCCTCAAAAGGAGAAGCCAACTCTCTAAGCCCAAACAAAGCACTAAGATGAACAGGGCAAGTCCGTTCATCTACTTGCTCAAGGAGTCCTCAGCACAGACAGGTACATTTTTAATGTTGTTGAGTTTAGGCACGACCCCAAAATGAATCAAATTACAGTATTGAGGGGCGCCTGGGTGGCTCGGTGGGTTAAAGCCTCTGCCTTCGGCTCAGGTCATGATCCCAGGGTCCTGGGATCGAGCCCCGCATCAGGGTCTCTGCTCCACAGGGAGCCTGCTTCCTCCTCTCTCTCTGCCTGCCTCTCTGCCTAGTTGTGATTTCTCTCTGTCAAATAAATATTAAAAAAAAATTACAGTATTGAGTTTATTTACTCTAGGATTCCACGCTGTGACCACACACCCAATGAAAAGTTCCTACAAGTAAATAATTCAGGAGCTGTTTACTCTTTGATGCCGCTGGTAGGAGCTTGCTAGGTGATAAGCTATTAACAGCCCATCATAATGACAATCATCCAAATAGGGTGGAATGACATGAAGGAATCACACATTTCCCAGACCTACCCTTTGTCTCTGGGCTTGGTCCAGCCTCACTTTCCATCTCTGTACAGAATGGGAAGGGGGAGATGCAGGGAGAATCAGAAGTCAATGGGGAAGAGGAAAATAAAAGACAGCTTAAGGGAGATAGGGCTGCTTTATTGAATGTGTTATCCTGCTTAGCCCTTCTTGTGACCCTATGAATTATTCTGACTGCCAGGTTTCGATGAGGAAATGTGGGGAGGAAGGGGGAGGAGAAGGAGAAAGGGGTGAAGGGAAGAAGGAAGGGAGGGAGGAGACTGGAGTTGAGCCCATTTATCAGAAAAGGGGGACAATTTTTTAAATGTTGCCAAAACATACTCATGCTGCCAGAAAACCATGTTTTCTCCTTCTGCACCAGAAAACCATGTTTTTTTCCTTCTGCACCTTCTGTTTTCAACAGAAAACAAGAAGGAGGTAAGTCCCTGAACCCCCAGTCCTCATTCCACTTTCGCTTCCTCCTTTCAAAATAGCTCCAGGTCCTGCTTGAGGGGCCCGAAGACCTCTGATGGACCGCACTTCCAGAGGTTTTTTGACATGTAATGATGGAAATCCTTTTTTTGGCTTCATTTCTAATCGAACTGCCAACAATGAAATGAACACTTACTAAGCACTTGCTGTATGTTGGAAACTTTCAAATGTGCTTCATTTACTCTTCACAACAGCCCTGCCAAGATAAAGACTTATTAATTCTGTTTTTGAGGAAGATGAATTTGAAGCTCAGAGAGGCTGAATAACTGGTCCAAGATCACACAGCGAGTGTTAGAACCAGGACTCTAAGCCAGACTGGAACCTGCACAATATTTCCTTGATCGTCCTGCCTCAAGGTTACTGAGGTCCATGAGCCCCGCATAGATTACCCTGGTCTTGCTTTTGGTTGATGCAAACATTCAGCGAACATCAAGGACTGTAAATTTCACAGGGATCAGTTATCTGTTTCTGGGCATTTTATTTTTATTTATTTAATTCAATTGTGTGTGTGTGTGTGTGAGAGAGAGAGAGAGAGAGAGAGACTCTTGGTACCTGTAGAGTATACAGGCCTCCCTCAAATAGGCAAAACTTCCCACTGTACTGAGTCATTTGGCAAGAAGAAGTGGTCCATGGCCAGTGCAAACAGAGGAGGAGTGCAGGCAGGGACAGGGAGGGGTGGGAGGGGAAGTTGGAAGTATATGGAGATGTGAGTCCAAGCACCTCATTTTTGCCTCCTGCAAAATTACCAGCACCCCATATATGAATATTTTCCCCAGGAGTCACCCAGTCTGGACTTTCCGTCTGTGGGTCCCTCAGTGACCCCATAGCCAGCATCCACTGCTCTGGGCTTTGGCAGTCATCTTTGGTCTGGGACTGGCTCTAGCTTGTGTGAATGCCTGTGGAGGCTGCCAACAGTTGCCCAAGGTGGAGAAGGTAACCATTATTCCCAGCACCCCTGAGGTTCTGCCCTTTTGCGGAGCAGATGGCAGGGATCAGGTCTTGGCAGTGGACTGAGACACTGGCAGGAGTATTGAGGGAGGATGGACAAACCAGAGCCTGAAGGGAGAGGACCATTCGGGAGGTACACCCAAGCAGAAGGCACTACCTCTCAGATCTAAACGAGGAGGCAGGGGGCCTGTGCCAAGGTGAAAGAGAGAGACGGAAGGAGGAGGGAGTGGGGAGGTGTTCCTTCCTGGGGCACATGGGAGAACTCTCGAGCAAATGCCAGCCACAGTTTTGGAGGCTGTAGATGGAAAGGGAACAACATCAAAACACCATTAATTCTCAACCCTGGGTGGTGGAAAGGAAAAAATGTACATGTATAAATGCATATATTAATTTACGTGTGTGTAAAAAACGCATGTGTGTATAAATTCACACATGTATACATGTGTGTACATATGTATGCATACTTTCTCTACAACAGGGCTGGGTTTGGGACCCCCTCTACCATTCCACAACTGTGGACCTTGCACCAGGTACAGAACCTGAGAGGAGGAATTCCTCTGGACAAGGCTGGCAGGGAGGAGCCAGGTGCCTGCCAACACTCAAAGAGTAGGCCCTCTTCCCTTCCCTTCCACTACCCCCCAGCAATTAGGAAGGTCACTTTGTTTCCTTCCCCAGCAGGGACCTGAAGCACAGTGAAGCTCCAGTGGAGTCCTCGGAGAGGGAGCCCTGGGCATGGAGGGTTGGCCTCGGGCTAGGAGGGCGGGCTACAAAGGGGCATTGTTCCTGGAGGGCTGACTGGGCCAGGCGCCCACTCCGCCCAGGGCCTGGGGTGGGTAGGTTTGCTCCGGAGGGGAAGTCCTCCAACCGAGCCCATGGTGGCCAACCTTCAACAATAGTTTGGTTAAAAATCAGGAATGCAGGAAAATGCCAGAGACTGTTTCTTTTCCCCTGGGGTGGGTGGGGAAGAAAGCCACTCCTTTTCTTGGGCTGAATCGAGGCTGTGCACCAACCTCCCTTCTCACTCCAAGTTCCGAGGTCCTCCGGGAGGCAGCCAGGTGACAACACTGTCCCTTCCTCTGGGCGACAGCGCGTCCTTCCGAGCCCCGTCTGCCCGTTTCCTCCGGCGCAGAAAGGACAGGCTGATGCTTAGGACACCAGGGCCCGAACTGGGCTGAAAACTTTTCCCCTGTCCCAGTCAGTACGAGGAGCCTGAGCAGGTGCTCGGTTCCGAAAGCGGGCGGTCCGGCAGCTGCGATCAGGGGTGTACACAGCGTGCCCTGCTACCCGGACTGCTGGCGCCTCCTCCGACAGCCCCCCGGGTCCCACGAGGGCGGCCTTGAGGGGGCGGGAGCGGTGCAGGAGGTCGGCAGGGCTGTCGGGGCTGTCCGACGTCTCGGGGATCCCGAGGCGCTTCGGCAAGAACCATGCTTTTCGAGGGTCCCGGCGGTCCCGCCCACCCCCAGGGGGCCCTCCCTGCGGCGCCAGTCGGCCGAGTCCGACGGCGGTGGCCCTAGGTGGGGTCAGGTCCGTGGAGGGGGCTACGAGTCCAAGGGCTCTGCCCCATCCCGCTCCCGTCCCCCACCCGCTCCTTGCATCTCTGGTGACCCTCGCCGCGGCGGGGAAGACGAGCGGGAGAAGGACTGCGACGGGCGGGGCCGCCAGCGCTCCCCGGACTCGGGACCTCGCGTCCCTCCTCCCGGCGCGGGTTCTTCCCGGGCTTCGGGCTGGGAGTCCGAGGAAAGCCTTACACTCCCAGGACCGGCCACTCTCATCCACCCAATTACGCATTGCCCCCTGGGCCTCCCTGGATCCGCTGAAGACCCCGGCGGGGCCTGATCCTGCAGACCCTCCCCAGGCGAGGCCAGAGCAGAAGCTGCTGAAGACGTGAAGGCAAAGCGGGGACTTAGATGAATCAAAGGTACAGCTGCGTCAGGCTCGGACCGTCTGTTGACCCATCTCAGTGGGACCGTAGGGCCCGCCCTTCCCTAGACCCCGTGTCCCCTCTTTTGGTGATGCGCCCTGAGAGGTGTTAAGAGGGGCGTCGGGTTATGGTTAAGCCGGGCTGAGGTTGGCGCCCTGTACCCCCGCCCCGCACTCCTCCACCGCGCGCCGATTCCACAGGCTCGCCGGCAGAGGGCAGCCTGGTTCCAGGTTCTCGCCCCACCTCCCCGGTGAGGCGGGACCTGGGTACCTTCTTCCTTTACAGCGTCTCCATCACTGGCAGTAAGGCGCGGGGGTGGGTGCGGGGGTAGGCTGCTCATCTCGTTTCTAGAAAAGCCAGCATGAGCCCAGTTGACTTTTCTTTTACTCCTCCTCTTGAGAACTGTTTACATTTTAAGGAGCTACGAAGTCTACGCACACGAAGTGTCCTTAGCGGGCAAACCTCTGACGGAGGCTGAGGGAAGACCTTCCCTGTTTCCCGAAATCATCTCAGATGCTAATTTGGGAGCATACAAAAGCACCTGCTCTGTGCCAGGCACTCCACTGCACACTGTCTTGGTGGAAGAACCTCTGGGTTCGGAGTTATAAAAATCCAGCTGAAATTCTGGCTCTCTCCCTATGAGTTGCCTCTTATTAGAGGGATTCTTCTTCTTCTTCTTCGTCAAGATTATTTATTTATTTGACAGAGACAGCGAGAGGGAACACAAGCAGGGGGAGTGGGAGAGGGAGAAGCAGGCTTTCCGCTGAGCAAGGAGCCAGATGCGGGGCTTGATCCCAGGACCACGGGATCAGGACCTGAGCAGAAGGCAGAAGGCAGATGCTTAAGGACTGAGCCACCCAGGCGCCACCAGACTGCATCTCCTTATAGCACTTAACCGCTATAGTCATTTTATCCGTTCGACACATATTTATAGAGTCCTCACCGTGTGCCAGTAAAGGATTATTTGCTGGGTTTGGAGTCAGACAATAAGCAATACATATAAAAGCAAAATCATATCTTTTGGAAGGGGGCCCATTTTACAGGGCTTTGTAAAAATTTAATGGACTTTGGCATTCATGCGAAAGAAATGGGGAATCATTTGTAGGTTTTGAGCAGCGAGTGGGCATTTGCTTTTTACATTGGCTGCTGAATTGCACATAGATGGTAGGAGATCATGAGGCAACATGGCCACAGCAGGGACCCAGGGGAGAAGGGTGTTGTCTCGGGCCAGGTGGGGGCTGCTGGAGGTGGAGAGAAGTGGTCACATTGTGAGTATACATTTCAAAGTAGAATAAAAACAATTCCTGTCTGCTGTAAGGTGCGATTGATCAGAATCGAAGATGGCTCCAAACCTCTGGAAGGACCGAGACTGGAAAGCTGTGTGAAAGACACGGAGGAGCTGAGTCTTGGTGGTGCTAAGCTGGAAGGGTCTAACAGAAGAAGTGGTGGAGAAGCTGACTCTCGACGTCTGGGCTGGAGAGAGGAATGTGGGGCTGTCGGGATACACCGAGGTGGTACTGGAAGGTCTGAGATCTGGAGAGATCTGGAAACAGCGAGTGGGACATGAGAGTGTAAGCACGGAGTCTGGGGCTGCCCATACGCTCATCACGCCTGGACCCTTTGCTCAGCTGTAGTTCCCGTGATCCTCTCTGGTTCACGGTTCCATCCCAGCACCTGCTCACAGAACTTCTGATTCTTACATGTAAGGCAAGCAAAACGGGATGCCTACCTTATTAAGATGGTTGCCGGGAAATGCTAAATGGGGCAATGAAAGTGAAAATGCCTTCTAGATAGTAGGCACTCAGTATGTTTTTAAGATGCAGGCTTGAGGATCCCATTCTTATTTATAACTCAGGTATATATGAACTTCATAGACTCTATTACCTGATAGCAACTTCACAATTAATTCCTGATGCATGCGGGCAAGCACTGTTCTTCTCATCTTCTAGAGGAGGAAAGTAGGCTTGGTGAGGTAAAAGAATGTCCCAAAGGTGAACATCTAGTGCTCATACCAGCTGTTCATCTATTTGAGCACGTCTGTGTCAGGCACTGTGTTAACGATTTTTTTTTTTTTAAGATTTATTTATTTGACAGATAGAGATTACAAGTAGGCAGAGAGGCAGGCAGAGAGAGAGGAGGAAGCAGGCTCCCAGCCAAGCAGAGAGCCCGATGCGGGGCTCTATCCCAGGACCCTGGGATCATGACTTGAGCTAAAGGCAGAGGCTTTAACCCGCTGAGCCACCCAGGCGCCCCTGTGTTAACGATTTTGATTGTAACTTGGCAACAACGCTCTGAGCATAGAAAGAATGGTTACCGTAGCCAAGGTTGCACACTGAGTGCGTGGCAGAGCCTGGGGCACGAAGCAGACCCCACTCCCTCCTGATCCTGCCCAGAATGTTCTTTTCCCAACTCTGCAGCTCTTCTCCCTCTTCCATGAGCTAGACCCCCAGCATGGCTGGGCCCCACCCCTCACGAAGAGAGGGGCTATCTCTTTGCTTTGAAGGTAGCGAAATTCTCAGTCTTTCCACTTCTCTCCTACCAAGCCTGCTGCAGGATCTGAAAGTTCAGTCACACCTTGGAAGTTTCTAGAGCAAGTGAGGTAAAAGCATTTTGGTTCTTTGCTTCCTCTCTCTGGCACGCCCTTTCCCTTGTTCTCTATCTGGTGAACAACTATGTGTTCTTCCACGTTCTGGTGAATTCTTATGTGTGTTTTCACAGCCAACTCATATGTCTCTTCCACTGTGAGGACTTCCCTGGTTGCACTTGACAGAGTTAGTCTCTTCTTAATTCATGGGACACTTTGGTCATACCTCTGTTGTAGCAAGTGTCACAACAAAAGGGAAGTTTCCTGTGGATTTGATGGATGCCACCGTAAGATGGAGATTTCCTCTGGAATGCTTTTTTTGTGTGTGTCTGTGTATCGACGTGGTATTTGCTTCACACATATGTAAATGAATGAAAGGCCCATCAATAATCGTGATCAAAGCAATTATGGGTGTCAAATAATGTTTCAGAGACGAGGAAATAGGTTCAAAGAAATTACTTGCCCAAAGTCACTCAGCTAATTAAATATTGGAGCCTGAGCTCCAGAGAGATGATGAGGTTAGGTTTTGCCTCCTGAGGTCTCTGACAACCCCGGAAGCCTGAAGCCTTCAGGTTGCTGCTACCTTCTGTTTCCTGGAGCATGCAGGGTCACTGAACTCTCCCCCAAATGATCCTGCAGGTGGCAACAGAGGCCAAGGAAAGGTGCCTCATCCTGAGGGAGCCCTGATCCAGGGGGTGTGTGAGGAAGGCAGAGCCACCAAGGGCAAACAAAGGCAAGGTGATTTGAAGAAATCCAGGCAAGGGATCGCACTGTTTGCCTCCAACATTTGTAATTCAGGAAGAAATTGTTTTGACTCTAAAAATTGACATGAAGAAAGAAAAAAACAATTAAAGGAAAAGGACATCAAAAGGTGAAATGAAACCTTATCTCTGGATGAAAAAGCCACATGATCTGTCCCAAGTCACAAAGATAGAAAAGGCAGAAGGGAGGGTCAGTCTCTGGACTCATCTCCTATGTCATCGGCGGAGCAGGCTGCTCCTGACGGCCAAGCACAGAGAAACCAGGTGTAGCTGCAGGTGCATTTGACAGGCCCTGTAGAGTGTTTGATCATGGACTGAGGGCCCCCTAAAGGGCCAGGATTTACGGCTTGTGGGGCTCTGTGCCCACCTCTGCCTTCAGAAACATTTTCATCAACGGCTCCCTAAAAAAGCAGAGGGAAGGTCTTTAAGTTCGCCAAGGATAGGAAGCTGACCGCTTGCGTGTGCCCCTGGGGACGAATGGGGAACTGTGGAGGTCCAAGCAGCATGGGCCCATGGGGAAATGGAACAAGGGGACATGTCACCCTCATGTTCAAAATCCTCGGCCAAGAACAGCATGGAAGAGACATGACTTTAGCAGCCCGTATGTGGAAAAGAATGGGGCTGGGACCTTGTTTATGCCGCACCTGTAAGGCATTCCCACTGTCTCTTTAAACCTCACCACAGGCCATGAGGCGCGAATGGGGAAACAGGCTGGGAGAGTCTTGCCCCATGGAGCGCTGGAGCTACGGTGTAGACAGTGTTTCTTTAAGTCTTGGGTGGCTTCTGGGCCTTTGCTCCACATCTCTAACCAAGCTGTAGAATCTGTCCATTCTTTCCTCCGACCCTCTCCCCTCCTGCCCAGCCCCCTATTGAGTTAGAGGAACAGGTGGTCTATTCTCTGGGGGCATTTTGGACAACTTCCACAGTTGATCTTCTCTATTTCCTCCCAATAATCTGATCCATGCCAAATGGGTAGGCTTGCTGGATTCAGCCAAAGCCAAAAACCAGAGGCTCAGTTAAGTTTGAGTTTTGGAAAAACAATGAATAATTTTCACTGAGACATACTGGTATTAAAAATATTTTTTTTTTTTGTTTGCCTGAAATGCAGATTTATACTGGGCATCTGTGTTTAAATGCCAATGGTACCTGTGAGTATGAGTTCTGAAAGGCCATTTCCGTTATTGTGAAAGCATCCAGTTTTCCTGTTACCTGTCTGTAACCACAAGATCAAGTCCCTACCTGCCTGGACAGGTAACATAAATGCAGGAATTGGGTGATCAACAGGAGGAAGGGGGTCTGGAGCTGAACTGAAAATTGAAGCGAGGCAGGGCGCCTGGGTGGCTCAGTGGGTTAAGCATCTGCCTTTGGCTTATGATCTCAGGGTCCTGGGATGGAGCTCTGAGTAGGGCTCTCTGCTCAGGGGGGAGCCTGCTTTCCCTTCTCTCTCTGCCTGCCTCTCTGCCTAGTTGTGATCTCTCTCTCTGTCAAATAAATAAGTAAATTTTAAAAAGAGAAAAAAAATTGAAGAAAGGGGACACTTGGGTGACTCAGACAGTTAAACTTCTGCCTTTGAATCAGGTCATGATCCTGGGGTCCTGGGATCCGGTCCGCATGGAACTCCTTGCTCGGCGGGGAGCCTGCTTCTCCCTCTGCCTGCCACTCCTCTGCTTGTTCTCTTTCTCTCTCTCTGACAAATAAATAAAGAAAATCTAAAAAAAAAAAAATATCTTGATGAGCGAATCTTTCCCAACCTCAGACATTCAAATTCAGATGTTGAAAATGTATAATAAATCATGTTATAGCAAAGAGCAAACAAATACACACACATATCCATAGCTGTCAAGAGTTTGGCTTCCCATCTGGAACCTGCTCAGATGAACCCCAGGCTCAGATGGTGTTGGGGGCTCCTGCCCAAGCGTCCTGCCGTCCTCTCCCATGCCCCCTCTCATCGGCCAGCTCATGCTCCCACACCACGGCCCACCTCACCCCTGGCCGTCTCCTTGCTCCCTGTGGCCACAGGGGCCCACGGCAAACTTTCCCTCTCTGTGGTCAAAGCTCTGCTCTCTGCCACCAACACCTCTCATGGTCACATCACTTCCTCTCCAGCAGCCCAGAGAGCAATCAGGAGGTTACTTTAAGAGGTCCCTATCATGTGCCAAGTCCTTTGTACACAAAGCTTTGCTTACTTTTGGCCCCTTCTCCTCGGGGAGGTGATGAATCACTCAGAGGGTGACGTCCTGTGTTAGACACCTTCAAATTCCACCCTGACTTTTAGCATGAAGACGTGCTAGACAGCACAGACTTCCCAGTAGGGCCAGGAGTGTGCAAATTCATGAACTCAGTCACTGCAGACTGGGAGCCCCACCGTCCCCCAGTGCTTCCCCCGCCCCCACATTTCCTGACCACCTCCCAGGTGGCCTCCCAATTCTAGCTGCAAACAGTTTTCAAATCTGACATTTCAGCCTGAGTTTGAGCTTTGGCTTCAAATAATAACATTATATGTTAACAACAACAACAAAAAGCTACTATGATAAAAAAAAATCCCTTTTTTACAGAACTGATGAAGACCTGAATTTGAAAGACGTGTGTTCTGTTTTGGCCTCTGTCCTGCCGGGTAGTTTCGCTTTATTAAAAATTAGCCAGAGCACCTTCAAAGGCCTCCTCTTGTGCATGTTGAACTGCGCCAGACTTGGAGTTTTAAAAGGAATGCCATTCTTGGCAAAGCCGTACCTTTTGTTGTCGGGGGAGGACAAGGAACACGGATGATTTGGGCAAAGGACCAGTTGGCCCCAGACCTGATCCACTTCTGATGGGAAACACAAGAATCCTGGAAATAACTGAGTTAGACGCTAAACGGGGGGTGGCAAAGGAAGGGACAGGCACCTTTCCATCCTGCTGACTCTGAAGATTTTTCCAGGGTCCTCCCTCTCTTGGGATTGCTGCCTCCCCAGCTCCATTCTGTCCCAGATGTGTGAGGGCGGGGCTAGGCTCAGCCAGCTCACCTTCCTCTGACTTGTTAGCTGCCTCCTAGAGCTGCCTGGCCAGGAAGGGACCTTTTGAGGTCCGCTGTTACTCTTTTCTTTCTTTTTTTTTAAAGTTTATTTTATTTTATTTTATTTATTTGACAGAAGAGATCACAAGTAGGCAGAGAGGCAGGCAGAGCCGATGCGGGGCTCAATCCCAGGACCCTGGGATCATGACCTGAGCTGAAGGCAGAGGCTTAACCCACTGAGCCACCCAGGCGCCCCTACTACTCTTTTCTTTAAAAACAGAATCCCCTCTTTTCAATGGGAAAAGATGTCGCGACCAATGCTATGTCTCTGTTTAGAGTTAGGCTCCAGATTTCTCCAAGGGGCGGGGGGGGGGGTCTTAAAAAAGAACAACAACAACAAAAAACTGGATGAACTAGAAGTTCTTTATTATACATCAACTTCAAAGAGACTGTACTTGGCCCCTTGGACAGGACTCATAGCAGAATTTACCAATCAGAAGTCAGGGACAGAAAGAAAAGACCAGGACACATGGGTGAATTTTCCTGGATTAGTGGTTTTTCCTATAATAATCGGGGGAAGGAGGTTGCATGTGCTTGTTTGCCAGGTACAGGGAGGGGGTGGAGGGAGTGAGGGGCGGGGACACAAAATGAAACTCAGTCATATCCCTTCTGTCCCGCTCCCCAGCTCCTGCTCTCCCAGCCTCACATGGAGGAGAGAGACTTAGGCGCCCCGAACCCGGTGTGCTGTTTATGGCACCAGCTTTGCAATCAGAATTTTCCAGGGGGTTTGTGCACTTGTTCTGCTGCTTATGGACTGTGTGGCATTCGGCAAGTTACTTAACTTCTTTGCCTGACATTCTGTATCCTAAAAGAGAGTTAATTACAGAACTACACTATAGGTTTCATGGCGCTTTGATGAGTTGAAAAGTTGAGGTCCTTCAGGGCCCTGCTTGGCCCCGTGTTTACACTCGTTCAGGTGTGGAGGAAGTGTGTGGGAGTGCAGAGAGGCGAAGCTGACAGCCCGCCCCTGTGGGCAGCAAAGGAGGCTTCAAAGACCCGCTGGGGATATTTGATTTGCACGGGGAAGGTGAGTAGGAGTCGGGTAGAGCAAGGAAGTGAGATGGAACCGGCTGGAGAGTGCCTCAGAGAGAGTGGAGAGGAGGTGGGGCTGTTCGGAAGGAGCAGAGGCCAGTGTGGCTGGAAGGAAGGTCTGGCATCTGGTCTGGGGAGGGAGTAAGGGTGCGAGGGAGGAGTGTGGACCAGGAAAGCCTTGAGTTCCACGTCATAGGTCATTCATTCCTTCATACATTTCAGCCACGTTGAGGGTATCTGGGGTACCAGAAGTGCTCAATTGATATTAGCATCATTATTATTACTACTATTAACATCAAGTCCTCTCCAGGCATTATGTCACTGAATTCTCAAAACACCCTTGGGAAGTAAATTCTATTGTCCTGGTCTAGAAGACAAGAAGGAAGGTGAGTCCTGCGTCATTTGGCCAAGGTCACTGACTCTGTGGGGGCAGAGCCAGCAGCTGGACTTAGAGTCGGGGTCTTGAGTCCAGAGCCAAAGGACTCTCTTCCCTGAGACTTGGTACTTTCTCAATGTTTAAGGCCACTGCCCTAACATAGTGCTTCCTATCTGCCTCGCTAAATTGGATTGTATATGAACAATGCAATACCATTTACATGGAAAAGAATTAGATTAAAGGAACCCAGTAAATCAGTCAATGAAAGAGTATACCTTGAGTCTGGGGTGTATTTCAGATAGCCTGGGAGGGGGAACTCCCAAGTTAGATCCCCAAGGCCATCTAACTCCTTGCTGTCCTCACCACAAAAATTGCCGTGACAACCCTTGGCAGGGCTGGGTGTTAACTGACACCCTTTGGGCCACTTTGTTTGGAACAAGGGCTTGACTGCCTTGGGGGTCAGTGTGGACTGTCCCTGTCCCCAGGCTGTGACCAAGTGCCCAGACATCTTCTCATTGGCCCAGGGCCTGCGGTAGCTTCTCTTCCCCCCATTCACCATTGAGGCATTTGGGTCAATTCACCTGGTTCTCTCCCCTTCTTTTGGGAGACATTCACTGGTCAAAGACACTTGGTCATTAGGTACCTGTTGGTCCTTAACCCCTCCTGGCAAGTTGCTGGGGAGGGGAGAACCGCCCCCATGAGGAAGCAGACGGTGGGCCCCAGGGAACCACCCCCTTCCACCAAGCCCTTCCCGTTCACTGGGCCCTAGTTTCTTCAATCCAGATGCTGAAGAAATGAGTGTGGATCCTGTGGCATTGGAACAGCTGTCTCTCCTTAGCATCCCATGCCGAGGGGCCGATCTGCAGACACGTGGCTTCCTCCGACAACCCTTCTCTGCCCTCCGCCAAATCACCCTTATTCCCTGCCTTTTCTTTTACAACACTTCCTCTGACTTGTAGCTCATTTTGTGGATGGGAAACTCCACGTTGGCAGGGTGCATGTCTCCTTATCTCCTGTTGGGTAGCCAGCCATGAGCGCATGTGGGGTGCGTGGAATTTCAGCCTGCATCTCTGGACGTCCCTGTGTTACCCCCTTTTCCTGCTTAAGTGCCTTCTCTGCTCTCTGCCTTCACTGCTGAGTCCCTGGAGGCTGGCTCTCAAGTCATCTTCATTCAACCCTCCCTCTCCCTCCCAACCCATCAGGTCCTAAGCCATCCTAAGCATCAGGACCCCTACATGACATATTTATATGTCTTAAGGGCACCCCAAATTCCTGTGACCAAGGCAAAGACACATGACCTCTTCCCTACGGCTTGGCCCCTTCCTGGAGTTCTCTGAATCAGTGACTCCATTGGGCAGCTGTTTGGGCCAAGCGGGATGCTGGGAGTCATCCTGACTCCTCCTTATTGTCTAAGCCTGCCCCCCACCCCGTCTGATCCAGGCGGCTCCTTATCTGTCCCCAGATCCCTCTTCTTCTCCCCCTGTCTGTTGCATCCACCCCAGTCCATGCTCCCTGCTCCTCTCCCCCCTGCCTGCCTCCTTCACCAGTCTTCACACTTCTGTTCTGGCCCCTCCATTCTCCACACTCCTGCCAGAATGTTCTTGAAATTCAAATGCAGTCACGTGGCTGTCATTCCTCCCTCCTCCACACGCTCAGTTTAAAACTCTGCCGCCGATTTCGTTGCTCTTACACTCACAGCCGACAGCAGGAGGGGGACTCGGGAGATGTTTTCTGGGGTCGTCTCTGCAGACACCACAATCTGGCCTTCGTGTGGGGTGAGGCATCTCCCTCTGGCAGGGCCCCCTCTTAGACCGTGTCCCTTGGAGATGCCCCAGCCTGGTTACCCACCACGGTCTGCTCTTGGCCTGCAAGGAGATCCGGCCTCCTGGCATGCCAGGTGCTGGAGGGCCCTTGTGCTTGCCCCTTGGCCTCCGTCCTGTACCGGCCCACCAGTGAGGGACACTCAGGAGTGCAGTTCAGCTGCGGGCTTTCCTTTAGATGAGAGTTGTAGAGCAGTCTGTTAAATTCCCCTAAACTCCACACGACCTGTAGAAATTCCTTAGGGTGGTCTCCGTGAAGGGAGCAGGGACTCCAACCCAGTTCTCGCTGAAGAAATGTTCTCTTCCTGCCTTTCTCTCTCGGCTCTTCCATAGCCAGGAGGAAGGGTCAGCAGAGGAGTGGGGTCACCTCTGTTGCCGGCCGGCCGTACACGGGACATCGTTTCACGTTGTAATCTGGGGGCGCTATATTTTCTCCTGAATCCTTCTGGGGGCTACAGAATTCTAGTTACAGAATCCTGTTTTACACAGAAAGGGCTCAGGATTTGGTTAGAATCAACTATTATGAGGCAAGAAAGGGAATGTTCCTTCTGGAGACCTCCAAGCAGCTAAGAGCCCCATAAGGTCCTGGACATGGAGGGGCTGTACCAGCTGACTGCATCCCAAAGTCAGGGTGCGGGGTCTTCTGCGGCCCTCAACTTCCCCCTCTCACCCTCTCGGTCAGCCCCTAGATGCTGTCTGGGGTCCCAGTCATACACTGAGCACAGAGAGCATATGGACAGTCAAAGCAGACCTCAGGCCATGTGACTGTGGATAACATTGTCCAAGGGCACTTGCTTCCCAAACGTACATGTTTCTCCAAAGGAGACTTCTGAAGGATGGTGCCTAGTGCATACAAAAAAATGTGTGTGTGTAGCTTAGCAATAGGGAAATCATAGGGGCCCTCACCTTCCAATCTGATCCGGTAAGTCTTGGTATTTCTGGGAATGTTCATTTTAAACACTCTTCCCTATAGATTCTGATGCTTAGAGAAGGTCTGAGAACCACAAGTTAGACTATGATGGAGCACAGTACATTTAATTTTTAAGGATTCCACGTCTTGTTTTCATGGCTATATTTCATTCTAGCTGCAAAGCAATAGGGAGAAGAGCAGTGACAGAAGACACCATGTGGCTTGTGCACATAGAGATACATAGGAATTCAGACACATAGACATGTGGATATAAAAATGTAGAAAAATCTAGAATGACTTCAGTCTGCAAAAGCATTCTGCTCACAGGTCAAGAATGGGCACTTGCCTTCTTTTCCTCGGGGTCCTGGGAAATGGGTGTGTGTTTCCATGCTCACCTTCCCAGAGATGGCTGAGAGTCCCCCTAAGAATGTGGTCTTCAAAGAACAGGGAATTCCTTTTCATTTGTGCCTAATCTGACTGTGTCCTCTGACTGTGTCATTGTCTGCAGGTCAGAGCGGTAAATCAGGGGTGCAATTTTTTCCACTGTTAGGAAGACATTCATTCAGTGGAATGTGTTTTTAATTCTGCCCACTGGTTCTCAAAATGTGCTGGACATTGGAATCACCAGGAGAGATTTCAAAACCAAATGTCCTGGGACACCTGGGTGGCTCAGTGGATTAAGCCTCTGCCTTCAGCTCAGGTCATGATCCCAGGGTCCTGGGATCGAGTCCTGCATCAGGCTCCTTGCTCAGTGGGGAGCCTGCTTCTCCCTCTGCCTGATGCTCCCCCTGCTTGTGCTCTCTCTTCTCTCTATCTCTCTCCCCGACAAATAAATAAAATCTTGAAAAAAAAAAAAAAGACCAAATGTTCTGGGTGTAACTCTAATTCCAACAGAATCTCAGGGTGGGTGATCAGTTCTCAGATATTAGTATTTTTAAAGTCCCCAGGGGATTCTGAGTGCATCGTGGTCGAGGACTATTAATTTGACCTACATTCCACCCAAGGAAGAAATAAAAGTATAGCAGGAACGTTCACTGAAAAGCCAGGAAAAAAATATTCCTTTCCCTTGTGCCCTTCCCGCACTCATGATTTCATGATTATTTTCTGTATCCACTTGTCCTTCTGTGGTTTGATTTGCTTTTTTCCTTTTTCTTTTTGAAGACTTCAAAGACTATCCTGTGGTATGCACCTGTATTGTAGTTTTGGTACATTCAGAACTGGAAGGATCTTATGACCCAGCTGTTTTGCTTCAAAGTCTGACTGCGTGACTGTCAGTTATCTGGATGCTTTTTAAAGAAGGACGCTCCTAGTCTCTGGCGGATACTCGCTGAATCACAATTGCTAGGTGTGGTTCCATGAATCTGGATTTTTAACAAGTTCCTCAGTGATTCTTTTACTCCAAAGTTTGGCTATTTCTGCCCTGAACTCACTGGTCCAGTTACAGCACAGTCATGCTTAGGGTCCAAAATATTGGGGTGAGGATGCAAGAACAAGCTTAATAGAACTGTGATCTATTTTAACCCCAGGAAGATGAACATTCTGAGAACAGGGATGAGCAGAGGGCTGATTTTATTTATTTATTTATTTAAAAAAATTTTTTTAAATTTATTTCTTAATTTTTATAAACATATAATGTATTTTTATCCCCAGGGGTACAGGTCTGTGAATCGCCAGGTTTACACACTTCACAGCACTCACCATAGCACATACCCTCCCAAATGTCCATAACCCCCCTCCCCCTCTCCCAATCCCCCCCCAGCAACCCTCAGTTTGTTTTGTGAAATTAAGAGTCACTTATGGTTTGTCTCCCTCCCAAACCCATCTTGTTTCATTTATTCTTATCCTATCCCCCTAACCCCCCATGTTGCATCTCCACGTCCTCATATTAGGGAGATCATACGATAGTTGTCTTTCTCTGATTGACTTTTTTCACTAAGCATGATACCCTCTAGTTCCATCCACTTTGTTGCAAATGGCAAGATTTCATTTCTTTTGATGGCTGCATAGTATTCCATTGTGTATATATACCACCTCTTCTTTATCCATTCATCTGTTGATGGACATCTAGGTTCCTTCCATAGTTTAGCTATTGTAGACATTGCTGCTATAAACATTCGGGTGCATGTGCCCCTTCGGATCACTACGTTTGTACCTTTAGGGTAAATCCCCAGTAGTGCAATTGCTGGGTCATAGGGTAGTTCTATTTTCAACATTTTGAGGAACCTCCATGCTGTTTTCCAGAGTGGTTGCACCAGCTTGCATTCCCACCAACAGTGTAGGAGGGTTCCCCTTTCTCTGCATCCTTGCCAGCATCTGTCATTTCCTGACTTGTTAATTTTAGCCATCCTGACTGGTGTGAGGTGATATCTCATCGTTGTTTTGATTTGTATTTCCCTGATGCCGAGTGACGTGGAGCACTTTTTCATGTGTCTGTTGGCCATCTGGATGTCTTCTTTGCAGAAATGTCTGTTCATGTCCTCTGCCCATTTCTTGATTGGATTGTTTGTTCTTTGGGTGTTGAGTTTGCTAAGTTCCTTATAGATTTTGGATACTAGCCCTTTATCTGATATGTCGTATGCAAATATCTTCTCCCATTCTGTCAGTTGTCTTTTGGTTTTGTTAACTGTTTCCTTTGCTGTGCAAAAGCTTTTGATCTTGATGAAATCCCAATAGTTCATTTTTGCCCTTGCTTCCCTTGCCTTTGCCGTTGTTCCTAGGAAGATGTTGCTACGGCTGAGGTCGAAGAGGTTGCTGCCTGCGTTCTCCTCAAGGATTTTGATGGATTCCTTTCTCACATTGAGGTCCTTCATCCATTTGGAGTCTATTTTCGTGTGTGGTGTAAGGAAGTGGTCCAATTTCATTTTTCTGCATGTGGCTGTCCAATTTTCCCAGCACCATTTATTGAAGAGGCTGTCTTTTTTCCATTGGACATTCTTTCCTGCTTTGTCGAAGATTAGTTGACCATAGAGTTGAGGGTCTATTTCTGGACTCTCTATTCTGTTCCATTGATCTATGTGTCTGTTTTTGCGAGAGGGCTGATTTTTAAGTTACTATCTACGTGAACTCTAGAGATATAAATGAAAATCCTTAAGACTATTCCCCAAGGCTATCCTTAATAAACTGAGCTAGGAGAAATTTCCCAGTCCAGATTCTGTATGGGATGCGGTACTGACTGCCTCCAGCATTTCCATTGTATTGGCTACCTATTCTCACAAACATGCTGCGGAATATACAATCACAGGACCTCAATAGCACGATAAGAAATAGTGAGCTTTGGGGCGCCTGGGTGAGTTGGTTGGTTAAGCATCTGACTTTGGCTCAGGGCATGATCTTGGGGTCCTGGGACTGAGCCCCATGTGAGGATCGACCATTAGTGGGGAGCCTGCTTCTCCCTCTCCCTGTGCCTCTCCCCCAGCTCATGCTCACATACAGGCACTTGCACACGCAAAATCTCTCTCAAACTCTTCCTCTCTCTCTCTCTCTCAAAAAAAAAAAAAAAAAGAATGAGTTTTGCCCATGTGTCTGAGTTGCCTGGGAGATTCCTCTGATCTGGACTGGGCTTGGTGATTGAACAATCAGTTGTAGATAGGCTAATGTTGTTACTGATCTTGGGTGGGTTTCTCCAACCCAGGCCTTGGCCAGAGCATCTGGAACAACTCAGCGGGCTGTGGACGTCTCATCCTCCAGCAGGCTGGCCCCAGACACGGCGGGATTCCGAGAGACAGCAGAAGCATGCAAGGTTTCTCAGAACCTAGGTCTGTGACTCGTACCATGTCGCTGCCTCCGCACTGTTGGAGAAGCCAGGTCACCTGATGAACCCAGATTCGAGAGAAGTAGATGAGAGAAGTTGTCGAGTTCTAGTCCAAAGATGGTTGCTAGAAGGCTGCTAGAAGGCCATTAACTGCTGCACTTATGCAATCTCCCACATCTATTACTTAAAGTTTGCCTGTTTGGGTAATGCCTAGCTCGAAGGCGCGGAATTCTAATGGCTCCAGATTGGTCCTGGGCATCAGATGGCTCTTGTGGGGAAAGGGATGACCTTGCATGGCCATAGTGTGCTCACAGGATCTTATACTTTACTGATGGGAGCCTGGCATACATCGTCAGAGGGGAGGGGCAAAAGTATCCAGGCAGAAAACTTCCTAAAGATGGCATTGCACTTTCTTTGCACATCTTGTTTCCGTGAGCCCCTGAAATTCTAGGCAGGCTCTGGTTGTCAAGGTGATGCTGTGGTTTCAAAGTGGGACATATCAATTCCTGTGCTCAAGACCTACTGAAAATGGCTTTCATCTCCTTTTCCGAATGAATAAATACAGTGCTTTAGCCTGACCATGACAACCCTGCATGGCCTGGGCAAATGACACTTTCTAAATTCATCTAATGCAAAGCCTTACACATCTGGCCTGAATATTGTACTTCGGGTTTTTGCTCCCTCGGTCGTCTCTGCCTAATTGTGCTGTTCCTTAATCTCTGCGAACCCAGATCTTACCAGTTCTACCCGTTAAACCTTCACTGAAGACACCAAACAAAAGGAAAGACTTTCCTCTTTATTTGGCAAAGAAGAAACAGAGCAGCAACTAAAATGAAACAGACCTGACAAAGTTCTACCATCCACCTGTTTGACCTTAAACAAGTCGCTTATTTTTTTCACCTATTTTTTTTTAATGCTTTCAAGGGGGGAGATACCTACCTGAAGGGTGACTATAATAAAACTAATGTATTTAAAGTTCCTAACATTTAGAAAGTTCTTGATAAATGATAGTTTTATGACTCCCTGCTATATGAACTATTCCCTTATTCTTTCCTCTGTTGTCCGATGTCCCTAAGGTAGCCTCTTCCTACCCACACTTCCCCTTTCTTCAGGACAGGGTCTAGGCCCTCCTTCATACTGTTATCTGCATTTTACAGAGGAGGAACTCGAAACCACAGGATTAGGCAACTTGTTCCAGGCCAGACAGCTAGCAATGCTGGCGTTGAGATTTGAATTTATTCTGGGATGTTTTCTAAATTCCTATCCTGTACTGCCTTATCTTGGTCTAGGCTATCCTGGAAGCAAAGCCAGAAACCACTGTTTAGGAGACTGGAGAAAGTGGAGAGGATAGGGGAGGGAGGAGGGAAAGAGGGAAAGGCAATAGAGTTGGGCCAGTCCTTGATTCTCCAGGCCCCCGGAGTCTCTAGACCATTGCCTGGGAGATTAAAAGAAGGAAGCGTCCATCCTGTCCTTATGGCCAGGGGTTAACTGTTCACTCCCAGCATTTCACATCCCTCGTGCAAAGGCAGTTCCCTCTGGCATCCTACAGTAGCACTCAGGGTAGCCCCCCTGAGGAGAGTGGTGAGCAGAAGCCTGATGTCAGTAGTCCCAAGGCCACCAGACATGCTCCCCCGCCGAACCTGGGTCAGCAAGGGGCTACAGTGACTGTGCAATGGTGTTGAAGGGACATGCCCTAATGCCTCTGGGCAAGTGAAGGAGAGAGCCAACGGGTGGTGGAGAGTTCTGTAACCGGGCCTTTTTCCTAAATTTCACCTTGTTACGAAGAGTAAGGATTTGTTCACGTTCATTTTAGGAGCAGGCTTGTGCCAGAGAGAGTATGAAGTCTTGCCTCAGCTGCTTTCAAAAGAGTTCTAGGGAAAGGTTTGCTCACCTGTGTTTCGAAACGTGTCAAGGATGTGAGATGAGGGACAAGAGACGTCTTCTGTGTGAGAAAGTGAGGTGCGTTAGCAACTATGACTTTCAACTGGTGACTTCCACCACTTGGTGGAATGGTGCTGAAAACAGAAATGTAATATAGTTTTAAGCTTTCCTGAGTCCTCTCTAGGATCAGGCTTGTTGTTCTCATGGGGGAAATTCTTAGCCTTTGAATTTACAGGTACAGATTTGATATAATTGGTTTGGGAATCTTCCCACTTGGGGACCATCTTTTAAATCAAAGTGCCCCTACATGACTAGAGGAAAGAAATCCGATTTTTTTAAATTAAAAAAAGTTTCAAGTTAGCCGGATAGGAAAGTTATCTAACCTCTTGTTTGGAGCATAGACTATCCTTCAAGTTTTCAAGTAAAATGTCGTGTTGGTAGTATTTACACCATCATGCAAGAAACTTAGATTGAACTAAGGTAGGAAGTTCCTTATAGGAAGTGGTATTAGAAGGACAGAAGGTCAAACCCTCACTGAGCGAGGTTCTCTGATACTCAGTTTCCTCACCTGTAAAATGGAGGTAACAATTCTTCCCAAAGTTAACCCGAGGAGTAAATGAGATCATGTATGTGAAAGGACAAAGCACACACAGAAACCTGGACTTTTATTTTACTTTTAAGAATGGTTCAAAGTTAATAAATTCCCAGAGAACAAGTATCAAAAAGGCGGATTCTTGGGGATGGGGGGCGGGTGTCTTGGGAAGGGCTGGGCTGCTGAGTTGGCTGGATGTATCCCTTTCCTCTCCCGTAAATGTTGTCTATTATTGAAAGAGACAAGGTCTCATCAGCAAGGATCTGGGTTCTGCCAATTTTCAGTGGACAGCTGGACACAGGGCCCAAAGGGAGAGCTCTCGCCTTTGAAACGAATTTTTATGTAATCAGCATAAATCAAAATTAGGACTTTCATGAAAGGCTTTACACATCCTCTGTAGCTTTCCAAAAGCCTGTCTTCCATATCTCCTTGAGACCTTACCATCCCTGGCCATTACAGGTGAATAACCTCCCCTTCCCCATCTGTTGTCCTTCCCAACTCTTTATTTCAATTAGAAACAACACTGTTGTCAAGCTTTCTCATCTACCCTTTGAAACCCACTACCGTTCTGTATATTTCAAATACATGATTACATTTCACCTCATTCTCCAACAACCACATCAAGAAGGTACCGTTCCCTTCAGATTGTGGTGTGGAAATTAAGTTTCCCAGAGATTAAATTACTTCTAGGGTTGCAAAGCTAGTATTAGAATGAGAAGAAAAAGTTTTTAAAGCCAGGCTCTGACCCCAAGTTCAATGCCCCTTTCCCATTCTGCATTACCATTTTGGCTAACAAGAGACAATAGTGAAATTAATGTGCTTTTTTCTGTGAACACAACAGACATTGTAAAAGGCAGCAATAATTATATATTTTGCACTACTTATGCTATCATAAGATTCCATTAATGCAATATCGAGTGATTATAAGAAATGTCGCCCAAAAAACCGTGGGTCGGGAATAAAGGGAAAAAAAAAAAAAGACAATTCTGATGTGTTTCTGAAAGCACATCTCAATATCGCGCAGAAATGAACCTAGGCAAGAATGCTACTCCAATGTAAAGATAAATATATATAAAGCAAATAATCAGAGTTTAGTTTTGCCAATTTTATTGAACCAATAAAATTCCTACTAATAACAATGAAATAAATTTTTGCAAGTATAAATGTGATACAGTTTAACAAAACCCATTGTTCTGTACCTATAAATAGATTTTCAAAATGTCATAAAAAGTGCAGTTATGAATTGTTGTTAACATGTTTAATACACAGTTCCTTTATTTCAAATGTGTTTGTCTTGACCCACTAACAGTTCCTTCTGCATCTGTTCAAATAATATTACCCATCCCTCCAAAAAAAAAAAAAAGCCATTAAAGCACTCCAATATTACACATAAACTGATCCATTCAGGTCAGCTTTAGTCAGAATTGTAAAATCGGCAACATAAGAAAAATAAAACCTACTTATACATACAAAAAGCTTTCATGGGTTCTATAAACTCCTTTACGGCTGACTCCCATGGAGGGCATAATATAGTTGAAAAGGCTTATATGGTTAACTACCTTAGACGACTACATCTAGAGCAAGGTCTGGTTTGCCAGAATGAGTTTAAAGTGGCTGTTTATCAAGTCTGCTATTTCCAGAATTGAAACTATAAATACAGGACCGCCGTTTGACGCTGAAACCTGTGTGAATCCTAAGTTGCATCAATGATCTATTTGATAAAAGCTTATTCTAATTGAAAACCTTATATAGTAAGACTGACCTATATAGCAGTCTCAAAGATCATGTCATCTGCCTCACATTAGTCCAAAGTCACGTGCTTCGTAAAAAAAAAAAAAAAATTACAGTAACAAAGCACAGGACTACAAAGGCAAAACATCACAGCTTCTGATTACATTGAATAAAAAGTACCAAAGAACGCAAAAGATAAATCTGTATTAATACTGATGAATTAAAAACTATAATAGACATTTCACAGCATGCTACATATATCGCTCACAACTGAAGGATAAAAGGATATCTAAAATTGAAAGTCAAGAAGTTGGCAATCGGATTTCATGTGCAATTCAGCTACAAAGTCTTAATATATACATTCATCATGTAGCCGCCCTGCAACAATCAGGAATTTTTTTTTTTTTTTAAAAGAGATTTCAAGTTCAAATCCTATTTCATAAGCTAAAGGATACATCCAGTTCTTCCATGACCAGGAAAGTTATTTTCGGGTTCAAAGGAGCTAATCTGAGGAGCAAGGCCATGTTCCGAGTTGACCTTACAGGGTTCTCTGTCACCTCGCTCAGACGGTGCACGTGGATGGGACTATGCTTTAGCATGGAGAAGATGCCAGACTGGCTTGGTTGGCTTCCTGTGTCTATCTTAATTTGGGCTGAAAAGAGTAGATATGAAGAGAAAGAGGGAAGGGAAAAACCGTATTTTCTTTCCGAAGAAGATCTATGGATGCAAAGAAAACATGCCCTAGATAGAGTTTGGCTCACTGTCCTTGACAAACAAGGGTACCACTGAACTCTTGCCTTTCCTTTTAGAGAACTCGTGAAATTCAGAAAAGAGAAAAACAATCTCTCAGCATCACAAAGGAAATGTCTTCCTACCCAGCTGATGGGTTTCCTTTATCCTTCCTTTTGATCTTTCCTGATGAGATTTGGAAGTCTGTGGAAATCTGTTAAGACGGATTAATTTAAGAAAGAGATGTAGAGCCACTTTCATTTGCTAAGTGTCGTAAGGCACACACACTCAGCCACTCAGAAGTCATGAACAATACTTCAGCATTTAAGACCGGAGGTTCTCTCTCCCTTTGATAATCTTTCTGTGGAAATTATACATTCATTTTTTTAAGAGGTTCAACCGAGGGGTACAAGAAAAATAGACTGTTTTAGCAAAATTTATATACCAAAAATTCTATTTATCATACTTAGACTTACTAATGTTTGATGTTGTCCTATCAGCTATAATTAGAATGGGGTGTTTGTTCTAAAGGCTATTTTAGAAAGTACATTTCATTATCTCAAAGATTTCCACAAGCACTGGGAAAAAATCAGATATTCCTTCTATTCTTCCCACCCCCAGATTTTTCCTTTTTCAATTCCCTACTTCACGGTGGTGCAGTCATAATGAATTTAAAGCTAGAACGAACACCTCATGACGTATGATTTAGTAAAAACCAACCCTTCAGCGTCTATTATTAAGTCTCATTTCTTAACGACACATTGATTCACTTCTGGGCCCCTGAAGGCATTTCACTAGACTCTGCTGTCCGGCTGGGTTGCTCAGGAACAGAATGGACAGCATTTGAATACCACCTCAGATTGTAATACTTTCTACTTCCAAACAGGGTGGTTCATCCTCAGGTCAGACAACCATTTGTAGAGCAACACGCCCCCTGTTAAAAACCTGACAGGGTTTCCATCCATGAAGGACACAGCGCGGGCACTGGCTGGAGAGGAAGAACTTGCTTCTTCCTCCTCTGTGCACATATTCCTTAGTGACAAAGTCTGGATAGACCTGAAATGCAGCCAGGGGAAGACAGACTACAAAGTCAATGCATTCCCTTTCTGTCCCGTCTCCTCCCCCACCCCCATGACAGCAGGGTAAGAAAGGGGATGAGAAGCTGAGTCTGACCCAGGAAAGCTTGTCCAAACTCTGAGGTACCCAATTTTGTGTTATTTTTTTCCATGTTATATATCAAATGGTTTGTGTGATCCAATGGGATCGCCTGAACACCCTTTGTCACATGTTCTTCTATCAACAATTGTGTTTCACGGCCCAAGCGACAGCAATCAAACAAGTCTCTGAAACACCAGCCGTTTCTATGCCAGAAGCTTCCTGTTCCACCAAAGGGTTATGGATCGATCTGGATTGCTAGAGAATTTTAAATGTACATTCAAATAACTTGGACTGACACCAGTATTGATTCCCTAATATAGATCCAGTTTAGGATGGTAACTCAGTCACGTTAAAGTCCCACTAAATGCTAAGTTCTGCATGATAGAAATAGTTCCATTTCTGTATCATGTATAAATATAAAGACTTCTACTTTGATAGAAGGCAAAAATCTTCTACGATTTATTAAAATATGGAAGTAGCATTACTGAACAACAGAGAGTGAATCCATGAAAAGTTTGGATACTCTGAATTTATAGGCTCTTTGGGGATGAGGTAGAGGACAGCAAGATATTTTGGCAGTCGGGAAAGGGAAGAAGAGTATGGGATGGACAGGACTCCACTTGGTGCTGCATGGCATCTGGTAGGGTGTCCAGGGCAAAGGCTAGCCAAAATGTAGCTGGACGGTTGAGGCATGTAGGGGAGCTGGGACAAAGTCCTGTTCTTAATGAGTGGAGAAAAAGTAACTCAGAAAAGTAAATGCTGGTGACTATCAGCAGGTGGCTGGTGATGTTTGGCTTGGATGGTGGCCAAGGTGAGCTGAGGGCAGGGGCGGAGGGGAAGCAAGCGTGGAGAAGGTTGAGGCACTTGGGGGAAAGAAAGCAGGCAGGGAAGGGTGTGGATCTAATGCGGGTCGGAACTCCCACAAGGGAAACTTCCTTGATACTAGGTGTAGGATGCTGAGGATGGCCACACTCAGAGTGATACTCCATGTGTTCTTTGACAACCTCTTCCTTCCTCACAGGGCTCTCTCTGCCTCTGCCTCTAGGGTTCCATTTCGCCACAGCTGTTTTTGTTCTAGGTCTCACCTGAGTGGACTTTGCTCACAAAGCCAAATTAGCATGGAAATCAGCTCCACACACGGGGGCATTTAAATTCTGGTGACTGAGAGGAATACATTCATGTTACAGTACTGTTCTGAGGAAAAAGACTCCATAATTTGATTCTCAGTCTCCAGAGGGATATAGTAGGGAAACACAGATAAAGATGACGGCCACCGCGTGTGGGTTCTGATGAGACAAATTAAGTAACTTTGCACTCGATCTGAACTGAGGGGCCGCATGTCTCTTAGGGTGCTGTGGAATTACACCACCAAGAAAATTCCGGGTACTGTTTATATATCATTATTGTTGCTTACTTTTTACTTCATGCAAGACCGCCTATTTGCAGAAAAGAAGAAAAAGTCTGTTAGATAAAGAGTGTAAGGTCTTGCTTTTCAGAGGAATGATTTCGAATTGTCTTCAAAACACAATACAACACAAAACAAAAACTTCATTTTACTATCCCAGTGCAAATCATTTGTATCACATGCACTGAAATTTATTATTTTTTTTCCCTTGATGAACTAGTTGTCTTTAAGAGTTTAAAAGAATCTTATGGTCATATATGCATGGTGAACTATTTTTAAGTATAGATCTTTAATTTTTTGCCAATCATTTTATTTTGCCATGGCATAAAAATCCAAGATTTTTGGATTAAAAAACTCTATAAGGTGGAAGAGGAGAAAAAAAAAAACACCTGCTCTGGAATAATGTTGTTTAGTCTTCAGAAGAATTTAAGAACTTTAGGAGACTTTATAACTCAATTAAAATAGGGGCTCTGGTTCAAATATGGTTTTAATATAAAGTTTCCACTCAGTTTTCTGTTCTAAAAAAGAGCCCTGCATTGCTCTGCTATTATTTGGGTTTAAAGCCATAATTAAAGGCCAAGGCCATGGCCTGGATTCCACATTAGCCATCTTTTATGGTAAAAGTACCCCAGATGGGATGAAGATTCTTCCTGGGACTGAGACAACACACGTGGTTCAAGAAGGTAAAGAAGGGAACAGGTGGTCTCATCTCAGAAAGCCTCTTTGCCGCTGATTATCACGAGTCCATCTGAGAGGGTCTAAACTGAAGGATCAAGTGGGGCAGCTGCCGGGCCACTCCCACTGCCAAGCAACCCGCTCCCGGAACAGAGTCGCCTTCTGACCGGAAAGTATTCAGGTATTTCCTACGGTGATCTGAGAAATCACGAATTACTACTGAAGCTGGGAAGTAAATAGACATCGATCAAGCATATACATCAGTGGGTTGTTAGACTAATTTAACATGATAAGCAAGGAAGTCAGAGAATTCACATTCGCATGTGCTTTTTTTTCCCCCCAAGTACACTTGCACGTTTAAAGTTTGGCACAATGTGAGCCCCCAGGTGTAGGTTAGCATACCGTAGAATCACGTCGTTACACCAATTGAACCAGATATCTCTTTTAAAAATATCACATTTTAATATAAAAAGCTATACTATAAATTACTACATAGTAAATTCAATACTCTGAAAAAATACCACCCTGGAAAACCACATCAGAATTTCAAGTTTGCGTTAGAGAAGGTTCCCAGCAAACTTGTTTAAAATGGGATTCATCCCTGGAATGCTGCACGTGCTGTAGCTTACTGGGGGTGCCTTAGCACCCCCAGAGGTCGATTTTTCTAGGCTGGTTCACTAAGGTTCATAAATATATTGTTTTGTTTTTGTTTATAGGTCCAAGTCGACTTAGGTTCCTGATTACTGAGGAGATAGATCAATGCGGAGCTAAAAAGAAACTTTGCTAGAAAAGAGATCTAGTAAAGGCACTAAATATTTCCAAAACCCAAACTCCAACAACTTACATTTCTGGAGGTAAAAAAATAAAAGACAAAAACTAAGTGGCCATTTTCGTTACTTACACCTTGTTTCCCCTTTTGGTATAAAGCTCATATGGTGTTCTGTGAAAATTTCTCTTTTTCCTTTTATAAAGATCATTTCTAATCCTGTAACACAGGTCACCTGCACAACATAGAGGGCTATTAAATGAAAGGACTGTATGAAAAGGAAACAAAACAAGACAAAAAGAACCAAACCCAGATGTCAAGAATAAAAGACATCCCCAAGTTGAAAAGTTCTAAGGTTGGGGACATCAAATGAAAATTTATGCTATCATCTATGTTTTGTAATTTTCCTACTTTCCTTGCAGTTAATACATCTCTGTATAATGTGACGCCAAATAAAATCAACATATGGTATATGCAATTAAACAGAAGAGATCTGGCACGAATTCTCTGAATAGTATCTTTAAATAAACCACCCTGTCTTAAAAAATATTAGTGATTTTTTTCCTCACACGGAAGATCTCACACGAGATCCTGGGATCGAAAAATGCAGAACGGCCTCATGTTTGTAGGCTTACAGTCACCTTTCTATTTTCTTGTCTGGAACAAAATCTAAAAGAAAGCAACCTAACGTGTTGTACCAGAAACGGATGATGAATGGATGGGCCAAATGATCTAACGAAAACACTCATCCACGGTTCTTTCATGACAAAAACTCCTATAGAACAAGTAAGGAAGTAAGTCTAAGACGAAATCTTTGTGGGAACCCTAATGGAGAATTTCAACAATATTATTTACTATGAACAAATGGAGCAGTTTTTTTTTTTTTTAAATCAGCATGTTTAAAATTCAAGTCACCCTTAATTAACCAAAAAGTGTTTAAGCAGTGCAGTCGTGTCCTACTGGATAGCTGTAAGCATCTCTTCAGGCACTTCACTGGTTCATTAACACAAGACAAATTAAAGCTATAAATACATAAGGTTGTGCTCTGTGAAGATAGTCTAATCAAGCAACATAAACCAATGCAAAAATGTGACTTTTTGGATGCTTATTCCTCCCCTAAGACTTGATATTTTTTAAAACCAGTTGTCCAAAGAGATTTTTTTCCCCCCTGGGGAAGGGGGTGCTTTGGCATTAGGAAAAGAATATCGTTCAACCCCAGTAAGGCAAAAGCCTTGCGCGATAAAGAAATTGGAACAAATTTCTTTATGGCTCCGTTCAAAAGGACACTTCTGCAATGACGTAATGGGGGGGGGAGTTCCGCGGAGTACTTTTTCCCAACATATTGCACTTTTTTTGTTGTTGCTGTTCAATCACATTAATGCATAGAAACACAATTTTTACCTCTGAAGGTTTTACCTCTATTAGAAGGAAAATAACAGGAAAGAAGTTCTAAAAGCCTACTAGGAAAAAAAATACAAGTATATTAACCTTCCCCTGCTTAACTGCAATACAGAAAACGCTATGAGAAAAGAAAAATGTGCAAAGAAACTTTTTGGTCAATCTTGTGTGGGTACAGGCTTGTACGTGCCTACCGAATGAACTGTGAGCAGCTCTGTGAGCTCTGATTATCCCGGTGACCGAGGATGGCTGTCTGTGATAGAAAGGATTGTGCATAATTCCACTTTTAATATATACATCTGATATGGAAAACGGAAACTTCTGTTTCCGAAGAGAAAGAAAACAGCTGAATTTGGCATTTCAGTAGCATGCTATAGAATTCATCATGATTAATTTCACATTAAATTATGGACAATGGCTGTATCACATTTCACGTTATCGCCAATAGCAGTAAAAAAACCAAAACCAAAACAAAACAAAAAACAAACAAAAAACCCAAAAACAAACAAAAAACCCCCCACAAACAGTGCCTGACAAATAATCTCCTGGGGACACAGACACGTGTCCTGTGAGCAGCTTAGTTCAACAGCGCATGCTTCTCCTCCACCAGATTTAGGACACAACATTAAAGTGTAGAATGGCCAGAGGAGGTCATTCTGTGCTGAATTCCACTAGCTGAAAAACAATTGCTTGAGCAGATTGTAAGCGCTTTTCCTTACTTAAAAAAAAAAAAAAAAGAAAAAAGGAAAGGAAAGAATACACATACGTACAAACCCCAAAGCGCTGAAGTTAAGCATTAATAAACCAGGTTCATGATTTATGATCAGTACCCAAAAAATCCAGCTATAAAACAATGCAAAGTAGTGCTCCTCAGTATTATTTTTGCAATTGTTAGTAATGTTAAGCATCAAGAAAAAGAAAACACGTCATTGCACATTACAGCCGCTGGAAAGAACGGCTAAACTTTGCCACTAGAGAATTGAAAAATTTTTGATGCTACATCACAAACAGCTTCTGATGTGTGTCTTGTGTGAAAAGGTCTTTCCACACGTAGGACATTTTCGCTGGGTGATGATGCTATCAGGTCAAATGCCGAGTTATGGCACGAAGCGCATAAAGGAGTTCGGCCTGCATCCGTGCTTCCATTAGAAGTAGATTCACATGAACCTAGAAATGAAAAAAATGTTATCTCCTTAGTGACTGGTGTAAACAACTGAAAAAAACTTACTTTTTTTTTTAACATATCAGACATTCATGAAGGTTTATCATGCAAATGGGCGTTATCTACACACATAAATGACGTAATGCTCATTGACGAAAGCTGTTAAAAAAAAAAGCAATGGGTCTTGTGAGCAGTGAAAAGGACCGCTAAAAGCCTGGAAAATACCAATCATTATGTCAGGATATATATTAGGTAAAGCCAATCAATCTCCTGGATTATGCAATAACTTTTTAAAACACACACACACACACAGGAATACTATGCAGCCATCAAAACCCCCCAAATCTTGCCATTTGCAATGGCATGGATGCACCTAGAGGCTATTATGCTAAGTGAAATAAGTCAATCAGAGAAAAGCAATTATCATATGATCTCACTTATATGAGGAATTTGAGAGGAGGGTGGGGGCGGGGGGGAGGTCACGAGGTAGGGGGGTGGGAAGGGAGGGAAAAACGAAACAAGATGGGACCAGGGAGGAAGATGAACCATAAGAGACTCTTAATCTCAGGAAACAAATTGAGGATTGCTGGAGGCGAGGGGGTGGGAAGGAAAGGTGGCTGGGTGATGGACAATGAGGAGGGTATGTGCTATGGTGAGTGCTGTGAATTGTGTAAGACTGATGATTCACAGACCTGTACCCCTGAAATAAATAATAAATTATATGTTAATAATATATATGTATATGTGTATATATATATATATATTTATTTATAAATAACAACTTTCCTGCAAGTGCTACTATCTTTCAGTCATTAAATCTTATAGGTCTAAATCTTAGAGGTCTAAAAATCAGCTCTACACTCATTAGAGCCTATGTTCATTCCTTGGAAAGCTTTTAAACAACATTTTTAAACAACATTTCTTACTGGATCCTTGAAAGATTCTAAGGTGAAAACCCGAAGCCGAATGCAGTTTGTAATTAGCGTCTGGTCCTTGTTAGATTTGGGTAGCTTCCCTGTAGTCTTTCAGATACAACTGTGAACAAGCCTCTAAGTTTTGGGGGAGATACACCCTAGCTGATAGATTAAAATGAATATCCACTTTTTTTTTTGAAATTTACTACAATGTTTTTGATATTATATTTATTTTGATAATAGGTTAGACATGCTGTTAGACATATTCTCTTGATGAGTAAAGAGAATTTCTAGATACAACCTGGTAAAGGGAGAAAATCTAATGCAAACATATAAACAGGGCATAAAGATCCATCAAGAAGACATGCTGGCGGTAACATGGGTATTTATCTGATGTGGGATTGTCTCTAAGGCTTCAAAAAAATTGGTTAGGTTTGAAGGTCGTAACATCCTCTGCCAAGGTCATAAAATTAACTAGTGACTATTGGGACCCTAAAGAGATTTTTTTACTCTCAAAATCTTGGAAACTGGTATAAATGAAAGATTCTTCGACTTATAGGTTGAAAAGACCTAGGATATAAGGTTCTTACACTATAATGTTGGTAGAGATCCTTAACATTTATTAGGTGTTTTTTTTAAAGATTTTATTTATTTATTTGACAGATAGCGATCACAAGTAGGGAGAGAGGCAGGCAGAGAGAGAGAGGAGGAAGCAGGCTCCCTGCTGAGCAGAGAGCCCGATGCGGGGCTCCATCCCAGGACCCTGGGATCATGACCTGAGCGAAAGGCAGAGGCTTTAACCCACTGAGCCACCCAGGCGTCCCTTATTAGGTCTTAAATAATGATTCCTATACATTTCATCCAAAGATATACATTCCAAAGAATATATATATTCTTATATAATGATACATACATTTGGCTCAAAGGTCATGCATTAGATAATCAAAATACTAAATTACCAAGTTGGAATGAGAAACTGTTGTTCTAATAAGCCAACTCTAATGGCTAGAGTTAATCTCTAATCCGACATACCTTCTGGGCCTGGCCCAATCATTAGGTTTGATTTTTATGAATCATGAGAATGGTAGACATTTTCCTAAAGGTACTTTAAAAATATCAATATCTGGACCCAGCCTTTCAAAGGCTGATGCTACAAGTGTGCTGTACCCACCACGTTGGCTGAAACACAGAACCAAAATTTAGTTAATATTCAATAAACCGGAATTTAAACACATTTTGAAAAGACAGCTGAATGATGTCACTTTTCTTTAATGGCACTAACTTATCAATATTTCCCTGTATAATGTTTGCTGATTGTTACTAATTATACCAGACACAGGCCTAAGGTGTCTATAATGTCGAGTCATGAAACACACCTTTTCTGAGTGCTTGAACTGACGCCAATAACTATCATACATGCGCTTGGTGGTTCTCTCCGGATAGCAGGTCACTGTCTTAATGTAAACCTTCAGGCTTCGTTCAAGTAATTGATTAACTTCTCCATAATCATAGTCATCATACCTATGAGCCAAAGACAAATGAAAAAATCAAAATTTCTGATTTCTAAGACAGTATCAAGAGATGTTTATGGTCTAGCAATTCATACCAAAAACTCATTAACTACTTGTTGTCACAAATATTTACTGGGTTCCTGTTAGGTGCCGTGTCCTTTCCATGGAGCTTTCTAGGCACGTGATACAGACGAACAGAATAAAAAAGATCTCCAGTCCCATGGAGTTTCAATCCTACTGGAGAAGAAAGTTAAAACACAGGCAAGCATGTGATCTGTTGGGGGTTGTTCACTGCTGTGGAGGGAAAGGGAAAGGAGGCTGTGAGAAGAAAAGCTGCACTTTTTAGGGAGGGGGCGAGGCTGTTCTCTGAGGAGAAGGTGTCAGCGGAGAGCCCTGAGGCGGGAGTCATCATGGGGGGCAGAGGGAGTGACCCACTGTGTCCCATGCTGCTGATGAATCAAATGCGAAAGGAACTGAGCCCCGAGCCCTGGGAGCAGACATGAGGAGGGTCACAGGCAACCTCGCCCAGAGGGGTTTTGTTGGTGTGGTGCTGTAGTGCATTCAAGAGGGAATGGGGGATAAAATAGTGAGCAAGTAAAGGACACTTTGTCAAAGAGATGGGCTCTGTGTGGGAGCAGGAAGAGGAGGCAACGGCTAGAAGACAAAGAAGGAGGAAGAAAGGAATTTTTTCTAAAGAAGAGAGAAGTCACAGCAGTGTGTATATACTGATGGGAAAGATCCAGTGAAGAGGGTAAAGTTGGTTTTGCAAGAGAGAGAGAAGGAAGAATTATTATTATTATTATTATTATTATTATTTTTTAGGTAGGGGCTTGAACTCACGAACCTGAGATCAAGACCAGAGCTGAGATCAAGAGTTGGATGCTTAACTGACTGAGACACCCAGGAGCCCCAGGAAAAAGGAACTTATATATATATATTTTTTTCCGATTTTATTTATTTTTTTTTCAGCATAACAGTATTCATTGTTTTTGCACAACACCCAGTGCTCCATGCAAAACGTGCCCTCCCTATTACCCACCACCTGTTCCCCCAACCTCCCACCCCTGACCCTTCAAAACCCTCAGGTTGTTTTTCAGAGTCCATAGTCTCTTATGGTTCGCCTCCCCTCCCCAATGTCCATAGCCCCCTCCCCCTCTCCCAATCCCACCTCCCCCCAGCAACCCCCAGTTTGTTTTGTGGGATTAAGAGTCATTTATGGTTTGTCTCCCTCCAAATCCCATCTTGTTTCATTTATTCTTCTCCTATCCCCCTAACCCTCCATGTTTCTTCTCCATGTCCTCACATCAGGGAGATCATATGATAGTTGTCTTTCTCCGATTGACTTATTTCACTAAGCATGATACGCTCTAAGGAACTTATTTTTTTTTTTTATTTATAGTTGACATACAATATGATATTGGTGATCGGTGTAAGACACAGTGATTCAGCATTAATACGCTCCACAAAATGCTCCCCACCCATGTAGTTACCATCTGTCACCATACAAAGTCATTACAATCTTACTGACTGGAGTCCCGGGGCTGAGACATTGCACCTCCATGACTTACTTATTTTGTAAGTGGAACTTTTACCTCTCGATCCCCTTTACCCATGTAGCCTTCTCCTTCCTCTCCCCCAACAGCCATCAGTTTGTTCTCTGTATCAGTCTGTTTCTGTTTCCTGGTTTTGCTTTTTAGATTTACCCGCAGGTGAAATTATACGGTTCTTGTCTTTCTCTGGCTTATTTCACTTAGCATTACACCCTCTAGATACGTTTGTGTTGTCACAGATAGCAAGATCTCATTCTTCTTTGTGGCTGAGTGATATTCTAGTGTGTGTGTGTGTGTACACATACATACATATATGCAGTATGTACATCCACATGCATACGATATACTGTCTGTCTACCACATCTTCTTTGTCCTAGAATAGGGATCTTTAAAGGAGGGGAGATGAGACTTCGTGCTCAGGTACACAGGGCTACAGACAGTCCATCCATCTCGAGAGAGAAGAGAGTCAGTGGGCACAGAGACAAATAAGAGGGTAAATGCAGTAATGGGAGCTCGTGGGATTTCTTTTCTTTATTTTCAGTTAATTTTTTTTAAAGATTTTATTTATTTATTTGACACAGAGATCACAAGTAGGCAGAGAGTCAGGCAGAGAGAGAGGAAGGGAAGCAGGCTCCTCGCTGAGCAGAGAGCCTGATATGGGGCTTCATCCCAGGACCCTGGGATCATGACCTAAGCCAAAGGCAGAGGCTTAACCCACTGAGCCACCCAGGCGCCCCTTCAGTTAATTTTTAACCCAAACATATCCTTAATTAAAAAATAAGTATTCAAAAATCTTATATGAGCTTTATTTGGTAGCATCCAACAGTTCATATAATCACCATAACATTTGTCATGTATCGTCTCGTCTTGAAAATAATTTATCACAATTGAATTGAATTATTAGTATTTATTTTTCTTAAAGTAGGTAGTTATGACGTACATGTTTTAAAATGTGATGATTCAGTGTTAAGTTATTGTCTGGAATGATAAATGAGCAAACGGCATAGTTAACTACCATCATGCCAGTATCTTCTAGGTAGAATGCTTGACTATTAGCTGATGTTGCAGGAAAATTTTTTTACATTAAAATGATAGAAAATACTTTGCTTAGCAAATAGAATTCTAACTCCATGCCATAAAGGCTTTCTGTGATTATATTAGAAAGGAGAAAGTAGAGTCAAACTGAATGTATTCATAACTGGGCATTTTTTTCTTTCTGCAAATCTATTTCCATAAACGCCTTCAAAACCCAGCTCAAAAAGGCACACTCTCCCAAAAAAGCTTTCCTGATTAGACCATTCAATCTCACTCACTCATTTACTCACTGTCCTCTCCATGCCAATTTTCTAAATTTAGAGGCCATTAATTTATATTGACTGATAGTTTCATTTCAGTGTTCTTATGTGAGCTTTATGAAGACACAATCTATCCCAGTTTTATTTATACCCTAAATACCATTCCTTTAAAAAATATACAAACAAACCAGCATTTATTACAGTGGGCCAAAGAGATACAATAAACGTTTTTTAACTGCCTAATTCTTCCAGGAAGGATACTTAAATTGAGTCTGATTCTATCATATCCCCCCATGATTACTGATACATTTTTTTCCCTCCTTAGTAAATTCTCATTACTGTATTTACAGGTGCATGCTAAGATTCCGAACAGTCAAACAAGGAAAAATGTTCTTCTATAAACTGGAAGTCATTTTTCAGAATCAGAAGTCCACATGTAGTATTTTTCTCCCCAGGGCTCTATAGAACTAAAAAGGACAGGAGCAAAACTTGCGTCAGAACTGTCACTTAGAAACGTTTAAAACGGTCTCGACGATGAACATACCTGATTCCAAACATACAGTGAACGTAGTTAAATAAAGCTCTGCGCAGCGTGGTTGTGTCAACATCCTCATGGGAGGCCATAGTGTTATAGGTGAGATTGTAGACCATGCGGAACTTCTCATCAAGAAGATGTCCAATGTCAGAATAAAGTCTGTTCACCAGGGAGAACCCATGATTTTCCCAGGTATAGTCCTGAAAGAAGAAATTGTATCCAGTTACCAAATGGGTAGTCTCCCATTTAAATTCCATGTTTGTGGGAAACAACTACTGAAGCAAGGAAGTGAAGATATTTCAAATGTATTCTAAGTTGACAGCCTTACTAAGAACCCTTCACATCGGTTCCTGGATCAGAGCACCATGCGGTTTCCTCAGTGGGGTCCCTGGTTGGACATACAGGTGATGAACTCTGGCTTCTCCCTGCAGTCAGTACTACGCACACTACATCCTTATCTGGAAGAGCCCCAGGAGATCTGAGAACATTCCCATGTGACCAAACCTACTCAGTGACACAGACAATTAGCAGATTAGTGAAACAAGTGCAAAAGAGTCTGTTTTAATTCAAACGTCCACTCTCTTTGGGAGCCACATCGCTACTGTGACTCTGTCCTCTAGGGGTTTTGGTGGGGTAGCCCTTAATCCCAGAACTACTGGTATTTGATCTTACTACAAAATGCCATTTTATTATAAATGTAACTTTATCCCTTGATTTTCTCCCTGCTCCTTAAGAAAAAATTATACAATTACCATGTAATGTTGCAAGTAACCGAATGAAACCATTTCCTTTTGCCTTCTTAGAGGGGGAAACATTGAAATAATAATTTATCTACTGGGAGATCAAATTAGACTGGGCCAAAAAGACCTACAGACTCTATCAATTTAGAAGGCGATGGACTTACATCTTAACATTTCACAGTTAAAACGACAATATTTCTTCACTAGTTTCTCTGAGTTAAAGGCATTTTATACCTGAGCTCGGAATGTTGGCAAATGTTCTTCTCCTCGTCTGGCAAAGTCCTCATACCCAAAACCAGGGTCTTCAATATATCGGGAGACATCAGATGTTATAATCATGTCATCTTCAAAATCTGAGGACAATAATGAGCAATCTAGAATAAAGGAAACTGTGCATAGAACAACGAAACGCTCCATTTCCCTCCACTTTTTAGCTTTCCCATGGATTTTTGAAGTGACAATATTGACTTCCTGGCTTACGTTTGAATTCAATTTCAATTCAATTGCATTACCAAATACTGGCAATCTTAACATTGTACTTGTCTGGGCAAAAACATGATTCCATTGAAATAGCTAAGCAGTAGCAGTGAAGAATCAATACCCTAGCTTTCCTTATTCAGAAGAGGAAGAGGGCACAGTGCTTTGATGTGGATGTGTTCATGCTGAAAATCAGTGCAATCTCATCCATTTTTGGCTCACAAAGAGGCATTTAGGAAGAAGGTCTGGGAAGGGAATTGGGACAAGGAGGAAAGTGACCTTCTGGGTGCCACCATTATTCAGTTGGCTTGGGCACTAGAATAGGAAGGGTCAGTGTGAGAAAATCCATTGAGTTTTACACCTAACCTACGTGCGCTTTTCTATGTACATGGAAATAAAAAGGCATACAAAGTACAAAGTAAAACAATGTGTTGATGAGATTGTGATCAGAATATTATAAGTGGCATTCAGGAAGATAGGAAGACTACAACAATCTTTTAAGACAGCTGACTTCTGCATACTTGATAATATTAAAAATCTACCACTGAAAAATTTAAGTGCCCAATGCATGTTAATTTTGCTTCAAGAAAATTCTAACTCACTTTTTTTTAGGGTAGTTAGTCTGTCTTTATAATTACTTTTTTCTGATTTCAATCACCGAAAGAGAATGAACAGCTTTTATTTACCCACTCCTATTCTAGAAAATGAACATACTGTTTTCAAAATTTAAAAAAAAAGCTCCTTCTATGCAAAGAACAATATTTTCTTATTAAGAATTTTAATCAATATCAAATAAATTTAATGCTTAATAATTAATAAACAAGTATTAAACAGTTTCTAAAATAATTTTTTAGCATTTTATTTACTTACATGAGAGACAGAAAGATAGCACAAGCATGAGTTGGTGAGAGGGGCATAGGGAGAGAGAGAAGGAGACTCCTTGCTGAGCAGAAAGCCCTACCCGGGGCTCCATCCCAGGACCCTGAGATCATGACCTGAGCTGAAGGCAGATGCTTAACCCACTGAGCCATTCAGGTGCCCCCCCTAAACAATTTGATGGCATAATAACTGGACAGTCTTGAGAGGTTTAAAAGAACAGTTACAATTACAGTAATTCATCCAAAAGATGTAGTAAATTAGTAGTGCCTTCATTATCTTAATCTTTGCTATTTCATGAAAATCCTAGCAATAATTACTCTTTCCTCACAAGGCTGAATCCTTAGGTCAATGCCATGGACTAACAGGGTTCTCGATAATGGCAGGAAAGATCAACTACCCAGGCTATCCAACTCTGGGAATATTAAAATTCTTACCTAACTTCTTTATTACCCATGATGCAAAGAGATCGACATTTGTTGAGCACTTTTTTTATTTGTTTGTCGAGAGAGCCCAAGCAGGGAGAGTGGCAGGGCAGAGGGAGAAGCTCTCTGCTGAGCAGGGAGCCTGATGTGGAACTCGATCCCAGGACTCTGGAACATGACCTGGGCCAAAGGCAGACATTTAACTGACTGAGCCACCCAGGTGTCCCTGCTGAGTACTTAATATATACCAGGTACTATGCTATGTGCTTAATATCAGTTTTTTGTTTTATTAATGCAAAAAGAAATACCTTCTTAAGAAATTAGTAAACTGTAAGCTACTAATAGCACTTGTCCGTACCATAAGTAAGAACTACAACGCAAATTAGTTTAGGATGGTGTGGAAAATTTGTGAACTCTGAACTACTTAATCTGATCTGAAGCTTTTAAGTGACTTTCAGTTTTCTAAAGCGAAATCTCGGGCTTATCCCTAGCCCAACCCATGACCGCTGCTTTGTCTCCTTGGGCTGCAGAATTCTGTTCGGGTAAATGGAAACACGTGGAAAATGGTGTTTTCAATGTTTTGTCTCTCCGTATTTATGGACGAGGTTATGTTTTCCTTAATTCAGTCCATCACATACTAATCAACAGAAACAAAGCAAAAAAAAAAAAAAATTGAAAATGTGGTTTGCGATCACCGACCCTGCTAAGAACAGTAGGAGTTTTGTGGGCTGTGAAGTAAAATCAAACCCAGGATGGGGAGTGAGAACTCAAATGTCTGCAAAACAAGTTTCTCCCCTGATGTGATCTCTCCGCCCACATTGCACAAGCAGTTGATTTCACAGGGCAAATACCGATTCTGGAGTTGACGATCACACAGCTGGTTCATTTGATGTTGATGTTAGTTTCTGATTTGCCCATAAACATTTTCAACTTGTCATACGACTTTGAAACATTTTAAAATAAGCAATAATGAGCACCTGGACTCCAACAAGATAGAATTTATCCTACGAATAATATCCATTTATTCATTTTAAAATTAGGAGTCAATCAAGACCTGTCTTCTAGACCATTTTGTTCACAGAAAGAAATGTACACAGGTCTCTCAAACTACAGATCCTTTTTTTCAAATTTAAGAAGTTAAGATCAGTATTCTGATCAAGAAATCTAAAACTCCAATTCTAATTTTTTTTTTTTTAGATTTTATTTATTTACTGGACAGAGAGCATAAGGAGGCAGAGAGGCAGGCAGATAGAGAGGGGGAAGCAGGCTCCCTGCTGAGCAGAGAGCCTGATGTGGGGCTCGATAGATCCCAGGACCCTGAGATCATGACCTGAGCCAAAGGCAGAGGCTTAACCTACTGAGCCACCCAGGCGCCCCTCCAATTTAATTCTAATTAAACAAATATTTCCAAGTCTGGACTCAAAGGAAATAGCATTTTGCACATTGGCTCAATTCTGCTGTCAAACATAATATAGAAAATGCTCTATTATAGTAACGGAACAGCCTTCTAACTTGAAAAACGAAAAGAGAGTAAGAGCTGGTTAACTCTTACCAAGCTATGGAATATTACCTCTATAGAACATGTTAAACATTTATTTTCTTCCAGAGGCTTGAATAGCTATTCTTAGAATTTCCACATGGAATCTGGAATGCTTTATCACACGGGTCAAACCAAGAAAGTCATTATAGAAAAAAATACATTTCTATTTCCATTTTAAAACATGGTAAGGTTATAAAAAGGACTCATGTAGCCAGTCCACAGAGTCATTTTTCTGTTACCTTTGTGTGACCAGCAAATGTAGTACTGGGAATGCTGAAGGGTAAACAATGAAATGACTTATTTCCTTGTCCGATTTACAAATGATACAGCCTCTTCTGTCAAAACTAGAACATAATTTTTTGGTGAGAATCTAAGACTTGCTAGTCAAAATTCACTACTGTACGAGGCAGGAGTCCCTGCTCAAGGATCCAAGAAGGTAGAGGCGGGGGCCCAAAATATATTTTCAAGGGGCGCCTAGGTGGCTCAGTCAGTTAAGTGTCCAACTCTTGATCTCAGCTCGGGGCTTCCTCTTGGGGTCATGAGTTCAAGCCCCACATTGGGCTCCACACTGGGTGTGGAGTCTACTCAATAAGAAAACAAAACAAAACAAAACAAAAGAAGCTCTCAGAAGAGCTTTGATTAAAGAAACAAAATCTATTTTTTAAAAAAATTTTATTTTTTTATAAACATATAATGTATTATTAGCCCCAGGGGTACAGGTCTGTGAATCGCCAGGTTTACACACTTCACAGCACTCACCATAGCAGGAAATAAAATCTATTTTCAACATTAAAAAACGACTAAGGGAAATAAAACATTTATATCCCTCAAGCTCTAGTGATGTTTGAGAAGCTCTTAAAAATTAATGTCTAAAAGCAAATAGGGGGCGCCTGGGTGGCTCAGTGGGTTAAAAGCAAATAGAGATTACTAGCCTTAATAAAAATCTTTACATTTTATAATCTTGGTTTCCCTTGAAGGTTCACCCTAGGCTTATGATTTTCCTCTGTCCCATGTTTTCCCTCTGGTTGGTATTTATAAACAACTCTCCTGGTTTTAACGCCCAATCATATGCTGATAATTTCCAAAATTTTGTCTGGAGTTTAAAAGTCTGTCCTGGCCTTCAGACCCTCTGCCAGGCCCTCACTACTGCAGGTGGTTTGTAGACTGGCAGCCTGGCCACCATGTGGAGGAATGAGAGCCGTGTGTCCTTTCAGGTCCTAGACCAGACTGAATCAGAATCTGCCTTTCGGTGAGATTCCCAAGTGACTCAATGCAAAGGAAGGTTAAGAAGCAGTGTACTAGACATCTCCAGACTTCAGGTTTTACAGGCCTCTTAGCTCAAAATGTCCAAAATACAACAGGCTGCGTGCTTCTTAAGGCTAGAAAAGTCATCATGATAAAGCCTCTGTTTATCTAACCAGCCTATGTGACGACATTACATGCTTCATGATTTATGCCCACTCACTCCTGTGCCCGGCATCCTGTTTCCTTAGCAGGGGGCCTTGGCTCCATTGATTGTTTACCACCAACGCCAGCTGCTGCCTGACTCCCTTGCACTCAAGTTCCTAAGACTGGAAGAAGTCTTCCTCGAGGACCCCTTCTATGCACACTTTCCCCACTGAGGCTGGATTCAGGGTCCTCTTCTAAGTTCATATACTGCTGACACTCTGCTATGGATTGAAATTGTTTCTCTCCCACCAGCGAGAGCGCCTGGAAGGCAGGAATCGTCTCTTATTTAGCCTGAAAACCTCAGTACCCACTACAGGGCTGAGACCATAAAGGGTACCAGTAACTGTAAAATGGATATTAAGGCAATAACTAAAACACCAAGTTTCTTTATTTGGGATTTCCTGCTGCTTAGAAGCTCTGAGAAACTAGAACCTAATATAGTCAATGTGGTGGATAAAATCTTTCATAAAAAAAGACCACAGGGGAGATGATAAAAAGGGTTTTTGTTCTTTCTGGCGAAACTTCTGAGAACTACTGGTCAATGCTATGTTTAACATTAACAAACAAATTATGGCCCAATCAGTTACCCTCGGAATTTATGAGACTGATTGGCCTTAAGACTAAACGTTTCTTAAACCAATGGTACTCTATTTTTAAAATATTATGTAGATTGATGACTTTGGAGGGCTTTGGTTTTCTACTGAGTCAATGCTATTTTTTAAAAGACTTATTTTATTTATTTTAGAGAGAGAGATAGAGAGAGTAGAGGGAGGGACACAGGGAGACAGAGAGAGAGAATCTCAAGCAGACTCCTCGGGGCTCGAGCTCATAGCCCTGAGATCATGACCTGAGCTGAAACCAAGAGTCAGATACTCAACTGACTGAACCACCCAGGCGCCCCAAGGCTATTTTAATAACATTTACTATGTGGTGTTCAATATCTTTTTAGTCATAACTGAAAGATTGTCTAATTCAAAGTCTCTTAGAGTATTAGGGGGTAAAAAGTATCTTTTTAAGACTAGAGCAAAGACGTCTAGCTTTTAATACAGAATGAATTCCTCCAAATTCAGTATAAGAAAATGACCTAAATAATGCATTTTTATAAAATCCCAAAGATGTCTCCAAAGAAATGCAAATGTGAGTACAATTTTAGAACTAATCTGGAAAAGTAGCAGCACAAGAACAATCCTCCCACATACTCCCCACACACAAAAAAGGCAGAGATGCATGTGTTGTTTTTTTTTAAATTTTATCTATTGAAAGAGGATTTCACTTATCACTTAAAAACACCACAAAAGTAGAACAAATTAGGTATCTCTCTCTAGCTTTACAGGCAACTGCTCTGGCTTCAAATCGCGTTTTATCCAGGATGAGTGTGGACTACAAGGTTGGGAGTCCCTCTCAACCGGACCTGGAGTGTATTCAAAGATGCACCAAAAGAAGAGGGGGGAGGAAACAGCATCAGGGGGGCTGTAGGAGGAGGAAATAAAAGGGACATGGTAGTAGAGGCACTTTTACAGATCCGTATGGAAAATATAGAACATGGTCTGTCAGGGATGCAACAACTCAAAGGCAAAGAAAGTACAGGGCGGGCTTGGGGGGGAGCTCACCTGAATGTGGAAAGGAGTGAAAAGTGTCTCCAGAAACCACAAAAAGACTTTCCTTCTTCTCCTTCTCAAAACGAGTGGTCATTTCTTCCTGAGATGCCTCTTCATCTTCCCTCTCTTCTCGAAGCCTCTTCATTCTGTCCATCAAGGCCTCTAGCTCACTTAGGGAATCGACAATCTGGAGCCAGGTAAGATGGTGTTGGGTGTTAGTAATACCAAGAATTATTCCGGTAAAGGTCCCTGTCTAGTAAATGCCACCTGATTATGTACAAAGGTGTGGGCCCTTAAGTTCCTAAGTGGGTTTTCCATTAATGCCAAAGAAAATCAAATGACAGATTCAAACGTTTTCCAGAGTATGATGTTTTTGTTGCAGTTATAAATCTAGAAAACTTATAAGTATAGATATATTTAACCTAGAATCTGAGCATTTGGTATATATTAAGTTATAGTTTATTTTTAAAAATAAGGTGGCCTTATCATTTGTCATAATATCTATTTGCTTTATTATTTTTTCCAAAGATTTTATTTACTTATTTGAAAAAGAGAGAGAGAGTGCATGAGCAGGGGCAGAGGGAGAAACAGACTCCCTGCTGAGCAGGGAGCTCAGTCTCAGGACCCCAGGATCATGACCTGAGCCAAAGGCAGACGCCTAACTGACTAAGCCACCCAGGCACCCCTATCTATTTGCTTTAAAAGCCTTATCTTTAAGACAATTCAGAACTTCATGTACAAGTTAAGTTTTTACAGTAGTAAAAGTTGTGCAGAAATAGTTCAAGTATACAATGTCCTGTTGAGTCAGACAAACTCTTTCTAGGTATTTTTTAGGCAAAGTAGTGAAGAAAAACAAAGTTCAGAACACTAACCCCGAAGTTGTTGTCTGTAAGGGATGCATTCTCTATGTTGTTATCATTGGCGAGATCGCAAACACAAAAATTGTTGACTGATATTAGCCTGAATCCATTGGAGATTTCTGGATCTCTCTCTGGATTGATGCCACTACCAAAAACAAAGCTTGCCAAAGCATGATAATGTGCCAGTAGGACCACAGCGTGTACCAGCTCGGGCAGAGACCAGTTATTTTCTCCAGTTTTGACAAGTTTCTGTAATGAGAAAGTGAATCAAAGTAAGAATGAAAACCACAGAATACTGCAAAACAATTTTAGAATGCATGGAAAATCCACCAAATTTTTAGGTCCATTTATAGCAATCAAATTTAAACTTTTAAAACTCCCTTTTAAAACTTCCTTTTAAAAATGTTTCATATAATAAAGATATGGCTTTGGTCAAACAACATTATATTCAACTGGCAAAACTAACAATATAATAATGTTGTAGATTATTCTGAATTCCTTATAGGTACCATGGATCTTCTGTTTCCAAAGCACACTTACATATGGTGTTGTTTCAATAAGATAGTTCAGAGAATCAAAGAACACTGAAGCTAGAAGGGCCTTTAAAGATTATCTAGTAAAGCCATCCCCTTTAAGGTTTTTAGGTAAAGACTTGACCTTAAAAGTCACATAAAAAGAAAAAAAAAAACCCAAAACCCTAATTCATTAAGTCAACTTTTAGGTGCCTTTCCTGATGGAGAAAGAGCTGATGGCAGAGGATAGGAACAGTAGAATTACTACCTCACCTTTGAATAAGAACTTTGAAAGTTTCAAAGCACTTTTTTGTATGCTATTAAACTTGATCCTCCAACTGAAGGATGGAATCACAAGTGAAGGCATTAAAAACAATGATGTCTCCATCCCCACTTTCTCCAAGAGCCAATCCCATCTGTCAGCACATCAGAGAGTCTTTCCCATCGATGTCCTCTCTGTCTAGCTTGGTACACATGTGCGTGCATGTTCTGCTGCTACCTACATTTCCACACTTTAAATTCTGCTCACTTCACAGCCAAGCCCCCACCAGAAACCTCTTTGGCTTTACTCTCCATTAACTGCCCTCCCCTCCAACACACAGGAAATTTAATATATTACCAAAAGCTTAGTTAAAGGAAAAGGAAAAATTAATCAGATTCTACCACCCTAAGATAACTTTCCCATATTTTATTTTTATAAGCATAATTATATAATCAGAGTAACACTTCTAATTTTCTCTGCTTTGCAAACGTGACATTTTGACATGTGCATTTCTCATAAGGCTACAATGTCTTAGACTGAGCATGGCCTTTATACGCATAGAAATGGATGTAGAGAGCTATTTCTCCATTTTTTTTTTTACTCTTAGATATTCAAATTGCTTCTAAGTTTTTTTTCTGTTTATTTGCTATTATAAATAGCACCTTCATTTCTTGCTGTATCTATGCTATAAATAGCATCTTTAATTCCTAATGGGATTTTGAGGGCAATCATATTTTAAGGACTTTTCATAATACTGCCAGAGAGTCTTTTCCAAAAAACAGGTAAATTTACAATGCCTTTGTCAGTCTTTCCAAGAGTATGAAACCTGAAAGGATAGACAGCCAGCACTCATCACATCGAAATTCTCATCTCACATTCATTTCTGTTTCTTTAATTCATTACAATTTGTTCTCTTTTTTTAAGCAGCCTCCTGAAAACAACTTTTGCGAAGGTCAGGTATGACTCCCAATGGCCAAATCTAAGCATTTCTTTTTAGTAGTTATCCTATTGGGTCTCTGTAGGATTTATGCTTTCCTTACTTTCTCCTTTCTTGAAATTAATCTCCCTTGACTTCAGCAGTTCCACTAAATTTTTTTTGTACCCTCTCTCCCCTGAGATGCACGTTTCCCTGTCTTTCTCTCAGCCCACTTTTTCTGCTTGCCTCCAAATGTTGGCTTACTCTATTCGACCCCAGATGGATCATTCATTCCTTCATCTTGAACTTTGCCTACTGCCAATAGCTATCTGATCCTATTTCTAATCTATCCTTTATCTTGAGTTACAGACCTGTATTTCCTTCAGTAACTGGACATCACTATCCAGAGGTAACAGTATTCTGCTTTCAGCCCAGAGTGTGCTGTCCTTCTCATGGCATTGCCTTCCCCAAGTCAGGAAGGTAGAAACCTTACTTATTCTCATGTCCTTCCCCTCTCCTCCATCTTCACATTCTGCTAGTCACCATGTCCTGTCTCTTTCCATGCAGAATGCTTACATAGTCTGATCTCTCCTTTGGCTTTAAAAAAAAAAATCATCTCTCACGTGGACTACTGCAATTGCTTTATGATGGACTCCCCTGTTTCTAGACCGTACCATTTGTGATTTACCTCCGGCATCACCACACACGTTCATATTACAACTCAGCTCAAAAACCTCTGATGACTCCTAATTATTCATCACACTCATCTCCAAAATCTTTTGACCACATATACTACTATTTTTTTTTTAAAAGATTTTATTTTATTTTAGAGAGAGAGAGAGAGGGAGAGAGCACGAGCAGGGGGAGGGGCAGAGGGAGAGAGAGAATCCCAAGCAGACTCTGTGCTGAGTGTGGAGCCCTACATGGGGCTCGATCCCAGGACCCTGATGTCATGACCTGAGACAAAATCAAGAATTGGACACTTAACTGACTGAGCCACCCACTGCCCCTTGATCTGACAGTAACAGTTGCGGGATCCAACCTCTGATAGTATGTATATTTATTTATAAATAAACACTTATAAAATACAACATTTTATATAGATGAGTCATACACATGTACTGTAATACTAATATTGTAAAATATACAAATAGAGAAATTTATTAAGATAAGAATACATGTGGGTGCACACACACAAGTAATTTTCCAACATTTTGAAGGATTGCCTTCTGCGTCCCCTGAAGTAATATAATATAACTCTCAGGAACACAGGTTTCTGAGGATAAAACATAAATTCTTTAATACAGTACTCACTGTGTCATAAGGACATGCTCCCCATTCTTCCCATCTCCTACCCCCACACCTCACATAACCTTCCCTACTGTCAGTAACCTAAAGCTGTTAATTACTTTTCCAACATACAATGTTTCAGAAGGCCCCCCCACCTGACTCTCCTTGAAAATTCCCACTTACTCTTCAAGACCTATCTCAAATGTTACCTCTTTCATACAACTTCCTGCTCCCATTCTTTCTGTTCATGTCTTCATATACCACTGTGCTGTGTTTATTGTCATTATCTCTCCCTCTTTCTTCCCCTAGATTCCAAGCATGCTGAAGGGCAGGGTCTACCTTTTTGGACCCACCAAAGTACATGGCACAAAGTAATGAACATAGGACATAAAAATAAGGATCAATTCTTCTATCTAAGTAACATCTTATCAAGTCAGAACATAGAGCTGAGGGCAATGTTATGTGTCATATATTCCCAGACAGGTAACTCAATTTCTAAGAGTATAGAGACAGACAAAAGCTCAGTTTGGTTTAACTGGGCAAATAACTAACAAAAATGTAGTCTAACCGAGAGGATCAACAAAACCAAGGACATGTCTACTCATTAGAAGCAGGGAATTTAAATACCTATGTATTGAATAGTGACCAAGTGCCAAGTATAGTGCCAAGCACAGTACCAAGGCCTCACCCTGTGTGCCTTTTATGGGAGCCCCTTTCCATCTGCAAGTATTCTAGCCAACTGCAACTCTGTTTCTCATCTAAGCTCTAGCTTCTAAAGGCACTGAAGTGTTCACACCAGTTGGCACATCGCTTTTTATTTGCAAAACTGTAATTTGCAGATCTTAAAATTATGAAATGTTAGAACTAGAAAAGAGCCTGGAACTCATTTAATCTAGGCCCCTCATGTTATAAAGAGGGGAGCTACTGAGGTACACAGAAGTTAATTTACTCAAGGTCATGAGCATCAGAACCCAGGGAGTCCATTGTGGAGTTTATTTTGTCTACCTCCTGCTTGAAAACAGAAATCAACTTTTCTCATGGCCACTCACTAAGGCACCTGGATAGCTCATTATTGATTACCTTAAGAGGAATATCCATTGGTACCTAAATTTAACCCACAGACTTTCTACATTTATCTTTTCTGTATACTGAGAGCCTATGTTGTAAGTTTCTAATATGCAAGTATTTTAAAATTAAGTCTTAACCAAAAAAAAAAAAAAAAGAAAGAAAGAAAGGAAAAAAAAGAAAAGAAAAATGAACTCTCAGCCAGAATCATGAGCAAATCTCTTTTTCATTTCCAAATAGCACTCAGTACCTGAATGTGCTCTTTTGTGATCAGCCAGGGTCGGTGTGCAAGCAGCTTGTTAATTTCATTAAGATTTTTCAGTCTTTGCGGCACATATTCCAAACCATTCAACCACTCGGCAATACCTCCTGTCTTTAAAAATTCATCCACGTGCATGTTTATTAGGTAGGAACACTGATGTCTAGCTGCAGCCTAAAACACAAGAAGACTCTGTTGATACAGCAATCATGGTACATGTCTCATTCTACTAGTTCTAAACCAATAATAATAATAATAATTGATTTGGATTTTAATAATTTTAATAACCAGTAATTCTTTTCTTACAGATTCCTCCTCCTCCTCCAACTTCTATCACAATATGCCATAGATTCTTGAACCAGTACACGTAGTCGATATTTGTACAAGCAAATAACTGTCCCATGTAGGCAATTGCCTTCTCAGCCAGAGGTGGGTATGGATTAACCTCGAATGCACTTCCTGGTTATATCAAGAACATACACGTCCCTTTCATGATGGTAAATGACATAAAGTACGTTCTATTTAAAACTCAGTAAAATCTCACTAACTTGTATTCTACCCATTCAGAACACACGCTAATTTGGGTGTTCCTCTTACCCCCCCCCCTTTTTTTTTTAAAGATTTTATTTATTTGACAGACAGAGATCACAAGCAGGCAGAGAGGCAGGCAGAGAGAGAGAGGAGGAAGCAGGCTGTCCGCAGAGCAGAGAGCCCGATGTGGGGCTTGATCCCAGAACCCTGGGATCATGGCCTGAGCCGAAGGCAGAGGCTTTAACCCACTGAGCCACCCAGGCGCCCCTCCTTTCACCCCCTTTAAGATAACTGCGATTTCAGTCTTATCTGGGTGCATCACCTACTGAGATAAGACAAGTTCGGTGACACCTTCCCGCCCGTGCAGTCAAACCAGTCTTGACACGGGAGTTTGGGAAATCCTTGCAAAGCAGACTTTTCACCGCTCCTTTCCCTAGGCCTGCTTCTCAGGAAAACAGTATCATTTCTTCATTCTATTTTCCATATCTTGCTTATCTCCTAGTTTTTGATCATTCTAAGCCTGCCTGGGAACTCGCTGTGGTCAAATCTGTAAGTTGGAATTACAGTCTTGGTCGTGTTCGTCCATGAAGAAACACAGAGCGCTGTCCTTTTCTTGTTTAAAACTTTGATGGAGTGCATAAGCAAGATAATCAAATCAAAGTTGGGGAAAATGAACCTGCTGACTGCCAGCTACCTCTGCCAGCCAGCTGTTCTCCTAAACCACCCCAACACAGGGCACTGAGACCACATCCTCTGTCTTTTTCTCCAGGAATAGTCCACCTGTGACACTGTTCCTTTCTACCTTTCTCATCCCGATTTATAATTCTCTCCCCACCCATTAACTAGTTCACTAGTTTGTACCAAGTACTATATTTAGTGGGGTTATGACTCATTTAAGAATTTTTCCCCCATTGGTGCTAATGAATACTCTGCTCTCCTCTGGCCAAATCAGTAACACTCTTCAAGTAGAAAATGACTAAATCAGATGTCACAACCAATCTGTTTTATATTAATAATAAAAATACAAGGGGCGCCTGGGTGGCTCAGTGGGTTAAAGCCTCTGCCTTCAGCTCAGGTCATGATCCCGGGGTCCTGGGATCGAGTCCCGCATCGGGCTCTCTGCACCTCAGGGAGCCTGCTTCCTCCTCTCTCTCTGCCTGCCTCTCTGCCTCCTTGTGCTCTCTGTCTCTCAAATAAATAAATAAAATCTTAAAAAAAAATAATAATAATAAAAAAACAAGGCATCAAGAGCCAAAACACGACCTGTGGAATCTTAGGGATAGTCCCTTGGACCCTATAAGCGTCATCAACCGTAGGTGAATAAACTGAAAATTCAAGGAGAAACTGAACACTTTAAGACATGTAAAGCATTCCAAATGCATCCCAGACACGCGGTATCCTAAAGACCACAGGCTTCTTCAAGTCTTATTTCTAGAAAAGGGTACTGAGCTCTATACACACAAACACACACACACTAGGAGCGAGGAGAAGGGACTAGCAAGGGCGGTGTGAAGGGAGAGCAGGCAGTTGGGAAGCGGGCGCACCATTATCGCGATGTAGTGCCTGTGTGGTAGAGGAAGGGGGCCATCCATGCGCAGCATATAGAACTGGCTCCGCAGGAAAGACTCCAGGTACTGAGTGTGCAAACTCATGACCTGCGTGATGTTGTCCAGGCGGCCGGAAGTAGAGTACTCTTCCACAAGAAAGTTCGTACGCTCATCCACCGTGTTCGCTTGGACAACCTGGTGATGGAGAAGCACACAATGAGTACTGAGAAGCAATGGATCTTTTGTTTACACACACGATGCCACTCTGGAAGCAAACGAATGTTCTCTGGGTAGGAACAGAACCCGAAATTACACAGTTGCTCATACCAGCGATGGAAATAAAAAAAAAAAAAGAAAGAAAGAAAAGAAAAGAGAAAGAAAAAACCACTGCTCGTTTTTGGCTCTGGGACTGCAATTTATTAAACAACAAATGTCAAATCATCAAACACACAGCTCTGAACTTGGAGAAAAGCAGCTTGCATCTGCTCTGCCAGGTGTGTAAGGCGCAATTTCCAGGGCCCACTCGCCTGGCCGTTATCACGCCAACTGGTGGAGCGGGAAACGTTGGTATTCGATTCCCACAGTTACAATTTTATCTCAATGGCCTATGAAGATATTTAATCACATTGTCTTAAGACAAGAGTTTCAGTCTGATCTTTGCTTGTTTTTGTTCAACATAAAATAAAAAGCTTTCTGAAATCTTTTTAGGGGCAAAAGAAAACATGACAATTTGTAGGAAAGTGTTAATTGAAAAATTAATAAGGACACTAGAATACTGTCATTCCTATTTTCAGCCTATTGTGTTAATTGTTAAAAACAAGGTTGGTTATTAAAATGGACATCCTCTATCCCCGGGAATCAAAAGAGCTTTCTCAAAAATAGATTATTATATGTAGCCTTATACACAGTGACAGCTTGGGCATCACACCAAGAATTGGGTCTGAAGGTGTTAAGAGCTTATTAGCACCTTGTAGAAGGACCCGGCTCTGTGGGAATTAATGGACATGAGATGAATATTTCTAGGGCTGGTTCATTATTTATTGATATTTTAGAATTAGAATTCTAGACTTAAGAATACATTTCTTATTTCAGATTCAAAATTAAATTCAAGCTCATGCACCTAGTTAACCGCAGAGCCTGGTCTAGAATCCAGATTTTCTAAAGTCCAGACAACTGGTCTTCCCAGAGATCCATACTGTTATTAGAAACTCTGTTTACTCTTTAAGGCTGGCTTCACAGTCTCTTCTGAAAAATAAGTACAAATTATACAAAGGCACTATTGACTGAGGAAGACGTAATCCCAAAGGAAATAGAATGTTTGGAAAGTGTGAACTGTGAGGAAATGTTAATTACAATGGCATAAAAAAGCAATTTCAGTTCAGCTAGTTATAAAGCCAAGTACACTTTCATTTGCCCATTTCCCCCCATTTTGTCAACTACAGGGACCAAGTGATGTCAAAAACAATAAGCTCCGGATTAATTGCATGTAATTAAGCATAGAATATTTGTTAATTTTGTTTTGTCTTCTCCAGCAGAGTTTCTTTTGCTTAAGCAATGCCAAAGGTGTAAACAAATGCAAGAGGTCCTGAGAACAGCCGTGGCTTCTGCAAACCACCTTACCTTCAATATATAGGGTGAAAAAGACTGTTTCAGGAAGTCTTTATGTAAATGAGGTAATCACTCCACCAAGATCCCTATGCTGTAGGAGAAAATGGGCACAAACACAGCCCTTTTAGTAACTACTGGTCCCACCTAGATCAGCTAGAGATGGAGTTCCCAATGTTAACTTGTTAACATGTTTCCCATGTTAACATGACTGTTAACATTCCTTTAACCTTTCCATTCAGATGGTAAGGTCACTCAAAAAGCAAAATGAAGATGTAGGACTACTGACTCTGGCAAGGACCTGGCATGTATTTTTTAAATTTTATTCATCCCTTCTTTTAAGACAATGCCTGGCACATAACAGGTGCTCTGTGTATCTTTGTTGACTGCTTTCAGAACAATATAGGAATAATGCTGGTGCTTTAAGATAAATGTCTTTGCAGTAGTGAATCAGGATATACAATCATATTCAATAAGGCACTAACTCCTTCCAGCAGAGAAAAACTCCCCAGTTTAGTGGTTCTTAAACGTTTCTTACCTCAAGTATCTATTTTAGAGGCATCTAGGAATCTAGGATGTCGGGCACTTTGATGTGATCTTTCATAAGGAAGTACACCCACAAAAAGGCACAAATCTTCTCTTGATTGTCATTGTACGACTTCTCCTTCTTGCAATTACCATCTTGCCTCCCGCCCCCCCAACTAAAGGTACATATTGTACAGACTGAATTGACATTCTGTCCAAAAGACTTCTTAGAACCAAAACAAACAAAAGAGTAACAACTAATTATGTAATGTCATTACATTACGTACAATGTAACGACTAACGTCGTTAAATTAGTAACAATTAATGATATTCCGCTTAATAGGGTTAGTTGGGAAACTCATTTTTTCAACTCAAATATATTTTCCTAACATTTATGAAACCTATAATCACCATGAAACAGTGGACATTTAAAAACCTAAAACCTTTGGGTTAATATTAAACTTTATTTAAAAGAAACTTTATTACTGTTAGCAGCTTTGTTCAGTAAAGTTATATTTGAAATCAAATATGGTAAAATTCACTTTTTTCTAACCTTGCAGAACTCTAACTCTAAACTAATTCTAAAATAAGATGGCAGATTACTAAACACACAAACTTTTAAGTGAAGTTCAAAAGAAAATATCTCTGTGGTTCTCTGAAATATAAATAAGGAACAAAAAGCAAAACACAGGTTTACTCCCAGATTAAAAATGGAGATATTCTTTGATACAATCCAGTTATTTTTTTGTATCACACTTAATGTATTTTAAGACAGATAAACTTACTTCCTTCTCTGGAATAAAGGCACTTGGTCCTCTTGTCAAGGGCTGAGATACTCTGATTCTTTTATCCTGTTTTCAAAAGAAAAGTTTTATGTGTAAATGATGATGTTCTAATTAAAGTTAAATTGGTGCAAATATATTGCTGAGGTACTGAAACAAACTGAATAAATAGAACATAAAATCAAAATAAGGGACAGGTCTCAGATCACAGAAAATCCACAGGGCTAATGTGTGAATAAGATAATGGGGCAAGTTCCTCAAAAAGTTAAAAATTGAACTTATTATCCAGCAATCACATGACTAGCTATTTACCCCAAGAACATAAGAACACTAATGCAAAAGGATACATGCTTCCCTATGTTTATAGCAGCATTATTTACAATAGCCAACATACAGAAGCTGCCCAAGTGTCCATTGATTCATAAATGGATAAAGAGGGTACAGTATATATATACAACAGGAGATTATTCTGCCACAAAAAGAATGAAATCTTGCCATTTGCCACAACATGGATGGAGTCAGAGAGTATAATGCTAAGCTAAATAAGTGACTCAGAGGAAGACAAACACCATATGATTTCACTCATATGTGAAATTTAAGAAACAACACAAACTTGCAAAGGGGAAAAAATGAGAGAGAGAGAGATGAATCAAGAACCAGACTCTCAACTGTAGGGAGCAAACTGATGGTCACCAGGGGGAGGCGGGTGCGGGGATGGGTGAGATAGGGGATGGGGATGAAGGAGGGCACTTGTGATGAGCACCAGCTGATGGTCAGAATTGGTGAATCACTATATTGTATACCTGAAATTAATTTAAACACTGTATATTAACTAACTGGAATTAAAATAAAAACAAGAAAAAAATGGATAATGGGGCAAGTGCCTACCTCAGTCCAAAATTTCACTTCCCTCAATCATCTTCTACATCCCTGGAGATTTTTAGCCCATAGTTAGCATCACTGAAACTATCGATCTCCATAATAAAATCATATCTAACAGTATACTGCTGCACTGTTAGACCTCAATCTGGAAGCTCCAGGAAAGATTGAAATCAGAGGATTCCATGCAATTCCCCAAAGCAATGACCTGACCTGTGGGGCTCTTTTTCCACAATAAAATAGGAATAGACATATCTAATATAAAGTTTTGAAGCTTTAAGTAAGAAAAATGTAAAACTTGGAGAAGTAGAGGTTAACTTAAGGTAAGAAATGGAGAACTTAGCAATCTATATTGGCCCACTTGCTATTCTATTGAGGACTAACTGGGAGATTGTCAGTGGTATTCTGAGTGTTAGATTTATTTGAAGTTTTCATTTTTTTTGTTACTTTTTTTTTTTTAATATACTAATAATATTTATTTTTTTTTCAGCATAACAGTATTCATTCTTTTTGCACAACACCCAGTGCTCCATGCAAAACGTGCCCTCCCCATCACCCACCACCTGTTCCCCCAACCTCCCACCCCTGACCCTTCAAAACCCTCAGGTTGTTTTTCAGAGTCCATAGTCTCTTATGGTTCGCCTCCCCTCCCCAATGTCCATAGCCCGCTCCCCCTCTCCCAATCCCACCTCCCCCCAGCAACCCCCAGTTTGTTTTGTGAGATTAAGAGTCATTTATGGTTTGTCTCCCTCCCAATCCCATCTTGTTTCATTTATTCTTCTCCTATCCCCCTACCCCCCCATGTTGCTTCTCCATGTCCTCATATCAGGGAGATCATATGATAGTTGTCTTTCTCCGATTGACTTATTTCACTAAGCATGATACGCTCTAGTTCCATCCACGTCGTCGCAAATGGCAAGATTTCATTTCTTTTGATGGCTGCATAGTATTCCATTGTGTATATATACCACATCTTCTTGATCCATTCATCTGTTGATGGACATCTAGGTTCTTTCCATAGTCTGGCTATTGTAGACATTGCTGCTATAAACATTCGGGTACACGTGCCCCTTCGGATCACTATGTTTGTATCTTTAGGGTAAATACCCAGTAGTGCAATTGCTGGGTCATAGGGTAGTTCTATTTTCAACATTTTGAGGAACCTCCATGCTGTTTTCCAGAGTGGTTGGACCAGCTTGCATTCCCACCAACAGTGGAGGAGGGTTCCCCTTTCTCCACATCCTCTCCAGCATCTGTCATTTCCTGACTTGTTAATTTTAGCCATTCTGACTGGTGTGAGGTGATATCTCATTGTGGTTTTGATTTGTATTTCCCTGATGCCGAGTGACGTGGAGCACTTTTTCATGTGTCTGTTGGCCATCTGGATGTCTTCTTTGCAGAAATGTCTGTTCATGTCCTCTGCCCATTTCTTGATTGGATTGTTTGTTCTTTGGGTGTTGAGTTTGCTAAGTTCCTTATAGATTTTGGATACTAGCCCTTTATCTGATATGTCGTTTGCAAATATCTTCTCCCATTCTGTCAGCTGTCTTTTGGTTTTGTTAACTGTTTCCTTTGCTGTGCAAAAGCTTTTGATCTTGATGAAATCCCAATTTTTTGTTACTTTTTTAATTAAAAATATTTTGGTAACCCCATTTAAGTGTGATATCTATAAAGTTGCAAACATTCCAATCAGGTAATAACTTCCTTCTCTGCAGGCAGGTTGGAAAGCTGGAATAGTCAGAGAGAGGCTCTCAGGGCTCTGAAGTCCTTGTTAGCCAGGAGGAGAGAGAGAGGAGATATGGTCACTTAATTTTCTATACTAAAAGTAATATTCTAAAGTTCTAAAAAAGAAGCCCTCTAAAACTGTAACATAAAAACAGGGACTATGCTTACACCATACACAAAAATTGACTCAAAATGGATTAAAGACTTGGATGTAAGACCAAAAACCATGTAAGTCCTAAAAGAAAACATTGGCAGTAAGCTCCTTGAATTGCTCTCAGAGGTATTTTTTTTGGATCCGACTCCAAAGGCAAAGGCAACAAAAGCAAAAATAACCAGGTGGGACCTCATCAGACTAAAAATCTTCTGCACAGTGAAGGAAACCATCAATGAAATAATAAGGCAACCTACTGAATGGGAGAAGATATTTGCAAATCATACACCTGATAAAAGGTTAATATCTAAAATACATAAAAGACTCATATAATTCAAAAGCAAAAGCAAAAGTTCAATTTAAAAAATGGGCAGAGGACCTGAACAGACATTTTTCCAGAGAAGACATTCAGATGACCAATGGATACATGACAAGATGCTCAACACCACTCATCATCAGGGAAATGCAAATCAAAACCACAATGAGATATCACCTCACACCTGTCAGAATGGTGAAACTCAAAAATGCGAGAAACAACAAGTGTTGATGATAATGTGGAGAAAAAGGAACCCCAGTGCCCTGTTAGAGGGAATGCAAACTGGGGCAGCCACTGTGGAAGACAGGATGGAGGGTCCTCAAAAAATAAAAAACAGAACTACCCTATGATCCAACCATTCTACTTCTGGGTATTTATCTGAAGAAAATGAAAACACTAATTAGAAAAAAATATATACACCTCTATGTTTATTGCAGCATTATTTACAATAATCAAGGTATGGAAATAACCTATTCATGAATGGATGAATGGATAAAGAAGATGGGGTATACTGTACAATGGATTACTCCTCAGCCATAAAAGACAAAGAAATCCTTCCATTTACGACAACACAGACAGACCTTGAGGGTATTAGTCTAAGTGACGTAAGTTAGAGAAAGATAGATATGGCGTGATTTCACTTACATGTGGAATCCAAATGATGAAACAAATGAACACACAAAACCAAACCAAACTTCCAGATAGAGAAAATAGGTTGGTGGTTGCCAGAGGGGAGAAGGGTGGAGAGGTGGGCAGAATGGTGAAGGGGGTAAAGAGGTACTAACTTCCAGTTATAAAATCAGCAAGTCACAAGGATGTGATAGACAGTGTGGTGACTACAGTCAATAATATTGCATAGCAAATCGGAAAGTTACTAAGAAAGTAAATCTTAAAGGTTCTCATCACAAGACCAAAAAATGTGTCACTGTGTGGGGTGACAGACGGTAACTCGGCTTAAGGGGGTGATCATTTTGGAGTGTATACAAATGTCGAATCATTATGTGGTACACCTGAAACTAGTATAATGTATGCCAATTATACTTCAATAAAAACAAAAGAGGGACTCGGTCATGGTTTGCAAAAATTATAAAGACTGTGTGGGAAACTGAAGAACATGAGAACAGGAGTCTCCTGGAAAAGAGTGCATTAAGCTTCAGGTGCCACCAAGACATCCTCAGGCAACTTCCACACCAAGGAAATGACTGTAAATAGTTCCTTATCCAATGTTGGCAATATCTATTTCATGTGACCTTGTCTCTTGTCCAGAGCAGATCAGACGAATCAGCATAGAAACAAATCTGCTGCCTATGGGTGCTTTGATGCAGAAGTTCTGCCCAAACACAACTGAGGGCAATTTGTTGGACGCGTTAAGATTCTAGAGTTACTGGAGGTATATGCAAGTAATGGACCCTGACAACAAGAACAACAACATAGCACTCAGAAACAGGGGCAGAGAACACAATAAAGATGCATTAACACGTGTCTGCTGCTAAGGGTTTAGCGTTTCTATAGGGTCACCAGCGAAGTCAAGTCTAATCATGGGCTTTCCTCCCTTAATCATGTGTCTTTTCCTCCCTTCCATCCTCCCCTCTTTCTCTCTCCATAAGGTAACTGGAGTCTTTTTTGTTCCTTAAAATCAAAGAGCCTACCAAACACAAAATAGTTATTCTAATCCATTGCTTTTATTTTTTTTAAGATTTTTATTTATTTATTTGACAGAGACACAGTGAGCGAGGGAACACAAGCTGGGGGAATAGGAGAGGGAGAAGCAGGCTTCCCGCTGAGCAGGGAGCCTCATGTGGGGCTTTTAGTTCCCAGGACCCTGGGATCCTGACCTGAGCCGAAGGCAGACACTTAACGACTGAGCCACCCAGGTAACCCTCAACACCTTACTTCAATGAACAGCAGTTACAAAACCAACAGACAAAAGGAGACAGTCAGGCGTTCAGTGATTTTTTTGAGAATCTGATCAGGTACTGTGACAGACTCAGAGGATAGAGAGCAAGCAAAAGAGGGAGGGTCGCTGCCCTCATGAGCATGGCATACAACCTCCATCAATTTTTAGAATTCTATTGGACTAAATATATTGAGTAATGATAACCTAAACTGGCTCAAGTTTCAGAAAGGACCAGGTATTTAGGTTGTATTTATAAAGTGATGACAAATATATCTTAACCTGCTGGTCAAAAATACTAGAAGACTCCATGTAAAAGGGAGTGATTTAGAAATTCTAATATCGGCATTTCCTGTCTACAGCAACCCAAATCTAGTTTTACCCAGAAAAATAATTTAAAAGAAAATAACAGATTTCTTCCCTCTGCTAGCTGCTGTGAGTTATAGGAAACAACATTTCAAATACTCTCTCTGTAATATAGCTTAATGTTATTCCTATGTGAAAAGCAATTTCCTTGATGACGAATCATTTCAAATGAATAGAGCAGTTAAGAGAAACTGATTGTGAGGACCTACCACAGGTTTTAGGAGAAAAAATGCCAATGGGAAGGTAAGTGGGGGTTTTTGCTTATATTTATAAAAAATACATAAAATTCAGAGAAAAGACAGGGAGAGAAAAACCAAAAGCGTATGAAGGGACTTCGGGAAACAAAGAATGATTTATTACTAATATGATTTGTTTGTAAAAATCAGCTTTGAGACATTTATCAACTGAACTTACCGTTACATGCTTGATATTGTTATTCTGCCTACCATAATATTTTCTGGAACAGAAGATGTTTAAATCTGAAATAAGTCTTCATTACAAATGGAACTGCCCACTGCTGCACTTCAAAGAACATAACATCTCTTCATTTGACCAATTGATAAGAAGCAACAGAGACTCAATTTCATTTGTGTCAACATTCGTTTGCTCATTTAGTCAGCAAACATTGAGAATCTACAATGTGCCAGACACAAATAAGGATTAACCTGATGGAAATGCCTACAGCCAACCACACGGCATATGACAGAGCCCAGAGCAGGTGCATACCCACAGTGATGAAGGAAGAGATCATTTTAACAATTACCACTTGCTCAGTCATCCCCCTTTGGTTGAATACTGAAGTTATATCCAGTTTTCACTATTATAAATAATGCTATGGGGGTGCCTGGGTAGCTCAGTGGGTTAAGCCTCTGCCTTCAACTCAGGTCATGATCTCAGGGTCCTGGGATCGAGCCCCACATCAGGCTCTCTGCTCAGCAGGGAGCCTGCTTCCCTCCCTCTCTCTGCCTGCCTCTCTGACTACTTGTGATCTCTGTCTGTCAAATAAATAGATCTTAAAAAAACAATGCTATGATGAGGATCTTTGTATAAATAGATTTGAGGGCAGACTGTGGTACTCAGGATAGATTCTTTAGAAGAATCCCTGATGTGAATTTCCTGAGCTTTAGGTCAAATAGCCTTAAAGTTCTTGTTGCAAACTGCAAAGGTGCTAACAAAAATCTTTTGCCAATTTTATGTTCATCAGCTGAGAAAATGCCCACTTATCTCATTCACTTCAAAAGTGAAAAACAGCATCTAAAAATGTAATTGAAACTTTTCATGATATCTGAGGTAAAATTTCTTACATTGAGATGTGTAATATAATTAATAATAATACAATATTTTAAATAATTTTTTTTAAAAAAATAATACAGTCTGGGGGTGATGTAGCCCATGAGCCTGGGACTAACACAAACAAACCAACTAACAGAAACTCCTCAGTTGGGCAGTTACTGCAAAAGCCCGGGGAGAGATGATGTGGACTGACCTAAGAGAGTTGCTTAAACACTGAAGGGAAGGGAAAACTAACATCATTTAAAAAAAAAAAAAGATTTTTATTTATTTGAGACAGAGCTCATGAGCTTGGGGAGGGGCAGAGAGAGAGGGACAAGCAAAATCTGCAGTGAGCATGGAGCCTGGGGTGGGGCTCGATCTCAAGACCCTGAGATCATGACCTGAGTGGAAACCAAGAACCAGATGCTTAACCAACGGAGCCACCCTGGTGCCCTTGAAAACTAACATCACTTTTAAGTTTTGCCGTTATGTATCCTTCTTCGGTTACGTTTTTTTTTTTTTTAAAGATTTTATTTATTTATTTGACAGAGAGAGAGATCACAAGTAGGCAGAGAGGCAGGCAGAGAGAGAGGAGGAAGCAGGCTCCCTGCGGAGCAGAGAGCCCAATGCGGGGGCTCAATCCCAGGACCCTGAGATCATGACCCGAGCCGAAGGCAGTGGCTTAATCCACTGAGCCACCCAGGCGCCCCCAGTTACGTTTTTTAAATGGCACCACTACTGAAATGATCAGCCAGTTCCTGCTTCTATAAAAGGAGCACCCTGTCTGGTGAGGATTCTAGTACTGTCTCAGTTAGCTGCTTTGTGTATTTATAAGAAGGTGAAAAACAAAATTGAAAAAATGATCATGGCAGCTCATAAATTCTACTGTGAACTCCTTTTTCTAAGTACCGCACCCCTCAGCTCACCTACTTTGTCTCTATGTTTTGAAAGTTGATAAGGTCAAACCCAAAAGAAAGAACATGGCACCAAATCCCAAAGATTCATCTTCAAACCCTAAGCTGAAGCTCTGGTCTCCTGTAATACCCTGTGACTCCTTTCCTCAGCTTTTTAATTTTTTTTTTTAAATTGTATTTATTTATTTTTTTTCTTTCCTCGGCTTTGATTTCGAATCCAAAATGCCCAGGACTGAGTTGCTACCTCATTCACACCCTGATTAACTTTTCTGAAGTCTCTAGGCCTATGTTGCCTTGTACAGTAGCCATCAGTCACATGGGATGACATTTAAGTTAATTAAAATTAAAGCTAAAAGTACAGTTCCTCAACCATGCTAGTCACATTTCATGTGCTCAACCACCACATACGTCCATGGCTAACATAACATAAAGGACAGTGCCGACATTCCCCTGCGGGAACGCAGAAAGTTCTGCCAAATAGCACTGCTCTAGAGTCTTCATTTAAATTAAAAAAACAAAAAACAAAAAACAAAAAAAACCCCACATCTTTGGCATTTTTTTTATTATATTTGAAGATAGGATTCATTTTTACTTATTTATTTTCAGTGTAACAGACACATCTTTAGCATTTTAATGGCTTTTTGAAATGATAAATGATTTCTCTGCAGTTATTGATTTGATGATAGGATGAACTACTCAATCCCATAACCAAGCATTTTAATGTCATTGCAGAAATGCTCTCAACCAAATTAAGAGTGAATCCAGATAAGGGTAATTCAGGAAAAACAAACAAACAAACAATCGGCCAGTTCCAAGAATCCCTGTCTCAATTTCTGCTCTTCAGACAGTTTCCAGAAAAATCAAACCTTTCTCTCCCTTTTACAAAATTATGGTAAAAAAACACATACCATGAGATCTGCCATGTTGACAAATCAAATGTACAGTATAGAACTGCTCACTGTAAGGACAGTGTTGTACAATAGATGTCTAGGACTTTCTTATCTTGCGTAAACGAAACCTTATACCCATTGAACAACTCCACATTTCCCTGACCCGCCAGCCCTTGGCAACCACTACTTTGTGCTTTTTATGTCAGCACACTCTTCAGATCCCAGCTGAGAAGCTCCTTACATAATCACCAGCCTTCTCGCTTCCTCGCACCGTTCAGATCTGTCTCCTGTGCAACTTCACTCTTGGTTGCGTCTAACACTGGAGCACTCATCCTACGGAGTCCTTGACCACTCGTGCACTTTCCCTGGACATCCCTGGCATTTCTTTCATTTGTATTCATTCTCTCAAGTCAGCATTCTTTTCTAGGGTTTACATCTTCTTTCCATAAACCAAATTTACTAAGTTGTGTGACAGTCCCTGTACCGGGAGGTGGGAGGTAGGGAGTGGAGAGCAGGGAAAAAAGGGCATGTGAACTGAAAACGAGCAAGCCAGGCAACTGACTCCTGAATCCTGTTCTTTAGCTCAGAGCTAGCTCTTCCTGGCCCTGCAGTCTGGCTGTGGGGCATTCTGAGCTGCCGTTGACTTCATCTGTTTGTAATTTTTGCACCTTAAAATCAACACACTTGAAACCATTCTTCAATGGTCTGACTTCAGCTCAGTTCATCATCTCAGGGTCCTGGGATCAAGCCACAAATGGGGCTCCCTGCTCGGCAGTGGGGAGAGGGAATGGGAGGGTCCTTATTCTCCTTCTCCCTCTGCCCCTCGCCCCACCTGTACACTCTCTCAAATAAATAATGAAATCTTAAAAAAAAATCTTCTACATCAAATCCACTGTCCCTTCTCACTTTCCTGATTGAGTTGTAAAGTCATCACACATACATAGCAGCAGCCTTGGTTCCAATGGAGAGTTAGCTTTGACTCCTCATCCTAGGAACCTGCATTCAAACAGTTGCCAAACCCTGTTAGCTGCCTTTTCCCAACTCAATCTTTAAGTCATCCTCTCCACAGACCCTCCTCAGCCATAAGAATTGAGAAATAGCTTCCCCTCACAACTGAGAATAGTGTCAATTCAGCGTCTTAGCTTTCCCTCTTGTGGGGAGGCTTTGAGAAGATAACAGATAAAAAATGCAATGCATAATTCAAAATGAGGCCTTAGTTTTAGTTTTCTTTCTGCCAATTTCCCCTGAAGTAAAACAAGACCAAACACCCCAAATAAGAATAGCTATATTTTCTCAACAGACGCTACTCTAATAGAACTCAAGGGTTGTTCTAGAAGGGAAAGTTACCTGCAGCCACACTAATTTTGAGGAATAAGACCGCCATATTTTCCTCTTTTTAAGTATAAAGCTGATATCTTATTTGGCAGAAGCAAATGGCTTTGATCATACCAGCGATTCTTATACAATGGCCTTGTTTTGTTTCTGTGAAAGTCTAAAATCCCAGGGCGCCTGGCTGGCTCAGTTGGTGGAGCATGTGACTCTTGATCTCGGGGTTGTGAGAAAAAGCCCCACGTATGGTGCAGAGATTACTTAAAAAAATAAAATGAAAAAAAAAGTTAAAGAAAATCTAAATTCCCAAAGCTAGCTCTCGAGTTTTTTAGCTGCATTGTCTATTACATAGTCACATGTGGCTATTTCCATTTAAGTTAACTTTAAATAAAGTTAAAAAATGCAGCACCCAAATTGCATTCCTGACCTTTGAGGGTGTACAACAGTCACAGGTGGCTACTGAGATTTGCACAATGCAAATCTAGGATTTTTCTAATCATTGCCAAAGTGTCTGTGGTACATCATCGCTCCATAGCATCACTTAGTCCTGATTTTGGCAGCTGGGATGAAGCAAAGATACAAAATGGTTAAAATTTCAGGAATGAACAAAAACATAATAAACGTGTTTTAAAGTAACTTTAGGGCACAGGTGGCTCAGTCAGTTAAGCAGCCAACTCTTGATTTTGGCTCAGGTCATGATCTCAGGGTCCGGGGATTGAGGCCCATGTTGGGCTCTATGCTCAGCAGGGAGCCTGCTTGAGACTCTCTCTCCCCCTCTCTCTGCCCCTCCCTGGGGCCCACCACTCATGCTTTCTCTCTCTAATAAATAAATAACTCTTTTTTAAAAAAGTAACTATAGAAATAAAATAAAAATTGATTTGCATATTAAAACTGGAAAACCAACAACTACAATGGCAGTAAAGTTGGACGATACCATTCTTCGGAATCTCAATTTGATGACAATGTTCAAATCACTATGTAAAAAGAACATCTCTAAAATGCTGACTTTGGTGTTAAAAAAATAAAAGGGCACAGAGAATTTTAGGAAACTTTAAACAATAGTAAATGTAAGTAGGCTTTGTTTTCAAATGTCTTAGACAGTAGTCACAGGATTTGTTTAAATTTTTTCCATAAAATTCCATAATTTCAATCAAGAAAAGAAAACTAGGTATAAAATAGGAACCGAGACTTTGTCAGTTCTATGTGTTCTAAGATTGTCTTACAAGGGTTGTAAGGTCAAGAATGCTACCATGAGGAAAGTTTCATTTTCCAGATATGTTATTAGAGCTGAAAGAAGTTATGTGTGAAATTCATCAGTGGAGATTATGCCTATTAAGTCATTATCTGCTAGAAAACAAAACACTGTAAGGATGAAGATTAATTACATTTAGAAAACGGCTTCTTTTGACGTGTAACAGCTAAGTAATTTGCCAGATAACTTTATATAAGTCAATTTCAGACACTTGGAAGTCAGGAATTCTTAAAATTATGAGTTTTTAGAGGTAATCAACAAAATATGTGGCCCTAAAAAGCTGATTACCCTGCAGAATTAAGTGCTACAACTTCCTGCTCCTAAATACTTGAAAACTATTAAATTTCATTTTCACTTATCTCACAGTTTATCACAGGAAAGCAAAACTCATGCATATCCCATTTATTAAAATGTAAAAGCTATGTATGAATTTATCTCTTTAGGAGAGAAAATATTGAGTAATATGTATCATTAACTTTACACAGAGACACTTACGAGAGGTTTTTAAAATCTTCAACATATAAAAATTATGGCAAAACAGAAATCTGACTCCAGAGTGCACACTGATCCCATAGCTTTTAAAGATATCCTGAGGGGCCGCCTGGCTGGCTTAGTTGGTAGACCATGTGACTCTTAATCTCAGGGTCGCAAGTTCAAGCCCCACATTGGGTGTGGAACTTATTTAAAACAAAATAATAAATAAGTAAGTAAATAAATCCCAAGAAGGCAATTTAATACCTTCAACACTCGTTTTTTTAACATACAACAATGACAAAGCATACTGCCTATGAAACACATGGCCCAAGCAAAAATTTTAAGTGTGACTACAAGAAAGCTAACTGCAATGATCAATACGAACAGTACATTTCAGTTGTTGAGTCTCCTTCTACTCTTTACAGGTGTTTGACTTTGGCACAAACCACTGCAGGAAGGGCAGAGATGGACAGGTGGCTCCATGCTATTAGGTAATGCTGATGCCATCTTTTTGATCCTTGGCAGACGATTTCAGGGATAAGGTCTGGGTTTAGAGAAACTGATGACATTGCATATTTCAGAGGAAAAGGGCAAATGGAAAGGAACATAGAGATTAAAAACTCTTATCACTACCCAAAGGAGAAAAGAACAGGCTCTAAGATTAATTATAACAGACTGGTAATATTACAGTAAACTCAAATTTAAATTTCTGTAATGATCTGGAATATACGTTGCGTTCCCACCATCTAAATGGCCTAAAAGACAATTTAACAAAGTTGTGACTTCTCCTACACTAGATTAAGATATGTGTTGATCTGCATGATATAATAACTGAGATCCAAGGTCATTTTGTGAGAAAAGATCTGGTAGTGGAAAATGGCAATAGCACCAAAGATGGGAACCTTTCAAATCCTGCCAAAATCTCTCCTATGACTTGGAGCTAGTGTGCAAAGAACCACTGACATCAGGAGCCCCGCCAGGCATCGTAGCACGTGGCAGAGATGCACTGATACTCCAAAGAGTGCTCAAAATTGCCCTTCACAGGTGGAAGACCCTGCCTCATTTCCAGGGCCTGAGACCAGGAGTGGACTCCTTTTAACACACCTCGTAAAATGAAGCCTACCAAGTCCCTCTAGCAACAACAGCTCCAACCCGGCCAGAGTCCCTGGAAGAACATGCAAAGACCTTGTTAACTTTGAATTTCAGCGATTCCTTATGAACACATACTGGCTAAAATTGTACCTTGAAATCTCAAAACACTTCCACTAAAAGCAATGCACTTATCCAGTGTATTTTTTGTAAAGATTTTATTTATTTACTGGCGGGGAGTCCAACCTGGGGCTTGATCCCAGGACCCTGAGACCATGACCTGAGACAAAGCCAGATGCTTAACCAACTGAGCCACCCAGGCACCCCTATCCAGTGTATTTTAGCGATTTCTTTACCTTCTCATTCCCCTGCTAATGCGTCAGCTCCTGGTGGTCCTGCATAGTGCTTTGCCCATCTTTGAGCATTTCAACTTAATACAGACTACAGTGTGAGATAAACATCTGGTCCATTTTTGAAAGTTTTACGTAATGATCATTTGAATAACGGGATTTTTTTTTCTATTTCATTTTTCCAAAAATGAGTTCCAAGAAATGAGGCATCATGAATAAGCAACTCTCATTAAAAACACAAAAAACCTTGGTGTGCCGTTTGGTAGGAACCATTTGGTAAATGTGTTTTACCAACAGTGGGCTAAAGATAAATAAATTCACCTACTAAGTAGGACTATTATCAAGCAGAAATCAGTAATAATAGTTGCTGTAGCAGATGCAGTCAAGTACACAAAGATGAATGGGCCTCATCCCATCAATAAAATAATTAAACATGTATGTCCATATAGCAAAGGGGAGCTAATGAGTTAAACTTGCACTGCAGTATAGCCGAATTTCTAAATGAACTTTCCCCTGGCTAGTAACAAAAATCTCTTAAATTTTATTCATTAGAACACATAGTGAACTCCGTGCAAAGTGCAGCCAAGTTTTTTTAATTTTATACAGACTATGAAATAGCAAACTTGTAAAAACAAAAGGACCACTAGCAACCTGTACAACCACAGACTGACACCAACTTACAAAGGTAGGAATATTAAAAGCAAATATGGGAAAGGTGTCTGAGTGGCTCAGCCAGTTAAGCATCCAACTCTTGATTTCTGCTCAGGTCATGATCTCAGGGTTTTAAGATTGAGCCCCACGTTATCGGACTCCACGTTGGGTGTGAAGTCTACTTAGGATACTCAATCTCTCTCTCTTAAAATAAAATAAAATAAAATAAAATAAAATAAAATATGGGGCTGGGACAGTCTTAAATTACTTGAGTAGCATCATACTACAAGCTAATCCTTTAAACTGGAAGTAAATCTAAAATCATGTTCATGTCCAAGGCCATCCCGAGGCAAGGAGTAAAGAACACACATCATTTTCCACTTTTCATGTAATGCCACAAAGTAGCATAAATCTATCAAGTTAGTTTCACCTATAAATTAAAAGTTGGTAGTTCTTTTAAAAGATTTTACTTATTTGAGACAGAGAGAGAGAAAGAGAGCTGGCTGATCAGGAGGGGCAGAAGGAGAGGGCCTTCCTCCCACTGCTAGCTGTGGGAGTCCACCTGGGACTCGATCCCAGAGCCTGAGATCATGACCTGAGCCAGAGGCAGACGCTTACCTGACTGAGCCACCCAGGTGCCCCTAAAAATCGGTAGTTCTAATACGACAGGTCTTTTCTGTATTCTGTGGAACTTAGATATATTTAACCAGCACTTCCTGAGACTCTGCCTTGCCTTTTCGATATCTATTGAAATTCTACCCATTCCCCCTTTAAGACCTGGCTCAAGTATCATCTCCTTTGGTCTCCCCTCCACTCCCACCAATTCCCAAGACCTGCTTTGAATTTAAACCTATTCTTAAGATTCACAATTGTGTTCCTCTCTTTTATAACTATTAACATATACCGTTATCTTTTCACTACTTTCAAATAATAAATAAGCTCCTTAGAGAGCAAGATCAATTTCTGATACAGTATCTGTAGTGTGACAGCACAACAGCATGAAAACAATGGGGGACAGGAGTCTGGTACAGACTTTTGCTTCAGGGCAAAAGTATCCTGTGTACTTGAGGCCATTGTCTGTCTTCTCAGTGAGAAAAAACAGTAAGTCAAACTCATAAATACAGTCCTGGACATCAGTCCATTACTTTCCCTGCACCCCCAGGGTTCCCAATGTGACACTTTTTCCTGTTTATTTTCGTATATTGATAAAAAAAAATCTGCAATTTCCCATAATTTGTAATATTTTCTAGAAATCAGTAATAATATTATTACACGCTGTGACACTAATAATCCGTAACAACAAATGCTCCTATATAAGCTTTTCAGCATTGAGAACTTTTTTTTTTTGAGATGTGGAACTAAGAAATATACTTGCTAAACATGTTATTAAAATTTTGGGCTCAAGCCCAAGACAATGAGGAGAGGACTATTACTCTTTGTATCTGAGATAATGGGAGTCCATAATAACTACCTAACTCAGTACTTCTCTATTAATATATAGACAATATACTTTCCTACTACCAATTACAGGATTTCTCCCCAAGTCCCACAAAAAGTTCTAAGAAGGGCTTTACTTCTCTACAATGTTTCAAGTTTTGTTTTGTGTAATAATAAAAACTCTCTTTGATTTTTAGTAAGTTTTCTTATTAAAATTAGGTCCTAATTAGATTAAAGGAAATTAAAATTGGGAGTTTGAGGAAGTAAGACTTTCGAAGAAACAAACAAAAAATGCTATGAATGTAGTTTCATTGGTATATGAAGGAAACATAGTTTCGTTTTTTAAAGATTTACTAATTTATTTGAGAGACAGAGCATGCAAGGGGAAGGGGTAGAGGGAGGGGGGGAGGGGAAGAGAGAGTCTGAGCACGGAGCCCTGAGGTCATGACCTGAGACGAAACCAAGAATCAGATGCTTAACTGACTGTGCCACCCCGGTATCCCAGGGAAACACAGTTTTAAATCAATCTTCTAAACTCAGCATCTACCACCTAGGTGTAACAAAATCAAAAGGCCGTTAGGTTATTCTAATGCAACACAGGATGCCGGCACAGTTTCCAGATCTTTCAAAACAGGATTAACAAAATACAGATCACTTGCTTAGCTTAGAGGAATCAGGAGAAAAACATCAAATACAATTGATTTGTAGATTTACAAAACATCAGCATTTTAACCACCTGAAAACCAATACTTCTTTACATACTGAGTAGTCAAAAATAACAAGAAACTTACGCTCTAATTTAAATTGAGAAATTACCTTTCACAGCCTCCCAGGAACACAACACCTGAGCAAATTAAAATGTGCTCGATTTTACACTGAATTATATTCAACTTTAGTTGTAATGAAATTTAAAAGAAAAACAGAAGTTTTTGTTTCTTTTTGGAAAGAACAGTCGTGTTTTAATTCTTGCCTAGAATAGAAAGTCTGATTTGAATAATAAAATAATAATCATAATCTAAGTTAATTCTCATTAATTTTATTTCTGATCTATGGTGTCAACCCCTAAGTCTACAAGCAGAGAACTACAAAACTGTGCTTTAATGAGCATAGGTAAATTTAAAGCCATTGAAATTACAATTAAAACCATGAGTTGTTATGCTCATTTATTTTTTTTATTAAAGATTTATTTAGTTTAGAAAGAGAGAGGAGAGCGCAAGATGAATGGGGGGAGGGAGGGAGAGGGAGAATCTCAAGCAGACTCCCCAACCCTGAGATCATGACCTGAGCTGAAACCAAGGGTCCCAACGCTCAACTGACTGAGCCACCCAGGCAAAAAGTTTGGTTCACAAACTTTTTGGTATCAGGACCTCTTTATACTAAAAATTATTGACTCCAAAAGCTTTTACGTAAGTAATATCTATCAATAGTTACCAGGTAAGGAATTAAACCAAAGAACATTTTGAAGTATTTATTCATTTAAAACTAAAAACAGAAGTAATAAACCCATTACATGTTAACACAAGTGAATTTTTTGGAAACTGTAGACAGAAGCAAAAAATCTTTGAGAAAAAGCATTATTTTACATTTGAGCAAATATCTGGCTTAATTAAAAAGAACTGGAGTCTTGTATTTGCTTCTGCATTCAAAATGTTGCTATCTGTTGTAGTGATTGTACAACGTGAATGAAGTCTGGCCTTCACAAAGATGTAATTGGAAAAGGGAGGTCTATTTTAATAGACTTTGCACACCATTTTGCACATTCTTTGATACTACACTAAAACTGGACAAATGGTAGCTTTTATAAGTTTGTTGCAATGTAGAATCTGAAGCCTTATTAATAAGTTTCTTACTGTGCTACATTAAAATCCACTGGCTTATCTTGTAATAAATGGATCATTTACCCATATATGATTTTGTAATGTTAACCACTGGCCATTTAGAAAGTATTGGTTCCTTGAGCTTTGCAAGTTTTTAAAATAGTGATATATATAATATAATATTAAAAATAAAATTTGTTAATACCACCACTCATCACATCAGAGGCATCTGTAAGTACGGAGAAGTGGTCAAGCTCATGGTAGAGGATAGCAGTTTTCAAAAATTCTTTTCTCATGAAAGCTCACATTTTATCATTAGCAATAAGTTCTGTCAGTTGTTTTCCTCAAAGTGGCAGGCTCACTTGGTTAGTTTTTGTGACTTAGTTATAGAAACTGCCAGATACCCAAGTCTGAGTAACCATCAGTCATTCTTTCACGTGCAAATGGTGTTCAATAAAATGACTAGTGTGGCTCACAACTCAGTCACACATCTGCTTTCCCTGGAGATACCACGTTACTTTGGCATGGTGCAGGGCTCTGTGCATAGTTTCTATTTTGAAACAGAGACTTAAAAGATAAGTCTTTTTGCAAATGACTGAAACCGTTTATAAGGTTACCTAACTAAATGAGAGTTAGGTATCCTTATAAAGGGTTTCAGTCATTTGCAAAAGATTGCCACATTTCACCTTCACAGTAAGACAAAGTATCAAGAAGCTCTTAGAACAATTATGAAGTTTTGGTTTTCTCATTACTACAAGGTCATAGAACTTCTATGGAAGTGCTCATTTTATTTGTAAAATAAACTTTCAATCGTTGAAGTACATACAAATGATCAAGAAAACTCTGTAGGAAAAGAAAAGCACAATTTAGGAGGGATACAGTCCCTACCATATAGTAAAATATATTTCTATAATTACGAGTTGTATTGGCATATGAACAGATTCACAAACCGATGGAACATTTGTAATTATGACTCAGTATTTGAAACTGGTAATTCAAACACACACACACACACACACACCTCTTTTACACGTTACAAAAACACCATAGGCAAAATCAGATGACAAACACCTGAAATTTAACCCCAAACAATAGTTACCTCTCTAATTGTTTAAGGAGCTCCCAAAAATCAACAGGAAAAAAGCAAAACCAAAGAAAAAAAACTGGACAAGGAACAGGCATTAACAGAAGAAATTACTCATAAAAAGAGAAAAGCAAACATTATATTTCATATATCAGATTGGCAAATAACCAAGTTAGGCAACATAGTATTTATTGACAAGACTATGAGGGAACGGACACTCTCAAAAATTGTGGGAATGCAAGAAGAATCCAACAACTCTCAGGGACAGGAATTTAACAATATCTGGAAATATTACACATGCATTTATCCTTTGACCCAGCAATCTCACTTCTGAGAATCTAACCCATCGATACAGCCATAAAAAAGGACAAGGAAAATGTTCATGTACTAAAAATAACTTGAAACTGAATCTAATCAAGCTTTTAGTCCAGATTTCAAAATAACAGGAAACAGAGGGTGAGAGGCAAAGTTAAAAGACAACATGAGAAAACAGAGAAAAATATCCTGATTATGAAAGATCCTATAGGAAAACTGACCCAATTGGTTAAAGGCATGAAAACAAAATCAAAAACAACAACAACAACAAAAAAACCAGCAGGAGCAATGAAAGAGGAGAGCCTATTCTGAAGACAGACTTCAAAGACACAGCTTCAGAGAACTTAAGTCAGAAAAAGTCAACTCTAAAAAGATATGGAACAATGAGAGGAAACTGAATAACATGAAATATTACATGATATCACACAATTATTGCCAATTTTGTTAGGTGTGATAATTCCCACTGCAGTTATACAAGAATGCATTCATATACTTTAGATGCTAATGCAGCAGGGGTAAAAGAAAATGGCTTTGAGATTTAATTAATTTAAATTACTTCAGTGACAATAACAGCACTGGATTGATGAAGTGGCAATATCTTGCAATATTGAATTTGGTGACGGCTTTTGGAGGTTTGGTGTACGATATTTTCTGCTTTTGTATAGCTTGATGTTTTTAATGATCTTTTTAAAAATTTTATTTATTTATTGGAGAGAGAGAGAGAGAGAGAGAGAGCGCATGCACAAGACAGGGGGAGTGGCTGCTCAATCAACTGATCCCCCCCAGGTGCCCCCCAGAAGTTTTCTTTCTAAAAGTTTATTTGAAAGGTCTTGGGCTAGGTACTGGGAGTACGAAGATAATGCGTAAGCGCTAACCTCAAGCAAACATCATGTAAATAAATATGGATGTACAATTACAATAGACATTAGGAGCTATAAGTGAGATGACCAAAACAGAAGTACCTAACTCTGCCTGTAAGGGGATGGATCAAAAGAGCCTTCCCGATGGGACAGATCTCTAGGAAGGCATGGAAATGTGTCAGGCCATCTAGAAAATAGATGGGTGTATATGCATACAACATTCCAGGTAAAAGGAACAGAATATGCAAAGTCATGACACGTTTAGGGAATTATATGCTGTTCTACCCAATCCCTGAACCTCTCTCAGGGAATAAGCCTAGAGACATAGGCAAAAGTCATATCATGAATACCAGACCAAAGAGCCTGGACTTCATATGAAAACAGACAATATTAAAAAGATTATATTTATCTTTTAAGAAAATATTTCTGACATCAATGAGAAAAAGGATTGGTGTGGGGTTGTCTGGAGAATGTAACACCTGTTAGAGGACTCCTATAATTTCTTGGAGAGAGAAGACCTGGGTTCACTAAGCAGTGTGGATTAAGAAAAGGCATTCTGTTGAGAGCTATTTAGGAGACAGATTAGACAGTACGGAGGGGCTGACTGGATAGGAGGGGGAAGGAGTGAGAGAGGTCTAGATTTCCTGTCAAGTGACTGTATGGATGAATAATGGTGGTACCAAGTGATAGAAAAGAAATCAAGAGAAGGGGCAGCTCAGATTTAGGGTGACTCTAATAATCCATTGATATAATTGTATAAGGCGGGAGTATAGAAGGATATAAGTTTCAGGGAGAGGAGACCGGCAAGAGTCAAGTGATTATTTTCATCTGCATTTAAGGACTCAAACTTCCTGTTAGGCTGAACACTCTAACACTTAATGGCAACTTCTCACCACCTGTTCACAAAGTCTCCGTCAGTGACTAATATGTGTCCCACCTCCACCACCACTATCCCATATTATACACCATTGTATCCCCAACTATGCGGTGGGAAGGGGAGGGAAGACGGTAGAAAGAAGGTGAAGTTTTTCATATTCTGGCCCTTATCTAGCTTTCCAATGCTTGTTTCCCAAGTGGTCCTACCATGAACACCTGGCTTCAACTACCCTGATCTGCTGACTCCCAAACCCTCCTTTGCGTATTTCTGTACCTTTGTTCATTTGTCCTTGAACCTCCACCTGGGGAATGCCATGTCCCTTCTTCATCATATTTATCACGGTGTTACTAACTTCTCTCCACAGGCCCAACTCAGTTCCTACATTCTCTATATTGAATCATTCAACAGCAAGTTTGTACCCTCTTCTGGTTTCTCACTTAAATAACACCTGATCTACCTTTACATAGCTTTGTCTTCTATTTCACTAATTTAATTCTAGAAGTCATTCCACTTTACTTGATCATAAATTCAGATCCAGTGCTTAGCAAATGTTGACTGACCCCATAACCTCTTGAAATATTACTGAGACGATTACACGTTTAATGATATTAAGTAGCTCTTTTGGGGCAATGACCACCTCAAACAATTTTTTTAAAGATTTTATTCATTTACCTCAGAGAGGAAGAACGAGTACACGCAGAAGGAGAGGCAAAGGGAGAGGCAGATTCCCTAGCGAGCAGGGAGCCAGGCATGGGGCTCTAAGTGGGGCTCAATCCCAGGACCCCAGGATCATGGCCCGAAACAAAGGCAGACACCCAACCGACTAACCCATCCAGGCACCCCCTGCCTTAAACAATTATTGTCATCCTGGACTCAGGCTAGTCCCAAGACACACACTCACACACACAGAGACAATCACAACTGAATAGAATCAGCCCACATCCAAACGTTTGGAATTTGGGCAACAAAATGAGTTCTCAGAGTGTAGTTTTGGTTGAAAGAGCTATAATTACGTTACAATTAAAATCCATGGAAGGTATCTTCTAATTATCAAAAAGACTGTCTTTAATTTGTTATTCTCCTGATATCTCCTCCCATTTTCCTGATTAACTTCTATATAGATGCTATTCACACATATTTATCATTCTGTGTAACTAATTTAACTTGTTAACTAAGGACAGCCTCGTCTTCAGGCCTCAGTGTTAGTATATTAATCCCTAGTTTTTTAATCAACTCAGAGATGAGAGGGGCTCTTGGGTGGGTCAGTTGGTTAAGTGTCTGCCTTTGCGAAGCTCAGGTCATGATCCCAGGGTCTTGGGATGGAGCCCCTGCTTCTCTCTCCCTCAGCTTGTGCTCTCTCTCCCGCTCTCTCTCTCTCTCAAATAAATAGAAACAAAACCTTAGAAAAAAATAAAGATGCGCATTCATATGATGTAAGCTTTACTAAATTTTTGGCATTAAAAAGACATCAAATGGGAACCAGAGCATTCTAAGTTAAAAGCACATTCAAATAAGCCAACCAACCAACAAATCATTGTGCACTAACTGGATTCTTCATTAAAAAAAAAAAATTATTTACTTATTTGAGAGAGGGGCAGAGGTAGAGGGAGAAGCAAGCTCCCTGATGCGCAAGGAGCCCGATGTGGGGCTCAATCCCAGGACCCCGGGGATCATGACCTGAGCTGAAGGCAGACACTCAACTGACTGACTGAGCCACGCAGGTGCCCCTGAATTCTTCATTGTTAAACAGCCTGTGTAATAGCACTTTTAAGACTATAAAAAGTAAAAAAAACTGCCTAAAGGATTTTACAAACTAGTTGGTGAGATTAAACATAGGTACCTCAAACAATGATAAACAGAACAGTGTGTAACTAAATGCTACTGGCAAGGTGATATGATGAAAAAGGTACCAAAAACCTGCGTTCTTCTTCAGCACTGAGAGAAACTGTTCAATTTCCAGGGCATCAATTTTCTCACTTGAAAAATGAAACAGATCATCTCTAAGGGCCTTTTTGTATTCCCGTTCTCTGGTCATACAAAATGCTGTAAGCAACTCTAAAAAAACAGTCTTCAGAAACAAATAACCAAAATACCTTAAAATTACCTTCTCGTTATTTTTACTAGTTTAAAACAAATTCTATTTTTTTAAATAACCATTTTATTTAACCTCTTAAAAAGCTGATAAACTCAGATTTTGAATTTTTGGTAAAATATCATGAAACCAAGATTAGAAAATAAACCTTATTACAGATATACTACATAACTGACATATTTTTATAACAGAATGACTTTCACTTTAAATTTATTTAAAAACTTTTTCAATGTTCTACATTTTCTGTTCTGTATAAATGATCCAGTTGAGAAGACATTTAATTGTCTTCCACCAAAATTTTTAAATTAAATAAAAAAATCTATGTCCTGTAAGGATTCATGTTGCTTTATAAGATTAAAAATCTCTATTATTGTAAGTGATTTTTCCAAGTCCTCACAAAATGATGTATGGACTTGTTGTTTTCAGATATTTCTATTAAGAAATGTATTGTAGAATTTTATCTTCACCATTAAGGATTATTAGGCCTCTATATATTAGTGAGTCTTTATTGTCATAATTTATTTTTTAGGGAGTTCATATAATTTTAATAGATCTTCAAATACAGCTATTTCTTCACTAGAATGCAATCTCCAAAAAAACCCACATTTTTTCTCTTCTAAAAGAAGGCACGTGGGTTGGGGCCTCTGCCTTCAGCTCAGGTCATGATCCCAGGGTCCTGGGATCAAGCCCCACATGGGGCTCTCCGCTCAGTGGGGAGCCTGCTTCCTCCTCTCTCTCTCTGCCTGCCTCTCTGCCTACTTGTGATCTCTGTCTGTCAAATAAATAGGTAAAATCTTAAAAAAAAAAATTTAAAAAAATTTTTAAAAAGAAGTCGTGACCATCGGTATGCCTAACATGTATACAATGATCAGAAATGATGGGTTGGCCACTAAGACAGGATGCCTTCCTCATCTGGCTGGTTGGTGCTGCCTTTTGGCTAGGGTGCCATGCTTCTCCTCCATGTGGGCTGCTTTTGCTTCCTCCAATATGGCAGCTACGTTTCAGAACACCACACAACCAACTGGTAAAGGTTGAAGCTGCAGGTCTTCCCCATGAGTTTTTATTGATAATTCTTCAAAGCCTAACTTTACTTTCAAAAGCAGAAACTTTTAGTTTTATTAGTTGCACCCCAGCCTACCTTTTTTCCAAGATGAGTGTATTAGAGTGGGAACAACCTAGTTCTTTAGGCATAATTACAAGTGCAACCAAGACCTACAGTCTAAGTTCACAAAGACAAAGTATCTTTCCAATCCAACAGAACTTGATTCAGAGACTAATCAAATGGTGATTTTATATTATGATCAAGAGCAGAAGTGAACTTAGTGATGTTAAATCACTCTTACCCATCATGTAAGTAAAGTTATCGTTAGTAAGTCTAAATAGATATGTGATTATTTAAGCAGAATTTAGTTGGCAAATATTTGTAAATACTTTTAACATACCAAAACAGACTTCTGCATTTCAGGAGTCAATAGTTTCTTTTGTATTTTATAAATGCTATTATTTGATTTCTTAGTGAAACTAATTAAGGATGCTATATGAAACCTTACTTTCACTGCTAAGCAATGAAATGACATTTATTTCTATAGTGGCAAAACACAAAATACAGATTTGTAAGTCCTGCATGGCAATATTCTACAATGTTATAAGGCTATGGTGTCCTTATCCACAAAAGCTAACAAACTTTTTCCCCCAGAAAATGTGTTTTTGTAATTTAGAGAACAAGATGATCATGTTTTTCCTATTACAAAAAGACAGACACGTGTTTCAAAATACACATTTCCCTTGAGAAAAAGAGAAGTAATACAACAGGAATACTGAAGCATTAAAGCAGCAGGTAAATATTTAATCTCTTCCAGCCTTAATTTATTCTTTCATATAGCAGGGATCTCAACCTTGTGAGATTGTTACAAGGATCGAATGAGATAAGGTATGAAGAATAAGCCTAGTACTGTGTCAGGAATATAGTAGGCCCCAAATGAAAAGCAGCCTTATATTCAAATTTTAGGTAGAATTTCTAACAAGATTTACTAATTTTCCTACATTCTGGATTATGTTTCCCTGAGACCTTCATTAAGAACCAAAGTACTTTATTGTTAGTACTATAACCCCCCTCCACACCCACTTTTGAGTTACAAAGCAGTGGAAAGAGGATTCCAAAGCAATGGAAGGCCTCACACCAGAGGAGGATGGGCGGAGCTCCTAACACTGGTGGCTGAGGTAGAGGGCAGATGTTTGAGGTACATGTGTGTGTGTGTAGGGGGGGTTATTCCTAGGTAGCTCAGGTCAGATGGGTGCATTTTAATGAATTTACCCTATGTTTCTCACAGAAGAAATTGCACAAAGTAAGTGCAGAATTCACCATTATGCTCAAATCATTCCCTTCCATATCAACTGGAACAAATTTGCCTGAGAGCTGCACCAGAATGGACAGAATTTTGCATTCTAACACTGTATCACTTAAATGCAGCTCTTTTTAAGACAGAAAGGAAGACTAACATTTATTATTATTATCCCACTATGCCAGACTCAAGACTTGGAATACATGCAAGTTAAATTTTTCATGCGCAAAAAGTTAACTTAGGCAAGATGAAGGGAGAGAAACTCAAGTATGGAAAATCTGCTTTCAATCATGTCATATAGTTTATTATAAATAATACTCTATAAATAAACACTTGTCTTCCTTATATCAAAGATCTGGCCCTATTTAAAAAAAAACAACAGAGTTAATTTAGGCAATTTATAGTTAGATTTGCATTATCTGAAAGCTAGATTCACGAAAAAGATAACCAATTTTATCAAGAAAATTGAGATGCCCTGATATCATTAGCGTAAAAAAATAGTATATATATCTCAGATAATAATCAATTACTTCCTGGTGTATAGACAAAGTCCGTTAGTTAAACAGTAGTGACAAATTAAGTCTGCAAGTTCTAAAATTGTAACCACGCAAACCAGCAAAATTCCTATCAACCAAAAGACATTCTATGTCTTTATTAAACATATAACTTACAGAAACACTAGCCTTTAGAAATGGAGACCAGTAGACCATTCCTTCTATACCAGGTGGAATAAAATCCAAATTATCAATTATTCTGTTTCAAACACTCTTAGAAGAGGAAAAACGAAAACTATCAACTCTCTTGGTTAAGAACTACGTCTCTTAACTCTCACTCAAGAAATGCAAATGTATCTCACTATATTAGAGTTTACAGACTTATAAAAGGAGAGGAAATAAAATCATCAGGGCACTTAGATGAAAACTCAGCAATTAGTAATAAAAACACTGGATCAGTTCATTTCTATATACTTTTCTGTTCTTTTTGGGTACTGAGAATTTCTATCTAGGTTGAGGGAAAGAAAACATATACGAAAATCCTTGAAGGTACGGTGGTTATAGTTTTAAGGAAGTTACTTTGTGTACCTGATATTCGCATCCATGAGATGGGGATAATAGTAACACCTACCTCAAAGGGTAGTATGTTGCAAAGCCTAAAATTAAGGCTCAACATTATGAGTGGCCTTGACATCTGATAAAATAAATAGGATCTCAAATAACCTAACTATAAATTCCTATCCTCACGCTGTTCACATGGGTAAGGTCCCCAGACCAAACAACCCTCCCTACCACATGGACGAAGTACAATTACGGCTTTTCCCCAACTAGCAAGTTTCAATTCCCCACCAGTCCATGGAATTATTCAAACAAGCCAATCACTGATTCCCACAGGAACCAAGGGGTATCTCAACCTCTTGATATGACAAAGCCTCCCACCCACAGTCCTTAATTTTTCACTCCTGAGTGCAACTTCTATGCAGCCCTGCGGGGTGTGCAGTGTTTTCTTTCCCTGAGCTGTCAGTACGTAGAACAAACTGCTGATCTCATCTGTTCAGTGCTGTGTGTTGTGTGTCTGGCCGTCCTATGACCCAAAGTTGGGGATCTTTCCCTCACCAAAGGGGTCAGTAAGAAGCCATTAAAACAAGTTGTGACAATAATTATATGAGTGAATATCCGTAGACTTCTTAGAACAGTGTCACATTATCAGCTACATATCTGCTATTATTAGAATTAGTCAACATTGAGTTCACAAAGTACAATGTAATTAGTCAAAATCTTTAAACGTCACCTCACAAGTTAAAGGAAAGATTTATAGAATAGACTGAATTTATAAAACTATTCATTGGCTCACAGTAGTCCCTTAATTCAAAATTTTGCTCATCAAATGTCTCAGACAATTAAAAATGGAAAACAGAATTGGAAAATACAGCCACTTAAGTGAGGAACACTCACTAACACAGTAACTAGTTATAGATACTCTTTATTGAGTAGATGATCATTTTCAAGAATTAAAATTGAGACTGAAAAAATTCTTAAAAATAGTAACCATGACCACATCACTCTGCTTTGAAAATTAAAAAGGTATTTAATACTTAACTAGTCTTTTCCACACACTGTATTTACATGATTGACATTTTATTCATGCCTTCATAACTGTTATTAAAGTAAGAATCGATGAATATCTGTAAAAAGCCAAAATAATGTTTTCCATTTTTACCTCCTTTCTTAGCTATTTAGAAAATATATTTCTCTCCAACCACATAGTAACTGAAACCTAGGACATATTCTGTATGCCCTTTTATTCTTCAAAAATGCAGGAATGTAAATATAAATTAAATAACCGTAAATTAAATTGTTTCAGGGGCACCCGGGTGGCTCAGTCAGCTAAGCCTCTGGCTTTGACTTTGGTTCAGGTCATGATCTCAGGATCCTGAGATGGAGCCCCGAGTCTGGCTCTTGCTCAGTGGGGAGTTTGCTTGAGATTCTCTCTCTCTCCCTCTTGCCCTCCCCCTGCTGGCACAAGCTGTCTCACTCTTGCTTTCAAATAAATAAACAAATAAATCATAAAAAATAAATTATTTCATACGGTAACCATCTTTCCTTATCCTTAGGTCTTAATGAGTAACACCTCGAGATTAACACATAATATTCAAATTAAATATTTGATAAATTCTTGGAATTTGTATGAGAAGTCTTATCTACCATATAGTGTAAAAGTAGAGCAATACAATAGCAGCTATCTTTTGAATTCAAATTTAAAAATAAAAAAAACCAGGGCGCCTGGGTGGCTCAGTGGTTTAAGCCGCTGCCTTCGGCTCAGGTCATGGTCTCGGGATCCTGGGATCGAGTCCCGCATCGGGCTCTCTGCTTGGCAGGGAGCCTGCTTCCTTCTCACTCTCTCTGCCTACCTCTCTGCCTACTTGTGATCTCTCTCTGTCAAATAAATAAATAAAAAAAAAATCTTTAAAAAAAAATAAATAAAATAAAAAATAAAAAAAACTAAATTTCTGTTTAAATACTAGTAAGTACAACAGGTTCCTAAAGAGAAATCCTGGAATGATGCATATGATAACAGAAAAGAAACTGCTACACAGATAGCTACAATACCTTCATTCATTTCCAGATTGTATACATCGATGTCTACACGTTTCAGTCCTTATTAACCACCTGCACACACAGTATTATTCCCTGGGCAATTTACCACAGCTACTATGGATATCTATTATATCTATGAGCTTTTGTTTTTGTCTCAATGGGCCTTTAATTTATCATCTCATTTGGATTTGCTCTCTTCACTGAAATTATTTGTTCTACTTATTTCAAAATAGTAATAGTTCTTAAAATTTTTATGAAATACACATTTATTATGGAAACAAAAGACAGTAACAGGAAGTAAATGATAAAAATAATTTCCAGCAATCAATCCCATCGCCTGGGAATTGACATTACTAATTTGAGTCCACTTCTTTTTTAAGTAATTATTTGAGAGAGAGAGCGGGTGTGAGTGGGGTCGGAGAGGGAGAGAATCTCAAGCCAACTCCCTGCTGAGCATGGAGTCCAATGTGGGACTTGATCTCAGGACCCCGAGATCATGACCTGAACTGAAATCAAGAGTCAGATGCCCAACCGACTGAGCCACCCAGGCACCCTTGGAGTCCACCTTCCAGTTTCTTTACCTTTTTAAGAATGAAAATGGGGGATGCCTGCGTGGCTCAGTGGGTTGAGCAGCTGCCTTCAGCTCAGGTCAGGATCCCAGCGTTCTGGGATCAAGTCCCACATCAGGCTCCTTGATGGTATGAAGTCATATGACATCAAAGGACATCCTTTAAAAAAAGAAACCCAGCCATTTCTACTCAATAACCTATTACAGACAATACATTCACTATTCACTTCAATGCACAAATCTAATCCCAAGAGCAGTCCAGTATACCACTGCATTTAGGTCACATATCTGTTCAGTTGATTCCCTTATTAAGAGTAACCTTAGAGCAGGAAGTATTTACTGATCATACTTTAAAAAGTAAGAGATGATTCACCTGGAAATGAACCCTTACTGAGATAAGGCTTAGTTGAGAAGGAAATACATACAGAAAAGACAAAAGATTACAGATGATAATGTGGTTTTATTCTTTAGCTCCTACTAAACAGCACTCTCACGGACCTTTATGGAAGGCGAGGTGGCCCAACAGTGAGAACCAAAGTTTTGCCTCTTAAGTAGGTATGGATGCAGGAGGGAACAAGGAAGGCAGGCAGGTTGCCAGTGGAGTCTCCTAAGTGATCTGTAGACACAAAATTATAGGAAGCAGTTGGGGGAAAAAATAGGCACGAAGTGTTGCTTTTATTTTTAATCTTGTCACTGCTTCCAGTGTTCCCCAGAGAATTCTATTTAAATATAATCAAGAATGACCCATAATTTAGTATTTTTATTCTTTATGAGAATAAAATTACAACTAGAGCTAGGCAACCCTTTTTCCCTCAGGCAAGAGCCCTAATCCTAAACTTACATCTGAGCTGCTCAAATTTTCCATTAATCTGAAGATAATAATTATTGCTCCTTAATTAAGAGAAGGATTGTTGTATAGCATTTTGAAATGCTCAGATGAAAAGTGTTATGTAAAAAAAAAAAACACCAAAAAACATGTTATGCTAGCTTCATCAGACAGGCAATAACTGACAGGAAATATTCTCATACCTTCCTTTTGCTGCACTGCTATTTTAGGCCATGAAAATGCCTTTCTAAATTTCCTTTTTTATGAGTCTCAAAGTCAAAAGCTGACTGCCCATTGCCATGGAGACAGTTCTATTTAAGGTACTATATTAGTCCTTTCCTCGCAGAAGGATAGAAAAGTGGTCAATAGAAAAGCATCACTCTCCATGGGTTAGAATTAAGTAATTACATATGGTTCTGGGGGCAGCAAACACATAAATAGAAATTTAGGAGTAGGGGGCAATTTAATACAGTTTGTTATTTTTCTTGAGAAAGGTCAACACAGGTTAGATTTTACCACTAAGCTAGAGACGATAAGAGAAAAACTCCCATTACCTCAAAATTATATGCAACCAAATAAGAAGATAAAATTATTTCTATTTACTATCCTAGAGAGAACTGCAACTGGCTGAAGCAATTTTTCCTTTCAAAGAGCAACCTTTTATCCTTTGGATTTATAGAAAGCCCACGTATAAGAGACATTCCATAAGTTTCCTTTGTGTTAATTTTCAGACTTCCTGATTTGTTTTTCTGACTTCCCATCTGTAATTGAAGAGTAAGCTACCAGTTTATAGGTAAAGAGGAATATCCATAATTTACACGTATATTTAAATTTGTCTAAGGGACTCAAAACAAAACAAAGAAACAAAACAATCAAAAACTTCCAATCTTTCAATCCTAAACCTGTCTTTAGGCCAAATATTATCACTTCTCTTTCTCTTTCAGAAAAAAAAAAAAAGTTCCATTCAAAATTATAATCTTCTGTGAAAAATAATTTAAGATGGTGAGACCCATCCAAGTCTATCAATGTTGGTACTAAAACATTATTTTTATGTAAATAAGCAATTTCAAAAAATATTTTCATTTGAGTGCAGTCATAAAACAGCTTCTAAAACACAACTCTCTTTTTTTCCCTTAAGCTAAAGTTCAGAATCCAGCAACAATAAAATAAGACATTATATTTCTTAGGGTAAGAGCATGTTGCACCAGATGGTCTCAAATCTATATTTTTTTAAACAGGCAAAGAAATCTTTCTGATTCTAGAGCTGATACTCTTTATTATCTATAAAGAGTAGGGATTTCATACTGACTTAATTTGAAACAATTTCCTCTTCTTACCTCATTTCTCAAATAATCGATAATGCATATTGGAAATAAAATAGATACACACAATTTTGATTTGTAGAAGCATTTGGTTAATAACTGTAGACCAGTGGTTCTCGATCCTTAAGAACCCATCAGGATCACCTGGAGGGGTTTTTATAATACAGATGGGCAGGCCTCATCTCCAAAATTTCCAATTCAGCAGAGCTGGGTCAGGGCCCCAAATAGTGCATTTCTAACAAACTCCCAGGTGATGCTGATGTTCCTGGTTCCAGGACCACACTTCAAGAACCATTGTCCTGGACATTAAGTAAGTTTATTTGCTTACAGAATTGTTATTCTATTAATATATCACTTCCATCTTTCCCCAAAGGAACCATTTTAAATAAAACAACAGCTTCGGTCTCAGGGGTGGATCTGGGGAAGGACAGTCAATCTTAGCAATTTGGAAGGGATATCCATTCAATCAAAACCAAGTTAATTCCTAACACTTGTTATCCAGTGGTTAGGCAGCTGCTGGGGTTACAATGACATTCAGGAAAACAAACCTTTGACCAACAAAAAAAGGTTGTGTCTCCTGTGGATTCAACTGGCCTTGAAAAGCAACTATCTACTATAAACGTGTGCAGAGAAACTTAGTAATTGAATGTAAATTTTTTCTTAGAAATAACTGTAAACCAATTATGCATTTACATATGTTCCAGAAAACATATGTATCACATTTCTGGGAGTTCAATCTAGCTTTCCCACTGACTTACATTTTCATTTTAGACATTCCTTATCTTGAATTGATTGATCTACAACTGATAGCACATTGCATTTTGGTTTTCAAGTGCTCTATAGCTCTGTCAAATAGTTGATTATCCATAAACACTAAAATGCATTAAAATGACTATAAAGATAGAATAAAAAGAAGCATCCTTTTATAACAACAATATACTTCTCTACTGTTTATGGGTATGAAATGCATACCTGTCACTGACAAAGTAATGAGCTAGCTAGAATTACCGGTAGACAAACTACTTCATTCTCATGACATCAGAGTACCTTTGATAAATGATAACACTGAGGTTTATTAAAAGCTAAAACTGCTAAAATGTACAGGCAGGGCAAGTTCAGACTTAGTGGCAATCTAAAACAAAAGTTGTAACACCTGATAGCATACTGACAGTAGGATTCTGAGTGAGTTTCTTACTCAGTTTTTTAAAAAATTCAACTGTTTCTATAAATATCTGAAGTTAAATGGAGTTGTCATCAAGATACTCATTAATGATCAATTCTTTCCATTTGCCACTGTGACAAACATGTTCTCTGCAATAGCTTTAATAAAGACCATTAGTAAAGGAAACAAAAGAAAAAACACATAGATGTACTTACCTTTAAAAGCTTACCATCAATTAAAAGTAAATTATTTTCCATGAATAGCTGCTTTTACATCATAGGATTTGTTTTAGAAACCCAAGTGCATCAATCCTAAAATTTATGTGGAACCATAAAAGATCCAGAACAGCTAAAGCAATCTTGAGGAAAAAAGTAAAGATCACACTCCCTGATTTCATCTATTACAAAGCTCTGGCAATCAAAATAGTATAGTATTGGCATAAAACAGATATGTAGATCAAAGGAACAGAATAGAGAGCCCAGAAACAAACCCAAGCATATATTGTCAATTACTTTACAACAAAGGAGGCAAGAACATATAGTGGGGAATGACAGTCTCTTCCAAAATAGGTGCTGGGAAAACTGGACAGCCACACACAAAAGGATGAAATTGGACCACTATCCTAATCTATACACAAAAACTGACTCAAAATGGATGAAAGACTTGAAAGTAAAACTAGAAGCCATGTAACTCCTAGAAGAAAACAAAGGTGGTAAACTCTATGACATCATTCTTGTTTTTTATTTTTTTTTAATCTGACTCCAAAGGCAAAGGCAACAAGAGCAAAAATAAACAAGTGGGACTACATCAAACTAAAAAGCTTCTGCACAGCAAAGGAAACCAAAATAAAAAGGCAACCCACTGAATGGGAGAAAATATTTGCAAATCATATATCTGAAAAGGGATTAATATTGAAAGTATATAAAAAACTGGTACAATAACAAAAACCTCCAAACAACCCAATTTAAAAAATGAGCAGAGGATCTAAATAGACATTTTCCCAAAGACATCCAGATGGTCCACAGGCACATGAAGAGATGCTCAACACCACTCATCACCAGGGAAATGCAAATAAATCAAAACCACAATGAGATATCACCTCACACCTGTCAGAATAGCTATCATCAAAAGGACAAGAAATAACAAGTGTTGGTGAGGATGTGAAGAAAAGGAAACCCTTGTATATTGGTGGTGGGAATGTAGACTGATACAGCTACTATAGAGGACAGTATGGAGGCTCCTCAAAAAAATTGAAAGTAGAACCGTCATATGACTCAGCAATTCCACCTCTGGGTGTTTATCTTAAGAGAACAACAAGCCTAACACCTAAAAAGGTATCTGCATCTCTAGTTCACTAAAACATTATTTACAACAGCCAAGACAAGGACATAACCTAAATGCCCATGAATGAATGAATGGACAAAGATGATGTCATTTATATACACAATGGAATACCACTCAGCCATGAAAAAGACTGAAAGCTTGTCATTTGCAACAAGGATAGACCTTGAGGGTATTATGCCATGTGAAATAAGTCACACAGAGAAAGACAAATACTGTATGGTTTCAGTTACCTCTTGGAAATCTAAAAAAACAAATGAACACACAAAAAAATCAAACTCATACAGAGACTAGATTGGTGGAGAGGAGAGATATGGGGGAGAAGACAGTGGAGGGGTGGGCAAAATTGGTGATGGGGATCAAGAAGCACAAATTTCCAGCTATAAAATAAGTAAGTAGTGGGGATGGACTATACAGCATGGTGACTGTACTACTGGCAGCACAATGGAAAGTTGCTAAGAAAGGAAATCTTCAAAGTGCTCATCAGAAGAAAAAAAAATGTCATAATTTTGTGTGGTGTCAGGTGGTAACTAGACTTATTGTGGTGATCATTCAGCAAGGTATACAAAAGTCTAAGCATTATGCTGTACATCTGAAGCTAATATAATGTATATCTATTATACTTTAAAAATAAAACCAAGAACACCAGATTAGTGCTTACTTCATAACATAAAAGAGAACTAGATAAGCATAATCATACATATCAGTACTTGGGTTATATAAATTTAATTCTCCCATATAGAATCACAACAATATGCAATCACAACAAGAGTTAGTCAAAAGAACTCCCTACCAGATCTAGTATGAAGCACACAATATTAAAATGCATAGCTTGTCTGTCAGTCTTCACTTCAGTGAAAATTCTGATTCAGGGTCTGAATCTTGCACTTGGTACTGGCTTTGTCATTGCTTAGACATCATTAGATCTCAACCACGGAAGACATCATATACTGATACTTTTACAAAGGTGCAACCCTGGTAGATCGTGCCTTTTTATATTCACTGACTAAATACTCGGTGTGAAATTTTAAAACTCTTCGTCTTAAAAAGTATCCTGGATAATTAACGATTTTCCATTTTTGAATTATTGATAGCCATCACTTCTGCTCACCAGAGGAGGGGTTTGTTTCCACTGAATTACTCTCTCCTCACACATACTGTCCATCCCAGCACTCGGGTACTACCCTTGTCAGCTCTGCAGTATGTGTTTGTCTCACTTACCATATGACACAGTTCTTGAATGCCACTATGTTAATGTTGGTGGAGGAATTAAGACAATGAGTTCAACACTTTAAAATTCACTATAGAAAAAGTATGATGCATGTCGCATTGCCCATCTGTAGTCATAAGAAACGTCTAGGGAACTATCCTATATTCTATTCACTCAAGACCTCAAAGACACTATGGATGACAGAGCTCTGAAATCCTAACATGGGGACTCTGACCAGCACACAGAACACATTCAGAATCTTAAGCAACCAGTTTTGCACTATGCTCTCTCCAATCAAATCATTCGTTAGTTAGGTTTTGCAAAATTCTCAAAATGTAACTGTAATTAAAATGTAAGGCTATGGAATATATAATGGTTCTCCTACTAAAACCCCAACAAGGGGTGATGTGGAGTTACTGCAAAGGAGCTTTAAAAAAAAAAAAAAAAAAAAAAAGGACTCTGTGTTTATAAGTGCTTAATGGCCTGACAAATGTGCTTTCAAGGATATTTAGTATTATAGATTTTTTGAAATTTTACTTTGAATAGATCCAAATTGTATTATCTATCCAGATACTAAAGACAGGTCATTCTAATTAGATGTTTCTGCAGATGTGCTGTTTATTCATAGTCAGCTTTGGATTCACTTTGCACACTAATGAAAATACAGTTCGATGATATAGGAATTTTTTTTTTTAGGGAGGTAATATACTGTCTATATGTTAGTAATGAGCAGGCACAATCCAGAAAGGTCAGTTAATGTAGGCCTCTGATGCCCACTTCCTTGCACTGTCCCTTATACCAAGAGGTCAGCTAGCTAGACTGCTGGCTACATCCAGCCTGTCGTCTCTTTTTTTTACTGTCTGGGTTTTATATTTTTAAATAATTGAAAAAAAAAAACCCAAAAGCATATTCATGACATAGGAAAATAATATAAAATTACAACTGCAGTGTCCATAAACAAAGTTTTATCAGAATAAAAGCCACATCTATTCCTAAGTATTCCTTGACGCAAGAGACAAACTTAGCATTTAGTGCCCTTAAGAATGAGGGGAAATATGTGTTTAGGCAAATAAAAATGTAAAAACAATTCTTTTTTGATAAAAATATACACATTCCCATTTTATGCTTATTCTCTACGAGTTGTCTATGGCTGGTTCTGCCATCCAAGGACAGAGTTGAGCTGTTGTTGCACGGAAACTACCTAGGCCTCACTTTGGACTTGTGAACCTAAAATACTCACTATCTAGTCCTCTGCAGAAGAAATTTGCCAAACACTATTTATACCATCTGTCAAATGAGGGGCATAATTGTGAAGCTCTCTTTCAGAGATCCAGATGTATCGTCACCCAGCTTATGCCTGGTGACATCCTCACTGTCTGTGTTTTCAGCACCTAACAGGTAGGAGCATCTGAGGTTTGCTGAATGAATATATTAAAAAATGACAGCTATTCATATAATACATGAGTGGTTTATAAATGTTAACAGCCTTTACATTTCTTGCCTGTTTAAAAGTATGAAGGCCATGAAGGAGTAGTAACATTGAGATACAGAATAAGCATAAAATGGCCATGATTTATACATGGTATGTATTTCTATGGAAAAAGAGAATTGTTTTCACATTCATATTTGCCTAAACATATCTTTTCCCCCATTTTTAAGGGCACTAAATACTAAGTAGGTCTCTTGCATAAAAGAACATTTACGAATTCATACTAGTCTTGGGTATTCAACAATGCACTTTGCCTAAAGAATGTTAAAACTCAGACCTTGTGGTTATCTTAATAGCTACCCAATATAAAACAATAGCTTACGAGATTATTAACTATATAGGTCATACTCTATTAAAAAAATTAAAGTACAACACAAATAGATATTCTGCACCCCCCAAGAATTCACTAATTTCAGCTAATATATTATACAAAAAGGCTTATAGAAAAGAATTTGAATATTATTTGGGACTTAGTGCTGAGATACTTTTAGCTTAGGTGATTTTTGTTTTAATCCCTTTTTGGTGGAGTAAATTTGCTGGGTGTGTTTTCCTTTACTAATTTATACCAAAAAAATTAAGATATACAAGTTAAATCCCTAATCTCATCTAAAGAAGGAAACTTTCTGAGGGGTTAAATTTTTTTTTCATTTATATTACCTTAGAGACAAAATGTAAAGTAAAAAATATCCCACCCAGCTTAAAATGAACTGTGCTAGGCCAGAGCCATAGGAAGAAAGTATAAAGCATACAAGGATAAGCCAGCTTGATATTGGGCCCTTGGTTATCCCAACACCTCACCATCACCCAGTATTTATCCTCCTCTTCATTTCAACTGTTACTTGAATACTGGGTAGAACTGCATCCACGGAATTTTCCTGTTAGATAAACAACCAAACATAGTCTCAGAGGGAACATACGACAAAATATTTTAGGTCAAAATCGTTTACCCTTTTTACTGTTAAGCATTTAAGTTAGGAAAGCCCTCTAGTGAAGCAGTTACTTAGATTTTGGAATGCAATTTCCCCTGGAGACAATGTTATACCTAGTGGTTAGGTTTCCAAGCTAATGAGTAAAGGCGTGTTGAATATAACTGTAATATTAATAGTAGTTAACTAGATATCTTACTGTGTTTCTATGGACTCTCAAGAGTTCTAATTTACAAATAGCAGGACCACATCTTCCCACAAACTCCTCTCCCCAACATAAACCCTTTGTAACAATGGTAACTCCTCCGTAAGTCTTCTATAGATGTTGCATACAAAAGGTAGGTAAGGGGAGGCCAGTGGCTAGACACCAGGATCTGGACTTCCTTCTAGCATCATTTTTGCCTTACCACAGAAAGCCAATATAAATGGTGGAAAAGAGCATTTATGTTACATCTTCATAAATAACTCTTTTTTACTGCAAAATGTCACTAAAAATTGAGAACATTTCTTTAAAGGTCCTACTCAAGAAACAAAACACTCAGAATGTTTCTAGACAATGTCTTGTGTCAGGTCTATGTCAGCAGTATTGAATGCATCAGTGTTGCTGAACTAATGAATGTCTGATTGGCAAAAGAAATAGGTCAATGTTTGCTGGAAAGTTAAGAAAAATCCATCCTGGGATTAGGAAGAATGATCAAATAATTAACAACAGACCTAGGTAACAGAGCTAACTAGATAGGCCGAAACTGTCTATGAGAATCTCAATTTGTCAATTGATTTAATCTTTTAAAGAAATTTGCATTTCTAATATAAAAATAAAGTAGAAAATATCTGAATTTGAAATCCCTATTAATCTCTTGATGAATCAAGTCCTAGTAAGTTTTATTAATTTCATTTTGTAAAAGTTGTCCCATAAAGAAAACGTGTAATGTAAGGAAATTCAGTGTTTGTATCTGTATAAGGAGATAGACCTGGTTTCAAATCCTGAGTCTACCACCTATTGGTACTATGACCTTAAACAAGTAATTAAAGCTGAGCCTTAACTCTTCAACCATAAAATGTAATAATTCTTTATAGGATCATCACGATGATTAAATGTGATACATATGCAGGGCATATAGTTAAGTTTATGGCACACAGGAGGTATTCAAAAGAAGCTAGTGGGTCGCCTGGGTGGCTCAGTCAGTTGGGCGTGTGGGATGGAGACCCACATCTGGCTCCCTGTTGAGTAGGGAGTCTGTTTCTCCTCCCTTTTCCTGCTGTTCCCCTTGCTTGTGCTTCCTCTCTCTGTCAAATAAATAAAACCTTAAAAAAAAAAAAAGCTAGTATCGTTACTGACATTATAAAATGCACTTCAAGACTAAGAGTTATGATCTCAGGTAATTACAATAATCTTTCACAGAATCCAGCTTTAGTCAGCCAGGAGGTTAATTTCAGCCTTCTCAATATTCAGCCTACATCTATAACTGGAAAGAGAAATTCCATTTCTTCAAGTGACTAGTTTCATCTTTGCAATAGAGGGAGATGTAAAAATAAAATATGTACCTAGAAATGAGAACATAGACCTACCTCCACTACAAGTAGTTGCTAATTAGTAGAAAAAATATGTCTCACTCAAATGTATATTTTACACTTTAAGAAATCTCTGGTGCAAGAAATAACATGGCCCTAAATCAGCCATTTTTATACTTGTTCATCCTTATTCATATATGATATGTTTAATACATTCTTCATGAAATGTAAGGTTAAATGCCTGTTACTCCTTATTGGAAGCTTTGAGCAACAAAATGCAAGGTTATTCCAAACCACCATGAAACATCCCATAATATTCATGTGTCCCTCCGGGGGCAGTCAATATCCTGGCCCATGGACCAAAAAGTGACTCACTTCTGGGTGGATCTAAAAAAGTAAAGGCTAACTAAGGGGCAGTCCAGGCCCAGGAACAGTTGTCTGGTTCAGTTACCAAGGGAGTGCTTGCTGGCCAAGGGGATCACAGCTGGCTTGGGAGATTTCCAGAATAAAGGGCTTGGGGAAAGTGGAAGAGGGAAAGGCTTAGCTGGAATAATATGTGAAAAGAACCTTAGAAAGGGGCCTACAGAGAATCTTGGAAGTTTGAAGGTATGTCCTTAGAACTCCAAAACTGCCATCCCTTATGGAACCTAGCACATTCCAGGAGGTAGACTATATGTCCATAACAAAGCAATGGCTATTTTACATTTCTGAAAAAGACCAATAGCTAAGGCCATTGTCCTGACCCTCTTAGTGAACTGACATTCCCACCCCCTATCTGAACTCCCTCCAAAACATAGCTTATTTCACTGAAACATTCCCATGGTCATGAAGATGGTAAAGTCATCTTTGCCACTGAATTCAAAGTGTTCTTTCTTCGTAGAGAACAAAACATGACTGTAAAGACCAGACATATCAGACAAATATCAAACCTATTCTGGAAAATATTTGGGCAGAACAGCAGTCCTGAGGAGCTAGAAGGAAAGTGGTTTAAAGATCAGGAAACACTTTGGAGATGTCACAAGCTCTGAAGATTTTTGAAAGACAAATCGGAATTCTACATGTTAACTGTGGACTCTGATGGTATAGGATATATATTTTTACGTAGTTTATACCTCATCTACTTATGCACTTAAGGTAACTGTGTGGGACACATCACCAATCATTTTGGTTTTGCCATGTATTTACTGTATATGGGTGAAATCCACCTCCTCCCCCATCCCTGGCCCCCACCACAGTGGTATCGTAGGGATAGTCTAGATACTGGCAGTCATTTACAGGTCTCACCAGAGCTAATCGAATAAATAGAGTCTTATGCCCATGCCTTCAGGACCACACTAAACTGTAGGTGGCTGTCTGTTGTAGGCTGTCTGTGTGGACAGAGTAACCTGGACCCCCTACACACAAAATAGAAAACGCCCTGTCTTTGAGGATTACAGTATTTAGGGACTCCCACATTCAGAGCTGTCCTATCGCCTATCTATAGTGGTGGTTTTCTTTTCCTTTATTCTAGCAATGCTTGTTATCAGCAGTCTACAGTAATACTTCTCTGATTCTTTCTTGTCTCTTCTTCTTCTGTTGCTTCTCCCACATGTCTCAACTTTCAAGAAAAAAGGCTAACCTGGCTAGTCTGAACCTTTCCTTTTCAGCCAAGAGCCAATTGATTAGAACACAATGGACATAAACTTTGGATCTGACCATTCTTCATTGCCGAGTACTTAGAATATTCTCTCAGAGCCAGAGACGTTTTCCCCCCTCCCTGGTTTTTACCAGATAAGGGGATGCTCACAGAAAGTAAAGATCATTTCTAGTTAGCCTAACCCTTACTGCGAGAGTGGAGAAGCTTCTCCGATGTCATTGAAAAGGTGCTAGGTAGCCTCTGCAAGTGATCCTCACACAGAATAGAGGTGACTGGGTTGGCCTCATCTACATTTTCTGTGAGCGGTATCTGTCTTTTGTTTTCCCCATAGATTCCTGAGAATTACATTTATATGCACCATACACGTATATGAACTCAGGCTCAACAGTTCCCAAATGTTCTGGTCTTGGAAGTCCATCACACTCAAAAAGTTCAGAGGAAACCAAAGAGATTTTGTTTGTGTATGGGTTATAACTATCAATATTTACTGCATTAGGAATTAAAACTGAGAAAATGTTAAATGTTAATTCACTTAAAATAATAAATCCATTACATGTTAACATAAGGCACATATTTTTAGGAAAATAACTTTATTTTCCAAAACAAAAAACAGTGAGCAGAGTGACATTTATGGCTTGCAGATCTCTTTAGTATCTGTTTAATAGAAGACAGCTGAATTTTATATATGATTCTGTATTCAATCTGTTGCAATGTTTTGATTGAAGTATGAGAGGAAAACCTGGCCTCACACACACATTAAGAAGTCGGGAAATGAAGGAGTTAACTGTGAATATGCTTCTTTGATAGCACACCAAAACTCCACAAGCAGAGCTTTCTAATAGTTCCTTACAACGTGGAATCTTGAAACCCTATCAGGAAACTGAACCTTCTCTACCCTATTATATTAAAATCTATTTGCCTAGCTTGCACTTCCAATGGATCTTTTACCCATGTAGGCTTTTGATAAACATTTGCCCCAAAATGAGCATTTTTGCTCATTGAAGAACCACTGATGACATTCATTGCCAGGAAGAGAAAGAATGGCCCAGGTGGAATGTTTGGGGGATCTAGAGCTCTTCACAGATGCTGAAGATATTCCCTGGCAGCTTCAATACTTCAGGGGACCATAAGAATATTGTTTTATTACAGAAGTGGTTCTAAGAATTAAATGGACCCTTTTACTAGTTGTAGGATAGAGGTCACGGCACTTAAATTTTTTGTGAGAAGCAACTGAGATGTGGAAGCACTCTAAAAACAGTGAATGAAAGTCTAGATAAAACTTGAGTTATTACCCAATACTTTCAAAAAGGAAAAAAGGGGTAGAGATGGGGAGAAGAGACTGACACCTTTCCTCCCATAACTCTTTTCCTAAATTAGAACTATTCTTGGCTTTACCCTAGATATCCCCAACTTCTATTAAATATAGTCATCTTTGACTTTTTAGTCCTTTCAAACTAAATACTAATTTTCTCCATCTGCAGAAGTGTTGAAAAGGCGATTTCATTTTATCTAATTATTGAAAAAAATAAAAGCAATGCACTGGATTAGTACGTAAGAGGGGGAGGAGTAGGTATAAATAGAAATATGCAAATCAAAAATCGTATGTTGATCATTCTAACCAAAGCATAGTATCTTTACCTCTCATTTACAGACATTATAGTTAAAAAGGACAGAAAAGTGAAGACTAACCAAATTACTCACTATGTACTGAAATATATTGCTGTAACTCACAAAGAACTACAGTGACCTGGAAATATAAATAGGCTCATATGTTTCTTATATTTATAAGTTACACTTTATGGTTTACAAAGCACTTTAACACACGTTCTCTCTAGAGCTATGCAGCAACCTTTAAGTCAAACAGAAATTATCTATATTTTTACAGAAAAAAATTTGTCTTCAAGGAAATTAACTAATTTGCCCCAAATTAAAAGACCTGCCAGAGATGTACCAAACTACAAGATCTATCAGAGACCATGAGCACATCTAGTGGCTTCTCGCATCACAACATCAGAAGGTATGTTTTGGCAGTTCCCATGGGGTGGGAAGGTGGAAGAAGCAACAGAATCCCTTTTACAAATGAAATTTCAATTGGATCCGAACTATGCAACATATAAATATACAAAACAATGATTTTAATGTGTTTTAGTTATGGAGTAACAATTACTGTTAACAGGAAGTTTGTTAACAAATAAAACTATAACAGTAGAAATATAACATGAGTAGATACACGTGGGAAGGATACTTTTTAAACCATCTTTCTTATCAATAGCATATTAACAAAAAGGTTCAAATACATGTACAAGCATTGCAGAACAAGCTTTAATTCACAGCCTACACATAATAATCTTGTAACAAAAGATAACTTTTAAAACAATTTGTTAAAATTTGGTAAAACATATTTTGGGGTAGCTGTATTTTTAAGTTATGACTTGAGAATAAGTGTAATTGTATTTAAAAAGGGATTTTAGGGCTTCCTAAAACACAGCTTGAAAACCATTGTATAATGGTTTGCTATCATATATTCACTGCTTCATCTCTACCTAGCTAAGATAAACTAAGATAAAATAAGGAAAAGGATAAATTAGTAAAAAACTGGTTTTGATAATAAAAAAATATATGTATATATATAAGAAACCTAATTAACCAAGAGTACAGCTACAAAAAATCAGCCAAATCAATTACATTCTACATTCTATTGAATGAACCTTATAAAATTGCCATTGACAATTTTAATTATAAAAGTGAGGTTCATATGGTTCAATTTAGTATTTCCCATTTTATTTTTGGAGTCTTTTCACTTAAAAACCACCAAAAAGTTGCCAAAATAATTGATTATAGAAACAAAGTGGAAAAATGCGACACCCAACAAAAATCTATCTCTAGAACTACCTAAACCTAGCACTGGCAGCTCCATACTCAAAAACATTGTAATATGCCCCCTTTCATTCATCAGAAGATTAGTGGACTGACAGTTACCTACCTCAATGCAGTTTGGTACTCCACTTTGAAATTTATCCAGTTGTCACTGGAATTTCTTCAAGAAACACGTATTTTACTTCAGAACTCATTAACTTTTCCAAAGTAAGTGGAAGCATTTCCTTTTTTATTAAAAACTTTATTGAATTATTTCATTGATAACGGAACTTCGGAAGAGTTATAGATGTGAGGATAGTTTGTTGTTCCTTCATTTGTTTCCCTGTATGGGAAATATATTCTTTTTGCTAACCTAGGCTACCAAATTAGGCATATTCAATATTTTAAGGAGTCTTTCTACTTTGGAAGACACTGAATCAAAATTGTAAAAGCACTTCTAATAATCAATGTGACTCTCATACAATATATAACTCAATTTTCGGACATTGTGTAAACCAAGTTATTTCATTGAAGGTGAATCCAGTTCCTTTTGAAGTCCCCTCCCCCCAAATTCAACACATTGCAACAAATTAAGCTACTTAAAGAAAAAAGCTTCATGCCACATAAAAGGTGACTCTTTCCCCATCATTAATGAGGATTATAACAGCAAAGAGTAATTCACACTGGGTGTGCATGAGTTTCATTCTTCATTATGAACTGAACTAAAATTCAAAATGCTATGACTCACTTGGTTATTACTGAACACTTTATTAAGTGGAAAACAAGATAAATTCAAAGAATCACACTTTCAGAGTTACAGATGAATTTTAAAGTTATATAGTTTCTATCAAAAAGAAAGTCATCTTTATTAGAAATAAACTCATACATGCTATTTTTAGAATGATGAAGAATTTAAAATGCTAAACACTTGATATCTTTTAAGAGCACTTAAGAATAGCGCTCTTTAAAAGCTACAAATATTGCCAAGTCATGTCATAACTGGCTCAAACAATCCCATTTCCATCTAAAGTTATTTCATGCTACTGCATGAATCAATATTAAATACCCTGGAGTTACTAAAAGCTGGAATATTGGCAGAGGTACATAGCAATTACAAAATATGAAAATGGTGAATATCCATTTTCCATATACCTCTTTCTTTTAAGAATGACTAGAAATGAGGATGTTCTTTCTAGGCAAATAGAAATAAGTTTCTTAAAAGCTAAGAGAAAGATATAAAGAATGCCAGCAGAGAGTGATGGATCCATAGTCATGGTTCTCTTTAAAGAAAAACTAGATTTTGAAGCGTAATATCACCTCCAAACATGTTATTAGCCTACCAAATTGCCAGAGCCATTTAAAAAAAAAAGTCAAAGTCAATATAGTCCTTTTGTTCCTTATTCAGTTAAAACAAAACAAAACAAAACAACTAGCTGTTATTTTAACCAGGCCTGAGTTTAATCAGATGTGTCTCAACCAACAATTTTTTCATGTTAAAGACATAACTTACCACTTTTGAAGTCAGGAAATAATAATAATAATTTCTTTTAAAAAGCTAGTTTCCTATGACATCTGACCCTGAAGTGAAAGAGTTAACATTCAACTAAGCTGATCTGCACTTCTGATCCATTACATTTCTCACAAGCTGCCCTACAATGAGCTGAGCAAGTATCAACTGTAATTTGATCCCAGAGTTTATGGGAAAAAAATAACTGCACATACTCAACATGCACATTTAATAAAAATCTGTTTCAAGAGAAACATATCCAATAAACACAATTTAAGGCATATTTAACCATTCGATTAACTTCAAATCTGCAATCCTTTTGCTTTCTTCATGCTCTCAAAATAGTGGGGGGGGGGGAGGGAAGCAGCAGCCCTACTGCAGGGAAAAGAAGCTTGAAAAACAACTTTGATTGGCACTTGGCCTGACCCACAGAGGAAGAAAAACAGTTTTTGGACAAAGAGCGCAAATATTTGAGCTTGCTTACTTAAATGCTTTCTTTCTATTTTTAATATATAAATAACAATCCCAATTGCACTGTATTTGGAGAAACTGACTAAAAACAGTGCCGTATTCGTCTTAGTCTTTCAGTCCCGATGCATTTGCACAGCTCAGCAATTTTAATTCATTTGTACTGGACAAACAGAAGCACCTCAACTACTGTTTCCGCTTAATGAAATGTAAAAATACAGTTTGGAGAAAAAGAAAGTGATTATTATATTATCCAGTGGAGGCCGTTAAAGTCTGATTAAAAGCTTTTCTCGGTCTAAAGCGACATCTTCTCATTCCCCTCCCCCACCCCTTAACGGAGTGATTAAGCCAAGTAAGCTAAACAATTCTGGAGTAAACTTTCTATCAGTCACTCGGGGAAGCAATAAGCTGATTTGTACGTCTGATTTTTCTGGACCTCCACGGGGCGGGGGCGGGGGGGGATTGCTGAGGAGTGATAACCCGCGTCCACCTCGGTCTCCTCCTCCCCCAACCCCAGAGGGTAAGGTCGAATAGCATTTCCCATGGGCATAAAGTTCAAGCTGCTTTACCAGTTCCTTTCAAGATTGAACTATAGACACAAGACTGCCGTCAGGAGAATGCAAAAAGGCGTGTTAAGGGAGAGCGCACAAGAAAGGCAGAAACGACCGAATAAACAAAAACCACCCCCGCCAAGAGTTAGCCACACAGCAAAGAGGGAGCCAGGTTCCTCAAGACCAGACCAGGCTGTTCAGATTCCGCACCGACCTCCATCCACAGCACCCGGAGGAGGATCGTTCCCTCTCTCCGCCCGAGGAGCAGGCCGGAGGTGGCAAGGCAGGGAGGTGAGCCGAAAAACAGACTACTGGCAGCAAAAACAAAATCGGGAGAAAAAAAAAATCCCCAACCCCTCGGGACTAGCATCTGTCCCGGCGGAGATAAAACGCAGCAGTGCAAACCTTCACCCTCAACCCACGCCCCCTTCTTCGGTCCCGGCGTGGGGAAGGTGCCCCGGGATCCCTTTGAGCCTCGCCCCAACCGTGCGCCCCGGGGCCGAGCGGCCCGAGCCCAGCCGGCAGGAAGCGCCCCTCTCGGGCTGGACCCCAGGCCGAGCCCGTACCTTCCGCAGCACTTTCCGGCAGTTGGTACAGAGCAGGTAGTTGGCGGCGGCCGACGGGCTGCTGCCGCCCCGGTTCATCGTGGCTGCGGGCGCCGAAGGCGAAGACTGACGGCGGGGCCGGGGCCGGGTATCACTGCGGCAGCCCGCGGCGCTGAGGGGTCCGACAGTCCCCCTGCCGCCCGCTGCGCTTCAGCCTCAGCCTCCCCCGGGCGGAATGTCGAGATGGGAGGCGACGGCCCGAGAGCGAGCGGCGCTGCCCGAGGCGACCACCGCGGCGGCTGCCGAAGCGCCGGCGGAGACGGCGGCGGCTGCTCCTCACCGGCCCGTTGTTCCTTCCGCCCCCATCCTCCAGACCCCCGCCCCCGCCAGGCTAGGACTAGCAGCCGCCACCGCTGCCACCGCCTCCGCCGCCGCTGCAGCGCCTCAGTGCGGCCCCGCCCCCGCCTCCCCACCACCTTCACCACCTCCACGCTCCGGTACCGCCCCCTCCCGCCATTCGGACAACCCCGGCCACGCCCCTGGGCCGCTAGCCCGCAGCCAATGAGCAACCAGAGCCCGGTTGGGAGCCGCGCCGGCCAATCACAGAGGCCGAGGACGCCTTGAATCTCCGGGCAAGTTAAGTTTATCTCCGAGGCTCGGAACTGGAGAGAGATGGCGGGTTAGTTAGGTAGTGGGGTGGAAGGGAATACAGTTTGTGCTGCTCCGCCAATAGGAGGAAGAGGGTGTGTCGTATGCAAAACATCCCTGGAAGCCCAGCCCCTCCCCGAAGACAAGCCACGCCCCCTTCTCTAGGTCCCTGCAAAAATGGTAAGGAGAGTGAGATAAAAAACTGGGAGCTAGAGCCTCGCTAGAGGGTCTCAGACTGAGCTAAATATTTCCTGGTTTCTTGAGAAAGGCTGGGAACGGGAGAGAGGCGGTAGCTAAAATGTTCACACTATCAGGGCAGTGATTAGGCTTTCTCTTAGCTTAGCTGTAAAGAAGACTGCAGTCACGTAATGCTTGCCATCCAGGGATCTCAGAGAACTTTTTGCATCGTGCATCTTGCTTGAGCCTTGTTTTGCAAAAGACCAGTTACCTGAGTCTTGGGTGGGGAGGGGGGTAGGGGTAGACGTCTGAGATATATTTACACCACTAATCGAGTTGGTGGGGGGGGTGGACACAAAACCTCCGGTTTAGCGATTTCCTCCTCCATCTGAAGTACCTTCTCTCAGTCCTTTCAGCAGTGAAAGTTCTTCATTTGTCCAGCACGAAAGGGCCAAAAAGACAGGTTTATCCTCTCACCCAGCGGTCCTTTCTGAGACAGTTGGTCAGAAACATGGAGAACACAGAGCCTTGCTCGGGAAGAAAGGTTCAGAGAACAAATCGTCTGTAAACTATTGGGCTGGACTTGCCTCTTCCAAAGCTAAAAATGGTGAGTCAGGATTTTGGCGTCCACGCTCTAGGGAGAGAGGGCACATGTAATTGGGGAAAGCTCTGGCTGGCAGAGTGTGGGGGGACAGGCGAAGGGGTAGCCAAGTCTCTCGAGGAGGCCAGCAACGCGCGTGCGGGTCCAATGCGGGTTCCCGACGCGAGACGCCCGGAAACCTGCTCCCCAGTGAGAACAAAGGCAGGCGCCGAGCGAGAACCTGATTGGTGCCGGGTCCGCATCAGTGTCCTCCTGGCCCCGGAGACAACTTGCTTCACCCACTGGCGCTGAGCTCCGTGCTCACTGGAGCCCCGGCTCCCCACCCGCCCTTGGCTGTGACCACACAGGACTGTGCGTTATGACATCACCTGTTTTCGCTCTTCAGAACATGATCTGTATTCTCAGCTTCTCCTTTTTTAAAGGTCTCTAGTGGGCCGGGATTTGTGAAGGCCTGCAGTCCGCAGAATGAATCTGGAGATGATGTAAAAGAACGGTTTCACTGGTTTGCATTTCTTTCTTTTCTTTTTAATTAACACACACACACACACACGAACAAACAAACAAACAAACAAAAAACCCTGGTTTCCTTAGGGATTCAGTGTGGTGTTGTAATGCAAAATCAGAAAGGTACACTTGGAGGAGCTAGAAAGTTTAGCATATCAAAGCTATCAGACCAAATTGTGCGGTTAAAACTGTCAATCTCATTTTTCGACAGCTGCCTCCTCTGCCCCTTTTAGAGACCAATACACATACACCAAAGTCTACACAAGGAACAAAGGAAGTGGAAATCTGCCAGTGCCAGGTTTGATTAGATTAAAATCGACTGGAAAACCCCTGAAGGGTCTGAGTTTTGTGGTTTGGTAAATGTGTTGATCCATTTAACTAGTGATAGCCAAAGATCCCTTGATGCTGTTGTAGACATACATAACCTAGAATAGCAATGGTGTGGGGAAGGTGCTTAACAATCAGAAACTGTAACAGCAAGAAGATTAGGTAAGGAGAGAAATCACCACCTGCTCTTCAATGCAGAGAACGGAGAAATCCAGGGAGAAAGTTAGCAAGGCACAGTTTTCCTAAGAACTGAAACACATATGTGTCCCCATTTAGTGGTAAATTTCTTGGGCTATGTTCCTGGCTGGTTCTCTCTTGTAAAGCAGATTTTATGTGAATACATTTTAAAGGATAGGAAATATTGAAGGGTGAAGTGAATTTTTGTGCAGAGATTGAATTTTCTCAGATAGTATTTTAGATTCAAATTGGTTTCAATCATATTCTTCATATAACTTTTCCTCTTAGTAGTTAAAATCCCTTTACAATGATGTTCTTTGAGCTCTTCATAACTAAGTTCCCCAGAAAGGATGGCCAGGAGAGTGTAATCTACAGCTCTTTTTGCTCTGACAAAGATGGCTAAAGGGAGGTTACAGGGGAATAGCTTCATTGATACATGTAGGTGACCAAAGGATGGCTCTCTCCACCAAAATCCTCCAAAGTTTTGTAACATTAATTATCCAGAGGGACATTTATTTGACATTTAAGGTGTGCTGCATTGTGACATTTCTTATATTGAACCCTTTTATATGTGTCTATGTATCACCCCTAAAATCTTCAATTCAGTAACTCATTCTCAGCACACAACCTTCACCCTTTCTTCTAGTCCTCACAACCCCCACTCTCCCACCGTCTTTCTCTGTGCTCATGTCAGTGTTCAACTTGTGGATCCTTCCATTTTCTTCCACTTTTCACCTGGTCTCCCTTTCTTTTCTAACCAGCCCGGATAGCATAAAGAGAATATGATTTAAGAGAGTGACTTGTGGAATCCTGGATCACACCTTTAAGAGGAAAGAAAACAAAAAGCAGTTCTTTTGATTTCACACAGGATAAGGAGAAACTCCCTCCTTTTTGTTGTCTGGTATGTATAAAATAAGAAATACCTTCAGAAAAGTAAGATATGGGTGAAAATTACAACCAACATTGAGAACTATTTTTTAATGTTCTTATTACAAAATTAGGATGATACTTTATTAACTGATATTGTTTTTAGAAATAATTTTTGCTTGTTTTGAAATATTTCTTAAAAGATGATACACCCCCCCCACACACACATAGGACGTTCCATAACTTCTTTAGCCATTACCCCATTATTGAACATAGAATCTGTTTCCAGTTCTTCATGGTTATAAATAATGCTATGATAAGCCTCCTCGTACATAAGTTTCTGGCAGCCCCTCTGATTCCTAGATATGGAATTTCTAACTGAAAGGATGTAAATATGTTTTAAGGCTCTTGTTACAATTTGCTAAAATATTTTGTGGATAGGTTTAACCAATTTGCACTCATCCCACAGTGAATGAGAACACAGGGGAGAGAATCATTTGGAAAGCACACATCTGAACTGTCATTTGCCGGCTTCAGGCCCATAAATAGTCTACTTACCTCTACTTCTAATGCTTTCCTCACCCTTCCGCCTGGTGATTTTCATCTCCTGTTGAAAGATCTTCTGGTGGGGCGCCTGGGTGGCTCAGTGGGTTGGGCCTCTGCCTTCAGCTCAGATCATGATCTCAGGGTCCTGGGATTGACCCCCCCCCCCCCCCGCCTACTTGTGATCTCCCTCTCTGTCAAATAAACAAATTAGAAAGAAAGAAAGAAAGAAAGAAAGAAAGAAAGAAAGAAATCTTCTGGTGGGTCAAGCAATTGTCCAAGTGTCTATGGTGTCACCCTCTTATCTCTTCTTTAGCACAATCTCAGTATTGAAATGATTGGCTGAAATTCTGTTTTCTCATTAGATTGTGAACACCTTGAGGGCAGGGATGAAGTTACATTTACTTTATATTCTCTTTTTCTCTTCATCTTCTTCTTCTTTTTAAAATATTTTTATTTATTTATTTGGGGCGGGGAGCAGCAGAAAAAGAGGGAGAAGCAGACGGAGCTGATCCCAGGACCCTGGGATCATGACATGAGCCGAAGACAGATGCTTAACCGACTGAGCCACCCAGGGGCCCCTACTTTGTATTCTCAATTCCTAGCTCAACAGGTAGAGAAGTGCTTTAAAAACCTTGGAAAAAAATAATGTGTTACTTTCCTAAATACACCACTCATTCTTCTAGGATATCTTTTGAATCTCGAATAACAGTGATAGCATCTTATAAAAGGGCCCCAGTAAATATTTCTGAATTGAGCATTTCACAAAACCATTGCTTCAGAACAGATTGGCTGGATTCATGTCCTTATCTGTCACCAATTCCTTGTCTGATGTTGAACATAGTGATTACTATGACTGGGCCTTGCTATTGCCTTTATAAAATGGAAGTTCTTGCCAGAAACTCAACGTGTAGGGAGGGTTGGGGGCCACTTTTCCTGTTCAGTAATTTTGAAAGAAGGTACCCTGTTAATAACATGCTGTGACTTTTGGACTTGAAATTGTTTACTTCTCTAGATATTCTCCTACTGACCTAAGAACTGGGCCCCATTATAGTTCCTAAATAAGGATTCAATTGAAAAAAATCAATTGCTAAAGATATTTTTAAAATTCCATTTCTTGAGACAATAGGTCATTTTCTAACATTTTGCCTTCTCAGACTTCTTTTTCCTTCTCCCTGGGGCACCCAAAGCATTTGGATAGCAGAAAGTGCTGCATTATTTACAAATTTGCAAATACTGTAATTTGTTTTGTGCACAAAGGAATTTGCACTTCACACAATTGTAAATTGATTGCTCCCTTTGAGCTGTTAATTAGATTCCTGCTATTTTTTTTTTCCCAAGGCCCAAGACCATTACTACTCCAGAGGAGAAATTAAGAGGATCTGATTCAAATGGGCTGTGGCTTTTGTGCCCATTTCCATCCCACACCCAGAATCACCCACCCCCACCAAGAAAATTCTTACTGAAGCCCATTTTTCAAAGAACCACTATTCTATCAAGATCCAAATTTCTGTCCGTTGTTTCTTGTAATTTCCCATTTCAGAGTTCCCTGCATTTAACTCCATACAAAATAGACATTCAGGGAGAGGCCTAGGGATGTGGAGTTTGTTGTTTGTTTGCCTGCACAATGTGAGCCAGCACAGGGGGATTTTTTTTTTGGAAAAAAAAAATTACTTTAAAATTTTTACAAGTTAGGAGATTTTACACCCCAAATCTAGATTTCCAGTTTCTCTTGAAAAATTGTGTGATCTGGTCACACTAAGCTTCTTTTGGTGGAGCCCAGTACCTGCTATTCGGGTTTGGAATATTCTCTACTTTACCAAGGTCACTGTCACTCCTTGGGGGTTACATTTTGCCACTGTATTTATGTTATCTTTTTGCCATTTGTAGGGATTTGCAGCCTCTATAAACTTTCTTCGGCATCTCAATCACTGATCTGCTGATTGCCATTCTTACCTTTATCACAGAATATGAATAAAAAATAAATTTGCCATCTCTAAGGGACAACCAATATTGAGGACAGGAATCAGATGTAAGGAAAATCATACATATAGGTACATGCCCTCACTACCCCCCCCAATCTCCACCAAGAAAATTCTTACCTGAGCTCATTTTCCAAAGCACACATACTCCACTAAGATCCAAATGTGTATGTGTGTACAATAGGATTATATGTATGTGTGTGTGTATCCCACAAGTTGGAGGACAGATGTCTAAGCGGGTTACTATGTCCTTTATGCTGCTAACCCCCATCTTTAATTCTGCCCATGTACCCATTCTAATTTTAACTTTAGGAGAGAGGGACCACAGGGAATATGGCAATAGTAGAAGGACATTGAAAGTGTTTTCTTTGATGGACATTATCATGTAGAGACTAAAAGCCCTGGCCCTAGAGTCAGGCTTGGGCCTTTGAGTACTGACTTTGCCTCTTATGAGACACATGACTTTGGGCAAGTCCTTTAATTTCTCTACATTTCCGTTTCTTGTCTCTGAGACGGAGTCATAATGCTACATATCTTAACAGGCAATTGTAAAGATTGAATGAGATAATGCACTATAGCTCTCAACAAAATGCTTAGAACATTCGTAAGGTCTCAGAAAATGTTTGCTGCTAACTCTACAATACAGAGGATGTACCGCTCTCTGTACACTGTGACATTGCTGTACGTACTTAGCCAATTTATGGACCAACTTTTTTTCTGAAAATGAGGATATTATATTAGTTTAGTCACAGAGTTGTTTTGAGGACTAAATGAGCTATATGTAAAACACTTTCGAACAATGCCTAGTATATAAGAAATGCTATATAAGTGTTTACTATTATTACATACCGTGGTCAGGGGAATTTTTTTTTTTTTTTTTGCCTTTTTTTTAAAGTGGAGATCTTAAAAAGTTCTTAAAAAGAGTTAAAAAGAGTTGGGGTACTTCTCAAAAGTAAGATAATATGGGGGCGCCTGGGTAGCTCAGTGGGTTAAAGCCTCTGCCTACGGCTCGGATCATGATCCCGGGGTCCTGGAATCGAGGCCTGCATTGGGCTCTCTGCTCGGTGCTTCCCCATCTCTCTCTGCCTGTCTCTCTGTCTGTCTCTCTGCCTACTTGTGATCTCTGTCTGTCAAATAAATAAATAAAACCTAAAAAAAAGAAAAAGTAAGATAATGTGGGTTAAAATAGCAATGAACAGAAAGCCAGAAGACCTAGGTTAGTTCAGGACTGCTGTGAACTATGTGATATGGTCCGGCCTCACCTATTAAATGTGAAGAGGTGATTAAGTAGGCCAGGGCCAAATCCAGGTTTTAGGGATACTAGATCTTATATAATTCTTTTTTTAAGAAAAAAATAAAATAAAATTTTGGATGCAAAATTTGTTATGAAAGTGAATACTTAAAATCAGTAACAAAATCACAATGAATTTTAAAAGGATAAAAATACCATAAATGTCACAAAATTCAAATAAATGTTTATTAATTAGCTATCTGAGACAACCCTTTATTACATATTTCCCACATTTGGGGGGCTGATTTCCTCTTCATATGACAATGATTTTTGCAATATTCTTCTCTCCAGAGAGAATAGAAAGGTAATTTTATCTTTTCCCTACCATCCCTTTCAGTGTTGAGTGCCTTAAGACATATATATATATATATATATATATATATATATATATATATATATATCTCATGAGATAGCCCCTAATCCTACATCTTTGGGACCTGGTGCCAGTAAATTGGCCCAATGTACAGTGAAACTATTTAGAATTCATCCTTACACTAGAACAGCTCAAAGGAACAGCCACACGCTGAAGTGACTGAGATCCACGTGTATGTGTATATAACCCAGTAAACCCAGACCAATGGTATCTCCATCTCAACAGATCCCTAGCCAGAGCAAAACAAATGCCCACAGCTTTCCCAGTACCAGCGTGAGGGTGAGTTTGAAGGAGGTAAGTTGGGCTGCAGAGACTATGGTCTTTACCAATTATGGTTACGTTTAATTAAAAATGTGACCATGTGAACACATTGCTCGGATCTCTTCCAAGGCCTTGGGAGGGGCCAATGCTAGCGATGGACCCTAAGGCTTAAAGTTCATTATATTTGTGGCTAATCCACATTGGAGTAGAGAATTGCAAAGACCCCTTCGAGCCCTAAAATTCTGTGGATTTGTTTTGTCTCAGTATTTCCATGAGAATCTAGTGTAAGCAGGATACAGAAGTAGGAGCATTTCTTCAAGTGGACAGGAAGAAAGTGAAACTTGTTCTCTTCTCAAAATTGCCAGAGTTGTGTTGGTTTTCCTTTGTCACTCAGGGATTATTTCTCCTTGTTAGCGTGTTTGTCTCCTTGGTATTCCAAATCCATTGTCCCAAATTCTCTATACCCTTCTTTTAGAGATTAGGAAACACTGACAGAGAGATATTTTATATATTTTAAGGAAATATTATTGTGAAATATGCTGTCTAGGTGTTAAAAAGGAAGGTGGATGAATAAAGTAGAAAAAAAATCCACATGATAGTATGGAAGTTTGGGAGCAGAGTCTAATTAGTGGGAATACAGAGGAGTTACCATCTCAGACTCAGAAGTCTTCAATACAGGTGGTGGTCTATTGTGAGGGCTTTGCAGGAGTCAATGTGCAGGACCAAGGTGAGACTGAAGGGATCCTTGAAAAAGAACAGTCTACACTTCAACCTTCAGACCCTTTGACGGTGACTATGGTACTTGAAGACTTTGACCTTCTCCAGGGACATCTGAATAATTCAAGTGCTTGAAACCTAAGGGGTGCTCAAAAAAGCTTATTGAATGAAACGATTGGATGTATCAGAGTTTGTTAACTAGAAAGCAAGTGGGTATGTTATTTTTACCAACAATAAAAATATTTCATGCAGGGATGCCTGGGTGGTTTAGTCAGTTAAGCATCCAACTCTTAGTTTCACCTCAGGTCATGATCTCAGGGTCCTGCGATCCAGCCCCCCATTGGGCTCTGCACTCAGCAGGGAGTCTGCTGGAGATTCCCTCTCTCCCTCTCTCCCCTCCCCCTCATTATGCTCATACACATGTACACACACACACACACACTCTTTCTCTCCCAAATGAATAAATCTTTAAAAAATATTTTCATGCAAAGGTAAAACTTGCCTTGTTATCAAGAAGAAACTTTCAACATTTGTGTGAATGGTAACAACAAAGAGCAATTTCAAATATAAAATGTTGGCTTGAGATGTTATAGTTCCAAGCTTGGAATCACAACAGCAATTTGTGAAGTTCTAGAAGGCTGCACGTTTTGATAGTATGCTTTGAAATATATGCTGTCCCAAATATTCCCTTACTCACTCATTTATCTATGGGACCTTTACCAAGCAGTAAGTCCTGGTGATAAAAATAACAAAATCCCTGTTTATAATCTAATAGTGAGACTGAGGTGTAGTCTCTGCATTGATATAGAAAATAGAAGATAGGATATGGAGAGTGGAGGGTAAGAAAGATTATTAGCAAAGAGCTTAGAAAGACCTGAGGATTTATGCCTTTAATTGGATGTCTTGTGGCGGTAGAGACATAGGATGCAGAATTCTTGCTGTGTCTCAACGCAATTTATAATGTCAACAGGAAGTCAGGACTAACCCTTATAAATATTAGAGAACAATGCAGAACAATATATGATGAAATCACCTCTGAATTCCAGGTACATTACTTAATTCAGTCTTGCATTCCTGTCCTCATTCACTTGGCGTATGTTTGTGGCATACCTACCGTGTACCAGGAACTTGGCTAGTTGCAGATATAAAGTGATGAATATGAGTCAGGGTCTTAAAGATCTTCCAACCTAGAACAGAAAATGGACTTTAAACAAGTCATGCCTTTACGTAGTGAGTATCTTAGTAGGGAAAACACAGGAAGAGAACATACAGCCGGGGACTCTAATCTGGTTTAGGCTTCCCGGAGGAAGTGAAATGTACACCCAAGCAGTGGGCTGTCCCCTGGTTTCTGACTGTGACTTCCACGTACTCCATCCAGTGGGTCCTTTCCATTTGCAGTTCTCGATGCTTTCCGTGGAGTTCATGTTCCAGTTATGAAAATCCAAGGCACCCTGGCTCTTTACATTACCACAGATAAACTTTTACACTAGGAGCAATTCTTTCTTTTCAAAGAGGCATGATCCCTATTAAGAATTCACCAGAATTTAAACCTCCTTTTCCTGATTAGAGACTATCACCGAACATTATTTCACACATAACATTTCCCACTTACGCCACCATTCTGCTGAATTCCACTTGTGTATGTGCAAATTCTAGGTATGCCCCACTTCTAATACTGTATCATCACTCTTAAGACTGTATAGTGTTTGAAGATAATCCTCTTAACTCTCATCTCTATTCCTCAATCCCCATAACACCCATGGTAACGATATTATAATCAAAATAGTAATAGTAATAGAAACATTACTGCTACTTATTGAGAGCTTACTATGTGCCAGTCATTTTGCAATAACTTATGCCTAAATTTTCTTGTCTAAATATTAATTTTAAAAAATTATTATAAACATTGTCTTGCCTAACTGTATACAAAACCCTTATGAAGGGGTCATTATTATATCCACTTTACAAATGATTTATGGGGAGTAGCAGTTTTGCCAAAGTCTCACAGTTATTATAAGACAGCTGTGATTTGAAATCATATTTGCTTGATGCCAGGGTTTATAGTCTTTTGTAACCCTGCCTTGGCATTTACCATTAGTCATTATTGTAAATACTCTCTCTCTTTTTTTAAAAAATTTTATTTATTTATTTGTCAGAGAGCACAAGCAGGGGGAGTGGCAGGTAGGGGGAGGAGCAGGCGCCCCACTGAGCCAGGAGCCCAATGTGGGACTCAATCCCTGAACCCTGGGATCCTGACTTGAGCTGAAGGCAGAAACTTAACCAACTGAACCACCCAAGCGTCCCTATTATAAATATTCTTTAAATAATTCTCTGGATTAGGTTACCAAATGGTGAGGTCAGCTGACTTAGATCTCCCAACACTCACCAAATATAGTTTGGCCACCTGCATTAATTGGATTCCTATTAATATACATGCCATGGGAGTAGGCAGAGTAATATCTATTATCCCTATTTGAATATTTTATTGCCCACTGGCATGTTACTCTAAAATAAAACCATTGAGTGGTCCTGGAACATGAAAAATACGGTTGTTGGCACTCTGTTGGAATTCCTCATGCTTTGATATCGAAGTATGCAGATTCCTAGGCGCTTGGTCGTCATGGAGACGGTGGTAGATGGATGGGCTGGCGGTAGAGGTGATGAAGGTGATTAGCTGAGACAAGCTCCTCTCAGAGAGAAGATGAGTACGCTGGTTTCCACAGAATCTGTTGGCAAAGTAGAGATTTTTATCTCAACCTGTCCCATCCAAATGCTTCTCTAAAGAAATCCTTCTGTTGGTGGTCTCCTTCTAAATAGTCATGCTCCAGACTACGGTTTGTCCCTTGTCTCAAATGAGTGGACCAAAGGGTAGACACGATTTGAAGGCAGCCCTTTCTGTAACCCGGCCAGCCATCTGTATAGACTAGCTTAAAATGATAAGTGGGGCCAATCAGATGCCTGTCTTGGAGATTTGGCAATGGAAAGCTGAGACACTCAGCCAGTTGGCATCCAAGTCAGATTGTGGGAGGATGCCGTGAACCATATGCAGGCTCAAACTTTGAAGGATCAGAACAGATAGAGAGTGAAGGTTGAGGAAGTCAGAGTAACACACAGAAATAAAGTGAAGGCGGTAAGACAGGATTACTTAGGGATACCTCCAGTCCTGGTGTGTTTCTGGTCCAGTCCTTGCTGGGTAGTGCTTGAAACAATTCCCTCCCCCGATCTCATCTTCTCCCAGTGCCAACTCTATGAAGTAACGTGAGCGCACCTCTCTTTCTTTCAACCAAACAAGATTGACTGAAACAGTCTTCCTTCATTTTCATGTCAAGCACTTACAAATATGAAATATTGCTTTTAGTTCTCATTAGCAAATAGATGTGAAAGTCAGACATTCCCAAAGCAAGAACTAGAACTCCCTGTGCCAGAAAACCCCATTTTGGTTTTTGCACATAAAAAATTCTTACAGCCCACATTTCATTAAGAAAGTCTGCTCTGCATAAACCTCAAAGTTTTTAGAAACTTTTTGCCTTCTTAGTTAGAGAGTAGGGACCAGTCATTCATTACCCAAGCTTCTTCTCCCCTTCATGTTTAATGCCAAAGTGATTCTACTGTGTTTATGTGAAGAGAGGCAAAAAGCATTCTCCCTTCCCAGTCTTTATCCTTTATTCAGACTTAATGCATCCTGGCCCCGTTTAATGATGGTCTAGGGTTTTTTGAACCAAAAGATTTTTTAAAAAGTAAAAAGAAACAAATCAAAGTTCAATTTCCTCAAAAGTTTCCAAGAACGAAATAGCTGAGGAAAAAGATAAAGTGAACAAGGGTGACTTTGTGTCAAATTGCAGGTTAAAGATCACTGTGGTGGTCTTCATGGGGCATAAAGGGGATCAGACATATTCCAGGAGGCCACTTTGTTTTGGAAATATAAACACATGTGAGCAGGGAGCCCAATGCAGGGCTCGATCCCAGGACCCCAGGATCATGACCCGAGCCAAAGGCAGACGCTTAACCCCGACTGAGTCACCCAGACAACCCCCATGTATAAGTGTTTTAATTTGCTTCAACTTACCAGATGTGGTAAGTGCCTAAATGACAGCTGTTTGTGTAGAGCCCATCACTAGCCTTAATAGATCTGGGCTTTTCTTGGTTTTCATTCCCGTGCCTCATATGCCTTGTCTGTGCGGGAGTCCCTGCTTCTTCCCCTTGCTGAGATCAGTCTCTCTCATTCTCTCTCCCTCCTTTCTCCTTCCCCTTCTCTCTTTCTCTCCTTTATATTATGCTCATCTGCAGTTCAGCAACCCTTGACCTTTTATCTCCTAGGTAAATAGTTCTGAGGTTATGTTAAGCCCTTAGAAAATGAAGGCAATACTTCACCTTATTAATGAGGATCGTCTTTACAGGTGTGCCTTGCCACACCTTTGGAAACGTGGATGCAGAACCAAAGGAAATGATGCTTCTCCCTGAGCAGTCCTGGAAGGCTTTGGTTGCATCGCTTTTCGGCCTTTTGGCTAAGATCAAGTGTGGAAGGCTTTGTTTGCTGTGGATGTGATAACTCTACTTCCGTAGAGACAAGACCGGTCACTTTGCATTTTCTATTTCTCTGAGAAAGTATGAACATTCAGAGAGGCCTATGTCTACCAAGAACTAGAATGCTGAGGAATGGAAGCACATGGAAGCATTCATCTACGATACAAGGATAACTTTAGCTGTGACTTGGAATATATTGTCTAAGAGCTCTGTAAGGGTGAAACTGAAAACTTTTTTTTCCGTCACAGGGTTGTATCATCTAGTCACTGATCAAAAGTCTTCAAATTTCATTTTTTAGTACTTTAGAGGGTTTTTTTGAGGAGTAAGTGAAAAAATATATGCAAAGTACATAGAACAGTGCTCCTCTGATTATGAGTACTGAGCAAATGCTAGCTATCACTATTTTTAAAAGGTTTCATACAACAATCACTCTGTTTTCCAAGAGGAATTGAAATTTACTTGAATTTTAATGTTCTGGGTTCCCTGATACCATTTACCAGTGCTTGCTTTGATTTAAAAGGGGCCTTGCATACTTGATAACATGCAAGGTTTAATATTAAGCATCTTTATTGCCCATTGTGTTTGCAAAGAACATTTTTGTTTTCCACTAGCCTATCCAATCACATTCCAAGATAGAGAACTCCCTGTCAGAGATAACGTCGACTATTAAAGAACCTAAGTGCTTGCAGAAATGAGATGACAGCAATGTATTCCTCATTCTAGCCACCTCTAGGTGAAGAAAGATGATCTTTTCTGAACCTTGGGCTCGTGCATGTGTACAGGTGAGTGTGTGCACATACGTTGGTCTTGTGCTGGATAAAATCTTTTTTCCTAAGCTAGAAATAGCCAGTTACCATTATTATTTAGGGTTTTAACTGAAGAATTGCAGTTGGCTAACTCATATGATTTCCACTGAAAAGCTGGAATTCTGAGATAGCATGCTTCGAAATATTCGAAGTGTTTTGCCTACTAGCCCATAGCTAAGGATCTCCCGTTTTAGTCTGTGGGAGGTAACCACCTCTTGTGTTGTGAACAAAATCAGGAAAGAAATTTGCCTGATGTTTTCTGTATGACTTGAGCAAGAGCCCAACTATATTAATAGGTCTGGTTTTTTAAAATATGGGTCTGGGCTGAGAGGGTCCTTTGGGTGGTGTCATGGGCAAGATATTTAAAGGATGGACCAAGCCGTCGCTTCTGTCATCTTTCCCTTTTACAGTTGCCCTCTGTTTATAGAAGCCTATTTGTGAGTCTTCCTTGGTCATCAGGCAAAATGCCTTGCTTCTTTCCTGGTTGTTTACGAAACCAAGGGCCCAGGCTACAGGATATTTATACTGTTGTCTGTCAAAGCATTCCCTGGGAGAGGAGATAAGCAAGTCATCTGCCAAAAATATTGTGGCTTGCAAATTATGGGTGCATGTAAGAAAGGTCACTGCATTACCAAGTCATAAGTAAATGCTTGTGTTCTCTTGAGCAAATGACACAGCTCATTAGGTTGATTTCACCTTCCTCGGATGTCATGAACGTAACTTTTGCTTTTCCACGATGGTTCTTAGCCCAATGCACAGGACATCTCAGGTAAGAAAGGGCTGAAGCAAGTCTGAGTTGGATTCTTCTGATAACACCAAGAAGACTGTCTCCCCTTTCCCTAAGAACTAGGGAGCATACTTAGCCAGACAGGGATAGGGTTCTAGATGTGGAGGTTAGCAAGAAGGGGTAAGACTTTTTTCTAGGTAGGAAAAGCAAAGTAGGGAAGGCAAATGTGTGGGTGAGTTGGAGCCATAGTTCCTGTAACGTTGGCCATCCAAAGTAGCTTCAGAATGGAGCCCTGGGGTCTGTCCCCCTGAACAGGACAAGAAGCTGAGGTGACTGGAGGCTAGCCCCAGCCTGCCAGCACCACCTCAATTCTGTTGTCTTTGTCCTTTGTCTCTGGGGCTGCAGTAACATTCCAAGGGAGGTCTGGTGAGTTGCCCAGAGCCCACGGATCCCAGGGACATGTTAGCGACACTGACTTTGTGTCACACTGCGTCTGGGGCGCCAGAAGCAAATTAATCAAGAGTACAAGAGTACAGGATTTCAAAGGCTTTTACTGTCTCTTGCCTTCTGCCGTCACTTAATCTGAGCTACTTCCAGTTTTTCATGTTCCAGTCTCTCCCTTGGATTAATCTGCTGCTTCTCCACCATGTTAGCCATATTCCCTGCTCCATTCTAACTACAACAAACTACCAAACCCCAGGACCTTTGCTCTCTTGCTCACCTTCTCCTCAAAAGTCACCCAAAGTATCCTGGAAGCAAAATAGAAGTGCTTAAACACATTTTGCAGTGAAAAAAACAAGGGATGAGCTCCCTAACAGGGCCAATTCACTGCTACCGTTCTTGGCTCCTGCCAGAGGGGAGAGTTATGGGTGGGATTTTGCCCAGACACACTTTGGCTATTTTGTGTTTAGTGGTGTCCATGCTGCCAACAATTGTTTAAACAAATGAAGGCAGGTGTCCTTGAGGAATGGCAATGGAGACTTTGGTGACATTCACTTGGCTGAAAACTTGCAGGTTATACCTTAGTTCCTTTCCCATCCATGAATTGAATCTCAACCCAGTCATAATTGTACGAAAGAAAAGATCATTTTTATTGTGAGACTGTAAGCTGTCTGAGACACACATCTCTGTCTGGGTTCTATTCATTTGTGCATCCTAGGAGGAAGGACTCGAGCCCATCCCATTATAGGTGTTTGATAATTCTGTTCATACAAATTCCTACCTGATGAAGTTATACTCTAGCAGTACAGTTCAACAAATAGCACAATATCAAATGGGTACAGAAGAGTAGGTTTTGATATGCTAGTTAAAATACACAGAGAAAATGATCCTTGTATTCATCTTGGGGCTTTGAACAGATGTGAGCCTCTGAGGGCAATGTATCTCAGAGTATAGGGTTAGGAAGAGAGGGGAAATACAAGAATATCTTGTATACGAGATATTAAGGAATATCTCAAAATGAAGGGTAGGTGATAAAAAGAGAACTGATTTTTTAAATTATAGAAATGTGAAATAGATACAATTCCCTGTTTATCTGAAACACCAGGTATTTTCTTAGGATTTTAATGTTGTTATTCCAAAAAAGGGGGAAGGGATTTAGACTAGCTAAAATCCCTTCCTCAGAGGCGCCTGGGTGGCTCAGTAGGTTAAACATCTGCCTTTGGCTCAGGTCATGATCCCAGAGTACTGGGATCAAGCCCTCCTCTGGCTCCCTGCCCAGCAGAGAGCCTGCTTCTCCCTCTTCCTCTGCCCCTCTCCCTTGCTGGTGCTATGTCTGGCTCTCTGTCAAATAAATAAAATATTAAAAAAAAATCCCTCCTCATCTAAAAAGCTATGTACCTGTGATTATAAATGATCAAAAATTATACAAAATGAATAAAACTGAGGACTTTCTCTCTCTTTTTGGAATGGACCTAGCCCTAGAACAAAGAATCTTAACCTAAAGTCTATGGTTATACAGCCGTGTGTCCTTGAATTCCCTAAAATCATGCACAAAAATTTTGTATATGCACATTTTCCCTTGCGGGACAAGGACTCATAGTTTTCATCAAGTTCCCAGGAAATTTTGAGACTCCAAAAGCCTTATAAGCCCCTGGATTTATAGAACATTTTAGACTGTCTCCTTATAAGGCTTGGCAGAACACTTTGTAGCGCCAGTCATTATACTAAACGTTTTGTATGTATTACCTAATTTAACCCTAACTTTATGATACTGTAGCTTTTCTGAGAAGCAACAAACTTTTTCAGAGGTTTACAGCCAACAAGTGGGGAAGCTAGGTTACCAACCCAGGCCAAACCAGAATCCCATGCTTTTGTTTATCACATCAAGTCACCTTCGTTTTCAGGAGACAGCACAGTTGCCAAAAACCCAGAGCCTTTCCAGCCTCAGCCATCATTTCCCCTTTAAATCATCTTTTATATTTATATAGTAACTGCTTTCTAAGCATCCCCAAACTTCACCACACGCAAGCAGCATTTCTCTGTGGAACCTTTGAAAGTCTTCTAAAACACAGAAGCAACCCCCGCCAGACCGCTCACCTCAGTTTTTTTCCATTGTGCAACAAGGCTGCAGTAAACATAATTTCATCTTAATTGTCTCCTCTAGACTCAAGTCTGGCCACATGGCACAATGGACAGCCCATACATTTGGACAGACTCCAAGAAATCCATCCCAAGCACTGAATGGTCCTGGCACTGTTCCAAAATTTTACTAACTTTCCACATGTTGTGATTCCAGACACGTTTATACCTTGGTCCCCAGGATAATGGAAGCCACAAAAGAGACAAATTAAAATGTCAGCCCAGCTGGGCCCACATTGTAGGCCAGCAATTACCATGGAACCCCTTGCCTCTTAGATCACCTGAGTGTAGCACATCTGGGCTCCCTGTAAGAGGGAAAACGAAATAATCCAGAGTGGTTTCCTAGATGTTCCCCGACTCAGTGTAAGTACGGTGTGCTTCTTAATAACTGCTCACATTTCGATAAGCAACAGGGAAAATTTTTAAAAATCAGGCGAAAGGCAGGGAACAGAATCCTGGGGACTTTGTAATCCAACAACCCCTGCCATCATTCAGGACCTAACTAACTTGAAACACACGATCAAGGCTGGAGAGGCAAATAAAAGAGAGCATCGGTGTTCTCCACCTGAGGGAAGAGTGTCATTCAAAGCTCACTGCAGATTCTGACAGAAGGTATGAAGGAAGGAAGCCATGTCACTACAGATGGAGCAAAGAATGTCCATAGCAAAGGGCACATCTGAGAGGTCCTACCCCTTGTGGGATCGTGGTAGACGTTCAAAGCATCCACCTGAGAGAAATAAGGAAAACAGGACCGGAGTCGGAAGAATGGGTGACATAAGGAATTAAACGGTGTGGGAATCGAGACATTGCTTTTCTCCTCACTCTCTCCTTTTTTTTATTCTTCAGAGACCCAGCCACTGATAGGAGCTGCTCATTTCATCAAAGTAATCTGTTGTTTTCTGTGCTCTGGAGGTGGTGACTTCAGTGTCCACGATGGGACGTCCATGAGTGTTTGTTGGGTTTGAAACTGAGTGCTCCAAGCCAGCGGATAGCATTTCTTCTTCTGGTGGGCCAGGGAAACACTGAGATTACTTCAGCAAGAAATAACTTTCCTTCCAATCTGTATCATCACTCAGAGAGGCAGCTGGTCAGGTTAGCAGAGAAAATGGATATTTAGTTACGAAGAAGATTGATTAAACTTTGGCTTTATCTTTTTGTATCTTGATACGATCATATGGAGATAGGTTATTTCCTCACACTACTTGTCACCTGCTCTGTGATTTTTTTTGTCCTTCTTTGCCTGCTCTATGAGATTGTAAGCTTCATGAGGACAGTTTTTCTCATCATTATATCCTCAATACAATAAATTTTTTTTTTGAAGAAATGAATAAAGAAGGTCAATGCGCAAAAGTCCTCTGGTTAGTGAATTCTTACCAGGTTAGTAAAATGTAGGTTGAATTGCTTGGGTGTATTTGATAACCCGTGGTTGTCAACCAAATTTATATTATGTGCAAGAAATGGAATATTGAATGCAGTTACATGTTTTATTGTTGAAGCAAGGATCTAGGCTGTGGGGGCAAACTGTGGTTTTGTCCTCCTGCTTTTTTTTTCCTTTTTTTTTTTTAAATTTGTTTTCAGCGTAATAGAATTCATTGTTTATGCACCACACCCAGTGCTCCATGCAATACGTGCCCTCCATAATACCCATCACCTGGCTCTTATTTTTCCTTTGGGTAAATTCTTAGCCCGTTTTAGTCTGAGAAATTGCCCTCTCTTCCATTCTCAGCCCTGTGTCTGTCCCCCTCCCTCAGGTGCACTGGATCCAACATTTCTATGTGATTCTCTGTTTTATCAGAGAACCGCTTTCCTGGGGCCATGGGCTTCTCTCGGCCACAGTTCCAGAAGGTTCCTTCAGAGGAGCTGTAGGGTGGGGGAATGTCCTTCCCTTGTTCTGAGAGAAGCGAGCTGGAGTTATGGGGCCAGGGGTTCTTTACACTGAAGTCAGCACAGGGGAAGGCCGGGGCTGGGAAGAGAAAGAGGGACACCTAATGACTCCATCTGAGGCAATAAATCACACACGACTTAATTTTTTTCCCTGTTATTTGCCACAAATACAACTCTCACTGGTCCAGAGACTTAAGTCGTGTCACTTAGTTTTTATATTTGAAAAAGAACGAAATCATTTGGGTGGCTCCTAGAGAAAGTGAAATTTGGTACATCTTGGTCTTGTTAAAAATTCGTCATTTTATCGGACTGAGATCTCTACCTTTGATAACAATGTTCAAGCTCCTGACCTACAGATAATTCAGAATGCATGCAATCTTTCCTTTACTTCGGCATTCCATAATGAAGAGAGCTCTTATGGCTCATTTGTTCATTCAGTCCATAAATATTTATTGAGCACCTACTATGTGCCGGCACGTCTTCTCTAGGCTTCATGTTTAGATCATTATTTGAATTGTTTCTCATGGGGATTTTGGACCAATACCAATCATCCTTCCTTAGAAGGACTCCACTGTGTCCAAGAATCCCCCTTAAAATATTACATTTGGAGCAGAGCACAGTAACATTATGCATGCCTGACATACCAGCCATGTGCCAGGCATGAAGGTTACAGGGTGAATGAGACACCATTTTGTACTCAGAGCACTCATGACAGGAAGGAGAAGGCCGCCCTTTAAATGAACTGGCTTAGCACAAGGAGCTGCTGCAGAACCCAAATTGGGGAGCGGCCAATTCTCCATGAGAGAGGAATCCTAGAAATGCTTCTCATAAAGGATCGGGAGTATGGATTTCCGACAGGCAGATGGAGCTGGAGAGGGTAATCCAAGGAAAGTCAACTGCCCCAGCTAAGGTAGGGAGGGATGGCACAGCCTCGTGAGTTCAAGGATCCACATAAGCTTTGAGAGGCCAAGAGTGTGGGTGCAGGATTGGTGACGCAGAAGAGGTAGGACCAGAAAAGTAGGCAGGGTTAAGCCTTGAAGACCAGACTGAGAAATTCAGTTTTCATTTGTTTGTTTCTTCTTCCTACAAGGTGACAGGCAGTCTTTTATTAAAAAAAAGTCTTACATAAAAAAATAAAGTTTTTATTTATTTATTTAAAGATTACTTATTTATTTATTTGTCAGAGAGAGAGAGAGAGAGAAAACACAAGCAGGAGGAGTGGCAGGCAGAGAGAGAATCAGGCTCCCTGCTGAGCAGGGAGCTCGATGTGGGACTTGACCCCAGGACCCCGAGATTATGACCTGAGCTGAAGGCAGACACTTAACCGACTGAGTCACACAGGTGTCTCTGTCTCTAACAGTTTTAAAAGAAGGGGAGAAACATGATTAGGCTTACATTGCAGAAGGACACTTTGAAGGTGTGTGGCCCAGGGGCTGGACGTCTAGGAAGAACAGAGGCAGGAAGAGCAGCTGGGGGACCAGACCGTCTGAGTGAGAGATGTGAGCAGATCACGGAAAGGCCTGGGAGGATGGAAAGAAGGGGTTGGTTTAAAGGCAGAGAGCATCCATGAACTCCCAGATGTGGCCTCTCAAAGTCAATCAGAAAACCAGTTCTATCAGCATTATCTGGAACAAATGCAAGTCAAGTGTTATCCTAGACCTGCTGAATCAGAATCTGCAGCTTACCAGTGTCCCCCAGGTCACTCATGGGCACTCAAGTTTGCGAAACACTGGCCTAGGGCCTCGGGATACAGTGGTGGAGATGCAGGATGGCCAATGTCTCTGCCCTCATGGAGTTCATGGTGTGTAGCAGTGAGTGTCGTGGCTGAGCCTGACATTGAATGAGGACTGCAGAAAGTGTTAAAAAGGGGACACATGGGGGCGCCTGGGTGGCTCAGTGGGTTAAAGCCTCTGCCTTTCGCTCAGGTCATGATCCCAGGGTCCTGGGATCGAGCCCCGCATCGGGCTCTCTGCTTGGCAGGGAGCCTGCTTCCTCCTCTCTCTCTCTCTGCCTGCCTCACTCCCTACTTGTGATCTCTATCTGTCAAATAAGTAAATAAAATCTTTAAAAAAAAAAAAAAAAAAAAAAAAAAAAAAAAAAAAAAAGGGGACACATGGTTGGGAACCAGGAGAAGGTACAGTAGAGGACTGGGGTCTGGGCTGCAGTTCAGGGAGTGGTTCCCTGAGTTAGCTAAAGCAACACGCCAGAGGGAGGCAGGAGAAGCAGGTAGAATACGTGTGTGAGGTGGGCTGGAGGGGAGTCTTTGCTGCAGAGCGCAGCCCTCCTTCAGGGGTCTTGGAGGAACCGAAAAACTGGAGCTAGGTGAGGAAGCAGAGTCCCCTCAAGTCAGAGGTCAGAGGTCAGGAGGCATCAGGTCAGCCTTCTAAGTCACGCAGAGGATTCTAATTTTGGTTATCAGCTTAAGGGGACAGGAGGAGAAAGCCCAGAGCAGCCTCAGGAAAGTTGTCCAGGAGAGGAGCATGGATAGCCTTTCCTGGGGCTTCAGACCACAGCCTCTTCCTTAGTGGAGCCCTATTGCTTTAAGCTTTTTCACTTTTGACCCCATTTAAGAAAGTTCTATAGAGCTCATACTCTGTATTTGTCCTATGGTCGGCAAAGAAGGGCTATTAAAATATTTAAGATGCGATCCCTGCCCTGAAGGAAACTACGGTTTAATGATGACATTTGGTTTCGTTAAAGAAGCCTGTAGTCAAACCAAGATGAACTTCCAGTTAATCGTTCCCTATGTCTTCTCACATAGGCTGCTTCCCAGCCAGTTCTCTCTCTCCTCCTGTTTTTATATATTTGGTTTTTTAATACAAATTTTTACATTTTTCTTGGTTTCAGGCCATCCTCCCAGCCTGCTCGATCTTTCTGAATCTTACTTTCCTCGTCAATTCGCTAACTCTCTCCCAACTTTCTGCCATATGCTGATCGGATAAACATGTCTTCTTTTTGCTAATTTAAGACCCTACTTTTAAAATTGGTGACAGGTCTCAGAGGGACTTTAAACCCCCTAGCATGGCAGTATGAGAGATTCCCTTCTGGGGGATTATTGATTGATCAATCAGCACGTGTTGGATGCCAGACAGTATTTTTATCCTGGGAAGCATCTCCCTATCTTGTAGCCAGAGAGAAGCGCACTACTGATGGGACCCACGGCCCCTGTGGATCACGGTGTTTGCAACATTGTGTCTTACTTCAGTCCGTAGGGAACGGCTGTTTTACTCATCCCTGGATTCCCCACACCACGCACAGTGTGCCGTATATAGTGGACACGAAGCACACATTTGCTTGGGAAAGTAGCCTGCATCGTTTTTTATGGACTTGCAGAATTATACAAACCAGCCAGGTTATCTGATACATTTTCAGGACTGAAATACAAAGTTGAGCCTTTCTGCCACTGCCCAGGTCTACCCGAGTTAGTAACTTGGGCTCCCGTATGTTTCATAGAGTCAGAGCCACCCCACCATAGGCTTTGCTCTCCAGAAACATTTTCTGCTATTTTGTAAAAGTTTTTAGTCTCTGTAATTTATCCTAGAGATTCTGCAAGTGATATAGTGAAATCAGGAGGAAAGGGATGTGTAACTCCTTCTATGCATCGCTGATCCCCAATTTCATTTACTGAGGATATCAAAAGGGGTAGATTTTGCCAACAGGACTCTGATTAACAGGCTTACAAATGTAATAAAAGCCACAGTTTTATTTGGCAAAGTTCATGAACAACAACAGCAACAAAAATCCTTCTTTTTGATGTTAATCATCTAAATATATTTATAGTCTTTCATACTATGCCTGCATATTTCACTTTTTCCCCCCTTTAATGGAACTATGAGTGCCACTGATATTCATTCTTGAAATTTGCTTTCATTCATTCCTCATTATCTTGATTTTTTTTTTTTCCCTTAAGGCCTCTGAATTTTTGTCTGTTTGGCAAAAATACGCAGTAGCCTTTACTGGGATTCTTCCATATCTCACATCCTGGTTCTGTGATATGGATTTCATGGGCCTCCTCCTCTTTAATCCTCGCCTGTAAGAAGTACATCCATGACAACCCTTGATTTATTAAAGAAAGAAAGAGAAAGATGGGCGGAGGTTAAATTATCTGCATGTCTATATTGGTTTCTGTCCCTCCTCTCAGTCTCCTGGTGTGTTGCAGAGCTGAGGTTTGAATGAAGCCTGGTTCCAGAGCCTGAACTCTTAACCCAGTAGGCATGATTTTGCAAAGGGTCTGAAGACCTAGGCAGCCAGGCTGGCAGTGCCCTTTGAGATCATCTAGCCCAGAACATGATGGCTGCTCCTCGCCTGACTTTATCTGTCACTGTCTAAGAAAAAGGAATCTCCCCATGGAGATCAGAAGGCAGGGAGGGGAGATTGGGTGGATTAAGAGAAAGGGGTGATCCAGCTCCTGGGATCCCAGGAGAGACATTTCATGCCTGGAGCTTTGAAAGGGGCTGGATGTTGTCCAAATGTCCTAACCTACGTTAACGTATTTCTTCATCAAAAAATACTTGTTTAAGTGAGGTTGGGATCTAATTTTAGTTTTAACCACCACCAACTAGCATTGCGGCTGTAGGATTTTATTTTTTTTCTTGAGCATTTACTGAGAGCTAACTTTGTGCTTTTTGGAAGACATACATTTCTTGCAAAGGGACTGTAGGAGCAAAGATGGGGTTCACTCGCTCAACAGAGGGGGGAGAATTGGATGCGGAGACTTCCTAGGTTCACTCCGGAGAGTTCGTGAGATCAAGAATCTAGTTTTCAATATGAAAAATGATTTGTTACCTCAGAATAACACCAAAAGACAAGCATCGGTAAGCTTGTACTTCCAGAGGCAGTGAAACCATGAGCATCTGAGAAATATAAAATGAAGCCTTTTCAGAGAGAGACTTTGCTGAAATTAAGAGTGACCCACGTAAATATAAGTTGCACACAGGAGTCAAGAAGCATGAGGATTGAGAGGGACATGGAGCCTCAAAATGTCCCCCAAGAGGGAAAAGGTTACTATTGAGAGGATGATGGAAGCATGCAAAGTACCTGAGATCAGCTATGTCAACTGCAAAGCGTAAGTCACTGTACTATGTTTTGGGGCTGCAGTAACAAAGATCAAGATAGAAAATAAACACCTACAGTTCCACATCTGAGTCATCTGGGCCAATCACTCCCTCATCTGCTCCTCCAACATTTTAAGTCTCCCAAGTCCTTGTGGAAGGAGTCTGTCTGCTTTAAAAATAAGGATGGCTGAGGGAGTATTGTTTTTGCCTAAGCAAACCAGATGTGGTGGGATCCAAGGAGTGTACTCCGTGGTTTCTTGCTCTGCTTGTGTAAAAATAACTTAGGGAGGCTGACATATCTCAAATGTGTATTAAAAGTTGAAGTGAGGGGGTGCCTGGGTGGCTCAGTCTGCTAAGCATCTGACTTCTGCTCAGGTCACGATCCCAGGGTCCCCTGGATCCAGCCCACTGGAATCAGGATCCAAGCTTAGTGGGCAGTCTCTGTCTCCCTCTCCCTCTGCTCACTACCCTCCTCCAGCTTGCACACACACACTCTCTCTCTTTCAGATAAATAAATAAAATCTTAAAAAAAAAAAGTTGAAGAGAGGGAGGTTTTGGAGCAATGAATGAGATGAAAGCAAAGCCCCAGCCAGGGGAGATGGAAGCCAAGCAAATGGTTGTTAATCATCCCAGCCGGAGATCAACAAGAGAAATCCAGGGTTGCCTGGAGAGATGAGATGAGATGAGGAGCCCCACTTTCCACCACAGAAATGCCTTTGCCACCTAAGTCACTGAGCTGGTACGAAGCCTGCTATTTCTGCTCTGTCAAAGTCATCCCATTAAAACTTAAAATAAGCCTGCAACTAGAGAACCTTACCCCTTATAGAAGCCTTATGTAATGTATGCAAATGTGCATCTGAATTATTAGCCTTCTATTTTTTTTCCCTTAAAGCTTTGCTTAATAAGTAAAAGCTTGTGAAAGCCTGGGGACTTTTAAAATAAATGTGTATCTAAGAACATCCTTAAAGAAAACCTTTAGAATAGTGTCTTAAGAACTCCCAAGAGGTTTAGAAGAAAAGGTCTTATACAGAGAAGGAGAGTTGCTGGGTCAGTCCTGGTACTGGTTTAGCCACTTTGGACTGACCCTTGCAAGTCAAGAAGTCTCCCGAGGCTGAAAGATGCTACATCCCAGTGGGCAGAGTCAGAAAGACTGGATTTGAGTCCCAGCTTTGTTATTTTTGACTATGTGGCTGGCAAAGTGTTTAATACTGGGGTGGGGGGGCTTGTTTCCTTATCTATAAAATGGAGGAAGCAATATACTTAGTTCATAGGATTGTTGTGAGAGACCAATAGAACGAACATAAAAAGCACTCTGCAAACCGCAAAGGGCACTAGCCCAGTTGGCCTTTGCCTTCCCTTCCCCCTGTATCAACACCTCACAGAACACTGGGAGAATAATGAGGGCTGGGAAGGTATTTATCACAGTAAGTCTGAAGTACTATTTCACTACTGCTAAGTCACAGTAGCAAGTAAGAACGTACTCTAGTTCTGTTAATAAAGGCAAACTTAAACTAATCAGAAAGCCAGCCTCATCCGGGAGATGTAGGCAACATGGACCGTCTACACTCCAAGAAGACAGATATTCCAGAGGGGGCTGGGATTGGGTAGCTTGGAGGAGAGAGTGCCACACAAAAGCTTTTGCTCCATTATGGGGTAGGGTGGGCAGGCACCTTCTCATTTGAGAGGTGGAGGGTGATGGAAGGATCCCACAAGAAGGAGAGCATTCTGTTCCAGCTACAATATGATTTCCCTGTTGAGTACAATGTCCCCTTCACCAGAATCTGAAGTCAGGATGGACGGCAGCGAGGCAGTTTTCCACCCAGCAACAGGATGATGTCAGCGGCCAGGAGAGCAGCCAATCAGCAGGCAGAATGAATCAGAGTGTGCTGGGATTTTGCTCAACCGTTTCCTAGCAAAGCAAACTCAGCTCTCAAGTGCAGAGGCTATTTGCACTTCCTCTGCACTTGAAGCTGAGGCTAAATGGCTCCTTAGCTGAAAGGGTACCAATGGGTGTGCAAGCAGTTAAGATTATTTGCATCCAAACAGTCGGTCGGTCCTGTGGGTAATAAGTCCTATCGAAGCAAGTGGGTTTTTGTTTTGTTTTGTTTTGTTTTTGCCTCAAAAATTTCAGCGTCAACAAATATTTTAAATGCTTGATTTATATGTGGTGCCTTATAATTGTTTGAAACCTGTTTTGTGCACTCTGTGCTGCTGGGCAGCTCTTGGTGCATATATAAAGAGCAATACTGCACCTTGTAGGGTTTGAACCTGTTTCTGATGTTTCGGGGCTTTTCTCTCATGACGAGCGGTATGGAAGCCAACAGCTGTTTCATTTCTGGGTCGAAGGCTCCAGTTCTCCAATTTCGCTAAAATGTGTTTTTTGTACGCTTTAAAAATAAGTCTAAGTGGGAAGGTTATGCTGTGACTTGTAGATGTTGCCCCATGGTGGGGGAGGGTAGACCTCTGTAGTCATCCTAAAAGCACGCTGTAATCTTCTGACATGTTGCCAGGGTTTCTGACCTTAGTAGACAGAGTAAGCAGTCCCCAGAAAAGGTACAAAGGGTTCAACCTCCCTACCTTGGTGTTGGCATCCCTTGCACTCCATTACCCTTCCCAGGCAGGATCCTTGCCTATCTGGCCTGCACGGGGCGGGCGGGCGGGGGGGAAGGGGCATGTTGGGCACAGGCAGTGTGAAAACACATCTTCCCAAAAGAAAAAAAAAAAAGATGCAACAAAGAGGGAGTGATTTTCCATCGCGTCTTCTTGCAGAGTGATTGGTAGAGCTCAGGACGCAACAGAGACCACGAGGTATTAGCCCAGACCTGCACCCTACCCTCCCTCTCCTCTGACAGACAGCTTGCCTCCTGGCTGAATGCCTCCTTGTCCTTGTTACTGAAACAAAAACAGAGTTTATAAGAGCTAGCTAATCTGCGCTAGAGATAGGCCATTCTGAAATACTGAGAAGACTGAATTTGGGTATATGCTCTAGAAGGAAGCAGACTTAATACATTCGAAGGCTGATCAGGACCTGGAGGAGGGTGAGAAGGGCAGGCTCCCAGGGGTTTGAATCCCAGCACCAGGACCTACCTGCTCTGCTACTTGAGCCAGGTGCAGACCGGGGTAACACTGAGCTTCAAGGAGGCCCGCGAAGATGAAGAGAAGCAATCTCTCATCCAGTACCAGCAAAACACAGGATCGCCACTCAATAATTCATAGACACTTCACTCCTTTTAAACTGGAAATAAACAACGTGTTGGCAAATAGAAATCCCGGAGGGACCTGCTTTCACCGCACCAAAGGGTTTGTAATTAGCATGTAAAAGGATTGCTTCCAAGCCTTGAAAGCAGGTTGTCCTTTAAAGTCTCTTAGGCCGGCTTGAGAAGTCTTGTTTACACACTAGCATTAATTTGTTCAGCAAATCCTTACTGCCTGGGCAAAATTAAATTTTGTTCAGGCTCTGTTTGAATGACCCCCAGCTCCAGATGAAGGTGCTTTAGTGTGATTGGAGTTTCACTTTTCTGGGAGCCTTGAGAGGAATGCAGTGGGCCTTTCGAATGTTTCTACAAAGCCCTGGCACTCTTTACAAGAAGAATGTAAAACAGAAGGATCTGCCCTCATCCCGTTCTCGTTCTCATCCTTCCCCTTCTTCATCCTTCTTCGTCCTTCGAGGGGCCGCGCTTCCGATGCCCACAGGGGTTGAGAAAGCCTTTCTGCAGACTGGGCAGACTGGGAGTCTGTGGGGATGTGAAAGTCCTGGCAGGTTAGAGGTCAGAGCAGCTGTGGTGCCCAGAGGAGGCAGGAGGAAGTGCGGGGAGTGCATTTCCTGGGCGAGACCAAATCAGCTATTCTAGAAGCTCATTCCTCATTAGTCAGCAGTGGAGAAGACTACAGAATGCTAACATTCTATTCTTTCCATGGGGCCTTTCTCCTGAAAAATGCATTTGCTGTGGAAAATAGAACGTCATAGATTGTCCATCCAAGCCTTTGCACCACTGAGAAAGAATCAAGAAGCTGCCTTCTTCCCACTTGACAGACAGATAAACTGGCAGTAATGTGATTTTGGACAGGTGACTCGACCTCACTGATAGAAAGTTTTCTTACCTGTGAAATAGGGGTAGAGCAGGCGACCCCAAAGAGTCTAAAAATCCTTCGAGACTATGCAGTGACCTCCGGATATTTTATAGCTTTTCTTCCTCTCACCTCTCTCATCTGGTTCTTGAATCCTTCCCCATCTCTCCAGCTGTACTTGCCCTTGAGGTTCAAGACCCAGTTATTTCTTGCCTGGAAAATTTCAAAACCGGGCTCCCCTACAAGCTGTATATATAGCACGAGTGCCTGAGGGATCTTTGTAGACACAGGTCTGAAAACATCCACCCCTTACATACTGATTCTACAGCTCAAGGCCGCCCACAGAATAATGCAGTGGCAACTTTTCAGCTTGGCCTGAGGCTCTTCACATCAGGACCAAGCCCCTCCCTTCAGGCCAGCCTCCCCCCAGCTCCCTGCCAAGTTCCCCGCACCCCCAGGCTTATATATTCTTGCCAGGCTACCTCTCCTAACCAGCCTCGAACTTCCCTCTTCTAAAATCATTCACCCATGGATTCCCCTTACTGTTTTGTAGTTCCCACAAGACCACGTGACTTTTTTCACTTTTTTTTTCCTCCCCCACCTAGCACTTTCTTTAGCACGAAGGAAGAGCTTGGTGAGTATGAACTGAAGGAAGGAATCTTTTCTTCTTTGCGACCCATTTCAAAGGTTTTCTGGCTTAGTTTTTTTTTTTTTTTTTTTACCCATGTGAATACCTGAATTAGGAACTCCCTCAGAGCCCCCAACATGTGCCCTAAGTTTGTTACACGTGTACCCCCTTATCCACAGTTTCTCTCAGGGTCCGAGTTACCCAGAGTTACTCACGGTCACACAGCCCCCTGGAAGCTGATGATCCTTCCATCAGATCACCAACAGTAGCCCAACGCTCTGTCACAATGGCCGTGTTACTCCTTCCTCTACTCAGGCAGTCGTCTTAGCATCTCATGTCATCTCCAGAAGAAGGGGGAGTACAGCACAGTAGAACACTTTGGGGAGCACCACATTTCCTTAACTTATTACAGTATGTTGTTGCAGTTGTCTTGTTTTATTATGAGTGTTTGCTGTTACTGTCTTACGGAGCCCACTTTGCAACATCAACTTTCTCACAGGTTCTGTGTGGACAGGAGAAAGTGCCGTGTATGTAGGTTTCATTAGTCTCTGTGGTTTCAGGGATCTGCTGGGGGGGTCTCGGGTTGCAGCCCCTGCCGCTAAAGGGGGGACGATGTATGTCAATTCTCTACGAATCCTCTTGCTTTATACGTGACTTTGCACATGGGTACCAAATAAATGCTTGTGCAGTAAAGGGACAGATAAATGATGGACATATGATTACTCAGTGTTTGTGTGCATTTTTTGTTTAATTAGTGTGAAACTCTCTGAATCATCTGCAGGAAGTGGAAAAGTTTAACCCCAACTTGATCAACTTTTTTAAAATTTCAACACGTGTGACCGTAGCGGTTTAGTTCAGTTGGGCCAAAACCTGTGCCAATGATTGGTTTCCTATAGAGTCCTGCCCTTATTTGGGGTTAAGCACAGCCAGCTCCCAAACCCCAGATGGCCCTGGGCAGTAGTGCAGGGCAGGGCCCCCTCCTCGGTGATAGAGGGACTGAGTGAATGAGTGTGAGGGGTCGGCACAGACCCACCAGGAGAGTCAGCCGCTGGGGCTGGAGAGTAACGCGAAATGGGCCCCATGCAATGTGGGTCCCTCCTTTGGGATGTGTCTCTCGTTTGGTGTGTCCCCTTTCCTTCTTCTCCATGGCTAAGTTTGGCCAAACAATGCCCTAGGTGGGTGTGGAGGAAGCAAAGCCTCCTGGGAGGTGACACGCACACTCCTCTCCTTCCCTGCTGGTCTTCTAGCTGAGGGGTCTCGGTGCAAGGCATCATGGCGAGGCTTAGTTATAGCCACAGGCTGGGAGAACCATCTTTTGGATTGTGATGATAGATAGATCAATAGACAGGTAGATAGAGATGATATGAAGTGAACGTGTATGATATGTACCAATATGTGCATATGATTAAAGTGAATTGTAATAACTCCGCAGGTAGGTGTTATCCCCATTTTCCAGATATGGACACTGAGGTGGCATGTTTAAGTCACATAGCTAGTGAGTGGCAAAGACAGGAATTTAACTCAGGTCATCTGATCTCATAGACTTTGCTCCTTCCCAGTCCATTAAAAGCTATCAGATTAATAAGTTAATTAAGTAAACAGTCTGTATTTAACTCCTACTGTATGCCAGTTCTAGTTGAGGTTCTAGGGATTATGTGGCAAACAAGACAGATAAAGTCCCTTTCAAGATAGAGAAGACCAGAGCATAACTGGCAGCCTCTGAGACAGCCCTTAAGGACCTTCCCCTCTGGGTGATCATGTCCACCTGTGATCACCTGAGTGGGAGCTGGACCCAGCGACTCACTTCTAATAGAACATGGTAGAGAGGAAGGGATGTCATTTCAGAGACTAGGTCACAAAAAAACGCTTTTTTAAGTCCTTTGAAGTACTTTATGCATATGAGATTCAGTGAAATGCACATGTTACTTATGTAACATTACTACATTAATTTACATTCCGTTATGTTAACCAGCAATTAGCCCTAGAGACAAACCTGGGATTTTAAAAAATATTTTGTAAAAAGAAGAACTCCAACTGTTGATACCGCATGTGTTTAACTTCTGAGAGACCAACAGATTTTTATACCTTCTACAAAATTTTGTTTAATATCCCTGTCCAGGTCATTCTGAGTCCTCAGTTCATACAGTGGGTTCGTTCTGATGTTCTCCAATGACCCAGACTTCTGAGAGCTAGATGTATTAAAAGCCTGACCTTGACTTTTATGGGTACTAAAAAGCAACATTAGGTTTTCAGGGAGTATTTTTGCATTTTCTCAAGCTATAAAGAAATATGAGATGAGAAATTTCTTCAATTAGACCAGGCCTGAACAAGAGTTTAAAAATTAAACATTTATGAATAATAAATACAGAAAAGAGGTATAACCTCACTAAAAAAAATACAAAGATGATGATGAAATAGAATTTTTCACCTTTCAAATTGGAAAATATGATCCTTCATCCACATAGAATACAGCAAAATGCAGTCTTCAAGCAGCTTACATAGGAGAAATTACTGGAACAACCTTTCAAGGAGGCGGTTGCCCACAGGTGTCAAGATTCTTGACCATAGTCTACCTTTTTGGCCCAGTAACACCACAGGGCGGTAGTCCCTCAATTGCAGCTGGTGGGCACATCCTGGAAATTTAGTATTGGTGGGATTAATTAATTAATTAAATCGGATACAATGCTAACAGAGCCTAAAAAGTCGTACTGTTAAAAAAAATGTACAAAGATGTTTATGGGAGCATTTATGTTAACAAGGGAAATGGAGACAGCCTGAGTGCCTAAAATAGAGGTTTGATTAAACAAATTGTAGAATATCCACTTCGTGGAATATTTTTCTGCCCTTAAAATGGGACTTTAGGGGCGCCTGGGTGGCTCAGTAGGTGACGCCTCTGCCTTTGGCTCAGGTCATGATCTCAGGGTCCTGGGATTGACTCCTGCATCAGGCTCCCTGCTCAGCAGGGAGTTTGCTTCTCCCTCTCCCTCTGTCCCTCCCCCTGCTTAAATGCTTTCACTCTCTCTGTCAAATAAATAAATAAAATCTTTAAAAAAAGAATTCATTTGTAAATGTCAGATCTGCTCCTCCTCTTCTTCCAAATCTCCTTATCCCAGTCAACGCTATGCTCTTTGCCCAGTAATCTCTTTCTCATCCATCTGATTCCTCTCTCCTTCCCTCCATTTGCTAGTAGCCTCCAAGTTTCTGATCTCCCTGGGAGCGTCTTCTACACCGGCCTCCCCCAATCTTTCTCAGTCTCTGTGTGTGCCAAATAAATAAATACAATCTTAAAAAAAAAAAAATAAGACTTCAGAAGAAATTTTAGTCACACAAAGCACAACAGGGACAAAGATTGAGAAACTGGGGTGGGTATACCGTCATTCTCAATCTGCCTATTTAGAAGGCAAAGACCTAGCTATGCATAGGAAAAACCCATTGACAAGAAATACTCCAAAATATAAACAGTGGTTGTCTCACAAGTGACTTGTTTCCTTCTTTATTGATTCTATATTAAAATTTTTTTTCTACAATGAACTTCCATTTACAGTTAGGAAAATAACAATACAAATATTTTACCAATAATTTTTCAAATCTGGGCACCTGGTTGACTCAGTCGGTTAAGCATCTGCCTTTGGCTTGGGTCATGATCCCAGGGTCCTGGGATTGAGTACCGCATTGGGCTCTCTGTTCAGTGGGAAGCCTGCTTCTCCCTCTGCCTCTGCTGTTTACCCCTGCTTGTATGCTCACACTCTCTCTCTGTCAAATAAAGAAAATCTTAAAAAAAAATTTCAAATCTAAGCCTACAAAATTTAGACCTCTAAACTATGACTATGTATCAAGCCAAAAGTTTCCAGTAAACAAGCAAGCTAATGGCACTTTTGGTCTTCCCCAAATGTTTAGAACCTTGCTAGTTCTTCTCCTTTTATTGCTTTTAAGCCAGGTAAATCCATTTGGGTAAGCCTACCATGTGGAAGAGTGGTGATGAGCACATGCTCTAGAACCAGGCTTTGCTGGTTTACACCCAGGCTCTGACACGTGATGGCTGAGTGACTTTGGCAAATGATTTAAGCTCATGGAGTCTCAGTTTCTTCATCTGTAAAATGTAAATATTAATAGTATCTATCCCATAGGATGATTGCATGTATTAATATATGTAAAGCACTTAGAACGATGCCTGTCACGTGGTGAGCGGTACTTGTATTTGCTATTGTTATCGTGTGATTTCTAACCAAGTAGAGTACTATTCCCCGTCAAAGGTTTGGAATCTAAACTCTTTCCCTTTTCTTCACAAAGCTAGAGAAGCATCCTGACAGTGAGGTTCAGTATTATTTGGATATCTGTGTATGCACGATTCATAGAAGAAATGACACAGATGATGTATTGAAAGAACTTAGATGAACTGAACCTTAAATGCTGTGGTCTTTGGAAGCAAACACTTGGAAATGCACTTTACAATGGGCACTTGGAGTTCTCTTACCTTTGAATTGTAGAAAATAATCTTAAGCTCTCCATCCCAGAGGAGTTCTCTCAGCCTTAATGGAGGAACAGAGAAAGCTTGGGAACTTCGGCCCTGGGAAATAGAAGGGTCTCTTGTTTTGAGCACTGAGCAGACATTTGAGGTCTAGACCCTGTTGTTTCTCCTCCACAAGGATGTCTCTCTTGGTCTGCTCAGCAAGACCAAGTTCTCCCTCTAGTAAAGTCCCTGAGCCCTTTTGCCAGAGCCCTACGGTGACTGTTCCTGCTTCTATCTTGCATTATGATTATTATGTATGTGTGTCAACACAGATCTTAAATTTCATGTTGACTCTGCAGCTATATAGGGCATCGTAGAACCTCATTTTTTGGGAGTCAATTAAGTAACAAATCACATAGATACTTGGAGCTGGGACAAGATCTGAAAGATGCCACTTTTAGAGCCAAAGATCTGGAAGTATGGAGAATGGAGAGAACCATAATCTGTAGTCAAAGAGACCTTGGGTTTTAATCCAGCTTTAACGCTCATAAACTGTACAATCTTGGGAACTTTCTAACCTTTCTGATAATCATTGTCCTTATTTGTAACCAGAGGATAACAAGTCTCATATCATGGAACTGAAAATTGGATATAGGCAGGTAATTAACTTGAAAGGGGTTGTCCCTCAATAACACAGTGAAAAACGTTGCTCAAAGCCACACAGCTTGGTAGCTGCTAAAGCCACTGCACTGTACCCTTTTGTTTCTCTTTCTTTGATCAACTTCGGGGTTTTCCCAAATACTGTGGCTGTCAATGAGGATCTCTCAGAAGAGGAGGGTGAGGAGAGGAAGTACGATCTGTTGAGAGTCAGCTCTGTACCAGACAGATCCACCCAGAGATTTACCTATAGCCTTTCAAGCTACTCTTGATGGCAGAACCCACGGAAATGGGTGGAAAAGTCAAATGAGCTGATTTTATATTCTTACATTTTAGGCACTCTAGTGTTTTCTTGAAATCATGCTTACTTGAGTCCCATTAATTCAGACCCCAAGATATCTGGAGCTAGCAGATCAGATCACTGGATGAAAGCTCTGGGAAGTGAGAGGAACATTCACCATGTGGGAGGATTGGGACTTGCAGTGACTTGAAACACCCTCTATTATGAAGTTTGCAGAGCTAAAAGGCTAAACCCAGTTACTCACCGTCCTGTGACGTTTCCAGCAGCATGATCACTTACAGTGCTAGATAATGTTCCACGGTCAACCACCTGGCAAGCACTCACCACTGGCTCATCAATGGCTTTTTTTTCTCCATTTGTTTATTATTATTATTTTATTTAATTCTTTTCAGTGTAACAGAATTCATTGTTTAAGTACCACACCCAGTGCTCCATGCAATATGTGCCCTCCCTAATACCCACCACCAGGTTCCCCCGGCCTCCCACCCCCCCCGCCCCTTCAAAACCCTCAGATTGTTTTTCATAGTTCATAGTCCCTCATGGTTCATCTCTCCTTCCAATTTCCCTCAACTACCTTCTCCTCTCCATCTCCCCATGTCCTCCATGTTATTTGTTATGCTCCTTTCACTTTCACAAATAAGTGAAACCATATGATAATTGACTCTCTCTGCTTGACTTATTTCACTCAGCATAATCTCTTCCAGTCCCGTCCATGTTGATACAAAAATTGGAGGCCTCTGATGGAGGCATAATACTCCATAGTGTATATGGACCACATCTTCTTTATCCATTTGTCCGTTGAAGGGCATCTTGGTTCTTTCCACAGTTTGGCGACCGTGGTCATTGCTGCTATAAACATGGGGTACAGATGGCCCTTCTTTTCACTACATCTTTTCACAATACCCAGTAGTGCAATTGCAGGTCATAGGGAAGCTCTACTTTTAATTTCTTTTTTTTAAATTTTAATTTAATTTTATTTTATTTATTTGACAGAGAGAGAGATCACAAGTAGGCAGAGAGGCAGGTAGAGAGAGAGGAGGAAGCAGGCTCCCTGCGGAGCAGAGAGCCCGATGCGGGGCTCGATCCCAGGACCCTGAGATCATGACCTGAGCTGAAGGCAGCGGCTTAATCCACTGAGCCACCCAGGCGCCCCTCTACTTTTAATTTCTTAAGGAATCTCCACACTGTTTTCCAAAGTGGCTGCACCAACTTGCATTCCCACCAACAGTGTAAGAGGGTTCCCCTTTCTCCACATCCTCTCCAACACACATTGTTTCCTGTCTTGCTAATTTTGGCCATTCTAACTAGTGTCAGGTGGTATCTCAATGTGGTTTTAATTTGAATTTCCCTGATGGCTAGTGATGATGAACACTTTTTCATGTTTCTGATAGTCATTTGTATGTCTTCATTGGAGAAGTGTCTGTTCATGTCTTCTGCCCATTTTTTGACATGATTATCTGTTTTGTGTGTGTTGAGTTTAAGAAGTTCTTTGTAGATCTCGGATATCAACTTTTTGTTTGTACTGTCATTTGTGAATATCTTCTCCCATTCTGTGGGTTGCCTCTTTATTTTGTTGACTGTTTCCTTTGCTGTGCAGAAGATTTTGATCTTGATGAAGTCCCAAAAGTTCATTTTCGCTTTTGTTTACTTTGCCTTTGGAGACATATCTTGAACGAAGTTGCTGTGGTTGATATCGAAGAGGTTACTACCTACGTTCTCCTCTAGTATTCTGATGGATTTCTGTCTCACGTTGAGGTCTTTTATGAATTTCGAGTTTATCTTTGTGTACAGTGTAAGAGAATGGTCGAGTTTCATTCTTCTACATTTAGCTGTCCAATTCATCAATGGCTTTAAAAAATTATAGACAACTCCTGGGGCGCCTGGGTAGCTCAGTCAGTTAAGTGTCTGCCTTTGGCTCAGGTCATGATCTCGGGGTCCTGGGATCGAGCCCCATGTCATCGAGCTTCCTGCTCAGTGGAGGGGGGAAATGTCTGCTTCTTCTCCCGACCCTCCCTCCTCTCCTGCTCTCTCTCTCAAATAAATAAGTAAAATCTTAAAAAAAAAAAAAGAATTAGAGACAATCCCTGCCTCTGAAAGACAAGAATTTTCAAGCAAGAATAAAAACAGCCCATCCCAGATGTAATCTAACTCTTTTGATCTATATTTTACAAAAACGTGCAACCCAACAAGTGGATTTTCCTTTTTGGAGGAAAGAAACATTAGTGGAGACCTACCATGTATCAACACTCTTGTTGGGTGCTCTGCCAAGTTATACTAGTTTTCCTTCACAGTCAAACCAAATAACACCATTCTTACTGTACAACTCAAAAGCGGTTTGCTAATAGGCAGTATGTCCCATACAACACAGTTCTTAATAGGAAGGAATCAAACTTTTTTTTTAATCTATAGGGTCAATGTTTTTTTGGGCACACTATATATCTCATATTTGATTATCTTCAGAGTGATTTTAAAAAGTAAACAATTATTTATTAAGTTCGTTCAACAGACAATGGTTGACAAGGAGTGTGTTCTAGACATAGAGTAGTCAGTAGAGATACACATTTGAAAGACAGTCTGTTTTCTCAAGAGATTCACTTTACAGTTTACTTACTTTACAGTTCACTTTACTTATTTTTGAGGATGGTGTGAATCTGTCTCTAAGATCAATTGATTCTCTTTCGATCTGGTTAACAAAGGGATGATATTGACTAAATCACACCAAATCTCAGTAGTGACATCTATGTTGAAGTAGTAAGAATTTTTAGAATGTAATTTACATGTTAATCATTGACTCAGTGTGGGGAGAATGGAAACATTGTAAGTAATTTGCACTGTTAGGCATGTGGGGTGTGGCAATCTTGCCAAGAGGTTAAGCTGTCCCTCTGTGTGACATCATGAACCCCAAGTTAATGATAGGTGCTCTCCTAATAACATGACCTTTGGAGAAGGGAACTGTTGCAAACCTACTTTTCTAAATGTAGCCATGGAACTTGTTGAAATTCATGGAGAACATGTTGGTAATGTGTATCAAAAGAGGTGTGTGAAGTTTTAGCCATGAAGTCTGTTTGCAGGCATACTGTACCTGGTTGGAGACCAACAAATGCAATCTCTGGGTTACATGGTTTACTCTATTGGCATTGAGACTCCTGCACCAAAGTTTATGGTGGTGTAACACAGCGGTTGGTAGATAGCATGTCTTCAGAGACAGGTAGAGTGGGGTTCAAATTCCAGCTTTCTCATTAACTTACACTCTTGTGCTCATGTAGGTTACTTACCTAGTCATGGTTTCTGCAAACATAATAATAGTCCCTACGTCTAGCGTTGTTTTGAGGATAAAATGAAATATTTTCTGTTAATTAGTCAGTGGAGTTTCCAACAAATGGTAATTAATAAATGGTATTTATTATTTTATATTATTTAAATATTTAAAAATATTTAAAGATTTAAATCTTTTAAAATATTTAAATTATTTTATTTTAATTTTATATTTTATTTTATTATATATTTCATATATAATACAATATATTATATATAATATAATATAACTGTATATAAATATATACTATATATTGATTATATTAATATATTAAATTATAATTATTAAATATTTAAATAAGTATTTAAAATAAATATTAGCTAATGAGGAAGTTGGTTTGTGAAAATGAAGAGGTACAATACTTTCTTGCCTTGTGTTAACAATGGATGACAATATATGTATATATCCCATGTCCTTCCTTTTAAACAAATCTGAAAATGATTCATATGGAATGTGAGCTCCATATTTCTCTAATCACCTCTAAATCCCCTGGACCTAGAACAGTATCTGGCCCACAGTGGGCAGTCAATAAATATGTGTTGAATGAATGAATTCACTCAACCAGTCACTCACCCTTTAGTGCCTACTGTTAAGTCCTGTAAGTGTTGCTGTTTTTTAAAGATTTTATTTATTTATTTGACAAAGAGAGAGATCACAAGCAGGCAGAGAGGCAGGCAGAGAGAGAGGGAGAAAAGATTTCCCCACTGAGCAAGGAGCCCCATGCGGGTTTCAATCCCAGGACCTTGAGATCATGACCTGAGCCAAAGCGGAGGCTTAACCCACTGAGCCACTCAGGTTCCCCAAGTCCTGTAAGTGTTGTGAGAGACACAAAGATGGATAGCACAGGTTTCGCTCCCGAGTATATTGTACTGAATTAAGGGAGAGAAATGCATCCACAGAAAATGGTCCTGCAGGTACTTCTCTGAATAAGGTGAGGACTGTAAGCTGAGAACTCAGAGCAGGAAGAAGGATATGAGAGGATAATAGGAATGCAGCCAAGAGGAGTGATATTTGAATTGAACTTCAATCGATAGGGGGAATTTTGACAAGGAGAGATAATGGGCAACGGGGGGAGAGTAGGGAACAGAGATGGTATTCCTGGGAGGGAAACATCACAAGCAAAGATCTGCAGGCAAGAAAGAACCAGGTATGTTTGGGGACAGGGAAGCACAATTTTACCAACAAATAGACTTGAAGGGAACTTAAGGACAGGCGTTATGTTTCTGGAACACTTTGCACAGAACCCAGAAGCCCATCCAAGGTTCAGTAAACAAGCTGTGAGTCATGTCAATGGAGGGTGGAAAATGAACATCCAGAAGGCCCAGTGAAAAGATTTTTAGCCACAGGAAGGAGAGGACTCGGCTGTGGAATTAGCTACAGACACGGATGCAGCATGGGATTGATTAGAGTGTTGTTTCCAAACCTACCCACCAGCAGTGTCTGGGAGGATTTCACCAGATTCTAGGAAATTAGAAATTTGGAACCTTTGGTTTATTGGCTTGGGACTAGCCTGTCCCTGCACTTTGACTCTAAATAAAGGATATTAGTGTTTCCATGACATGAATCCTTTCATTTGGAAGAGTGCACGGTCCCGAGGAGCAACTGCATAACCCGGAGTGGGATCTAGCAGGTGGCATTCAGCCCCTCAGTTTGGCTGTGAGAACTGGTGGAAATCCTGTCTCAATTCTGCTCTACCAAAGAATACACAGAGCTGAGCTTTGGTGTACAAACTTTGGACCTTTTTCAAGTGTCTGAGATTTCTTTTTCTTTTCTTTTCTTTTTAAAGATTTATTATTTATTTGAGAGAAAGAGAGAGTGAGCACATGGGGGAGGGGCAGAGGGAAAGGAAGAGAGAGAATCCTCAAGCAAACTCCCAGCCGACTGCAGAGCCTGACGCAGGGCTCGATCCCTGGACCCTGACATCATGATCTGAATCAAAACCAAGAGCCAGACACTTAACTGACTGAGCCACCCACATACCCAAAGCATCTGAGATTTCTGTAGAAGATCGTCTTCCAGATCCTTCTCTCCTGCCTGGATTAGTGGAGGGCAGTGATAACAGTTAATCTTTATTAAGCACACACAATGTGCCATCTTTCCTAAAGATTTTATTTTTTTAAGTAATCTCTGCACCCAATGTGGGGCTCAAACTTACAACTCCGAGATCCAGCAGTCACATGCTCTATGAACTGAGCCCGCTGGTGCCCTGCATTATCTCACTTAACTGAATCTTCAAAGCAACCCAATGAGATGACTTCTATCATCCCCACCACTTTATAATTGAGAAAATAAGGTTCTGTGAGGTTTAGATTAGCGAAATAGTAAAACACAAAGCTTGGGCTCAAAGCCAGGTCCGTTTGCTAAGTTAATTGCATTGTGATACCACCACAGGGGAAAAAAAATTTTTTTTTAAACATTAAAGGAAATTTGGTTTGAAAGAGTTGAAGGAAAATGTAAAAATTCCTAGAATTTAGGGATAGTCTCAGGATGAATAAGGGGCCGAGATCAAGAGTTGGTCAGTGGAGGGGCGCGTGGGTGGCACAGTCGGTTAAGTGTCCGGCTCTTGGTTTTGGCTCAGGTCCTGATCTCAGGATCCAGGGATGGGGTCCCACATCAAGCCCCGTGGCAGGCTCTGTGCTCAGCTCAGGAGTCAGCTTGGGATTCTCTCGTTCCCTCTTCCTCTGCCCTTCCCGCTTGGGCTCTCTCTCTCTCTTTTTCTTTCTCTAAAATAAATAAATAAATAAATCTTAAAAAAAAAAAGTTAGCAAGTGGAGTGAAGGTAATTGCAAAAGTACCAGCTCCTGCTTTTTCTCCTACGGTGACAAGAGCTTCCTCCCCCAACCCTCATCAGATGCAACTGGTCACTCCAGACTAGCTTCAAGGCCTCCCTGGTAAGGGCAGATATTTTAAATAAAATCCCTGCAGTGCATCCCGTCCCTTGTCTGTGGCCACAGGCGCAAGGTTGTGAGGTCTTCCTGAGTCCAAGCAGGGCTAGAATCCTGGGCATCCCACTGAGCAGGACACTTGTTTTCATTCCAATTAATCATTAAACCTGGGGATTTGCAGTTACCAGAACCAAGCCCCATGCAGGACCCAGGAGCTCACATTTCCCTTGCCACACCCAGCCTGGTATGCTTCCTGGTGGCGGTCCTGCATCCCAGCTCCACTCTGTGGGGGCCCCTGGAGCTGAGGAAGGGAAGTGAGCCGCTCCTGTGATTCCGAGGCTCCCAGGGAACAGGAAATCCAGAAGGAAACTGGGAAGGCAAAATGGAGTTAGTTCCAAGATTTCCCCTCTGGAATGAAGTCCACATTGTGGTATGGAGGCAAAAGCCTCCACTCTGACAAAGGGAAATATATCCGTCCCATTTTGGGTTGTGATGCTGGAAATTGAAGCTGGCCTCTAAAACTCTTCCCTAGGGCTCCGTGGTCTCTGCTCCGCAAACGCCAGGCTCTTGGGGACGTCAATTCCCGCTCCAGAGAGTCTGTCTCCATTTGGAATGGGTACAAGCAGAAGCGCCCCCAGAAAGCTAAAGGGAACCATGAGGTGGAACAGAAGTGGCTCAAAATGCAGACCTTGTTCAGCCACACTTGTGTGTGGGGCAAAAACAAAGCCAAGCGAAAACCAGCTCTTGGACTCATCTGCCAGCAGAAAGATGCCTCACTAGGATCAACAATTGGATAAGGGCTCAGACTCCGAGGTGCATCCAGGAATGGCAATCTGTTTCACATCCCCCAGTCTAAAATGGCTTCCCTTTGCTCTTAGGAGAGAGATGAATATCTTTGATGTGCCTACAAGGCCCGCAATCTGGTCCTGTCCTCTCCTTCACTGGGCTGTAGCCACATTGGCTTTATCTCTGTTCAGGGAACATGCCAGCACCGAGCTCCATGTTACACTCAGCCTTAAGCTAGCACACATTGCTCTCAATCCCTGCATGTTTGTCGTCCACCCCCATCCTGACCCCACACCGCCCAAAAACAACACCACACAAAGCAAAGCAAAATCAAAAACATCTCCTCTCCTTGCCAGAAGAGAACACTAACTCCTTGAGTGCAGGGACCATGTCATTTCTCTCCCTGACTCCATCCCATGCCTAGCATAGTGCCTGGCACGTAATCAGTGCTCAATAAATATTTGAATGAATGAATGGAGCCAGATTGTCTCTGACAGTCACAGTTGCATCGCAAAGTATTGTTCTGTTGGACAAACAGTAGAAAACACAGAGGCTGCTTATATAGCACACTCCCACAATATCTTGCAAACTAGATGCCAATCAATCAACAATTTGCACCTACAGGGTGCCAAGTGCCATGTTTAGTGCTGTCAACTTGACAGTTGAACAATTTTCTGCATGCAAAGCTTCTGAGAGCAGCCTTAATGGGGGTTCTTGTGGGGAGACTCTAAGGAACAGGCCCTGTATCTTTTCTGCCCACGAGACAGGAATTGAAATGGTCAGTGTGACATTTTTAACTCAGCCAGTGAACTAGCTTAAATGGAGACTTTCTGAGCCAACATTCATTCAGTAACAATTTGTTGAGAGTTTACTAGATTGTCCTGTGAAAGAGGAGTGATCGAGGCAGGTCCGGTGGCTCTGAGAGTCTGATGGGTGAAACCACCAAAGCTTGTGCTGTGGGCCCCCAGGACTGCCGGGCAGCCTTTCCCTCCTCTTGACAGAGCAGCCCCTTTCCTTCTCCTCGGCAACTTTTCCAGATCTTCTCCCTTCTCCTCAAATTCTCTACTACTGAAGGGTATGACCCTCCGCTCTCTGACTCCATTCTCCCAGTCCTCAACAGATGACCTCAGCTCTTACTTGAAGAAAGGTGAGGCCTTGAGGCCTGAGAGGTCTCAGAATCCTCTGTATGACTATAGATTTATCTTCATTTCTTCCCAAGGTTATTTTCTTCTAATTTTGGAAGATTTAGAGATTTAGACATTGACGTTTTCGAGATTGAAAGCTATTTCTTTCATTCCGGTGTCTTTTCAAATGTTGGGCCCTGATCAGTTAGTAAGGCATGATGGCAACTTGGGGGGTTGTGAACAGCAATTGTTAATGAAGGAAACTAGAGAAGAAAAGACAATTTCAGGGTAGGTGACATGTGGCAAGGACAAATATTGTCTCCTAAACTTTGTTTTATGTCTCTGGTTGTTTGTATGTCTTTGTGTGTGCACTGGGTCTCGGGTGAGAAGCATTTCTTATGGTGCGCCGTGCTGATGAAGAAGATCATCCTGGTCAAGGCTGTGCTGCCTTCCCTTTCACATTTCCACAAGTGTTCCCACTCCTTCCACCATCTGCTATCTTCTCTACATTGTCAACCTCTTACTTTCTAGTGATTCTTAACCTTTATCTTTAACACCTTCTTATTTCTCCAGCTTAAAACGAATCATTCTTTGACCTAACGTTCCTTTTATCTTGCTCCTCTTCTTAGTCAAGAAGCACAATCTAAACTCACTCCTCTTCCTTTTCTTCCAAACCCCACACCACTGAAACTGCTTTTTAAGAGACTGTAAATGCTCTTTATATTGCTAATGGAATTAATATTATTTTAGACTGATACTAAATGATACTTTCAACATGGTAGATTCCTTTTCCCATCATTCTTCTGCCATTCTGATCATTTCTCTGCTGCCCCCTTGAGAATTCTTCCCCCTTTTCCTGCCCCTTAAGCTTGGGTGTTCCTCAGATTGCCAATTCACCTTCCAATCTTTTCCCTTCATATGTTTTTCGGGCTTCCTGTCCTCCCTATCCGTTGACGATCCCCAAATCCGAATGCCTAGTCTATAACTCTCCTCTGAAATTTGTTTTTGTTTTTTTATATCAAGATGTCTTCTAGGATCACTCTATTCTCCCACAGCACATCCCATGTTGAGCTTGTCATTGCCTTTAAGTCTGCCAGCTCCTACTTTTTTTGATCATGCTGTTCCCCATATCTGAAATGTTCTTCCCTGTCTTAAGCACCTGGCTAATTCTCATGTGTCTTGGAAAGTTAGCTCAGGTGACATCTTTCTGAGGAAGCTGAGGTGTGGGGAAGATTCTGCATCAGTTTTAGATCCCTGAACATTTACTACATTGTGTCAATATGGTGTTTGTGTCCGTCTTTCTCATTAGACTCTCAGCACTTTAAGGGCAGAGAAGTTTAGATCATTTTCACATTTCTGGTACACACAAGAGTCTGGCACCTTGTAAATGCCCAGTAACCATTTCTTAAAATTGTAATAATGGAGAACCAGAGACCATCATGTGAATTCATACTACAAACAGAAACTCAGGTAATTTTCAGCCAAGCAGATACAGAGTCTGATGTGCCCTATCCGTTACTTTCCCGTGTTGGCTAGAGAATTGTTTTGCTTTTTAAATTGCTTTGCTGTGTCGACCTGGAGATACACACAACAGGAAATTTGATATATAAAAAACCAGGACATAATTAGCTGTTAACTAAAACAAATGACTTATAGACTTAGACATTACACATCTTATCTAAGTTCTCGAATATCCCAAAGAGAAGGTCTTTGAAATCATATCACACCATTATTGGATTGAAACATGTTCCTAAACTCTTCCCGATACTAGTTGATGTCCTTTTTCATAGCAGCCTTGGAACCCTATGTCTAATCAAACCCTATGACTCAGGAGGTTTTGTGTACGTGGGTTAGCCTGAAAAGTTGCTCAGAGATTCTATTTGGTCAGCTCCTCGTCTTCCTTTAATACCTTTGATCTCCGGTGTTCAACTGTCATTCATTGTTAAAACCTAAGGAATTGAGAAACTGGTGTTGGAGTGAGTTTGGGGAACAGCTTCAGATATATTTCTTCTGTCAGCCTCTTAGAAGTGGGATTTGTGGGGTGTGGGGGGAATGCAGCTAAGATTAGTTTATGTGATTATTACTATAAACTGCTTAACAAATACTTGAATTCATGAGTGCATGCTCTACTGATTTCATTAGTTCTAATAACGTGCACAGTGAATAGTGATTTAATTTCTCCCACATGAGTTGATATGTGGGATCAGAGGGCCTGTGATATACTGGGAATGCCGTTGTGTCATGATTTGAATTTATGGTGATTTAAATCTTTCATGTTTCCTCTGTGGCCTCATCAGGATTAGTGGGCTCAGAAATAAGAGAAGGAAAACCCCTCTGCCATCCACTCTTTAAAAATATTAATTATCTTGCATATTAGATGCATACTGTATAGGTTACAAAGAGTTTGATACACATTATTTAATTTAATTTAATTCTCAAAGCAACCCTCAGGGTTACTCTCGGTTTACAAATGACTAAATTAAAATTCAGAGGGGTTAGAGTGACTTGTCCAAAGTCACACGATTGACATCAGAACTCCAGTCCTGTTTGAAACCAAGAGTTTTCAGCAAAGGACTTTGGAAATTCCCTTTTAAATCTAGTCCAATCAAATCCTGGTTTTAGGATAAAGTATTTTGAGCACTTAAATCTACCAACAGCTGCTATGCACAAATAGTTAGCTCTTTTTTCCTGATTTCTGGTTAGTATAAAATATTTATTGAGATAGATTTTTTCCCAATGCTTCGGTGATTTCTTGATTTTCTTTTTAGATAGTAATAATATAGAAATGTCCTTAGTTTTAACTTTTGGGGAGGTTGAAGTGAATTTGGTTGTGTTTGCTTTGTCCCAGTGCAATGATAAAAAATTTCTAATCATCTGTTTCTAAGTCCCTTATAAAGTCAGAAACTGTTAGAACTAGAAGGTTCCAGAGACCATACAATTCCAGCTATGGCAAGCCATGCCATCCATCTCTTCTTACTCTAGTACATTTCCATGGCACTGTGTTCACGAGGATTGTGAGACTGTGCTGAGCTCCATGGGAAAGAGAGCTAGAACTGATCATAATGCCAGCTATGGGGTCATGGTTGTGCTGTGTTCACTTTCATTTTTTCGTTCTTCTGTCACTTATCTCTACTTTGTCAAAACTCTGGACGGTATCCCAAATCTGATTACTTTTCACCATTTCTACTGTTAGTATCACTAGTGGTTAGGATATGCTATGTTATGCTGCAGTGACAAATAACCCCCAAATCTCTGTGGTTTGAAAAGCAAATGTCTCCTTCTCACTTGGGCACACGTCCATTGCATATCAGCGGGAGATGTGCTCCACTTCTTCCTCACTCCAGAGTGAATGGATCCACAATCTCAAATGTTACCAGCTACAGTTACAGAGACTAAGAGAGCATGGAAAGGTCTCAGCCAGGAATCAACTGTCCCTCACTTGGATTCCTAAAGAAGCACACTGACTAGTTTCTCTGCTTCCATTCTTTCCGCCTGAAGTACACTACCCAGAAGGTAACTGCAAGGTTTATTTAAAATATAAACGAGAACATCCTCTCCAAGTAGTCAATTGGTAAGAAGAAGGATTCTCTTTTAAAAAAGGAACTTCAGTCGTGTCCACAGTGCCTTTTGTGTTGCTATGTACTTCTTGTAACAACTTCTCTCTTTAGCCTTTCTTTTTGAGTAAGGAATGGGTGAGGCGGTTTTCACACAGAGCCAGATGGAGATGGTAAGAGAGAGTCCTTACACAGGGTGGCCTTCCACACCGCTCTGGGAGAGTCCAAGAGGATCTTGTTGAGGGGTGGAAAGAGGTGAGGAATCTGCCAGCCACTATGTGGAGTTCTTCACAAGGGTAGGGATCATGACCTGACCTTCATGACCCGGATCATGGTCCCTGGTGCTAGCTCAACTGGTTCAGCTTTCTATGAGAGTGAAAGGGCAGTAGCGAGTGGCTTGTTTTCCTTCCATACAGGACCAGGACAAAATAAGTGCTTAGAAAGACATATTGCTTTCTCCTTTCTTATCTTTTCTCCTCTCCTCTCCTACTTCCAGTATCTCTAAATCAGCTTACACTTCTTATGCTCTTTGATGGAAAGCAAACCTTCCAAATCTTTGTCAGTATCTTACTTGAGGCAGTATCTTAATCCGTATACTTTTTACATTATTCTGACTACAGTGAGCACCACATGGACATAGCTACCTATAATTATAAACAGCCTAGAGAGGAAATAAACTATAAATAAATAAGCCCTAAAATCTGATCTTTCCTTTATGTTTTCTGCTTTTCAGTGCTATTAATACCCATTCTCTGATCTCAGACTCTGGACTCTGTCTACTCTGACCCACAGCTCTTCCTCTACCCTTCCTGCATTGGCTGATTGGTTTGGACCTTACTTCCGACTTCTCCAGATTTATGTTGTCTGTGTAATCCTTTTCGTCTTGAGTAATCCTCCAGAGTCATTACCCAGATCTTTGCTCTTGTATAATTTCCTTTCACTTTGTCCATTATATTTTCCTTCTAAACATATCAAGATGCTTTCACTAACAATACCAATATATTTCTTGTGAGCAGACATCAGCATGACGTATGTTTCTGGGGGAAAAAGTTACGCTTTACCACATCACCATAGCCTAAAAAGAAATGCTCTGAGAAATATAATCCACTTTGGGCACCTGTATGGCTCCGTCATTAAGCGTCTGCCTTTGGCTCAGGTCATGATACTGGGGTCCTGGGATCGAGCCCCACATCGGGCTCCCTGATCAGCTGGAACCCTGTTTTCCCTCTCCCACTTCCCCTGCTTAATGTTCCCGCTCTCACTCTCTCTCTCTCTCTGTCAAATAAATAAATAAAATCTTTTTTTTTTTTAAGAAATATAATCCACTTAATTTGGAAAAAGTATTACAAAGGTTGTGACATCTTTCTCCGATGTACTTAAACTAATTTCATACATGTGATTTCATATAAAGGTAGAGCTGGAAGAGGCCCTAGGGATTGTCTGGCTCAGTTGTCTCAGAATGCAACTGAAGAAACTGCAACCAAGAAAGAAGAAGTAAAATGCCAAATATCACAAAATTAATTTGTGTTGGGCTGGAAGCAATGTCCTCCAAGTCAGGGGTATGGAGCCTTCCACTCTACAACACAATCTTTGAGTTTCACATTCTAATCATTATTTGAGATGTTGGTAGCCAAGTGCCATTCGTTAAAACAAAAATATGTGTTTGAGAATCTTTGTTTTGGGAGATTCAGCTTTAGAGAATAGAATTGTTCAGAACAAGGAAAAACATCCATACCTACTAATAGGACATGGTTGCAAATTTTGTTTTTCATATACCGGGATCACATTGCAATTTTCCTTTTTTATACTAGAGATCTATTTGAAATCTCCTTTTTGTATTTTCTTCTTTGATATGAAGTCTGTTGTTGCCAAGTGCAAATCAAGTCAAGATAGGGTCTGAAAATGTAGAGCATTGTTTTGGGAGAAACAAAAAACACCAGTGATAGAAAGAATACAGAAATCCATAATTTAACTTAGTTCCTTTTCCTAATTCCATTTTTTAATTCCAGAAATATCTATGAGCCACAATTTCAATATAATTTCCCATTCTCTGGGTATTAAGTTTATATTTTATCATTCTAACCCACATTTGGCCTGCAATATATCTACTTACTATTTACTCTTTCTTAGACAAGCAAAAAATTTTAAAAGTATTTAGAAGTTCAAAATCTCCTTTATAAAAATACAATATACCTCCAAAGAGATGGGCTCCAGAAGCAAAGTAGTCCAAGTATCTCAAATAGAAAATAAATGTCCAACTGGGTCCATTTCTCCTAATTTTAACTACTTTAAAGACTTTAATTCTATATATTATCTGCCCCAAATTCCATTTTTAAGAAGACTTATTTATTTATTTGAGAGAGAGCAAGAGAAAGAGAGAGAGTTGGAGGAAGAACAGAGGGAGAGAATCTTTGAGCAGACTCTGCCAAGTGTGGAGCCCTATTCGGGCCTCGATGTTACGACACATGAGATCATGACCAGAGCTGAAACCAAGAGTCTGAGACTTAACTGACTGAGCCATCCTGGGGCCCAAAACCCAAATTCCTTTTTAATCTGGTCTATGAAGTTGCAAACGAAGATGTTCACTCTTCACATACACATATTTCTGCCCCATTCTTGACCGTCGAATCAGACAAGAGTCAAAACCAGGTTTCTATCAGGGATTCATCTCTCCCAGTAATGACGAAAGCTGTGGAGCCATGCAAGATAACAATTTGAAAGTCTGAGGCATGGGTAAGGAATTTGAAATGCTTCGTTCTGATAAAGATGTGTTATGTGGCCTCCTTAGACAGATGCGTGCTTTCCCAAGGTGTTGGGAATTTACTGAAAAGTCTGCTGCAATCATATAGGGAAGGACTTCTTAGTGTGTCAACTCCCGAGTCTGACTCTCAACAGATTGTGAAGGGAGAACAGTTTGGGAAAGGAAAGACTACCTGATTACCTTGAATTCTAAAGAATGAGCAGTTGTGATGAATGCCTATTCTGGCTAACTGAGGGTCAGCCACAAAATCTCCCTTATTTTCTTTTTGTCATTAAAAATGTTCTTAAACATAAGGATGAATTCCTGCACTAAAGTACTGTAATATGAGGCACGGGGATTCTGGAGTTGGGTAGATCAGGGTTCAAATCCCACCTTAACCACGTAGAATGTATGTAAGCAAATTATATAGCCTCTATCAGCTTGAGCTATTCACAGATGGTAGTGACCATCATGAAAATTGGTTGTCAGGTAAGAGTAAATCAAATTTAATTTCAATGTGGTATAACATCTCAAAAACGATGAATGGCATATGGTAGAGAGTAGATATTCCCTACCTCAGGCTCTTCGTTAGTTCTTGAGATGCAGAGCCTGAGATAAGAATTTTTGTGGCAGTGATTTATTGAGGTAAAGGCTGTGAGGCATGAGTAAGAGAGGCAGGATGAGGAAGAGTAGATAAGATACATACTCAGTGGAAGACTAGCTCTCCCTTGATCCCATGAGGAAGTCTAGATGGTGAATGACACCACAGAACTTTCCCCATGCTCAGGCAAGGGGAGATACTTTTTGGATCCCTTTATCAGTCAGTCATTGGCTACAGGCCACCTTTGGAGTTAGTGTGCCGCCTTCTAGGGCTTTCTGGAGAGATGTTCCCTCCACTAAGGGCAATTCTCAGGAGAAGAAGGCAGCTGCTAGCTGTTCACAGCTGCTTACAACAGCTTGGAGGGAGGAGGGGGCTACTGTTTGGTGAAAGAGATCTGGGCGGGCATGGAAGTGTCTTCTACACTAAAGACAGTGGGGTGCTTATTGAGGGCAGAGGCTATATTTATCTGTTTTTATATATCTTATTCATTCATCATTCAATCATCAAGAATTAATCGTGTGTCACTTCTATACCCAACAAAGGCACATGGGAGACACTAGTGAGTGAAAGAAAGACCATTCCCTAATGGAGCCCCAATTGCAGTGGGAGAGAGATAATAAGCAAATCAATATAAAAAATAATTACATACCATGCCATAGGGTGACAAGTATTATGCTGAATGGATAAGAAGATTGTCTTTTTTGTTGGTTTGTTTGTTTTGCTTTTGGTTGAGTAAAATTTAGTTCTTTGATTCTGGTATTTCTTAAGTGGATTGTCTTTTAGTCACTGAAAATATATGGTATTCAGGGCTTGATTTCTCACCTCAAGTCTCTCTGTGGAGTATTGCAGTTGTGTATAGTATAGAATCATCTAGGGACAGATTTCTTCATAGTGAAAGACAATTTAGAGATTATATTCAAGATCTAACTGAATTTGTACTGACTTCTGACATACTATAACTTGTATTTTGACTGTATGTGTGCTATAATCTAACTCGTCTATTTGTCTCCCCACCCTCCCCCCCAAAATTTGAACATTGACACTTTCCAGTTGACTATGCTTTCTGGTAACTTGAGTTCATTCCTTTACTTGCTAATTCTATTCTATTATTCACTAATCCACACTTCAACCCACTCCAGCATTTGAGCATCTACTGTGTGCTAAACCCCAATGAAGCGAGGGAAGGATGAGGCGAGAGTCTCTGCCTGAGAAGCTTACAACCTACTAGGAAGGATAAGCTGGGTGCACTAACAGCTCTACCCTAAGGAAGAAAGCCCTGGGGCCAGGAAACTTACATGCAGCCCACTGAAGAAGTTAAGAGATCACTTGTAACCAGGAGGGCTTCAAGAAGCCCCACAGAGGAAATTTTGAGCTGGGGCTCCAAGGCTGGCTGGGATGTGGACCCTTGGACATAAGGTGTTAGAATTCTGAGTGGAGAGAATCAATCAAGAGGTAGAGGCAGTGAAAGGCTAAATGCATTTGTGGCTACAGATGAATAGCTCTGGTTGGGTCTGATTCCTGAGGCAAACTAGAGACTTAAAAAGGCAAGTTTATGGCTCATTAAAGAAGGACTTGAAGGTACTCTTGTCAAGGATTTTGTGGTAGGAAGAAATGGAAACCCACTCCACCTAAAATACATGGAGGGATTTATTAGCCTAAGGGGAACTGTGCAGGATTCAAGAAGGAAAGTTTCACCAGGTCCCACTGAAACTTGTAGGAAATAAGGATGTTTCTGGGGCTCTTATTCTATGTCCCAGGGGCTGAGAGGTTCTGGCTCTGCTTATCTCATCTGCTTCACCTACTCTTTCCCTGCCTGGTTTCCTCTGTTTGCTTATTGTTCTCATGGCCCGGCCTCGCATAGCCCCTTGTCTCTCAAAATTGGTGATGAGCAAGACAGTCGTCCCTGGGTCTCGCAGTACAGAGTCTGGAGGGATATATTGTTGATGGCTGTCTTTAGGCTCTTTGACCACCCTAATCAGGCTACCTGGGGCTGGAAGGGAGGCATCCTAATGATCCTGCCTATTCAGCAAACTGTGCTGGTGTCCTTGGAAGGGAATCCGGGGAGTCCAGGCTGGGGACTTGGGATGTAGATGGCCTGGTTGAGCAGCTAGCTCCATTTTGCAGGAGAAAGTGGGAGAGCCTCGGAAACTTTCTGAGTGGGAAGTTCAAGTTTGTCCGTTCGTTCGTTCATTCATTCATTCATTCATGTGCTATAGTTGCTCTGTTGCTCAGTTTCACGAACTGCTAACAATGCCGTTACCCTCTATAGTGGTGTCAACTGTGCAAAGTCTAGCATTTGAAAAAAATCAGTGTTTTGTCTCACTCTCATTGCACGCCCCTCATCTGGGAACATGTTCTATAGTCCTGCACCAAACTCACTACGTTCTCCCAGAAGCGTTTGTCTCGGAGTCTCTCTCTCTGTGATACTGTGGGTTCCTTTGAAGGTTAATATTCCTAGAGCCACCATTTTGCCTGATGTACAGCACAAGTTCAGTAAATGCTTGTTTCTCATTTTCTGAAGCATTTATCTTTCCAAATTTCCTGATACTGTGTTGGATGCATGAATCTGTATATATATTAGAAATGAGGTACTGGCACACACAGTGATAAATTGGAAAGTTGTCAAGCATCTAAGCTCTTCTTGGTCTCTTTTCCTAAGAAAACAACAAGAGAACACGGAGCAGGCTCTGGGAAGACAGGACCTTGGAAGCAGCTGATTTGGGCCTGAATTCCAATTTGCCACTTACTGGTTGTTTGACCTGGAGTAGGCTCCTTACTTAAAGAAATCTTACCTCCGTTCTCTCATCAATAAAGGGGGAGTAACACGTGTTATTATTTATATACATGCAAGTTTGTGTGAGCCGGAAGTGAGATGCTGGGTATGAACGCCAAGGGTTGTGTCTGATGCATCAAGGTACCCATCACCATAGCTCTTATCATTGCCATTGCGGTTCTCTGGACTGGTTAGCATGGAAAAACAATGACACAGTTATCTTATAAAACAGAATTCTCGGCACCTGGGTGGCTCAGTTAGTTAAGCGTCCATCTCTTGATGGTCCTGATCTCAGGGTCCTGGGATTGAGCCCCTCATCAGGGTCTCACCTCAGGGGGAAGTCTGCTTCTCCCTCTCCGTCTGTGATCTCTCTCACTTTCACTCTCTCTCAAATAAGTAAATAAAATGTTTGAAAAATATATATGACTATGGAAACATGACCAAAGAGCAAATGCTTCATGAGCAATACTTCCTTACTTTGTCTACTTAGACTCATTGGAGGACGATCGCAGACCTACTTGGTTATGCAGAGAATTCGGGACCCAGAACTCAGAGTAAGACAAATGAAAGTAGAGGCCACTGTCTTCCATGGGTATACCTCTGTGCTCTCACACATGGTGACAAAGCCCTACCCCCACTCCAACCCAGCCCCCCACTGCAACCCACCCCTTCCTCTCTCCTGTCCAGCTCACAGACACCCTGTTCCTTTTTATAATCTACAGAGCACACACCAAAAGAAATTATTATGTTAAGAGCCACACTTGAAAAAAAAAAAATCCCGTCTCTGTAGCCACTTTTCCTTTTTTCATTTCCTACTATGTCGGACACCACCTCTGAGATCTGCCCCTTTTCACTGATGTCAGCAGGAACTGACCTCTTGTCAAGCTGTCCTGGATCCCTCCTGGTAGTTTGCCTTTGACCAGAAATATCTATAAAAACAGAGAGGGAATGAGAGCATTTTTCTCTTTAAAAAATTCCATGTTCTGTGTTCAAGGTCGGTTTCCCAAAGATCTACTTGTGGACCGGGAGGCAGAACAGTGGGGCAACCTGCCAACGGAGCCTGGTAGAAAGTACCCGGATGAGATGCCATTTGTTCACATGCGAATAGTGGCAAAGGGATTTGTTTATGCCTTGTCATGACTAGACACCCCAAATACCATCCAGCCTGCATCAGCAATTAGGTCTGGGTTTTGTCATTGTCCGTCCCTCTGGTATTCAGAAAAGATGCTGGCTCAGGAGGGCCGGCAGAGTTTAATTTCCAAATGCATCTGAAATCCTTTAAGCCTTTTGTTGGAGCCGTTGCAAAATCAGAGTGGCTATAAGCCTTTTTTTCCCTCCAGTGGTTACATCATAGTCACCAAGACGAACACAACTGACTCTTTCTCCAGAGAAACGTTGGCATTCGTGGTCCAAAGGTTAAGCATGCTGGGGCTTGGCTGGTTGAATTGCATTTCCTTTGAGAGCAGGCTGAGCTCAGCAGCCCGCTGGGGAGGGGGAAGCAATTGCTGGTTGTTCTCTCTCCAGGGAATGCATGCAGCATATGGCGCACTGCCCGTGACACAAACAGTTAATTTCCACCAGCTTTTCTGTGGCTTCAGCAACTCCAGGATTAGAAGGGACAGGTTCTTTACAATTCTCTCCAATGTCTCCCCAAGTTACTTTCCAAGTCTCTGTTTTTGTACTGCTGATTCTCTTTTCAGTGGCTTTGTTTTACTGGGGAGGTAAACACTTGCCTTGGGATTGAGGGGGATTTAGGGGCTGTGGTTTTCTTGCTGTCTTTACCCAGGGTCTCTGCAACAATGTCGCAAATCTTAAAATAGTCTTAAGATCCAGAGTCATACACTCTGGAGCTGTATGCACATGCATACAGTCCGCCACGTGCACACGCATGTATATACAAGCGCTCTCCCCCTTCCATGTAATATTTATTAATGATTGTAGAACTAGATTGGCCCATGTGGAATAAAGATCAGCTGGAGCAAGGACTAAATACTGGATAGATTTGGTGGTGGTGGTGGTGGTGGTGTGTGTGTGTTTGTATGTGTGTGCGTGAGAGAGAGAGAGAGAGAGAGAGAGCGCGAGACTAATGATAACAATAATTATAATAATAATATCTATCATTTATTGAGAACTTTATACACATTGGGTGCACTGCTAAGTACTTCACATCAGTTCCTTCATTTACCTTCAAGCCTTACAGACACAGAGGTTATTATTATCCCCGTTTCACAGATGAAAAAACTGAGGCCTAACTTGCTCCAGACGTGAACCCAGATCCAAGCCAGATTAGAGAGAGCACAGGTGCATGCAAGCAGGGAGGGGAGTGTTGAGAAGGAGGAGCAGAAAGAGAGGGAGAGAGAGAATCTCAAGCAGACTCTGTGCTGAGTGCGGAACCCAGCATGGGGCTTGATTTGAGGATCCTGAGATCATCACCTGAGCCGAAGGCGGATGTTTAACTGACTGAGTCACCCAGGCGCCCCCAGATATTCATATTTTTGTCACTGTGACTTTACAATGTGCAATAGTGTCTCAGTGCAATATGGCTCACTAGCAGGCAGAACCTCACAGGGCAGCAGCCCTTCTCCCAATGCCAAGGCAATACAGCTCAAGCCTCTGAGGAAGCAGGGGGTCCAGGCTGCCTCCACATGCCTTCCGTGCAGAGACCTCCTCCCACCCAGTGGGTGCAGAAGCAAGCCAAGTCATGGTTGCCTTCCGCAAGAACCTAGGCAGTAGCTCCTTGTAATCAGAATAATCAGAAGGTGCTAGCAAATCCCCCTGCAAAATGATGGATTATTTTTACTCTTGCCATCCTACCTGTAATAGAAATTTACTTCTTTGTCCTCTCTTATGTAAATTGGGCTCTGTTAGAATTTTACCTCGGAAAATGAAAATGGATTGTGTGATGTGAGTTAAAAAGAAAGGCATGTGGGGCAAAAGGGGACGGAGTGAAGAGGAGGAGGAGGAAAGAGGTCAGAAGAACATAGACCTGAAAAAAGCAAGCCAACGGTCTTAACGAAATCTGAGCTCCTTTGGAATGAGCTACTCACACACCAGAGCCGGATTCCTGTTCTGAGAACGAGCAGAGAATTGTGTGTAGGAGTGTGTGTGCTCGTGTACACATGTTGGCGACTGACACGGTCACATCAGATGGCCCCAACCCACGCCAGCTCTGTCATCCATGAGGGAGACTCCAGCCATCTCAGAGTCTTCTCTCCTGGAGCCCGACATGGTGTGAACTACCAGGTTCTGTGACTGCCTGCCTGATCCTGGGTCTCACCAAAAACAGAACTTGAGACAAGGCCTACTATGTGCAGTGGTTTGGTTGGGAAGCGGGATCTGGGGAGCAAGGAGATGAAGAGGGGAGTGAATAGAGAAGAACAGAAGCCAACTCAAGGGTGTCTTACTGGGTTGGCCGTTGCCTCACATCCTTGATCCTGCAAGATCTTCTGAGGAGCCTCATGAAACAAATCTCAGAACCGTCCTTGCAGGAGACTCCTGTCCACCATCATTTCAGCAGGGCCTGTGGGCGTGAGTACCTTTGTACTTCCAGGGTGTGCAAAGAAAACAGAGAGCATTCCGGGGGTGCATGACCCAGCAACATCAAAGAAGACTCTGGTCGGGAAGCATGGGGTCCATGGTCTGTGGCTGGAAGATACGTTCTCAGTAGCTGCCCAGAGTTGGTTGAAGTCTGTGCAGAAATGGTGACTGCACCAGTGGTCAGAGTAAAGGGTGGGTGGGAGAGATGTGGAGGAGAAATGACCTTCCCCCACAGTCACAGCCTTAGTCTAGGGCGCTTCTTCCTGAATAACACAGTAGCCTCTTAACTATACTCCCCCTCTGCAAATGTCTCTTCCAACTCACTATTCGGATACTGCCAGAATCATCTTTCCAAGACCCAGATCTGATTATATCACTCCTTTCCTTAGAAAGCTTCTTTTCCCTTACTCCTTCCTTATTTTACACCTCTTGGCCCTCCTCTGAAGTTTTGGTACGGCACAAGAAGCATTTTTCAAAATCTGCCTCCCTGGCCCCATTTCTCGCTTCCCCCCAACAAGCACCCTCCGTGCTGGTCCCGTTGCTGCCAACTTGTGTACTCCGGGGTCCTCTGGAATTATTTCAGATCAGAAAAACCATATGTACATCAAGAAATCTGTAGCCTGAATAAGTAATGTGCCTTCGGCATATGTTGTAAGTTCACGAAACTTAACTCCCTCTTCTCCCTGGGTTTGCAGAGGAAATGGAGTTTCTTACTTTTGCCTGCATTGAACCTTGTTTCTTGAATGACCATCCCCTCTACTTCTTTTCCCCGAGCTGGTAGCAGGTAGAAATATTTGCTCAAGGAAGAGGTGCCCTTTATGGTGGTCATGTTGTGGGTGGGGAAGGGTCGGTCCCAGGAGACCCACTGAGGGAAAGAGCCAGGAACTGTCCTCCCACTGACTTGCTCTGGACCTTGGGGATGGGTCTTCTTTTTGTTAACCTGCAAAGTTGCCTCTGGGTCAGAGATCACACTTGTGGTTGAGTATCCCCATGTCAACCTTCTCTGGAAATGAGCCTCAGCAAACGCTGAGGGAGGGGCAAGCATTTCTTTTACTCAGATTCAGTTGAGCCTCCCTGAGTGGCATGGAGCCTGATGACTGGAAACTGGGGTTTTTCTGCTCTCAAGCACCATAGTAAGGTGCTTCACTTTCCCCTTCCTCGTGGTCGCTCCCTCATTCATTCTCTGACTTGCCTTTTCCTGTAGCTCCTCTCTTCCAATTCTTCACACCTGGTGGCCCACCCCACCCTCTCTTGGGACGATCTCTTCTTAGGGTAGAATTGGGGGGAGAGCAGGGCGCGGGCAATGGGTTCCTCTTGAATTTACCGAATGGTAAATGCACCCTATCCTTGTGAAATATTAATTTTTTTTGAAGATATCATCATCTGTTCTCATCTGAGAAACACATTCTTCTGTTCAAATGACATTGAACCTATTGTCAAACAATAACCCTGACATTGTTGTGCTAAGGGAGGAATGTAAGCTCTGTAAGGGCAAGGATTTCTGTTGTTTATTCTCTGCTTTACATGGAGCCCCAGAACAACCCCTCACACGTAGCAGGCCTTCAATTCGTGTTTGTTGAACGATGAATGAACAAATAAATGGAAAATGCTCTTCTTTCTGGGGCTTCCTTTTGTTTCGAAGGACCTCCACATTGGCAGAGAAAGAATTTGCTATCCCAGTTTAGCCAATGGCTTATCATTTTCAAGGATAACTTTGTGAAAATATTAGAAGTAATGTAGCCTTATGTAGTAATTTTTTTCTTCTTTCTTTCTTTCTTGATTTTTTTTTTAAAGATTTTATTTATTTGTCAGAGAGAGAGAAAGAACACAGGCAAGGGGAGAAGCAGAGAGAGGGAGAAGCAGGCTTCCCACAGAGGAAGGAACCCAATGCAGGACTTGACCCCAGGACCCTAGGACATAACCTGAGCCAAAGGCAGATGCCCAACTGACTGAGCCATCCAGGAATCCCAATGTTTTTCTTTTTTCAGGAGTCCACAAAAGGAACTCTTCCGTCCCAGAAACAGTTTCTTTAGCCCAGTTTCATGTGCTGGAGGCCACCACTGTTGAAAGACTATGTCTTGAGTTTCACTTGTAACCATATGACCTTAATTCATGTTTTAAAGCCTCTCATTCTTGTTGTTATCAGCTGAAGGGAATTATCGACTCTTTGTTATGTAAGATCAGGAAATGAACACCACCTCACTGTCTGCTGATACTCCCCTTTCTCCTCGCCTCTGATTTTCTCCCTTATTTTGCCCATTTTTTATTTTATTGTTACAAATTTTGGGAATCCTCTTTGACTTCGTTTTCTGAGTATCCGGTTTGCAGCGCTTCTCGCCCTTTTGGCTAAGATCAAGTGAGTATCCAGTGTGCTGGTTGCTGTATTTAGCATATTATTCCAGGTGACCTATTGAATTTCTTGTCATTTTTTATTTCTAAGAACTATTTTCTGGTAGATTGTTCCTTTGTATATAGCACCCTGCTCTTGTTTAATTGATGCAAAACCTTAAAACTTTGAGGAGTCTCATTAAAAAAAAAAATTTTTTTTTAAAGCTCTTCTATTTCCTGGATGACTTCTGTTTCCTCTGGAGTCAGGGGATTTTCTTCCAATTTGAGTATATGTGCTGCCAAAGTGAGCACTGTGGGTTTTCTCCGAAGTCTGTTGATAATTCCTAGGTTATCTCTGTGGGTAAGGGTTAGGCTGTTGGATATGTTTTTTACGCAGCTGTAGAGATCTCTGGATTAAAGGGCTGCCTGTGGGCTCTTTGTATGTTGGATTCCTTCTCTAGGGCAGCTGGGGGACCCCTGCTCTTGCAAAGGAGGCAGAGAACTTGAGAAGGCTGTATTTCACTGGACTGAGTTGCTGTTCCTTCTGTATTTTTGCCCCTCCTCCTGGGCCTCTGCCAAGCCCCCTCCCCTCCAGCCCTCCCATGTTACTGCACCTGTGTGTGTGCTTGGGGTGGGGAGTTAAAGAACTCCCTAAAACTCTGGTCTTCTCTCTTAAGCTCTGAAAATCTCACCAGGAGGTTTTTCTAGGAAGATCACATATTTTGCTTATATAATCCTCCATCTTAGTTTCAGTGGGACTCTTAGAGGAAGAGAAGGCAGACGTGAGTCCTATGTCTGACATCACATGCTACTAGTTTATGACTGTATATAGATGCTGTCCCAATGGATAAAACACATTGTTAAAGAGCTTTACTAAATGGGTAGTAGATTTTGCCATGATTCACTTTCTCAATTGATGAATGCTAAAGTTACAACTGCTTTCATTAAGGGTGAATGAAACCCTTTGGGTGTTCAAATTGTTGGAAGCTGTCTCAGCTGAACTGCCTTAATCATGAACTTGATGCATCCTCCATGCCTTTGTGCTGCTCTCTGTGCTCAGAAAGCTCATCTCACTTCTTTTATCTGCAAAATCCCACCATCCTGAAGGACTAGTTCCATGATCAATTTCTCTGTGTTTTCCTTTATGCCCTGAGACAGAATTAATTATTTAATTAATTCTTATTAATTCTTATTCTATATAATTTTATTATAATTAATTAATTAATTCTTATTAATTCTTATAGAATTAATTAATTAATTAATCCATTTTCATTATTCCCTGAATACTCCGTTCATTCCTCTAACACAGTCATTACCATGGTGTATGATAGTTGTGGATGTTCTCTCTCACTCCCTTCCAGACTTATTCATCTTGAATTTTTTTTTTTTTATCTCAAATACTTAACACAGAATGATCTACTGTTGGTTTAAGTTACAGATTTTGCTTCTATGATTTGTAATGCTTGTTATTGGTTGTATGTAATGGAAAGAAGGCCATAAACTGATAGGATTTTTTAAAAAAGATATATTTATTAATTTTAGGGTCAGGGAAGAGAGAGAGGGTGCGGGGGGAGGAGGGGCAGAAGGTGAGGGAGAGGGAGAGAAGCAGACTCCCTGCTGAGCCTGGAGTTCCGACACAGACACAGGGCTTGATCTCGGGACCCTGAGATCATGACTTGAGCTGAAACCAAGAGTAAGACACTCAACCAACTGAGCCACCCAGGCGCTCCAGAAAGGATGTTTCAGAGAAGCCCACTGGAGTAGATACGTCATCCCAGGCATCATTCTTGGTGTTTTCTAAAGCTGTTCAAAGGAACATTTCCTGTTTACACGTTTTTGCTAAGATTATCCATTTTCCTTACAAAGGCCATCTCAGAAAACAGTAAAAATTCCTATTTCAAGATACCTGTAAGAAGAAATCAGGAAGGAAGTATAAATAATGTTCAATGAAGACAAGGGCTGGGCTTGTCTTCAGAGACAAGAGAGAGAGGAGAATGTTAAGTACAAGTCTCTTTCTACTGTCTAGAAGTTCTCCCTGGGCAAGACTTGTGTTCACTGCTGCCTTGGTGTCATCCTTCATTCACACATCTACTCTCTAAATATCTGAGTGCTTATGGTGTGTCAGGCATTGTTTTTTAGGACCCGACAAAACGCTGAGCATGGTAGACAAGGTCCCTGTCCTTATGCAGTTTACAATCTCCTGGGCATTTCCTCATGTTGCTAAGTGATTCATGTGGGAGTCATCCCAAGGGTATGTCAATAGGTAATTAATTAATAGTATTTCTTATATATTTACTCCAGTTCTAGGTTTTGTAAGCAGTTTAAAAGTAAGATAGACTTTATGTGTGAGGAAAGTAGAGTTTGCAGTTATTAAGGTTTTGTATAAAATGGCATAGAGAGTCAGAAAATTAGTTCCTAAGACAACGATATTAGCAGTTCAAAGTTTTAGGGATCAGTTTGTTTGGAAGTGCCAAAGATGGGGTTATTGACCCTCTTTGGGTGATCCCTTAAAGCCCTCTTCCCCTTTACCCTGTACCCCCATATAGATTTCAGATACAGACTTGCCTGAAGAAAGAGTTAACAAGTGTTTGCTGTCGTCGAAAATCTGTACAACTCTATGTAGGTCCAGGTCCACAGCCACGTTTCACAGGAAGTGAGAATTAACTTGAGACCAGAGGAATAAAGAATAAATAGTTCAGTGACAAGGTAGAAGACACCAGGTAGAATGAAAACGTGTGAAGATTTGATGGCTGGAGCATAGTGAATGTGGTGAGGGTGTTATATAATGAGAAGTGGGCCAAAGTTCCTCTGTCTGAAATAATGCCCAGTCAGGGTGTGAGTCTCTGACTGTGGTGTGTTAGAGAGTCTTTTTTGATTTTAGGTTTTGGTAACATACACATTGACACACACCCACACATAGTTATAGAAAAGAGCACTTGACATGATTACTTTTGTGTAGATTATGAAGACTTCAAATGGCAAAAAGTTGACAATTCACAGGTGGGTGGTTATCTTTTGTTTCAGGTTTGCAATGGAGGCAAAAGGGTAAGGCAAATTGGTTTCAAGACAAAAATGAATCCGCTGAAGGAGAGGGCAGATGATTAAGCATGAAGACAAAGCTCGAGAAAAGATTATTATGGAAAATAAGAAGTAGTACCCAGTATAAAAAATACCCTTAGCCTTGGTGTGTGACTCAGCTCCAGTATATAGTGAGTTCTATTCTTGCATCTGTCACAGGAAGAATCTAGACAGACTTCATCCTCCTCCTCTATTAAGTTCGCAAAAGAGAGACGAACTATCCTATTTCTGTTCTTGCAAAACAACCGAGTTTGCCTGGGAGAGTATGTTAGCAGGCCAATTTCAGCTGCCCACTTAAATATACAGATAGCTTTCAATTACTGGATTGGGGAGCAATGAGGATGTAAAAAGAAGCCCAACAACAGATAATCCAAAAGACACCAAATCTTGGCTTTTCAATGAATTGTATTGTTTTCTTGCAGCAGATTTGCGTTCCTAATTATGCCTTGCTTAGACTAATATTAAAATGAGTTTGCATTCCCAAAGAAAGCACACACCAGCTGGGCAAAGAAAGGAGAGGACCCAAAAACTTGCTAAGTGCTGGGGGAGGGCTAGTCATAAAGGAAGTGGCCAATGACTAAATATTTGCTATAATCACCAAGAATGCCCCTCCCAGTCCCTCCCAACTTTTGGAGTAAGCTGTAGGGACACAAGGTACATGTGAAATGTACTGTCACTAAATCAAGGAACCAAATACATGTAGATATAATGTGTGCAAAGTAATTTCTTGTTCAGTATCATCCGGTATTTCAACGGCCAAATTACCTTTTTACAATATGGGATGGGAGAGGGAGAGGGCCCATTTAAAAGTTGCCTGACCCTAGGGGAATTCAAATCTTAATTATCACTTAACCCATGAATCTCTGTCAATATTATAACAGCAAGTCAGAATCGTAATTAAATTTCTGCCTGTGGGTTATATGAGTAAATCCTGTAAGAGGGGCAAATCAATTATGCAAACATTTAAGCAAGCTATAAAACCCAGGAAGACAAGAGTTCCTAAGTGTTACTGGAGAATTCTAGGATCATTTCAGAAGAATAATTTTACCACCTTCCTCTAGAAGTGACCAAGATGGATGATTATGTCCAGGCCAGAAAGGCTCTGAGAAAGCGTGTTCAGAGTCCCAGAATTTATGCTGAATCTTACAATATTAAAACTCAAAGAGGCAAGAGAGGCAACAGCTAAGACTTATAGAGCATTTATTGTGGGTTCTGCATGGCTCTAAGTGTTTTATATGGGATAACTCTTTGAAGCACCCAGTCTAATCCTGCCTTTTAGAGGTGAGCTTTGTGGCTGAAAAGAGAGCCACGCCATATGATTAGGAATGGGCTGAACAGAACTAAACCCAAGACTTCTGACTCCTAATCCAGGGCTTTCCTTCTACATCAGCCTTCCGTTCCATCAGCTGAGAGATCCTATCACTTGATCATATTGGAGGCAGAGAACGTGCTGGGGACAGTGGAAAAACATGGACTTGAGAGTTGAACCTGCACTTGAACTCTTGCGAGCTACTAACTTCTTCAAAGAGTTTGAACTTCTGCAGGAACACCATATCTCTCCGTCACCTGCCATGTCTATGACTTTCTGGAATAAAGTCCAATATCTTTGCTAGGTCTCCGAGGCAGGCCCTGGTGACTCTAGGCTGTACTAATCTTGCCAGCTTCACCTCATGGTAGTCTCTGCTCCTCGTTGTTTGCCCCAGCTTCCTGGTCTGTATTCAGTTCTTGGAATGGCCATGGGGCTCCATGGTACTAGGAGTGCCTGCTTGCCCTTCTCCTTTTTAAAAAATTTTTATTTTATTTAAATTCAGTATTTTATTTCAACAGTGTCATTAGTTTCAGAGGTAGAGTTCAGTGATTCGTCAGTTGTATATAACACCGAGTGTCGGTTACATCACATGCCCTCCTTAATGCGCATCACCCACTTACCACCTCCCCCCACCCAACTCCTCTCCAGCAACCCTATTTGTTCCTGTAGTTAATAGTCTCTTATGGTTTGTCTCCTTCTCTGATTTCATCTTGTTTTTATTTTTCCCTCCCTCCCCCCATGATCTTCTGTTTTATTTCTTCAATCCCTCGTATGAGTGAAATTGTATGATAATTATCTTTCTCTGCTTGACTTATTTCATTAGCATAAGATCCTCTGGTTCCACTCACATCGTTGTAAATGGTAAGGTTCCATTTTTTATTTTTATTGCTGCGTAATATTCCACTGTATCCATCTCCTAATCAACGCTTGGGTCTCAGCTTCAATTTTACTTCCTTAGGGAAGTCTTGGATCTTCAAACTGTGTCAGCTCCCTCTGTGATAAGTTCCTTTAGCACCTTCACCTGTCCTTTGTGGTTCTTGTCCCTACCATAATTGATTAATTCCTTGTGGTTGCTCAGTTGAGGCTCCCTTATGGGAATAGAAGTTTTGTGAGGGCAGGGACAGTGTCTCAGTGCTGAGGTCAATAGAAGGCACTCAGTAATATTGTATGAATGAATGAACCTACTTGAACCTTAGTTTTTTCTTCTGTAAAGTGGAGATAAACATTGGACAACCATCAGCATTAAATGGCGTATTTATTGAAGACATTCAGCTCACTGTTAGTAGCATATAACTGAATAGATGTGGATTTCATTTCCTGTATGCTCTTTCTTCTTTGACCACGTCCCTGAGGCACCATGCCTGCCGGAAGTCCAAGAAAGATGGAATAATGTTCTGGATAGTTTTAGTATAAAGTGTATTTTATGTATTCTGAGTCTTTGAATACCGGTTGTCTGCTGATGGCATAGGCGGCAGCTGACTGTCCATGAACCAGCACATTTGACAAAGAAGGGCACCTCACTCCCCAGTTGGACAGGATAACAGAGCATTCACTGTAGACATGATTCTCTCAGGGTCAGAACCTTAAGCTAATCCCCCTGCTGAATATGGAATAAATGAAACAGGAGCAGCTGCTCTTCTCAGCTGGTGAGTTCCTGGAGCTTGAAGCAGCATGGTTTCCAGGTTTCTTTTCCCCCAAAACCCAGACAGAGCAACAATGAGGCTGCTCAGGTTTGTGCTTATGTGGAAACCTCTAGTTTTCCTTGGGAAGGAAACCATAGTGCTCTCTTTCCCCCCACAGCTGGAATCCAGACTCGCTGAAGACAAGGAATTGTGTTTCCTTCTCCCCAGGCCCTGCCCTGTGGACTGTAACTCTGCTCACAGCCCTTGACCCTTTGGAAACTCTTTGGGGGCTGTGAGAGAGGAAACTGATACAGAGTCTGGGCTCTTTAAAGAAAACAAAAAAACAAAAAGTACAAGAAGAGGCAAGATGGAGCACGTTCAGGCAACTGAGAAGCCATGTCACAGATCCTTGAGGAAAATGCTATGAATGGGTCAATTTCATGTTTAGGTTAAAGGGAAAGGCTATTTTTAATACAATTTCCATCAATAAAGCTGGTTTTAAGACCTGCTATGGAAGTAGACCTGGGCCAAGACTTGTCACTACGATCTGTGTGACCTTGGATAATTACTGCACCTGGTTAAAACCCAGTTTTCTCATCCATAAAGTGGGCATCATGATAATAACTATCTTATAGGCCAGGGATGGGCAAACTTGTTCTCTGTAGGGCGTATAGTAAATAGTTCAGACTTTGCAGCCCATATAGTTTTTTTTGCTTATTCTTTTGTTTTGTTTTCTTTACAAGCTTTTAAAAATTTACAAATAACTCTCAGCTTGAGGACTAGACCCAAACAGGCCCAGGGTCAGATTTGGTAACCCCTATTTAGGCTTATTATAAAGATTAAATTAAATTAAATAATTAGAAATAACATATATAAAATGCTCTGCATTAGACTTAAAACAGCCAATTCTCAATAAATGGTAGCATGATGGCTAACTAAAGACAATACCAGAGGCTTCAGGCTTCTCTGTCCTGGACCCCACATACCCAATAGAACAGGTATTTGGAAAGACAGATTAGAACCATCCATGTGATCCTCATTACTTGATTTGAAACATTGGAAAATTAAGTGTGGTCAAGGGAATTGGGACCAGTGGACATTGCTGAACACCACCTGCCTGCTAGGTCCTCACATGGGATGCTCATGGGCGATTTCACAACACTCCTGCTAGGGGGCCTTCATTGTTCCCATTGCAGGAGAGAAGCAGAGGCCAGTGGAGAGCAACTACCCCTGGAAAGCAGGTCTGTCTGCCCCGGGCTCCATTCTGCACTGCCATCATGGCCGTATTCGTGGTCCCCTGGCTCTGCCATCCATTCTCTTTCTCTTTCTTTCTTCTTCTTTTTTGTATTTGTTTGAGAGAGAAAGAGCATGAACATGAGCAGAGGGAGGGGCAGAGGGAGAGGGAGAAGCAGACTCCCCGCTGAGCAGGGAGCCCAACACAGGACTCAGTCCTGGGACCCTGAGATCATGACCTGAGCTGAAGGCAGACGCTTAACCGACTGAACCACCCAGGCGTCCCTTTCTTTCTCTTTCTGATGTACATGCATTCACATCATTTTTGGCTCCTTGACTCTGGAATAGATGGCTGCATGCTGAATGGCTTTTAATGAGTGATTCAAAGGCTCTTACTCATTCTACCTCCTGTGTGCCGAGCTCAGGGCTGGACACTGAAATTACAAAATTAAAAAAAAAAAAAGGGTATGACACAATCCCTCCTACTGAAGAACTTAAGCTAAAGCGGGAAAGACAGTACCTATGTAGCTAATCATGATACATTATGAGAGTATTCTATTAGTGTGCTCTGTAGAAAATTCCTTAAGTCAAGGCTCCCTCTTAGGAAATCAGCGTGATAATGCCTAGATTTGAATTTAAGACTCTGCTCCCTATTGCAGTCTCCTCACTCCAGTATAAAATCTTCCTCATCTTCCCATTGCCCATAGAATAAAATTTAAATTTCTTGGGTCACAGTCAACGCCTTATCCCAAAGTTTCCCAGTGGGTGTGCCAGATACATTGAGTTGGTGCTATGAACAGATGACTGTGTTCCCCAGCATTCCTGTGTTGAAACCTGTCTCCCAGTGTGATGTCGTTTGGAGGTGGGCCCTTTAAGAAGTGATCAGGTCATGAGGGTGGAGCCCTCATGAATGGGATTAGCGCCCTTCAAATATTGGCACTAGAGAGACCTCAGGTTCCATCAGCCATGTGAAGATACAGTGGAAGATAGCCACTTATGAGGAAGTGGGATCTCACCAGAGCATGATCTTGGGTTTCCTAGTCTCCAGAACTGTGAGAAATCAGTTTTTATTGCTTATTATCCAGGTGTCCATGGTATTTTGTTTTAGAGGCTAAAACTGTAGAGGCTAAACTAAGACAGATGGTGACAGCCTCATCCATTGACTGGTGTATGCTGCAAATATGAACGTTAGTCCACAAAGGCCTCACCCAGAAATGGTGTGGGAAGCATTGTTCTTCACGATCTGTCCCTGCTTTACCTTTCCTGCCCAGTTTCCCTACCCTGTGCCAATGCACAGTGTCTGTTCCCTGTTACTTGTACATTCATCATATTCTCCAACCTACGCACTTTTGCTCACACAGTTCTTTCTTCCTGGAAGTCCTGCCCTACCCTTTTGACCACTTCTGCCTAGTCTGCAGATTCTTTAAAAGAGTAACCCATCAGCTACTTCTTTCATGAAGAATTCCCTGCGTTCATTGTTCTTTGAGCTGTCATAGGGCTTTATCTTTTTTATGGCACATGCCATCTGTCGTATCCTTAGTCGTGAGAGGAGTTGGGGTTTATCCTGCCCCACAGTAGGGTGTGGGTGGCCAGCCGGCTAGCCTACCTGCTCTTTTGGCTTTATCTGTGGAATCTTAGGAAAATTGCTTAAATCCATCCTTCTTAAACATAGCTGCACATTATAATTGCCTGAAGCGGGTTTTGTTTTGTTTTACTCAGTATTCTGATGCTCAGGCCATACCCCAAATCAGTGAAACCTAGAAATGTAGAGGGTGAGAGCCAGCATCAGAAGTGCCCCCAGTGACTCCAGCATGCAGCCAGGGTCGAGAGCCACTGTTCCAAACAACCTGAGCATTGTTTCCAAGGTGGTTCTGAAAATTCAATGCCATGTTTGCAAAAGCTTGGCCCAGAGCCTGGCACATAGTGAATGTGGACTAACTATTAATTATTGTATTATACTTTATCTCAGCTTTTCACTTCATTGCCAACAAGGTCTTGCACAATAATAGGTACTAAATAAAATGATGGTTGAATGAACAAATGCTCCTTGGGGAGGCCTAAGGGAACCCCCCTGCCCCCGACCCCAGCAGCTTGTTGCTGAGAACTGGTTTCAGTGTGGAACTGAAGGTTGTGCCTGAAGGAGAGGCATGGGGACAAAGTCTGTCCTGGGCGCAGGCAGTGAGGAGGATGGTATTGGCTTTATGGGATTTAAAAACAATAATAAAACCAACTACAAGTCCGTCTGCATTTTTTTCCCCCCAATCACCATGCACTGGAAATTCTTTTTTTTTTTTTCTTTTCGATTTAAAAATTTTTTTTTTTTTATTTGCACTGGAAATTCTTAACAACGCTGGTGAAGAACAGCCAGACTTCTCCCACCATCCCTGTCCCCTCCTCCTCATCTTGGAACACCACTGGCCAGGAGCCCAGTAAGATAGGACTGAAGAGCTCTTATAGTCAGCACTTTTAATGAGCTAAATGGCCTGAGAAAGAAACAAGGGAACTATAAATTATATTTATAAATTAAGTCATATAAAGCTGGACTAAGTGATTAAACTGTGTGCCCATAATTAAATAATTGTATAACATTTGGGTCTTGAGAGTTCTTTCTGCAATAATGATTGGCGATCTGTGTGGTGGGCAGATGACTCATACAGAGGTCCGGGGGCTGGCAGGGGCCAAGGTCACTTTGTAAACAGAAGAACCCTTGAGGGATGGCCATGGATGTGGTTGAAGGACTGGGTGAGGGATGGACAGGGTAGGAACTGAGTGGGAGAGAGCCTCAAAGCCCCCAGGTATATGGGAGTCAGCCGTAGCAGCCCACATTATTGAAGAAAGGCCCAAAGGTGGTGCTCTCAGGCCCAGCAGACAGGGAGAACTTTTATGTCTTGGCCCCAGCAAACACTCCACCTTCATTTCCTATCCTTTCCTACACATGCCCCACCTAGAGTCACAGAAGTCAATATACATTCTACCCAGTCTACTCTTTATGTCTCTCTATCTTTGCCCTTGTTCTTCCTCACATGCCCTTCCCTTCTCCATTCCTAACCTGGCCATTTAATCCTTCAGGAGCTAGCTCCAAGGTGTCTCATGAAGCCTTTTCCAGACTCCTGTAGGCAGGCCATAAGTCTTCCTCTGGTTTCCACAGTTATACTGCAGGATAAACTTCTACAGAATCTCTTCTCTCTCCTGGAGAGCCAAGCCCCTACTCTTAGCTCCTAAAAGTTATCTGGCAAGATGGAAAGTATTTAATACATATTTGCAAGTGAGTATATGAATGAAGGATAGCCTTGGGAGAAGAGGAGGCAATATTCTCCTCCTTGGCTGCAGGATGTCTTTGCCAGGTGGATAGGAGATAATCAAAAGGAGATACAGTTTGGTACAAGTTTCCCTCCTCTGAGCGCCCCATCCCCAAATAAATCAACAAGGTAAGGATCCTGCTAGGACGAGTGCAGTATAGAGTGGTGTTGACGAAACAATGCTATCTATCTCAGTAGAAGTAGAGGACGGCAGTCCTCTTAGTGAGTGATCACTAAGTGATCTTAGTGAGAACTAAGATCAAAGCGGGGTTTGTTGGGGGAGTGTCGGAGGAAAGAGATGGGAGAGAGGGATGTGGGAGTCTGGGAGGCCCCGCTGTGGGAATCCAGGGGAGGGAGAAGCAGATTGTAATGAAAAGCTCTCCAGAGCAGCCTTTCAAGGGAGGTCACAAAAGACAAGGGAGAGTCAAGAGGGCGCATCTTGGGAGAAAAATGATCACCCACTAGATAAGCTACAAACAGGGTCAGGGAATGCTTTCAGGATAAGAGATGGGGAGAACGGTGGGAGGTTGGGGGACTGGACCAAGCGGTGCCAGAGGAATCCAAGGGTGAGGCCCAGCTGTTGGCATTACTCACAAGCCCCACAGATGGTGCAGAGACACACCAAGTTTTGAAATCTGCTGGTCACTGTTCAAGTTCAAGCACTGGGGCTATGCATTCACATAGCGCTGCCTGGTTGTGTGACCTTGATGTAACTTTAAATCTCAGTTTCCTCCTATGAAAAGTGGGGATGACAAGTGGACAGAAGTCGTGCCTGGCACACAGGAAGCACTCAGTGAGTCTCAGCAGTCGTAATTACCAACAATACGCAGTTTGACATTTTACTGCCCGATTCCACGTTTTTCTGCATCTTTCCCCCACAGGGAGGGAAATGTTAAAAGGACCTCAACATTCCATGCTTTACCAGTGGCAGAAGCAGGAAGTTGGAGGGGAGAGAACTAGACATTTCTTTAGCATTCTTCCTATTGGGGTATTCTGACCTATGTCCTAACTGTTAACAAAGCTTTGTTGGTCCCCAAGGGGGTAGTACAATGGCCAGCTGTGTGAGCTTGGGGAGATGACATTCCCTCTCGAGGCCTCAGTTTGCCCATCTGTATGTTTGGCAGGATTGGGTCTCTGGTTTCTGGTAGCCCTTTCCCCTTTCATATTCCATGATGCCCCTAGTTCTAGATCAATCCAGGGCTTGGATGGGAGTGGAGCAAGAAATGGGCACTGGAGGGTGAGGTGAAGACTGGCACGGTGGACTGAGGATATCCTGGATCTGTGTGAGGTGGAGGGGTGGCTGGGGTCACGGTCTTCAGAGTCCCCAGGGATCCCCATGATGGCTGTGTGCTTGGCACTGGGAGAAGGGCAGGGAGATGGTTGGCCCAGAGCAAAGGGGAATTGCTCTGGGTGATGCAGCAGCCACAGAACATCCCTCAGGGCACAGGGCAAGGGAAACAAACTGCAGGAGGACCTCCATGCACCGTGGAGCCTTTGGGCTGCCTGGAGCCCCACCCGCCACCTCATCCCCACAAATCGCATTAGGTGCTGTAATGTTGTATCAGAGCCGATGCCCTCTGCGTAAATCCCATCGGGATCAATCCAGCCTTGATAAAATTGCGAGAAAAGCGCTGCACTCTCTGCCTGAGCCCTCCTACTCATTTCAGTCATCTGTAATTTGAGAAAATATTCTTTCAGTACCCAAAAGCTCTTTTCTATGCTTCAATCTCTGGCTCTCTGGCTCTGTCTCTGTTTGTCTGTCTTTCCTGCTCTCTCTATTTCCCTGAAGACATGTTTTTCTGTAAATACTGCAGCTCAGCTCTGAATCATAGATCAAAGCATTTCTTCTTCATTCATCTTTTGAGGCCAAATTGCAGTTTATAATGTCTGTGGTTTTCACTAATCTGTCTCTGTGTCATCTCGCTTGAAATCAACAGAGAGCAGCTCACAAAAACACACTGGAGTTGCCCGGCAGAAGCAGAGAGCATAATCTGAGCACAGCATTGTTGAGTCTCAGGACCCACAGGTAGAACTATCTGGGGCCTTTATTATACCTGACATTAATCTTGGTAAACAACTTGTTTTGATGAAAGCTGAAAGCCAGATGAAACAAGGAAAAGTCACTGTGATCAGAAAACAAAATGCGATCCCTTCCTCCGCCCACCCCTTCCTGCACTTTCCAGTGACATCTAAGGCTTTGTCTATTTGGACCAAATAAAGGGAGGGAGGAAGCTGGGCTCTTTACCTCGGAAAACATGCTGATAGTTCCAAGACTTCCTGGGACTTGGACATTTGCAGAGCCCGGTCAAAGTCTGGGGCCTGGGAGGAGTCAAGGAGAGTTACATTTTTTTGTGTTTTGTTTCTCCTCAGAAGAAAACATTCCTGAAGGCAGTTGTCACACCTTATTATTGAACCTGGCTGCTTGTCTCCTGGGGGCAGGGCTGACTCTAATAGCTTTTTGACTCCTTAGCTTTGTGGGGGAAACACTGTATCTTAACAACTCCAGGGTCCAATGGGGTTGTGACAGACCAATTCATCTGCATTAATGAAAACTAGTGCATGGGTGTGCGAAGGGTTAAACACAACATTGATTTAAAAAAAAGTTTTAAATCCTTGATTAGTTTTCCTCTTTATATTTGCATTACTTTACATTACTTTTATACTGCATTGCATTGCATTGTTTTTCTTTTTACAACAGTTTCCTACAAATGCTGGATAAAAATGATATATAGTATGAATAATCTTTACTCTGGCCGAATTTCTCTAGGAGACTTTAAGGAGCTTAGTTGTCACTTAAACCCAAGCAAGGAAAGGCTGATGAACTGGCATCTCCAAGTCCAGGGAGTGCCTCAGGGTTTAATTTCAGGCCCAGCTCCGTCTAGGCTTCTAGAATCTGCCCTACTTTCCCAGTAGAGATCTCCTTGTTTGATCTTCTGGGTGGGTGGGGGGGGGGGATAAGTAACCACAGAATACCAGTGGTGGGTGGGGGGAGTGGGGGGATGGGAGTGCTGGGGGGGGGATGTGAGGGGGTGCCAGAGATGAGAAAATCTGTAAATGTCCCTGGTTCAGTCTTCCCTGAGCAGGAGATGCACTACCCCAACACGGTACGCTGTGCCTCAGTTTACAAAGCAATTTCCAATCAATATGTCCTACATAAGGTAAGCAGGGTAGGTGACATTATCTTCATTTTATAGTTGAAGAAATCAAATGCTGAGAGATTAAGGTAATTCCTGGCCTAGTCAGCTACTCTGTGGCAAAGGGAGATCTCCAAATCCAGAGTTTTCCTCATTCAAGCGCGCCCATGACTAGCACAAGGCTAGTCACTGATTAAGCACAGGGCTGGGTATCCACAGGTAGTGCAGGTCACCCCCAAGTCCCTGTAACTGAACAAGGTAGGTGTTATATTCCCCTTTCACATATGGGTAAACTGAGCTGTAGAGAGTTTGAACCTCTTTATCAAGCTCACACAGCTGGTAAGGGGCGAGCCTGTGTCAGAACGCAAGCCTTCTGGTCCTAAGTCCAGTGCTTTTTCTATGCCACTTTTCTGGGTATTGGGAAAATCAATCTGGAAATAAAGAAAAAAAATCCTTTGCTATCCGGAATTATCTGGGTTCATTGTCTACAATAAGAAAGTGATGTAAAGTGAAGAGTTGACTTTCCTATAGAGATGGAAGATTATAATGAATAAACTCTTGCCCCAATTATGTGCAGTGTAATTGTTTCCCTTCCCATTGAAGACAAAGGTTACTTTGTAGATGTGCTATGGAAAGGGAGATGATTTTGTAATGAACTGGAAAGGGGTTGCCAAGGTCAGACAATTAATGGACTAGGAGAAGGCAGAGCAAGGTGGGGAGGGGCGTGGTAGACTCAAAGTGTGATACATAGGGGCGCCTGGATGGCTCAGTGGATTAAGCCGCTGCCTTCGGCTCAGGTCATGATCTCAGGGTCCTGGGATCGAGCCCGGCATTGGGCTCTCTGCTCCGTAGGGAGCCTGCTTCCTCCTCTCTCTCTCTGCCTGCCTCTCTGCCTACGTGTGGTCTCTCTCTCTCTGTCAAATAAATAAATAAAATCTTAAAAAAAAAAAAGTGTGATACAGAAAAAAAAGAGTTTTGGAAGAAGATGGTGCTTAAAAGCAACGATTGGAGACACAGTGAATGATAAAAAGCATAGCAATTGAGAGATTCTGGGAAAAATAGGGCCCAGGGTGGAGGGTGGTTTTGAGGCTCTAATGAAAGCAAGAAACTCTCTACCTTCATACGAGCACACCATCATTCTCAGAATCTGAAACCTGGTTTCTGCACCCTGGGCCAAAAGGGAAGGCAAACTGGGAATTACAGCATCACTCATTAAGTGTAGCCTAGCAGTGAGGCATTGAGAATTAAGGCTTGTTTGGGAGCAGAGAGAATGGAATCCAGCTAAGCAAGGAATTGTTGGTTTGGGGTCGCTAGTTTGGGTCTGGAAGAGGGATTTTGTTTGGAACCCAAGCAGAAAGAAACGGAAGTCCAAAAAAGCCAAGGCTGAGAGCCAGCCAGCCCAGGGGCAAGCAGCCTGGGGCAGGATCTAGCCCGCCGGGCGGCCCCATGCAGGATGAGGACTGGTGAGTGGCCTGAGGACACTACTGTTGACCCTTGAACAATGCGGGCATTAGGGGAGCCGATCCCTGCACAGTCAGATTCTGCATACACCTTAAAAAAATGTGCACACACCTTCTGACTCCCCCAGAACTTAACTACTAATAGCTTACTAGTGATGGGAAGCCTTACTTACAACAGAAACAGTTGACTAGCTAGCACATATTTTGTACATTATATTATATACTGTATTCTTATTTATTTAAAAATTAAGATTTTTAAAACTTATTCATTTGATAGAGAGAACACAAGAAGGGGGGAGGGTCAGAGGGAGAGAGGAGCAGACTCCCTGCTGAGCAGGGAAGCTGGATGTGGGAGGGAGGGGGGAGAGAGGCTTGATCCCAGCATCCCGAGCTCATGACCTGAGCTGAAAGCAGCCACTTAACCAACTGAGCCACCCAGGTTCCCCTATGTATTGTATTCTTAGAATAAACTAAGCTAGAGAAAAGCGAATGTTATTAAGAATATCATCAGGAAGAGAAAATACAATTACAGTACCGGACTGTGCAAAAATCCGTGTATAATTGGACCCAGGCAGTTGAAACCCATGTTCCTCCAAGGGTCAACAGTATTTCTAATTTGCTTATCAGGAAAGATCAGGTACTCTGAAATGCCCATTTTGTAGTCAAGTAAAATGCCTCTTAACGCTTCCTGAGAGCATTCTGTTCACTGCTTCCCAGCAGAAGGAGGGACAGGGAATGGGAGCGTGCCAGACTGTCCAGCCAACACCAACATGACAAGTCCGCAGAGAGAAGCAGATTGTCCCTGCCATCAGGAAGGAGTCTGAAGGCATGTTCGGAGATTGGAGCCCCAAGTGCAAAGGTGCCTTACTGAGGACGGTCCTAATGCACTGTTATCTAGAGGAAATTATTGGGGTGTCTTATTTCAACTTCATATTTTTCAGTGGGACTTTACGGGTTATGACCGGGCACAGTTTAAAAATAAGGAGGCTCTTTTAGAAACACTCTGCTCTTTAACATTTTGGGTGTTTCTCCCAAAGGTATCCGGCCCAGATGGCCCTGGAAAGATTAGGGAGTCGGGGAAGTGGATGTGTTCAGGGTGAAGCAGGACTTAGCTCTGAAACAGGAGTGCAACTGGCTGTCCTACATTCTCATCTTCAAAATAAAAAAGGGCCCCTGAGAAATGACTCATTCTTGCCCATGCAATGTCCTGGGGGATATAACTGACAGGTTGATTTAGACAAAGAAAAGAGATAAACAAAGCCACTCAGGAAGAACCTTCTTTGCAGGAGCTAGAAACAGACCATATGGTCAAGATTTGTCGAATGCCATCTAACATTCAGGAAGCGCCCATCGAAGCCCCGCTTTGGTCAGGTGTCCCACTGGCCACATGTGCTGAGGGATGGACAGTTGCTTCCTTGTGTAGAGACTAACTTGTGAACCACTCACATGAAGCAGAAGTAAAATGTCAGTGGAAATACTGGCTTTGGGAAGTAAAACTGGAATTTCAGTGAATTTTGACCCATGTCAGGCCAAGACTGTCTTTTCTGGCTGTGATTAAAAAAAAAAAAAACAATAGAGCTTTACTCTTATATCCTCGTGGTCTCACCTATCTTTAATAGGTACAAATATTGGGGGTCCCTTCTTCTTTTTTTTTTTTTTTTTACCGAGGCATAATTGACATATAAGATGATATTAGTTGCTGGAGTACAACATAACCATTCTTTAGCAACTTTCAAGTATGCAACACAGAGTTATTAACAGTACGTGCCATGCTGTACATTACATCTCCATGATTTATTTATTTTATAAGTGGAGGGTCGTACCTCCTGATCCTTCCCATTGCATTCCCCATTCCTACTTTGGGCAACCACCAGTCTGTTCTCTGTATCCAGGAGCATGTTTTTTGTTTGTTTGTGTTGTTTTGTTTAGATTTTACATGTAAGTGGCTTGTCTTTCTCTGTCTGACTTATTTCACTTAGCATGATGCCTTCAAGGTCCACCCATACTGCAAATAGCAAGATTCCCTTCTTCTTTATGACTGAATTATACCCATCTATCTATCTCACATGTCTGAGTTCCATGTGTCTATCGATGGACAGTGAAGTTGTGCCCAGGCCTTAGCTCTCGTGAATAATCCTGCAGTGAACAGGGAGGCACAGGTACATTTTCCCGTTAATGTTTTCCTTGTCTTTGGATGAATACTCAGAAATTGAATTGCTGGATCGTATGGCAGTTCTATTTTTTTTTTTAAAGATTTTATTTATTTATTTGACAGACAAAGATCACAAGTAGGCAGAGAAGCAGGCAGAGAGAGAGGGGGGAAGCAGGCTCCCTGCCAAGCAGAGAGCCCGATGTGGGGCTCGATCTCAGGACCCTGAGATCATGACCTGAGCTGAAGGCAGAGGCTTTAACCACTGAGCCACCCAGGCGCCCGGCAGTTCTATTTTTTAATTTTGCGGGGAACCTCTGTGCCATTTTACATAGGTGACATCTGTCTGGCTGTGATTTGACGTTAGTACATTTGGGACATGTCCTCTGGGCCAGAAGAGAAACTCTGAAATCTGGTGAATGGGCCCATGGTTTTGGGAAGGCAAGAGAGCCTGGAGGGTGTTGCCAAAGCTGCAATGAAGTTAGAGGGGAGGGCCGTAGGTTTTTATTTTAGACTCTCACAGGGAAGCTTGGTGGCATTTGGGTCAATCCTAAAGCATGGGTATGATTTGCATGCTCAGGGTCTTTCCACACTATTGACTTTAGGACCAATTCTTCCTTTGTTGTGGGGGCTGTCTTGGGTATTGCAGGATGTTCAGCAGCATCCCTGCTTCTACCCACTTGGTACCAGAACATGCTCTACCCCAGCATGACAACCCAAAGTGTCTCCAGACACCGCCAACTCTTCCCTTGGAGACAAACTTGCTTCCCATGGAGTATCACAAGCCAATTGCCGAAGGTGAAGGGAAAGGGTGTATCCGGCTAAAGGGTCCCTTTGAAGGAATGTAGAGAAGCGTGATTCTATGTATGTTAGAGCCTGGTAGCCCTGGGGTATGGTAAAGAGAGGAATACAGTGAGAGATGATGCTAGAAAAATACTTCAGGGCCAAGGTGAAAACCTCACTCATCATATTGCTAATAAATGGGACTTGATCTTGCAAGGATCAGGAGAGCAGGAAGTTTGGGAGGAGGGAAGTGGTTGGAAGGAGAATCGGTTGGAAGTGCAGACATGGGAATGGAAGGGGGGAGTGAGGCAGAAGACGGGGTGGGGGCTGCTCCAGCCCCGCACGCTGAGGGTGGCTGGCACAGGCCGGTGTGGGAGACACCCCCAGGGAGATCAGAAACTTGGAGCCTACCAGCAAGTGCAAGGGAGGAGAGAGTAATCAGAGGGTTGAGAACGGGATTGCTGGACAAAAAGCATAGCGTTGACTGACATAAGGAGATTTGGAAGAAGAGGAGGAGCAGACCTGACATTTAAAAATGAATTAAAAAAAATATTTTATTTATTTACTTGACAGAGAGAGAGCACAAGCATGGGTTGCGGCAGAGGGAGCGGGAGAAGCAGACTCCCCACTGAGCAGGGAGCCTGACATGGGGCTTGATCCGATCCCAGGACTCTGGGATCATGACCTGAGTGGAAGGCAAATGCTTAACTGACTGAGCCCCCCAGGCGTCCCTAAAAATGAATCCTTAAACATTACTCCTGCCTGTGCTTCCATGTGGGCATGTGGGAGTGACTCAGACTCTTCCTCTGTGGATTTCCAACCACCAGTTATCAGGGCAAGTGGAACAATACGCCTGTCAGTAGAGCAAAGACAAAGATTTGAATAACAACAACAACCACAACCACAACAACAACTACCATTTATTAAGCCCTTAATAAGTGCTGGGGACCAAGCCAAGATTTTGCACACTGCCCCTGTCAATATTCAAACAATCCTATGAGATATATTCTGCTTTCACTTCTGCCATAGAGGTTATTTTATTCATCACATATTTATTAGCGACTATTATGTGCCATGCCCTGTTTTAGGCAGCCAGGTTGTATCAGTGAATAAAACAGGAAAACACCGTGCCATCGTGGAACCTTGTGTAAGGAGTAGTGTACCACCCACCCTCCTCTCCCCTAGTAAATATCACCAGAAAATTCCCTTGCAAGGCAGGAGCAGAAGAGGAAAGATTGCTTGGTGCTGGCACGTAAGAATTTTTAAGTCCGGAAGCCAGATATGAGGATGGGGTGTATGGCTCCCACAGGGACAGAATTGTTGAATTATCTGGAGTGCCTGTTCTTTCTGGAGGCCTCCAGTTCTGGAATGTTCCAGAAGTACACATTCCCAGCTCTCTGAAGTTCTGAGCAGCAGGTGCCTCCTTCCTGTTAAGTTGCTGAGACCCCAAATTTTAGTCAAGAACCCATAGCAAGTAAGGGAGTCAGGCGTCCATCCACCTTAAACTTTACCTTATATTTGCACTGTACACCTTTACATTACTTATTAGCTGCCTTGGGCGCTAACCAAAATAATGCCAACTGTACACTAAGTCCAGACACATCATTCTTGCATGTTCTGGAGCCCAGACCAGATTCTGTGCCCTGGTCTACCTCATTTGCTTATGTTTTTCTGAGGACACCCCTCCTCCAAGTCAGTTGAGAAGGATAGACGTTTGGGTGGAAGCTTTGTTCTCTCAAGCAGAACAGGACAGGCGGAACGACCACTTTGTACCATGCAGTCCTCAGGGACCTGTGGTCTGAGGGTTTATCTGTGATATAATATATCCCAGCTGGCTTTTTCTAGAGCCATGCCCTCAGTTTGCACTAGCTGGTGGTGTTCAAAGCCCAACACTGGGGAGAAAAGCCAAAATGACTGGACACAATGCATAAGACCTGGCCTTGGGGCCCTGTACATTTAACTCAGAAAGATTTTGGTCATAGCACACATATTACATAATGTTGGCTAATTCAATTTAAATAAAAAACTAAAAAGAAAGAAAACCACAATGAAATAGCGATAAAATGTGTGCTCATGCAATAAGTCTGGAGTGGGTTGCATTTATACTGTGACCCAGGCTTGACAATGTCATTAGAAACCTAGGACCCTTCATTCCTTCCATCCTGTCCCCTTGATGCTGCCTTCATCCTCAGATGGGTGAGCAAGATGGCTGCCGTATTTCCAGCCATCAATTCTCGTAATGACCAGAGAAAGAAGAAAGATTGCTCTTCTTTCTCCTTTCTTTGTTTTAGAAATGAGCAGATTCTCTGAGAAGTTTGTAGCAGATTTCACCCTCATATTTAATTGGCTGGAACTGGGTCAAAATCTCCTTCCCAAACAAAACCTCACCAAGAAGAATGGGCCCATCGTGATTGGCTTATAGACAAATGAGAGTCACCATGTGAAGATGGATTGGGCCAACAGCTTCCCCTGAAGCACGTGGCTGTGTGAAAAAGGGTGGGTGCCCAAACCCAAACTCATTTCTCTTCAGAAGGAAGAAGAGAGGTGGGCTGTAGTCTAGGACAAGCAACTGAGAGTGCTCTCAACAGCTCACGATCTAGCTCTCACAACTGCCATATTCTCCGTGCCCTCAGAGAAGGGGAACAATCAGTCTTGTATCTTCCCCTCCTCAGCCTTATCCTGAGGCCTGCATATCTGATGCACTTGGACTGTGCCAGCTGGAGGCCTTTTTTTCTTTTTCTTTTTCTTTTTAAGCTGGTTATAACCTTACTCTCTCCTTAGGAAAGGCCTTTCTTCCAATAGGCTCCAGGCACTTTTACGGACTTGATGACCTCTGCCCAGAGGATTACTGGATTCCATTTATGGAGATGGTGTGAGGGTCATGAGGCAGCCCCAAAGGCCCAGTCTGGGCCTTCCTCCTCCTCATTTCTCCAATGGGAGTGATAGGCCCTAAAAGGCCAAGGCTCTCCGAGGAGGCCTCTGGGCGCAGAGGTGTAGTCTATTAACAAAAGCTTCCTTTGTGCAGACTGGAGGTTCTGGAAAAAGTTGGCTCCCCAGCAGTCTTAGAGAGGTACTTAGTGATTGCCTAGAGGTGGAATAGATTAGAATGGCTGAAATCAGGATTTGTCTACTTTGGCTCCATTCTAGTTTGTTCCTGTACCATTGGGTAACACCATTGGCCTGGTGGGCTATTGGAGTCTCTCAAGAAATGGTCAGTCTCTTTTCTAGCTGCTTAACATGCTGGGTGTTAGACATAGAGCCATGAGCAAGACACAGTTCCTGCCCTTGAAGACCTCACAGATTGTGGGAGAGAAAACTTGAGGAATAAGCAATTGCAATGTAGCAGGGTAGGTGTGTTGGACAACCCCACCCCGCCAGCCATTGCTGGGTGTTGCAGGGTTCCCAGAGAAAGGTGTTGTTTAAGCTGAGTCTGAAGGGACAAGGGGAACAAAATATTGCCTGTCTCTAAGACCATGTCTCTACTGAGGTTTCTTAAAGTTTGAGGAGTACTCAGACCTTAGGATGTTAGTTTGAAAGTCAGCCGGGGAAAAATAAGCTGGTCAGATAAATTTGGGAACCAACGGAATAAGCAATCTGTAGGACCACACAGGCCTTTTCGTAAATGTACCAGTGAGAACCATGAACCTCTCAGAGGGTATGGAGGGTCCATTTCCCAATCACACTTGACCACAAAATCCTTCCCCCCATCTCTCGCAGAGGAGTGATTCCGAATTTGAGAACTCACAGCACCATAACTGAATTAAGGATGATTATAGTGAAAATATTCCTCTTGCTGTGGATTGTGGGTAGTTCAGCAATGGGCACATGGGGCCGTCTTTTGGCCAGTGGGATGAGAGGGGAAATGTGCTAAGGGCTGACAGGGAAGATTTTGGGAAAGAGAAAATGGGAAGAGACAGCTGCTCTTCTTCCTCTGGGCATGTTCTCTCTGCAGATGATGGCTAGTCCTGTAGGGACAATGTGCCACCAGCCAGAGGATGAAGCCAGTACCTAGATGACAGAGTAGAAACAGAAGCAAGCCAGGTCTTGATGACAATGTTGAGTTTCTTTTTTTTTTTTTTAAAGATTTTATTTATTTATTTGACACAGAGAGATCACAAGTAGGCAGAGAGGCAGACAGAGAGAGTGAGAGGGAAGCAGGCTCCCTGCTGAGCAGAGAGCCCGATGTGGGACTCGATCCCAGGACTCTGAGATCATGACCCGAGCTGAAAGCAGCAGCTTAAACCACTGAGCCACCCAGGCGCCCCCAATGTTGAGTTTCTGATTAAACACCACGAGAACCTCTTCTGTCTATTAACTTAACTTGGACTTATTACATAATAATATGTTTCCTATCTTTTAACTAGCTGGAGTCAGATCTTCCTGTTATTTGTAGTCAGAAGCCTCCCAGCTCGGGGTGCCTGGGTGGCTCAGTCAGTTAAGCATCTGCCTTTGGCTCAGGTCTTGATCTGGGAGTCCCGGGAATCAAGCTCCTTGCTCATTGGGGAGTCTGCCTCTCCCTCTGCCCCTGCTTGTGCTCTCTCACTTGCTCTCTCTCTCAAATAAATAAATAGAAGAAGGAGAAGGAGAAGCCAGAGGCTCCTGGCTCCCAGCTGATGAACTTTCTTTTTTCCCATGACAATTTTCCGCTGGCACATTGAATTATTTTCTTGATCAAGGTTCGGCATTTGGATTCTCAGGGTATAGGTAGGTAGCATGTCCTGGACTCAAGGATCTGAGGCAGCAGGTGGCATATTAATGATGCCCAAAAGCATGCCAGAGCCTCAGCTGGTGGAGGCAAGTGGGGCATGCTGGTGGGCTGGCATTCTAGCGGGGTTATGGAACGCACGGGCTTGAAGGGCTGCAGACGCCGGACCGAGGCAGTTGGAGCTCAGGGAGTCAGGGCAGGGAGAGGAGAAAGAGGCTGCTCTGCGGGCTGGTCTGAACCTTCCTCCCAGGTTGGCATGGTGCCCACGCCCACACCTGTTCCTTTGACCCTTACCCAGGGCTTTGGCTCCTACCACCACTCTCTCCCCAGTTCTCCTGCTTTGACTTCAGTCACCTCTCTTGTCTGTTAGTGGCCTCATTCCTTTGGCATCACCTTTGGTTTTATGAGCAGCTCATAAAACCAAACCTTTACAAACATAGGATTTATTTTTAGACATATTCAAGGAAGTTGTCATTTAAAGGTCTATTGACGTGATTTATTGGCAATTGCAATGGTTACCATCTTCTTCATTTTTAGGTGCAGAGCTCTGTGGTGCTAAGTTTATATTCCCATTGTTGTGAAGTGGACCTCTGGAACTTTTTTATTTGTCTTGTGTGATGGCCAATTCGATGTGTCATCTTCACTGGGCTGGGGGGTGCCCAGATTCCACATGATTTCCGGGTGTGACTGTGAGAGTGTTTCTGGATGAGATTAGCATTTGAATTGGGAAACTTGGTAAAGCAGATTGCCCTCCCCATGTGGGTGGGCATCATCTAATTGGGTGAAGGCCTGTATAGAACAACAAAACAGAGAAAGGAGGATTTGTTCCATTCCTGCCCACCTGCTTTAGCTGAATATGGGTCTTCCTCCATGCTTGGACTGGGTTTACACCATTGACTTTCCTGGGTCTGCAGTTTGCAGGTGGCAGATCATTGTGTTTTTCAGCTTCCATAACCAAGTGAGCCAATTCCTCCTAAATAATTCTCTCCTTTCTCCTCCATCCCTTCCCCTCCTCTCTCTGGAGAGTCTTGACTAATCCATTTTACAAAACTGAAATTCTATACCCATTGAATATGCCCTTTACTCCCTTCCCCCAGCCTCTGGTAACTGCCATTCTACTCCCCATCGCTGTAGATTTGATGACTCTGGATTCCTGATATAAGTGGAATCATGTGGTGTTTATCTTTTTGGACTCCCTTATTTCACTTAAACTGATGTTCTCAAGGTTCGTCCACATTGCATCAGGTGAAAGAATTTTCTTCCTTTCTAAGGCTGAATAATATTCCATTGCATGTATAGATCACATTTTGTTTATCTGTCCCTCTGTTGATGGACATCGGAGCTGCTCCCACCTCTTGGCTGTTGTGCCCTGACATCCCTTTTACCTACTGTTGTGACTGAGGTGTGGGTTTTTAGTTCTGTTGCCCATGGCTCATTTTAACCCAATTTCTCTGGTGTGGCTCATGGAAGGGACTATTCAGGAGATAACCTTAGTCTCCTAAGGATGATCTTGCTCATGAATTTTTCAAGAAAATAATGTATTTGGAAAAAAAACCTCCAAAGACCCACATGTACTCAGTGTATACCCAAATGAAAATGTATCAAGGAAAAGATGAGTATCTTTTCTCCAGTGTAGTGACTCATCTCAATTTGACTCTGTAGGCATAACTGTGGCTGAAATGTAAGCACACTTAAAAATTCATTTTCTCACCCATAAAATGTAGTACAAGCTCAATATAAAACTTTTGAAGAAAAGCAATAAAAGCTACCATTTAATGAGGTCATATTTTGTGCAGGTTCTCAACCAGGGGCTCTGAAGTTACTCTTTTTCATCTGCACAACTCTTTGAATGAGGCATTCGTATATTTCAGTTGAGTTGCAGACTCATGGGAGGCCATCTCCCCAGCCATCATCATGGCCACCTCCAATCCAGGACCTGATTTATTCACCCTGGATGTGAGAGAGATCCAAACCTCGGGAGCAGGTCCAGCCCACCTTGGGGAGCTTCCCCTTTGCCCTGAAGTTCCCATGGGCTCTGCAGCTCCCAGGGACGCTCTCTGCACGAGCAAGGGCCTGTCGGAGTTGGGACAGCAGCTGAAGTCTTGCCCCACCGCTACCCTTTTTTACTGGGGCTTACAACATCCTCCTAGAAAAACCTAGACTAACAACCTTTGTATTTCTAGTAAAGGGAATGTTTACAAACATGGGATTCTCTTGGTTCTTGAGCCAAACAGCGCAATCAGGGTCACAGACCAAGGCTACCCCTTTTCCCTGGAAAACCCATTTCCCTCCATCCACTCCCAGGGACTGATTTTTTTTTTTTTTTTTTTTTTTAAATATTTTATTTATTTATTTGAGAGAGACAGTGAGAGAGAGCATGAGCGAAGAGGTCAGAGAGAGAAGCAGACTCCCTGTGGAGCTGGGAGCCCGATGCGGGACTCGATCCCGGGACTCTGGGATCATGACCTGAGCCGAAGGCAGTCGTCCAACCAACTGAGCCACCCAGGCGTCCCACCCCAGGGACTGATTTAATCCCCTTCATCTTGGTGCCTCCGATACAGATTTTGAGCTGATAGCAAATTCATTTTCGTGTCTGTAGATGGGGGTGTGTGTGTTTGTGTGTGTGTGTGTGTTTGCAGGCGAAGCAACAGCTTTAGAGATTCAATGGTTTGCCTAAGGTCAGCCATCCAGTAAGAAAAAGTTAGAGATAAAAATCGAAGTGGTCATGAGTTCAGGTACCTGCAATACAGGTGGGTTTGGGACTCAGCAAAGTCCCTTATCATGTCTGAGTTTCATTTTTCACATCTGAAAGGGAGATAATAGTCAGTACAAGGTTGTTGCAGGGACTAGAAGTAATATATGTAAAGCGCCAAGCACAATGCCTAGCTCTTGGTGGGTGGTCCGTAACTGCTGACGATTATAATTGTGCTGCCTGACTCCAAAATCTTTGAGCTTTTCTTGGAACACAATACCTCTCTCACAGAAATGTTAAAAAATGGAAGGGTGGGGGGGACAAAGAAAAAGAAAAAGAAAACCGTCAAATCATTCCCACCACCCCAGGACGAAAACCACTGGCTTTTGGTGATTTTCCCCATTCCCCCATTTCTTTCTTCTTTCTTTCTATGAAGCATTTCCCCATAGTTGTCATCCCACCATATATATGATTTGCTTACTATTTCCTTTTCACTTTTCATCGCATGCCAGGACAAACTTTAAAGTCTGCTTCCTTCCAATGGGTTTTGCAGGAACCAACAGCCTTGGAGGTTAGAAGCCTCCGTGGCCACAGCCCTTTGGGAAATGTGGGCCTCTCCAGGGGGGTAAGCGAGAGTTCCCTAAATGTTTTTTCATTCCTTCATGCTTTGAACTGTTGTTTTTCAGAGCTGGAGCCATTCCTTAGCATACTGGCTTCTTGACCTTCACCAAGACTTTGTACTCTTATGCTGGACAGCAGAGACTTCCTCCTTTGAGACAGTCTCTCTTCTTGTCCCTCTGTAGGTCCTCAACCTCGCTCTGGTCAGCAGTACCCCTAAATCTACAGTCATCAGCCTCACTTGACACTCTGACAGCGGGCTAAGCTCTTTCAACACAGCATTGTCTCACTCCCTTGGGATTTTTCATTCTTCCACTCCCGGGGTTCCCCATGGGATTCTGCTTCAGGATCCATATCATTGAACTTCATGGAAGCATGCATTGTAGTTGTACAAACTGAGACCATAACAAACTCACGCTAACTTCACCCGACCCCTCACTGCCGGCTAATGTCCTCTTTCTCAAAGACAACACGCAGCCTGCGGCTCAGTTGCTGTTCAAAACCTTCTCCATTATCCTCTGTCCGCACCCCTGCCCCAAGCAAACCAAGATTCCACCTTCATCCGGAAGTGAAAGGCATGTGGGAAAGCTTCTTCAGTGTTGCTCTTCTCCACCTCAAATTTTCCTGGGATCTTTGGGCTCTTTTTCTTCTCCTAGGTCTCTGAGAAGAATTCTGTCAGATTTCTAAAGTTTCTCTCACCTCTTTCCTCCTTCTTTAAGACGGTCCTATTCAATGCTCATCTCTTGATGATACTGTGACTACTTTTTTCCAATTATAAAGTCTATTTCATTCTAAAAATAAAACAGAGGGGTGTCTGGGAGACTCAGTGGGTTGGGCCTCTGCCTTCAGCTCAGGTCGTGATCTCAGGGTTCTGGGATCGAGCCCCGTGTCAGGCTCTCTGCTCAGCGGGGAGCCTGCTTCCCCCCACCCCCTCTGCCTGACTCTCTGCCTGCTTGTGATCTCTGTCTGTCAAATTAAAAAAAAATAAAATAAAATAAAAAAATAAAATAAAACAGAAAGCAGCAAAAATAATAGTAATAATAACAATCCATTCCTTTAACTCTGCTTCCTCTTCAAGTCATTTCTTCTTCTATTGCCCAAATTACTAAATGATTAGGCTATTTCCACTCTTTCCCTTTATCCTGACTTTTGCTTTTACACTGTAATGTAATTTCTTTCTTAGAAGCCGCTAAGAACCAGAGTCTTGCTAAATCTTACAGCTTTTCTCTTCGTTCGCCACCTTTATTGAATTCAATGGATACTTTCTAAGGCCCTTGTCCTGCTAGGTATTGTGGTCACTCCTAGAGCCACATTCAACCCTTGTCTCCCAGGGGCGTGCTTTCCATGGCAGGTGGCCTGTGGATCAGCTCTTCTTCCTTTCTCCTCCTGACACCATGACTCCATATTCTTCTCTTTCCTTTCTTATACTTTCCAATGGATCCTTTTCTGTATTCTTCCCTAAGTACCCTTGACTGACCTTCCTGCCCTGCCCTGGAAATGGAAGCATTCCTAAGGTTAAGTTGTTGGCCCTTTCCCCCCCATCCCCTCTTTTGGGCATTTGCCCTCAGTAATCACCTTGATTTCACTGCCCCTGACTCTCCTCCATTGCTCTCTCATTTTGTATTGAAATCATTATAGCTTGCTAGATAGTCCAACTGAGATGTTTTACATGTACCTCCCACTCGAAATGTCCAACACTGAGCTCATCCTTCCTTCTCTCACCTTTTAGGCATTTCCCCCCAGTACATGGACCGCCTCTGAGAACTTCCTCCACTTCAGGTTGGGCTTGAATGACACGATCCTGCACCCAAGGCCATAGCTGGTTGGAATGATGGCAGGCATCCCGCTGCCGTGGCTGAACTGGGACATGATACAAAGGCAGAGATGGAGCTGTCACCTTCAGTCGTGTGTGTGTGTGTGTGTGTGTGTGTGTGTGTGTGTGTGGATTCAGAGAAATCTGGTTTGTGAAAGGAGGAGCAAGCAGAGTGAAGAGAAACAGCAAAGAGGGACCCTGCAGACTTGGGATGACTCAGCACCAAAGAACAACATGGCCCCGGAAGTATTGACCATACCTGATTCTGGGGCCTTGTAAGGTTCAGCTATACTGCCTGCCCTTACATTTTGGGATATAATCCTGTATATATATATATATATATTTTTTTTTAAAGATTTTATTTATTTATTTGACAGACAGAGATCACAAGCAGGCAGAGAGGCAGGCAGAGAGAGAGGAGGGAGCAGGCTCCCCGCTGAGCAGAGAGCCCTATTCGGGGCTCAATCCCAAGACCCTGGGATCATGACCTGAGCCTAAGGCAGAGGCTTTAACCCACTGAGCCATCTGGTGCCCCAAATCCTATATTTTTATAATCAATTCTCCCTTTTCTACTTGAGTCAGCATATGTGGGCTTCAAATCAAAGAGCTTTGACTCTAACACCCTCAAGCCCAGACCTTCACTGGGTAAGATTTCCCTTAATAGTACAGACCCTCTTCCTTCCGTATTTAGGCTGAAAACCCTCAGGTTCTCTTTGGCACTTTCCTTACCTCATCCCAACTCCCCATCATCTCCCATTACCTAACCTCTTCTTTCTATTCCTCTCTTCACATCTTGGTCATTACTTCTCCATCGAACAACTAAGAGTGCCATTGCTTTGCGGATTAACTGAATGGCATGCCTTCTCTTAATATCCCCTGTGCTTTCTCACTACCATACCTTCTGGGGCTGCCAGGAGACTGCCTTCCCTTCTTTTCCTACTCATCCATCATACTCCAACTGAACATCTTCCTTACTGACAGGCTTCTTCCCCAACCAGTGAACACCCTATCTGCCTCTGAGTCCCTATAACCCTTCCTAACCTCGCTCTGGGCAATTCTCCCATTCTGCTTCTTCTGAAATTTCCAGGTATCTCCATGGATCATTTCTCCCATTACACCGTTAGCTCCTTGAAGGCTAAGACTTAATCCTGTTTATTTGTTCTTCTTTCTCAAAACTTTGCTTTTAATTAATCAAAGAAAACTTAATACAAGCTTCCTACAATCCATTCTCCCCCTAGCAGCCAGAATGATTTTTCAAAAACATCACTGAGATCATGCTGCTCTCTTCTTAAATCCTCCAGTGGCTTTTTTCTACACTTGGAGTCAAAGCCAAACCACCCCTCCCAAGGTGTATATGAAGTCACGTGACCTGGACCCCCCCTCCCACCCCTGGCCTCATCCCTCCATCTAGGATCCTTGATTGTGCTAAGTTTGTTTCTGCCTCAGGGTCTTTGCACAGCAGTCCTCTCTGCCCAGAATGATACCCCATCGGCTCTCTGCAAAGGACTGCCTTTACTGTCCCTCAGACCTCAGCTTTTATGTCACCTCTTGAGAGAGGTCTTATGACACGTCCATCTATTCCAGAGTAACCATTATGTTACTCCTTATTTCACCCTATTTACATTTTCTACATGACCCTTCTGTTTGCTTTTCTTAAAACAGCTTGAGATCTACCTTAGAAAGCATAAGAGGCATTTGTGTGAAGTACATCATTCAGTCAATTTTAGCATGTTTACAGAATTGTGGAGCCATCACAGGACTCTAATTTCAGGACATTTCAGCGCCCCCAAAAGAAATCTTATATCCAGTAACTGAGGAGTAGTGTCCCACCCCTCTCCTGACCACTTCACTGTTCGGCTTCTGGAAACCACTGCTCTATTCTCTGTCTATGCAGATGTGCCTGTTCTGGATCTTCCATGGACATAGAATCGTACACTCTGTGGTCTTCTGGCTCCTTTTACTTTTTTCAATGTTTCTGGTTGTACTGTGAATCAATACTTCATTCGTTTTTGGTGCCAAATTCTGTTTCATCATACAGATACGTCACGTTTTATTTACCTTTTCATCAGTTGGCAGACACTGGGCAGTTTCTGGCTTGTGCTCACTGTTTCTCTGTCCCTCTCTGTGAACAGAGAGAAGGACCCGCATCTGGGTCATTCCCTGCTAGGAAGCCACAAGCATGTTCATGGAGCAGCGGCCGCGTCCTGGTGTGATGTCCCTGGGACTACGAGTGAGTGCACCGAAGAGCTGGGCAGACCTGCCTTCTCCGGGTCTCTGATAGCATCTGTTCTGGAATGGGACTGCCAGCCATGGCCTCCGAGCACGTACTTGTCAGGCTGCAGGAGGCAGTGGGCAGTGGGGGCTCTGCTGTCCGCCCGTGTGCTTGCTCACTTCTCCCTGGTAACACACTCCCCTCCACCCCCTCTCCTACTCTCTCCAGGCTGGAGCTGTGAGTGCCCAGGTCTCCTGCTATAAAAAGAGAGCAGGTGTGGGGCCGCAGAGGAGAAGCAGAGGCAAGTAGACACTGAGGTCGTCAAGGAACCTGACAGATCTCTGGTTCCCTGAGGTCTTAGATCCCGTGGCTCTTCCTTTGACTCTGGCCTTCAGCAGGATCTTCCCAGGTAAACGAGTCAATAAACTCCTTTGTTGCTGTGGCGAGCTTGGCTCAGCTTCCTGCGACTTGCCATAGAGAGTCTGAAGAATCGGTTGAGGCTCCTTACTCACCTAACTGGTCTGGTCACCGTAACAAATAAGAATTGTCTAGGCGTTCTCAGACGAGAGAGTATTTTCACAGTCATTATTTTATTCTACTCTCGTCATAGAGGGGAAGAAAAAAGTCACAAACCTAATTTTTTTTTAAAGATTTTATTTATTTATTTGACAGATAGAGATCACAAGTAGGCAGAGAGGCAGGCAGAGAGAGAGAGGAGGAAACAGGCTCTCTGCCAAGCAGAGAGCCCGATGCGGGGCTCGATCCCAGGACTCTGGGATCATGACCTGAGCGAAAGGCAGAGGTTTTAACCCACTGAGCCACCCAGGCGCCCCACAAACCTAATTTTAAACATGTGGAAACCACAGGTCAGAGGCAGCGAGGGATGTATCTCAGGTCACCTGGGTAAAAATTTGCACATCCAGGCCCCAGGCTCCCAGCTGGGCATTCTTTGTCTCCTGGCCAGGGCCCCCATGACTGGCTTTGGGAGAAAGGGTGACATTCGCTCCTGGATGCTTTGGGGCATGGTGGATGCCTAGCACAAGGCCTGAAGTGTTTGCTGAGGAAATGACTGGATGGATTTGACTAGGTTCAGCAGCCCAAAGCAGGAAGACTCCTACACCTGCCTTGGAGCCGAATGGAGAAGTCTCTGGTTACTGGAGAACCCAAAGCAGAGTAGAAAGGAAACTGTTGCTACAAGTCAGTAAGTGAAAATCAAACAGCACTTAGCAGCGGCCGGATGCCAACAGGACAAAACAGGCCCTGTCCCTCCTTCTTTTACTCCTTTCCACCTTCCTCCCAGCTCCATGCCCCTTTCCTTACGGATTGGTCCAAATGCAGGACAAGAAGAGCCTTGTTAAGACCTTTCCCTATGATCTGACTGACCCTTGAGTCAGGCTTCCTAGAACTGTACAGCAAAATCAAGACACACAAAAGATCAAGAGGACAGATTCTGACATTTGAGTTTTGGTCCCCAACTCCTACTCACTCCTGCTCAGTCCTCCCGCCACACACACTTGTCCAGGCCCATGATTTTCTTATTGGGGACCACTGTGTGGCAATGTACTCCAAACTGTTGGGGTTTTTTCCCTCTGCCTCCCTCTTTCTCTGCCTTGCAAACTCCTACTCATCCTTCAAAGCCCCACTGGGATGTCACCTCCATTGAAACTGTCTTTTAGGGATTCTCCCAACTCTGAGCTTCCATAGTATTTTACAAACATCACACTGTAGTACTTCTTAACACTCTGCTGTATCGTGGCTCTTTGCTATATTTGTGTTCACACCAGACCTCACTTCCTGGAAGGCCTGTCTCAGTGCAAGGAAGCTTTATCTCCACACCCTGACCCAGCATCTGCACCCTAGTATGTGCTCAATAAATGCTTGTTGAAATTTTATGAACAAAAGCTGTGCTCTCCTGGAATACAAGCCTGGGACTGTAAGAGTGGTTGAGTACATTCAAGGAGAATTTCTTGAAACTTTCTCTCATATGATGAGTGATGACTGGAATGAAATCATTCGTAACACAATAGGGCTAATAAAAGAGGCCCTTTCAGCAAAAGTGCTTAGAGGACCTCTGGTTAGAAGCTATTTTTGATAATTAGTACAGAAAAAACAACAACAACAAAAACAAAAACCCTTTCCTCTTTCTGTCCTGGTTGCTGCCTTGCTGTGCAGATGATGAAGAACTTTCTCTTGGTCTTTATTTTGTGGCAAATGGTGTAGAGGGGAGATGGACCCGAGCTTGCCTGTATTAGGTTAAGAGGGCTGCTACGGCAGAGGACCACAGACCAAGAGACTTAAACAAAAGAAATTTATAGTCTCACAGCCCTGAAGGTTAGAAGTTCAAGATCAAGGTGTAGGCAGGGTTGGTTCTTCTGAGAGCTGTGAGGGAAATCTGTTCTCTGCCTCTTCCCAACATCTGGTGGTTTGCTGGTCATCTTTGGTGTTCCTTGGCTTGTAGGAACATCACCCCAATCTCTGCTTTCAAGTTCACATGGCATTTTCCCCATGTGTGCGTTGGCTTCCAATATCCTACTTTTTGTAAAGACACTATTCATTATTAGATGGGGGCTTATGCTAATGACCTCATTTTAACTTGATTGCCTCTTCCAATACTCTCTCTTCAAATCAGATCACTTTCTGAGGTACAGGGGATGAAGACGTCAACATGGGAACTTTTGAGGGACATAGTTCAACCCATAACCATGACTCTGTGAATGGACAGCTGATTTGAGCTCAGAACCCAGAGTCCAAAGCCAGGCAGGCAAGGATTACCGAAGTAGAGGAGATTTTGAGGGAAGTGTGTTTCTCTGCCTTGACTCCATCTCTCAGTGCCAGTAAGGCTTCATTGTGCTACTGGAGAGTCTCTGAGGGAGAGGTGCTAAGAACATTCCAGAAAACAAGAATTAATATTCACATAACCTGCCTTGTTTCAGCTACTGCCAGGAAAAATGCACCTGCAGTGGTGGAGACAGACAGGGAGAAATAAAGTGAGAGAGAGACAGAATGACAGAAAATAAATGTACTTCTAAGTATGGGCAGATTTTCCATGATGCTAATGAAACTTAAGCTTCCTGGCTTTTTAAAGAAGAATCCTGTACTTAATTTTGTGTTCTTTTTGAAAAGAAGAACTCTCCCCCGAGTGACATAAAATTCAGGCTCCTCAAAACCTAGATCTACTCTGCCTCTAACAAAAATACCTGGATGGTAGTTGTGGTTCAGAATGGGATGTCAGAATTTCCCTTCTCCTTCATATACTTTGGGGGGGGGAGGAACAAACTCACGTGGGTTTGCTTCCCCCAAAGTTCTGCCTAAGTAAAATGCCTTGGCCACCAGGCCCTCCCAGAAAACCAGTCATTGCTCCTTCTGCCCCGTCCACATGGAATGGACCTCACTCCTCTTCCCAGTGAGTGGCGGCTTTAGAATCTTAGCAGAGCTTGTGAGTCCCCAGAAGGTACCTCCTGAAATGGGGAACAGAACCTAGGACGGATGCCTATCAGAGTGAGGGGTGGCCAAGGGAAGGTCTGGAGGAGCCAACCCACCAGCCCTCTGAGGGATGGGTTGACTAGGGGGGCGGGCTGGGTGCTGAGAAAACAGGTGACAAGTTCATGTGACAGCCGGGTCCCCTCCTCGAGCTGCAGCTTCTCCTCAGGCTGCAGGGGTAATGGAAATGCTGAGGGCAAGGCCTCCTTCAGGGCAGTGCTGCCCTGCTCCCTTAGCAATTTTCCTTCCTTCGGGCTTTGCCCAGTTCTCCCTTTGTTTCTGGGTTTTTCCTTTCCATAATGTGATTGTGGAGCTGGATGCCGGCGACACTGCTCTTGGCCAGGGCTGGCTCTTCATGTGCCGGTAATTAACTTGGCAGAGACGTTGGTATTTAATAGCTAAGGTTGACTGGTCAAAATGTCAATGATCTCATTTCTCAAAAATGTTTTAGGTGTGTTGTATTTTTTTTCTCGTGAGCCCACGGTGTCTATTTGAATTTCCTTTTCTCTTAGATGAGATTTACTTGTACCATTCAGGCAGTAACTGTTGTCTTCTCTAATCTACTCTCTCTCACAGTTGCAATCCCAGTATTTGAAGAAACTGGGATTACGGGACCATTAGTAATAGTATCTTTACTGGTCTGCCACTTAGGGATTAGTCAGAACTTCTGTGTGGGAGAGCCAACATTGTCCCATTCTTTCTTTCTTTCTTTCTTTCTTTTTTTAAAGATTTTATTTATTTATTGGACACACAGAAAGAGAGAGAGCACAATCACAGGGAGAGAGAGAAGCACCCGGGATCATGACCTGAGCCAAAGGCAGACACTTAACTGACTGACCCACCCAAGCTTCCCCAACATTATCCTATTCTTAAGAGGACTATGTGACAGGCTTGGAAAGGCCAGTCATAACTTCAGATTTCTAAATAATCAAATCAGGTAACATTCAGGGATTGCTTAGTGATTGAATGTTATAATGGCTAGAAAAAACCTCACTTCAAATCAACTAGGTGTTTACGAAGTCCAATCAACTCTGTAGTCATGGCTTAAGAAATAATTATCCCTATTTTGTTGATGAAAGTTTTGAAGCATAAAAAACAAAGGGCTGGCTCGACTTCGCACTGGCTTAAACATATTAGTAACAGAACTTAAATGAAATCCTTAGTTGGGCATTTCTGATCTCAGGCTAAGAAGGAGGGCATATTATAAAGAAGAACTGATAAAGGAGCTAGGAATGTATAAAGAAGAATGTGACTGTAATACGGCCTATACTCACAGACACCACAACCTCAAGGCTGTTCAGAAGCTATAACAGTTCAAAAAAGTCCTTGAAACTCTAACTCACATAGTAGCTGAAGTACTGGCTTCTTTAGTTCTCTGCCATTGATCTGATTCAGTATGAATCTGGTATCTTATCTCCCTAAGCCTGCCCACTTCTCTTTGAGCCCCTAATGGAAGTTCACCATCCACAACCCCTCCCCGCCACCCACTATTAAATTTTTTTTAAAAGATTTTATTTATTTATTTAAGAAAGGGAAAGAGAGAGAGCATGAACAGGGGACAGAGGGAGAGGGAGAAGCAGACTCTCTGTTGAGCAGGGAGCCTGACACAGGCCACAATAGCAGGACCCTGAGATCATGACCTGAGCTGAAGGCAGACACTTAACCAACTGAGCCACCCAGGTGCCCCTAAATCCCCTGTTTGAATAGAGCTTTTCTTCCAGCTCCCCGTTTAAGTCACAGACAAGCCTCTGGAATATTTGGGTCCCCGGTTCCATCAGGTGCAGCTTCGTTGGGAGTACTGTGACGTGTGGCAGAAGATGATCACCCCATTTCAGCTACCATCAGAGCCGCTCTTCTCAACCACACTGTAGTCCCTAGAAGGGGACAGTGTGGAGTGCGGATGCTGTGATTGACTATCTGCTCTGAATAACACTCTGACGTCACCAAAACCATTTCCCTGTTTCACGTATGCCGAGCACATAGCAAAGGAGCCGATTTAATCCATCCTCTGGAAGGGCAACTGTGTCAGCTCATGCGACTTATCTCCAGAGCTCTAGGAGAGCTCAGCCTCCAGAGGAAGAGAGAAAGAAGAAAGTGAGGGAAGAACATAGTCACCAGTTAGAGGGCTGGTATTCACCGCATGTTGGCAGTGACATTACAGAGTTAATGACTAGATGTATGTCCCCAGGACATCTGATTATTCACCGTGAGGCCTCCAGCAAGACGGTTCATGGCTCGGAACCTGGCTGGCTTCTAGAAAGCAGGAGATGACAATGGCATATGGCACCTCCTGTCTCTCCTGAGGCGTGAGGACAAGTTAACATTGGCACTGCACTTTGAATCTCCGGGATGAAAGGTGTGAGCGCACTACAAAGAGACATGGTGCTGGTGATTTACATTCGGTCCCGAGACATCTGGGCTCTTGCTGGAGGCCCGGCTTGGCAGATGTGGTCCAACGGAGGACAACTACAGCGGAGGGGACAGAGGCACTGAGTGCACGTGCCGCTGGAGCAAGGGTCCGTGGGCTGCCTCTGTGGGGGAAACCCAATGTTGAAGAGACGGTGTCTCAGTGAGGCGATTCACTCTCTGATAAACTGAAGGGTGTGGGAGCTGTGGTTTGTCTTGTTTCAGCAAAAAAGTTCTTGGGGCAGCAAGACTGGACCTAGGGCAGCTTCTCCCTGGGGGCTGGGTGAGAGCCCCAGTCCTGCCAGGCAACACCGACCTTCTGCTAATGTGATGACTGTCCTGGGGACAGAGGCCCGGAGACACAGAGTCCAGCCAAGCCAGTTTCATGAGGCCTCAGCCCTGAAACAATCACCAGGTGCCTCCTGCCCCACCTCCTTCCCTCAGTCCCTTTGATATTTAATTTCCTCTTTGAGGCTGTCCCCAGAGGCCGCTTTCATTGATTCCACCTACTGGGAAGTGGTGGTGTGTATGGGAGGCTGGTAGGCGGGTGTGGCCCAGTGTATGGTTTGCTCTGGGCCCTGGAACCTGCCTAGGCATGTCCCTAGGAGCTCGCTATTCCCAAGCCCGCCTGGAACCCAGCTCTCTTCATTCTACCCCCTCCCGCCTCTGAACTGGGATCCCAGGACCTTTGTTTATTCACTTCCTCACACCAATAAAACCTTCTGAGTAGAATGCCTGGGGAAGCCACGGGTTCGGAGGCAAGTTAATAAGAGTAAAGAGGGGATGCTTTTCCATCTAGATGTCCCTCCTCCCTGACACCTGCCGTGCTTGAGAAGTGCGTTCTCCCCCTCCAAGACCGAGTTTTCTAACCTGTTCAAACAGAGCGACGATGTCTCCTCTACCACGTCACAGGAGCATTTTGAGAATCGGATGGTTTACAAGGTATGAAAGCATGCTGTCAACGGTGAACCACTATGCAGATGTTAGTGATTTTTCTGAAGCTGCTCATTTGTTCCTGGACCTGCACGGGACACATTGTACACAGGTGATGAACTAGAGGATTGAAACTAGCCCATGACATCAGAGTCTAACCATGCTTCAGACTGAGCCATGGAACAGCAACAGGGCCCAAACGCCCTCACCTGAACTCCGTGCACATGCACAGGCACGTGGGAAGGGCCCGTGGCCCTGCTGACATCAAGGATAGCTAAGCTCAGGAGCCTGACTTTGGTGTGGATTCCGTTTAACTCCCTAGTGAATGTTCTGGGGTCTTCCACCAGGGCATCTAGAATGGGGGGCCAGTAGTTGAGACTGTCTTCTAAGGGTGAGGGAAGCCATTGGAAGGATTAACACAGAAGAGTAGCCTGATGAATTTAAATATGAAAACCTTCCTCACACTGTTATGTGGGAAATGGAATGTAAGTCTTTGTAGTGCAGCTGTTGTTCAGCTGACAAGCCTCTGGGCCCCCATTTTGTTCAGGGAATTACACTACCATGTGGGTCTTGGTGGGAGATTTTCCCCACGCCCGCCCTTCCAGAAGCTGAACAGGCCAGAGACTCCATCCACTAGTTCTGAATGCTAAGAAATGGGCATGGGTGCTCCACCAGGGACTCCAAATCTAGTTCCAGAGAGACCAAGACCTGGGCCAAGGCAGATTTTTTCCAGCAGTGGCGGGGTAGCCAGCCCAGGGGCTGGGGGAATCCTAGGCCTAGAGACACCAGGGGGCCCATACTAGGGAAATGTGGAGGTCCAGCTGGGGCAGCACAACATTCCGACCAAGCTCATCCTGTCCCATGATATTGCGGCAGCTTCTCAGCCTCTCTGGGTTCCTGAGGATTTCTGAGATGAGTTCGACTCCCCTCTCATTCATTCTGTGAACCCCCCAAGATTGCCCATAATCCGCTTCCTGCTTAACTAGAGTTGGGTGTGTCCAGAGCGCTGACATGTTTAGACGGAAGGGGAGAGAATGAAGAGGCTACTTAGAGGCTGACCCAGTCCACTGGCGAGAAATGATGGCGGCCTGCATGGTGGGGCAGGTGGGAAGAAGCGAGAGCCATGGATTTGGATGGGGTGGAGGGTAGAGTTGTCAGAGTTTCCTAGTCATTTGTATGTGGTGAGGAGCAAAGCAGAATCAAGGAAGGTTTGATGTTTGGCTTGAAAACGTTTAAGCGTGTTTGTATAAGCCCAAGAAAAGTCTGAAAGGAAAGGCACCAAACCTTTATCAGCTCTTATGTCTGGGAGGTCACCTGGACCTATGGAGGGAGCAGAGGCTTTGCCTCATATTTTACACATAAAAACATGATTTATGTTGTACTAACTTCATGTTTTATAGTAACAAATGGTAGATAGCTCTGGGATGCTTATTTTTGACTTGTCCTGTATTTTGTAAATAAAATGTAAAAGAAATTTTTTTCGAGGGAAATCTTTGGAAAATTTGGACAGTTTTAGATTAAAGGCAAAATCAGATTCATGGAGAATGTTTGGGTCTTTTGAAAAGTTGAGGGGAAAAATAAAGAAGCTCTCTTGGCTAAAAAAAGAAATGCTACTATTTGAAAGGGAAAATAGAAAAGGGAAAGGTGAAGAGGACCAGGGGAAGATTTTAGTAGGAAGTCATCAATCAATTTACCCTGGAGTGGAAGGTTTCACAACCAAGGGGCAGATTAATCCAAAGCTATCTAGATTTGAGACCAGATAGTTAGCAGCTAGTAAGAGTTTACCTACATCAGAGATGAGGCATTCCTAAGGGACCTTGTCAGAAGACTGTCTAACCTTTCCCCCAACTCCTGTACAGACCACCCCTCCCCGCACCCAAGTCCCAGCTTGGGAAGGGGAGGGAGGGAAGAGAAGGCTGGGCTTGGGAAGCAAGGTGGGAGTACTATTTACCAAAAGGTGCAGGTAAAGGTCAGGCTCTGAAAGCCAAGCGGGGTTGGTTGTCACTCAAAGCTAAGTTTAAATCACATACCAGTCTGCAGGCCAGTTTTTCATTTCAGATCCTGAAGAACCAAATCCAAATAGGTAACTGGCCATATAGGTAAGGTAGGCACAAGAGGGGGAAGCCGTTGCTTCGAGGACCCCAGTGCAAACCTGGCATTGGTGAGTTGTGCTATTTGGTCACGGGTGTAAGTGTCTCTTCGGTGGCAAAGAATTCTTGAGAAGAATAGACATGCTTTCTAGGTCACAGGGAGTCTCCTGAAATCCGGAGGCTTTTACCTGAGGGAAATAGGGACATAAATTAGATTTTATTCCAGATTCATCTATCCATCTATCCACTTGTTCATTCAGCAGTATCAGATTATAAACAAACTCTATGATATAATGACATTACTCATTCAAATTAACTTTGGGGGAAGTAAATGCAAAGTGAAACCTTTTCATGAATTTCAAATTGGGCATAGGGTAATGAACATGAGGTTAAGCAAAGTGTTATCGACTAAAGGTTCTTGGAGGATCAGCTCTGAAGAAAAAAACTGGAATAATTCATAAGTAGCATAAAAAATATTTACATGTAAATGGATACTGCTAACAGTTCTTTAAACACGCGTTTCTTCAAGTAGGCTAAAGAAAGTTGGACCAGGATTTGGTTGATTGTCCTCATTTACTTAGCAACCCTTTTCTTCACAGATAGCACAAAGCTTACCTTCATCCCAATGCCTAAGTTAGCATTTATAGAAAAGAATAGATTTCCTTTTCATGAGAACTGTTTGTTAATTCGATCCTAATAAGAAGAAAGGTATAGCAACTGGAAGAAAGAAATGTGTATATTTATACTGGTGTGCATAAAAACTTGTAACTTAAGTTGTCTGAAGTTTTGAATTATTACACTATGTCTCCACCCGAATAGATAGATCTGCACTAACAAGATCTAGAAGTCTCTAGAATAAAACTCTGAAGTTCAAAACATGACAATACAGTCACTAGGCTCCGCTCCAGAAGTTTCATTTGCGTTAGGGAAGGCAGAGGGTGATGGGAATCATGTTCGGAAGAGCATCTAAGTTTCAGAGTTTCCTGAAATAAAGATACCATTATTCGGTTGCAGGCACATCCCCAGAGGCTCAAGTTCACCCCAATGATTAATTACAAGCCCGTTTGCCTGGTGGTGATATGGCTTTGCAGGGAGTCAGGCTCAGCCCCGGCCCCAGCCCCAGCTCTGGAGATACTCTTCATGTTCAAGCCCAGGACAGTGATTATCGACCACAAAAATAATCGTGGCTCTGGAGACCTTCCAGAAGCAGCTCTCTATTCCTTGCTTGGAATTCTTTTCTCTGACCGCTTTATCTCTCACACGCTTCCCCAGGTGCTGTTTCTCTGTAGGCTGTAAACACACACACACACACACACACACACACACACACACACACACACATTCACCCAAATCCAAGAGCTTAGCAGAAAACAGGTCCATGTTTGCAGGGAGTTTAGGAAGGCCAGCCCAGGGAAGAGGAGGGCAGGAGATAAGCCTCGGGTGGCTGCTCGCCACGCTTTCTGTTTTCTCCCCTGCCAGATGGTTTCCAACCCCCTTTTAGTTCCAGAGCAGCCTAAAGCCCAGAGTGGGCAGCCTGCCTACCCAGAGCGACATCTGTGTTTCTAGGAAGGCCCTCTTCAGCTCCTAGACACGCCCTATCCTTCTGGCTCAGGCCTAAAAGCTGGTGTTGGGAGCAGGGCCTTTAGCAGTGGAGATAATTCTCCTTAAAATGCAATCCCCCCACCCCCTGCAACAGGTAGGGCTGGTGGAGAGGGAGATGGTACAACTCACAAAGCCTTTGCACCTGCGGGGGTGCGGGGGTGGGGGAGGAGTGAGTCTCTGAACTTGGCCTCACTTGGATTTTGCAGCCCCTCATGCGGAGGGATGAAGTTTTCTGCTCAGTACAGCGTTACTAGGAATTCCCATGGTGACTGCTGAAATGAATTGAGGTCCCCTGGAGATGGCAGATGTGGGGGACATTCAAGGCAGGTCTCCTGCTAATCCTTGCATGGCCACTCTGGTCTGGCTTCCTGGCATAGTGGTTTTTTTCTAGAAGGTCTCACAGAATAAGGGGCAGAGATTGTCATCCCTGCGTCCTCGGTGTCTCAAGCCCAGGAGGCCCTGACGAGACTGAAGGTTTGCAGAATGAAGGCAGGCAGGCATACAGGAGTGAATGACACCCTGGGTGGGACCTCCGCTAGTGAGAACAACTTTCTACAAGTTCCCATCATGCTCCTCGAGCCTGGCCACCTGGCGCAGTGACACTGGCCTTCCCGTGCATCCGAACTCGCGGGCACTTCTGAATGTGCTTTGGCACAATAGGAAACTGGGGCTCCTCGCCTCCCTCCAGGGGGCTGTGCCAACGCAGCTGCTTTCCCACCCTGCTCACTCCCCGGTGGAGGCTCTGCTTTTTTCCCAAACCTTTCCACCTGGCCCAGAGCCAGGGAGGCTTCTAAGTCACACTCAGAATTTCCATGACAGTCAATAGACCAAATGAACCTCCTCGAAGCCCCTGAAAGAACTCTCTCCCGAGTCCCGCCGCGTCTGGCAGTATTTCGTTCACCCCATTTTGATACAGGCCTGTGGAAGGTCAATGACTCCTTTAAAAAGCAGGCAAACATGGACAAGGGCCCAGTTCTAACCTGCTGACTGTGCAGTTCTCTGCTGCAGCCCACAGTCCCCCGCTGAAGCCCTCACAGTGATTTCTCACAAAGGTCTGTAATCTATTATGCTACAGTTGACTGCTGCATTCAAATGTAAAAACAGATCCTTGGATCAACACCCTATAAAAAGCCAAGAAAAATGTGGTAGTGTTCTTTCCTGGCTCAAGCCTAGAGCTTTCTGAAAGCCCAAAGCAGCAGGCAGCCCAGTACCTGTGTGGCTTTTCCTGGTCACACGATTGGTTCGGAATCCCAGCGAGATGTGGGGGTTCCAGATATTAGCTCCCTTGTGGGGCAGTGAGGGGCCAAAGACATCCCCAGGGCCTAGGAATCGCCAGATTATTTTCACAGATTCAGATGGTGCAGGAAACATGGCTGGGTCTTTCCTGTCCTCCAGCTCCCTCCCGCTCCCCCTCTGGACCAAACCATTCTGGAAGATGCCACTTTAACATCTCTGGGCAAAACATACTCCCCCAAGCTAAAATACAGCTGCTTTCTTAAAATAAAACAATAAGCTGGCTGCCCAGAGGTCCTGGCCAAGCCCCAACCAAAACAAAATTTCCTGCATCCTTCGATCATTGCTAGCCATCCATGCATAAAATCCACACGGGGGTGGGGGTGGATGTGAAGTAGGATCTGCTGGGATACCTTAAAGGGCGGGGGGGGGGGGGGGAGACATCCTTATTCTCCTTCTTGTCAGCTTGTCACCCTGCTCCCTTCTCATCCCACCCCCACCCCCCATCCCAAGAATGCCTCAGGGCGGCCAGCAGTGCCAAGTGTCAGGAGAAGCTGGGTCACCAGTTTTCCTCTGTGTTGCTGGGCTGTAAGGATTGCTGGTACCACACCAGCACTAGCGGGGCGTGCTCATCTCCCCCGGGAGACGGCCAAACTGCTGTTCACATTCTGTCCGCTTCGTTTGTTCACCTATTGGCAATTACCTTGCTGAGATCATTGTTTTTTTCTCCTGTATTTTTAGCCCAGAACAAACCTCCTAGCAAGAGGAGAGGACTATCTCAGACCCTGTCCTTGCTTCCGGGAATGCTGCAAGCCTTGCTTTGGCTGAGCGTGTGGAAGTAAATTTCACTGTGCTAAAAGGAGATTTACTTGATGGGTGCTTGGGCCAAATATCCGTGGAGACTTTGCTTTTTGTCTGCGGGCACGTGTGCTGCCAGCTACACAGGTATCTGGGGAAACACATACGGCACACGTGTGCACATACACGCACATACCTCTCCTTCATTTAATTGTGATCTCGGTGGAATCCACGTTGGGTATCAAGTGCTGTTCCTGATCTAAAACTTGGATGCATTCACTGACCTGCCCTTGGATTGTGGTCACGTGCCAATACCTAGCACAGTAGCTGGCATGAGGTGGATAGGCAGGACGCACCGAGAGGACGAAGAGACAAATGGCACGTGGTTTCCAGAGTGACATTCAGGCTGGGAGAAAATCAAAGAAGGGATGAAAAGCCACAGAGATGCCACTTTCTGCTTGGCTTTCTGACCTTGACTTCGGGGAATTCGGGGAAGGGAGCCTCTGTCATATGCTCGGCTGTCCCTCCAGGGCTGCATCGAGCTGCATCCTTCTGACCATTTGGGTTAAGCTCAACTGACCCCTTCTGAGACAGCCTTCCTGACTGCCTTGTCTAAAGCAGACTTCCTTGCACCATTCGATCCTTTGCCCTCACCTTACCCTGCTTGGTTGTTTTTATCGTGCTTTACCCCCTCTGAAATGTTTTTCTCTTTCGGTCTGTTTATTGTCTGCATTTCCTCTTTAAAATCATGCTATTTCATGTCTGTCTTTTTTTTTTTGTGGTGTCCACAGCACTTAGATCAGTGGCCAGCACAATGCAGTTATTCAATAAATGGCTAAGTTATGAATCCTCCTTTGCGTGGTCACAGAACTCCCCAGGGAGCAATTAATGGGAAGCGGGTCAGAAACAGAACAGCCCGGCTTTTCCCCAATTCCTCCTTTCCCTTCATCTGCTTCTCTGGCTGGGCCCTGGGTGCCTCATGCCATCATCCATCCTCGAATGTCCACTTTCCCTGTCTGAGCAGCTGGCACGCATCTCCGAGGCCCGAGCTTTCTGGCGCCCATGGCTCATTCCTGATGATGTGGGCTGCAAACTGTGTGCCTCTCACATGTGGACGCCGTTGCTCCTGCCAGCACGGATGCGAGCTGATTCTTCCCTGCTTCGTCCTGCCGGCTGCCCTTAACCGGTCAGCCCTGGCCATTCTGCACCGCAGGCACACATGGAGATGGAGCCCCCACATACCCATGGGGCCGCAGCCTCTGGGTTGAAGAGTTTGCTGCAAACCATCTCCCTGCCTGTCTGCTCCCTGGCTCATGTCTCCTCTTCCTGGTTTCCCAATACTGGTCCTGCAGAGCCCTTCAGCTTTGACCTCTCACTTCTCTCCTGGACCACAGTTAGGGCTCTCCTGCCTCTGGCCATGATGTGGCCTGTTGACCCAGGTTCAATGGCCTGAGCCTGCCAGTCGGGACCCAGTGTATTAGTTTGCTCAGGCCACCCTAACAAAATACCACTCACTGGGAGGCTTCGGCAATAGAAACTGATTTCTCACACTGACGGAGGCTGGAAAGTCCAAGATCAAGGTGCTCCCCAGATAGGTTTCATTTTGAGCCTTCTTCGCTTGGCTTGTAGGAGGTTGCTGTCTCACTGTTTTCACATGGTGGGAGAAGAGAGGGACAGAGACAGAGATAGAGTGTGTGTGTAGGTGTGTGTGTGTGCATGTGTGTTTGAGAAACAGAAAGAGAGACAGAGACAGAGACTGAGACTGAGACCGAGACCTTGAGCTCTCAGACGTCTCTTCTTATGAGGACACTAATCCGAGCGGATCAGGCCCCACCCTTATGACCACCTAACCTAGTTAACTTCTTCACTTCAAACACAGAACACAGAACTACTGGTGGTCTGGGCTGCGACAGAAGGATTTGGAGGGACACATACACTCAGTCCCTGACAGTCAATACACTGATTTCAGGGGTGAAAATACTGAGGCATTAAGCTATACAACTAGTAAATGGCAGAGTGGGGATTTAAACTCATCTGACTACAGAGCTCGTCTAGTCATCATCTCAATCTGCCTTTCTAGGCTATGCCTTTACTTCGACGTCTTCTTTTCTTGGCAGCCTCCTCTGGAGTCAGATAGCCCTGAATTCAAATTCCCACTGTGGAACTCTGGCTGTTATAATCCTGGATGAATAATTTCCCTCCAGGCCCAGGAGGTAGCATGGGAAATCTGAGAGTGAATTTGGCCTTTCCCTCTGCCTAGACCTGGTCTCCCTGGCAGGGCTCACAGTAATGACAATTGTCACTACTCCTACTCTAACTACTAAAATCCGAGGACTTCTTGTGGTATACCAGTCCCTGGGCCAGATAAGGTTATGTATATTGTTTCTACTTCGCTTTGACAACCTTGTAAATTAGATGTCAATAACAGAGTTATACAGAAGTGAAATGAACTGGTGGAAGTCATCAGCTAGAGAGTGGCCAATTAGGGTTAAGTGCACATCTGCCTACTTCTAAAGTCTGCTCTCCTTGCCCAAAAGACTTTAAATTTGGGGTGGGCTAATAGAATCGCTTCCACCCCATTCTTCTCTACAACTGACTTCCAGGCAGCACACTGTCAGTACAGTAAAAAAGGCAACCTGAAAGGTATTTAAGAATTTAAGGGAAATTTAATTTTTTTTCTTCTTAAACAATATGAAGACCTACAGTAGTGTAGCTTTGAGTGGTAAGACCCTGATAGGCAAGTTGTTTTTATCATGTCATGGTGTATAAGGTAAGACACCAAGAGAGGTGAGAGAAAGAGATTGTGTTTTTTCTCTTTTCTCGAGGTCTGGCTTTCTGTGTCATCACTCAGGTTAGGCCCACTATTCATCTGATGTCATGTCATCACCCTCCTTTCTGATCACTTTCCACGAGCTTTACACTGTGGGATAGGAAGGTGAAATTCTTTTGTTGTTGTTGTTTTAGAGAAAGCATACATGAGAGCAGGGGGAGGGGCAGAGGGAGAGAGAAAATCTCCAGCAGACTCCCCACTGGATGCAGAGCCCGACATGGGACTTGGCCTTGAGTCCACAAGATCATGACCTGAGCTAAAATTAAGAGTCTTATGCTTCCCCGACTGATCTACCCAGGCACCCCAAGGTGAAATGCTATTCCCAGTGATCCTCACTAAACCCTGACGATCTCTACTGGATGATCTCAGAGTACAGGGTACTAATGGGCACAATCAGCCTCTGGCGAACACTGAGAGTCATCTAAAGTGTGTGTGGGCAGGAGTGGCAATCTCTGGGACCCTGTGTGCCTCTGTCTCTCTTTGGGCCATTTCTTTCTGTGAGGACCTTGGGGTGCTCCATGCACTGCAGACGACTGAGCTTGGAGGTTCATATATGCTTCTGGAATCCCTGCTTCACCGGAAAGAGGCTGAGTGTTCCTAAGTGTTTGTCAGAAAGAGAACGGCAGCAAGGAAGAACAGTGTGGTGTTCACCAGGCCCCAATTCTCATTGGTTTTACACTATTTTTCATTTGTGAATGGAGAGCTTCGTGCTTTATTGAAAACGGTCTTTTGATTTTGGGAAATGTGATTCTTAATCTTCCGAGGGTGAAAAGGGACTGTTCGGCAGAAGAAGAGACATCCTTTCTTGTTAGAATTGCCTAGGAGGCATCTTCAAATCAGTGTATACCTTCCCTCTCTCTCTCTCTCTCTTTTTTTAAAAATATTTATTTATTTATTTGACAGAGGTCATAAGTAGGCAGAGAGAGAGGCAGACAGAAGTGGGGAAGCAGGCTCTCCACTAAGCAGAGAGCCCAATGTGGGCTCTATCCCAGTACCCTGAGATCATGACCGGAGCCGAAGGCAGAGGCTTAACCCACTGAGCCACCCAGGTGCCCCACCTTCCCTCTCTCTTAAGGGAAGGATCTATTCAGCAGAGAATCACTGCATCCACAACAAACCAGTACTACAGGTAGGGATGTTGGGAACGGCCACTCAATGAACTGAGGTGGAGAAGAAATTGAAATACAAGGGAAGGGAGGGAAAACTGAGTGGGAAGTAATCAGAGAAGGACACAAACCATGAGAGACTCTGAACTCTAGGAAAGCTAGAGAGCTGCTACAGGGGAGGTGGTTGGGGGGTGGGTGGGGGGATGGGGAAAGTGGGTGATGGGCATTAAGGAGGGCACATGATGTGGTGAGCAACTGATGAGTTGTACGCAACTGATGAGTTATTGGACTGTACATCTGAAGCTAATGTACTATACTGTACTGTACTGTATGTTGGCTAATTGAATGTAAATTTAAAAAATTGAAATATATTCATCTAAGTTTTGATTCCTTGGGGGTAACATGGTCTCCAGGGTTGTAATGCAGTTATTATTAAATAAATATTTGTTAAGGGGCACCTGGGTGGCTCAGTCGGTTAAGCATCTGCCTTCAGCCCTGGCTGTGATCCCGGGGTGCTGAGACTGAGCTCCTCATTGGACTCCCTGCTCAGCAGGCAGTCTTCTTCTCCCTCTGCCCCTTACCCCATTTGTGCTCACTTGCTCTCTCTTTCTTTCTCTCTTTAATAAATACATAAAATCTTAAAAAAATAAAACATAAATAAATAAATATTTGTTAAATAAATGTGTGGAGATTGACAGATATTTTCTTATTGGCCAGTCTCCTGCATTTCATTGCATTCTCCAGTAAGTTCCTGTGGATTGAGTTTTGGTACTACGGTTGGCAGGTAGACATTAAAGCCAACACATGTTATTGAAGATAGACTTGATGAGACTCCAATTCAAGGAGACTTCCTCTGGGGTTTGGGTGACAAAGTAGGGCCTAGTGCTGGTAATGGAACTCAGTGTGGCGCCTGGCACACTGGAGACTGAGGTCGCCTCTGGACACAATGCGTTGGCATGGATACTGGCATACTCAAGACAGGCAGGAGGAGGGGTAAGCTTCTCTGGGACTTGGTGCACTGTCACATGGGCAAGAGGCGACATCAGCAAGAGAGGAGTTTGGACATGGAGGCTGGCAGGCTGATTGTGGGCATGTGAGGCATCTTAGCGGAGAGAGTCAGAAACCAGGAGGGTAAGTGGTTATCACTGTCGTGCAGGTGGATACTATCTAAGCAGCAGATACTTTGGTTGTATGAATATGTCATGCTGAGTGATATTTAATGGCAAGGGTTTCAATCCAGAAATGTTTGAGATAAGAGTCCTGTGCTTTGAACCATACCAACCCTTGCAATTGCAGGGCCCAACATTGCTGTTGACCTCACTTCACACACTGACATCTGAGTAGTTAGCCAAGGAACCTAGCTACTTCCGCCATGATGCTTCCAAATTACTTCTGCCAGCAATCTTCATCAAAAGATTCACCTTGGTCCCTCCGCTCCCCCCCCCCCCCGTTAGACATTTCCTTTTCATGAATCACCTGGTCCTTTGCATGACATCTTCTGTGTTCAGTAGCTTCACTTTTCCTTCATGTTTCCTCCCTTTTCCTTTGTTCAGCTTTCCCGTCCAGGCCACATTTCCATCCCAGGGTTGGGCATATTTCAACCTGTTGAGACAGGAAGTGGGAGAAGGAGAAGGAGCTGTCAGGAGGCTATGCCACCAGCTCACATTCTGACAAAAAAGGCAAGTCATAACCTTTCTAGTCTTACTTCCGTGTTCTAATCTGTACCCTGAAGATCTGAATGGTGAATTACTGCATGGAGGCTTCATGAGGAAATGCCATTAAAAAGACAGTAAAACCATTTTGAGATGCGGTGTATTGTAGATCATGCCTGCCCATTGTGCGTTTATTCCACAAACATCTAAATCAAGCACCATGTGCAGAGTTCCAAAGAATGTGGGCTCCCGAACCAGCAACAGTGGGGTTTAAGTTCTGGTTCAAACACTAGGTTTGGACAGGTTACCTTCCCTGAGTCTCAGTTTCCTTGTTGGTGAAACTGAAAGAAGGCAAAATCCATCTTAAAGTGCTATCACATTTAAAGCAATGGATACGTAGTTGGAAATCACTTACTTTTTGTTCTCTTTGCCTCGTCCATTGCTCTCATGGTAGTTTATTCTGAAAAACTTTTTTGAAATAATCAAAAGGCAGAATAAAACATCACATGAGGAAACTGAATCTTGGCAACACACAGACCACTGCATTGGAGTGAGTAGAGAAGTGATGGGAGATAACATCATGCTTGACCATAATAAATCTCATGTGCCGGTGTTCTGGGAGACCAACAAAGAATCCAGAAGCATGCTCTGCTGCTGACACCATCACCACCCACATAGGAAATTCTACTCTTTTTTGATGCAAAGGGTATGAGAAACTAGAAATCCAGAATGGTGGAGTTGGAAAAAGCATAGCAGTCTTATAGATGGAAGGAAATTGAACTACAGGTGGAGGGACCTGTCCAGAATCCCCCACCTGGAAGTGTGGGGCTTCAAAACAGGTTTCCTGACCTTCAACTTAAAAACTTCATATTTGACATGGAGGCTGCACACGTGGCTACAGAAAAATAGCATTTCAGCTCACAGTCTTAACACAAAATGGTCATTTGTTCAAGTAATAGATAAGCTGGTGGCATAAGGACCTCCGAGTTCCTAAAAGTTTACATGAATCCAAGCCTCAAATGAAATGTACTGATTTCTCCTGTGTGGCCTGGTATAGTATGGCTGGATCAGCTGTGGCACCAACTGTGCCTAGTTGGGAAGTCTATAATTCAAGAAGTGTGGAGAGGACCAGTTAGTGCCTCCAGATCCAATCCCCACCCAACTCCATTTGGCCTTGGGAAACTGACCTGTGTGGTCTTCATCAGCATGCTTTGTCCTCTGTCTTCTGGGCTGGTGTGGTCACTGGTATGCTTTGGCAGGTGATCAGACAGAAGGAGGAGAATAAGGTTGGCTTCCTCTCTGTTGGGTCGAGGCTGGCCTTATCCTCTGAACGCTCCTTTTAGGTGGCTTTCACTCCCCACCTGCCTTCCCTGTGTCCTCACTCCAGGTCCCTTCCCTGGGTTCTGGGAACAGCTCCCTCCTTTATGCCTTCCCTGTGGGGTAATAGAGAGTCCCCACTAAGGCAGGCCTTGGGATACTGCATTATTCCTTTGTGGTTTCCTTAAACTCTGTCTACAGTTTTATGAATAGTCCTTTATTAAAGTCTCCTCAAATTACTCAGTTTGAATGTGTCTTTTTTTTCCCCCTCCAGTCACTACTCTGGTTGATATAGGGCATCTTCAATTTCATGGAAAATAACCACAATATGTTTAAATTGAGCTCAAGAGAGACAGTCGAAAAAATAGGAAGAAGTTTTTCTTGGAAAAGAGGAAGCAAATAAGCTACAAGTAAAATAGGAACTATCTTTAAGTGTTTAACAGAGGAGAAAACATCTTTCCCTCTGAGAAATTATTTATTTATTCTCTATCATCAATTAAAGATTTTCACTGAATTTTGTGTGTAATCTGGGGATTGGCAGAAATATGGAAAAATGAAACACATGCAAGGGGAAAAAGAAAAAGAGAGAGAGGAGAAAAGGAAAGAGTCAGGGTAGCTCCGAGTCCTGGACCTGGAACCTTCTGTCAACTTGACTGATTCCTGCCCTTGGACACCTAGAGAAATTTTCCTTTTTTACTGAAGTTAGTTTGAGTTTCTTGTGTTATTTTAAAGCAAAGAATCTTAATTAAAACATTCGTGAAAGGGAACAGTAGATATAAGTTTGGAAAAAGTATGTTTGGGTCCGATATGAATGAATGGATAAAGGAATCACACCTGGGAGTAAAACAAAACTGAGTTGAAATAGCATCAAAAGTGACTGAAGTTCTTACGGAAACGCCTGTTCATCATAAAGGCTTTTACTTGTTGGAATGGGCTAACGATGAATGCAACGGAAGTTTTCCATGTGTGATGCCAAGAACCAGGCCAAGCTACTGCAATGCTGGTTGAACAGTTACGTCTGGAACAGAGTGGGGGGCATGAAGGGAGAAGAAGGGCTGGTTGAAATCTAAGCCCGCTTGAGGCTACATTCTGGATTTATAATATAGGGTGGGGAAAGGAACAGAGATTCTGAGGTCAGATAGGCATGGATTTGAGTGTTTGTTTTAGTTTTAGTTTCCCCAAATTTACAATGGGGTTGAAAATATGGTTCTTGTGGCTATTAAGTAGCATAACAGTGAAAGCAATTATCACAAGATCAAGCATGTAACTAGACATTCAAAAAAGGCTGGTTCTTACCCTTTTTTAAAAACACTGTTTGAAAGCTATAATAAAGTATTTGTTTTTAAAAACAGAATCTCACTTTTATGAAACCCAGACTCATGGGCTTTGTTTTCTCCATTCTTTTAGTTATTTGTTGATACCTAAAAAATATTTGTTTTATTTAAAAGTTACATACAACTTTAATGCAATATATTAAAATGGACCTTTTGAAAATACAGTTTCATTCTCAGGTCCTTAGGTTGTGAAAACCTATTGCACTTTGTAATGACATTTTTGGTGTACGTGAGACCAATCATTTAGTCTTGTAGATCTTTACTCTTACGTCAAATGCCTGTGAAGATTCGACATTTAGGTTTCCCTTTATTTTGTTATTAAGAGAAAAGGCTTGTGTGACCTGGGCTATTTCTTCCCACATATAGGAGATTCCTCACTGTATGGAATCCCTTCTTCTCTTCTTCCTCCTTTGAACCACAGAAACAACTTCATTGTATTAGATGTTGATCTGAAGTTTCGCGGAATAGATAAGGTTCTTCGTGGAATTATAACTGGGCACAGAGTTTAGTGGGTGGGTGGGAGTAAGCAATCATAACCTCAGAGGGCCCTAGTGTGCTGGGAAAAAGGGCATTATACAAAATAAACACAATATTATTAAATAAAAGGAAAAGGCTGAAGTGGGGAATGTTTCAGGAATGAGTGGTCAAGAAGAGATGATGCCAAGTCTCATGTTAATTAATAAGAGAATGAAGATACATTGTAGCATGTCCAAATTTTTCGTATGTTTTTTTAGAATTTAGAACCAAGAAAATAGAGCCCAGAGAGGATAAGTGATTTGCCTGAGGTTACCTAGCTATTTAATGCAGAGCCCCAAGCTAGAAACCAAGTCTTCTATATCCCAGGTCAGATAACTCTTCTGCACCCAAGGATATTTGCAAGTTTGAAGATATTGAAAAGAAAAATGCCGTATCCAGGCAGAATGAAGCAGAGCCAACTTTTTCCTCTCTTCTGTTAGTCTAGGTAGTTTTCCCAGCTTGGTTTTTAAGATTATGATGGTTTTCAATGGTCTTGCCTTGTGTGTCTTCCTGGACACTACTGTTGATGGCATTTTTTGGCAAAGTGTGCCATAAAATCCCTCTGGACAGTTCTGTGCCTGGTCAGAATGCCTAGAAACGGCACTGACCACCAAGTCCTGGTGTGGCCAAGAGAACTGACGTGACCAACTTGAAAATACCCTATCGACCACATGGAAGCAGAGCCAATGCCTCAGCAACCCCTCCTTCCAGAAAAGTGAAGGCTCATCTATAGGGCTAACAGTTTACCCTAAGGCTGTAACAGGATCCAGACATCCTCAGTTCTCTGTTATCTGAAGCTGGCTAATCAATTCCTGTAGCTCCTACTCAAGTCTTCATTCACCCTACAGGACCAGAGAACTGGGAAAGAAAGAAAGAATTTGCATTATAGTAGGAAAGGTGTGTTGTAGCATGTTCTTCTATTTCACAGAACTGAGCCTCTATCCTGGGCTATAGAGTAAAGGGACTAAACATTTGGATAAAACAGGGATTCTGCTCTACACGGATTACAAGAAAATAGAATGAGAAATGTCATGTAATAAAGCAAAATGCAATGGGGGGGTGTGGTGGGACAAAGAGGTAGAAATCACAACAGTTTGGGGGCATTCTGAATGATTTTTGTGAAGACTAGCACTAAGATGGTCTTTGGAGGATGGACATGGTATTATAGGCTCAGTGTCCAGAAATGTGAGGGAAAGGTAGTCCTGAGGGAGGAGCAAGAACAAGGATCAGAAGCAGGAAACTTAGGGCTATGGTCATGAAACAGTGAATAGATTAGCTAGACTAAATATCAGATTACTATGGGAAGACAGTGGGAGATGAGAGAGCTGGTTGGATCATATTGGAGGAGTTGGACTTTGAAGGTCTTTGATTAGAACAACTCTTGAGAACGATGATCAGACATCTTCAATGACCCTTAGAATGGGGACTCTGAGACTTAGTGTGTTCATTGAGGTGCCTGGAAGAGTGGCCACAGAGAATGATCTGAGCTGGAGCAGTGAGGAGGCATCTGTTCACACTCAGTGTTGGAGCTCCAGCCCAGGTATCAGCCCCCGGGGAAATGCTGGTTTAGAATATTTGAGATTACCTAGTTTTGTTGATGGATGATTTTGTTAATTCTTTTTTTCTCCTCCTTCTTGGTTTATTTAGAAGGGTCAGCGAATATGGCACAAGATTTGTTCTCAAGGGGATAAATCTCACTGCTGTTAAAACTACAACATACCATTCTTGAAAGCTGCGGCCTGCGCAGTTGAAACTTCTTGAGTATGTAGAAGGCCTTTCTTTCCATGATGAAAGCCCCTAATTGAATTTTGAGTTTGTTTTATTGAGTTCATCCAAAGAAGTGAAAGAATATAAGAATAAAGTTACCTGTCTAATGGAATGTACTTCGTTAAATTGTTTTGATGATTGTGATTTAATTGTATGTATTTATATTAACACTAAGAAGGTAACTACTTCTTGCTATACTCTGGAAGGAAAATAAAATCCAGTAATCTGAGAGCTCTTTAGTGTTTTGTTCCTTAAATGAAGTAGGAAAATGATGCTGTCTTTGACAGGGTTTAATTTTAAGAAAATTGAGAATGTTGATGACTGATGAAAGGCCAGCCAAATTAATCAAGGCAGTCTAGATACAAAATGTGCAAGCCCACAAGAAGAACTGTTGATACTTCTGCAAGAGTTGACTCAGAAGAGCTGAGACAGAGCTGTACACATTTGTGCTCTATCACTTTATAAAATATAAGTCTTTGGTGGTTTTGAAAGGGTGTTGAGTGACCTTCTTTCTTTTCTAAACTGCTCTGGCAGAAAGTGGTGCTCAAGAGATATTTGAAGGGCTGAGTTGATTCCTGATGCATTGAATAATTTTTATTGATTTATTTCTAGTGCTCGGGAGTTGGGGGTGGAAGGGAGAGGAGCAGAGGGGGAGGGAGAAAGAGAATCCCAAGTAGACCCCATGCCCAGTGCAGAGGCAGACACAGGGCTCCATCCCATGACCCTGAGGTCATGACCCCAGGTAAAATCAAGAGTCGGACACTTAACTGACTGAGTGATGCAGGTGCCCTAATGCCTTGATTAATTTAAAAAGAATTAGGATGCTTGGGTTGATTTATAGGGAGAATAAGTGGATATGGGACCCATAGTTCTACAAGTGAGTTCAAAGGAACTGGGTGAAGGGTCAGCCCATGGAAAGTCTAAGAAGCTATGGGGGAGTGCAGCCAGGGAAGCCATCTTGCCTTCTCAGGGGAAGAAGGAAGGCTTCTCCTTCAGTGGGCATTCAGCACTTGTTCCAGGAATCCCTTCGGCCTGGGGCACAGCAGCTACTTTTGGTCACTGAAAGTGCCCATTGGCCCTTAAGGTCCAAGGTGGTTTGAAGAGACCTTGGGATTGAAGCATCCAATTCATTCCAGTTTCAGTCAATGTTCCTCTTTCCTAAAGGACAATAGTCTGCAGGTTTCTGTCCTTCTCCCTTGTATTCTTTCTCTGTGCTCACTGTAGTCTGGGAACCACCATGCCTGTGTAGAGTTTTTGAGTATGTATACAATGTGTATACGCATTATTTTACTTAAGCCATCTTATCATCCTATTTCCCTCATTTTACAGATGATGAACCAGAGAGATTGCCTGACCTGACCAAGGTCACACAGCTGGAAGATGGCATCACCGATACTCCTATCCAGGGCGATGTATTTCTGCCCTTGTTTCATAGGGGCCAATTTGATGTTACTTTCCTGCCGGTTGGGGTGGTTCCTGCTTCTGCATGTTGGTGTCAGATCCATCAAGGATAAGATTCTAGCTCCATTCCTTCTAGATACTTGATGTGACCTGAAAGGACTTGCTGAGCTTTTCCCAACCCGCATTCCCCTCCTCTGCTGGTAAGAATCATAATTCCCCTTTACAGGATTGCCCTCTCCCTTAGATCATGATAGGGAGATGATGATGTCTTCATGGGTGGAAAAAGCAGACCGAGTTAAGATATAATTCATAAGTCTGCACGTGGCTACTTTACCTCAAATGTGGCAGGGATGATGTTATGGATGGTCTCGAGTTGGTTACTTTTTAGCAGTGGGGCCAAAGTGGAGCCCCCCTTCCTTGTCTCGGAAAAGGTCATCCTAACGCCCCTCCCGGGGTGCTTTGAGAATTCACTGTGATTATGCACATAAAATCCCTCTCTGTGAATTTTAATCACTGTACAGATGTTAGTCCACATTATTAGAATCAACCTCATTATTTCCAAATCCGGCCTCTGCACTTAGACTTTTCCGATTCAGCATGAGGTCTCTATTTTCTCCCCTCCCAAGAGCAGAAGATGAGAAACATTAAAGATGTTTGACCTGGCTCCTCCCTCCCTCCTTCCTGCTCTGGTATATTTGGGGAGCTTTTCCACTGGGGGGCCTTCAGCATGATCGTCCTCTTCAAGCTGGGCCAGTCTGCTATAGTCTCCCTTTTGCTTGAACAGGAAGTCCCAGAGGAGCAGGCTGTTCCCAAGAATTCACTCTGGGGCATGTGGGAAGAAGGCAGGGGAGAAAAGGAGTAGGACCATGTATGTTCTATTTCATCAGGTCCTGAGCCCTTAGTGAGGCCGTTGACGTCCTAAGAGGTGCTATGTAGTGGCTGTGGGGAATGGGTGGCAGGGAGAAAGGTCAGATAGAGAAAGCAGATGGAAAGGCAGGCAGTGTGGCTAAGGAATTCTGCCGATCTCCAGGCTGCTTTCAGATGGGTTAATGGAAGACTGCTCTGGAAGCTATGACCATGAAGCCAGGGCTCTGAGCCCACAGACAAAACTCCCCATTGTTTGCATTTCTTTGTCTTGCAGACAAATGCATCAGCTATTTGAAAAAAGCAACCCCAGAAAAACACTGACAAACCAAACAGATCCAGAAGCTCAACACACACATTCTTTTCTTCTAGACCCTCCAAAGAGCTGATACACTGTTTGCATCTAAATGTGGCAGCATTCAAACAAAAAAAGTCAAGGGGAGTGGGTTACACTGGGCACCTCCTCTCTACAGGGCCTGCCCTCAGAATTGAGGAGTTAGGGACTTCACATGGGAAGTTGTGCACAGTCTCTTTCCAGGCTCTTCTTTCCGGTGGAGGCCCAGCGTACTTTCACCTACCTGCTCTCCCCGAACCAGGCTCTAACATATTAAGCTGTTCATAACCAGTCTATTTCATTTTATGTATCTGGGATCCATATCCTTCCAACTTCCAAAAGGATTTAAGGGCCCTTTAACATGTCAAAATAAAATAAGGGAATAATGGTAAAAATAGAACCAAGACCTTATAAAATGAGTAGGCTGTGGCTGTTACGTGACACCTGAGATGACCTAATTCTTAAGTCAGTAAACTAAACCCTGACTCTTTTGTTAGACCAGAAGGGAGCACATATTGCTTATCTAGCTCTCATTACCTGTCTGAAATTGAGGGTGGGGGAAGTAATATACAAAACAACTTGTAGAACTCAATTCTTTCCCAAAGCTAAACATTAAAAAGACACTACTCAAATACAGTTATTCTGTAAACAGTCTCAAGAGAAGTCTATATACAGAACATGTATTGCCAGTAAGCTCTGGGCCCTGGAGCCATGCTGACATTTCACCTAGCATATGCCTTAGCCTATGCTGTTCCCTTTGCTTTGAACGGTCCTCCCAGTGGTCCATGTGCCATGAAGTTAACCCTACTCCTCCTGCAAGTTTCCATCAGGGAAGGCTTCATCTCCCATCTAAGCCAGGAGAGGACCCCTTGTCACAAGGTTTCAGAGTACTCTGTACTTTATCTTCACACCACCTACCATAGTTTGTTTACTCACTTGTTGGTGTCATTTTCCCCACTAAACATAAGCTTCTTGAACACAGGAACTGAATGTGCTCTGCTCATTCTTGTATCCTCAGCATCTCACACAGTGCCATATTATGATAATCATAATACTAAGATAATGATAATAATAATAGCTACAAATTATTAAATGCTAGGAACTGTACCCTGTGTTTATATCTAACAATTCATCAGAGCCTCAAAATAGCCCTTTGGAGTAGGGGCTGCTCTTGTCCTCCTTCGACAGATGAGGAATAGGGGAGAAATTCTGAGGTTCAGTAAATGCCCAAGGTCACAAAGCTATTAGGCTAAGAAGCTTAGAAGGTGAACTTGGACAGTCGGGGTCCAGAGTCTGGGTTCCTAATGCTTGTTCAGCAACAAGTATCTGTTGGATGAATGAATGAATAAGTGAATGAATGAATGAATGAATGAAAGAATTCTTGATGGTAATACAACACAAGAATTTTGCTTCCTGATCATTTAACTTAATAAAGAAATAGGATCTGAAGAATCAGAATGAACCCCACAGTTGACTATTAAAACACTTTCTCTGAGCTCTCAGATGGATGATTTGCTGGAGCATTAGGCCAGGCAATTAAAATGGTCGGATGATCTGAAAAATGACCACTGTGACTGTGGGGCTAATAGGCCAGTTGCCTGCATCAAAATCCCTTATGTAGGGGCTCCTGGGTGGCTCAGTCAGTTAAGCATCTGACTCTTAATTTTGGCTCAGATCATGATCTCCAGGTCATGAGGTCAAGCTCCATGTTGGCCTCCACTCTCAGCTTCAGATTGTCTCTCCTGCTCCCTCTTTCTACCCCCAGTCACACTCTCTCTTTCAAAAAAAAAAAAAAAAAAATCCCATATCTAAAGTCTGTACATATATATGGGAGCTAATCTGTCATTTCATTTTGAAATTGCTTAAGTATTGAACTTATATTTTTTCCAGAGAGAAAGAAAGGGAAATTAGATATTCATCTAATTCAGGTCTGCTCACCTGACAACAAACCATGTGTAGAAGCTCACATGTGGAGCACTGGAGAGATTCACAGGTAGCGTGAGAGCCAATATTTTCCTCAAAAGAGAACATTCACTCTTATCAAGCTCTCCCACATGCGCTTGGAAACGACCTCTGAGTCCTACACAAGACAACCAAGAGAGATTACTTTAGTATGAAAAATTATTAAGGCAGGAGCTACCCAACACTGTTGGCTCTCCACAGGAGTCCTATAAGGCCTATGATATATCTGATTGAAGGAGAGCCATATCCTAACAAACTTGCCAGGATTTGATACCTGAAAAATGTACTCAGAAGATGCTGAGTGGCTTGTCTGTTTGATAAGGTTGTTTATGATTATTCATTTTAATGTGGCCAGTGATGGGGGGAATGATTTCCTTTTGAGGTATTCCATGAAGAGTTGCTCCTTCTATAGTAGCAATCAATTAACAGGTCCCCTTGTTTCCAGCAAGCACATGATAATTACATAAGCTTTGTAACATGGACTCTGTTTATTCACATTTTGAACCACCTCATCCAAATATTTATGGAGAGGTAAAAAGGTACATAGCTTGAGCTAGCCCCAAGGATGAGTTCAAAGTAAAAGTATTATCCTGCTTTTAAGGTTCTACTAATCAGTAAGGCTTTCATCCCTCTGTGTGACATTTATTGAGTACCAAATATGTGTCAGAAAATACAAAGAAAGAAAGAGGCAGTGTGGTGTCGCGGATAGAGAGTCTTAACTTGGGAGTTATATCTGTTATTACTGACCAGCCATGTGTCTCAGGAAGTTTATCTGAACTCCCAGAGCATTGTTTTTCTCATCTGTAAACTGGGGATCCTGTGTGTAGTCTGCAGGACTGTTGTACAGAATCAAAATAATATAGGTATTATTGTCTAGCACATAGGGAGTACCCATTAAATTGTTTGTCTTCACACATAATTGCTATCTTTGAAAAGCCACATCCTAATGGAGAATGGATCTTTATAAACAGTTACAATTTAATTTGGCATTGATTTTGATATTGTAGAAAAATTATATTGTGCAAGGGAGCAGAGACACAGAGAAGAGCAAGGAACAAACTCCTTCTGCCTGAGAAATCAGAGAAGGCTCTCCAAACGAGCCTGCGTTCTTGGAGGTGGGTCTGGAGGGATGAGTAAGCTTTTGTTGGGCAGAAAAGGGGGAAAGTTATTCAAGCACAGAAACATAAAACAGCTAGTGCTGCTTGTTCTGGGGAGGGTGAGAAGGTCAGTGCATTCATACTGTAGGATGTCTGTGATGGGAGGAGCGCACAGTGGGAGATGAGGCTGGAGAGCTAGATTAGGCCATCTACAGTCTGTCCACAGAGACTTAAGACAAATTCCTGATAAAATGGGTCCCCTTCATTTCATTCCAGAATGTTCTATTTTTAGTTACCAGATTCCAAGATTTCCTCTAGCAAAATGTTTTCTTTTGTTTCCCTGAGCAACCCCACATTACCCATTCTTTGAACACATAGTTCTTATGTTCATAGAATCAGACAGTAGCCCAATGTTTCTGAGAATTCCCTGGGAGCTGCTTTGGCAATTTGGGATAATTTTCTGTTGCGTCTGTCCATTTTCCTGTCTTTCCAGCCTGCATTGTTCAGGCTCCTGTGCCTTCCATGGGAGACCTGGGCACCTCTCAGTTGGTTCCTTTGTGCTGAGTAGAAAGGCAGGTGTGAGCTGTGATTGATGGCTGGTTTACATGGTGACAGGGAAAAACCTGCTGGCTGTCCATTTTTTTTCCTGCCAGAGGCCTAACCATTCCTGTACCAGGACTTCCTTGTTAGAGAACTCCTTTGAGCTGCTTCCCTTGGAATTTTTTATGATATTTTTCAACTGTCAAATTGGAACACATTTGAAAAAAATCTATTAATTTGATTCAGATCCTAAGGGGATGCCTGAAGTCTCGAGTAATTTTTTTCTTTTCCTTTCCATATTAAGTTACACGTTAAATTATGTAGAGGCTATTAGTTTTGAGGCAGGGTGGGCATCATGATGACCAGGGGAGATTAACAACAACAGCAACAAAAATCCTCCCTGAGCCTCTTGTCTTCTTCCCCCTCCAACCAGGGATGTCCATTCAGACAGTGTGTATAGGGAAAGGGGCCCGGGAACCTGCGCTTCCAGGAGCAAAGAATCATCCTTCAGGCAATGGGAATGTGCAGCCCTGACTGAGAACTTCCTGGCGGGGTGAGGGGTGGAGCTACGAGGATTCTTCCTGGTTCCCGTGGGCCACTGCGCACATACCAGCTGTCCTTTCCGGGCGCAGATCCTTACTGAGCATCTGGTACGTGTCCGCGTGCTCGAGCACCGGAGACCCAGGACAGACACAATCGCTGCGCTCTCACAGTTTCCATTCTGGGTGGGAGACAAATGACAGAGAGGTTGAGTATGCGGCATACACGCGCAACTGCTGCTTGCCAAGTAAAAAAAAAAAAAAAAAGGAGTGGGTGATTTATTTCCTGACTTCCTCCCTGTTGATGTATCCAGTCTGGCTTTCGTTCCCATCTTTGCCAGTCGTCTATTCAGGGGCCCCACTGCCCCCCAGTCTGCCAAGTCTGGCCGAAACATTTCAGTTCTGGTCTCGCTTGGCCAGTCTGTGGTGTTCAGTACTAGGCGTTTCTCTCAGTCCTTAGGTAAGTACTGTGCGAAGTCCTTTATATGTTTGGTTCTAAATTGGTCACAACAACCCGAAGATAGGCGGCATTATTACTCTTGTTCTAGAAATGGGGCACTCAGGCACACGGGAGGTAAGTAATTGGCTGAAGATCACACAGCTAGTAAGTGGAAGAGTGGGTTCTCTTCCCCATACGCTCTGCTTTCCCAGCCTGTTTTTCCCTTTCCAACCCTGCTGTGTCTGCCCTGATCACTCATTTTCCAGTGGTTCCCCATGCTCCTCTTCCTCTGACAGCCCTTGACACGTTGGCTTTCAACCCTCACTCTCTCATCCCATACTTTCCCTAGGAAATCTCACATTTTCCCATTTTTCTCTATTGCCCGTATCCCTGGTGACTCCCAGGTTCATACCGCTTATCCAGACCTCCCTTCTGATCTTCCAACGACCTAACTCATGCGCACTTGGTGTTTGATGGACATTTTTCTTTTGCTCATTCAGCAAAAGAGTGCATGGTTGCCGTGCAGAGTGTGGCGGGGGAGGCGGATGAGCCCTCTGGTCCACGGAGTTTAGTGTCCAGCAGGGAAGGCAGGCCGACTGCAAACACGCATGTCCACATGAGCTCACACAGTATCTCATCTTTCTTTGCAAACTTGCTCAGCTTCCTCTTTTCTCCATTTCAGTTGCTAATACAATCACTGGGTTGGCTTTAATTTCCTGGTCCCCCTCATACCCCCATGTTCCAGTCTATCTCCCTCATACCTCTTGACTCCATGGTCTTCATCACTGCCTCAGGGTCATTTCTCCCGTGGAAAACTTAGTTTGTCTCCCAGTTCTACATTCCTCTCTTTCACTTTGGACCCCAAATCCTCCCAGGTGCAAACTTGATTGTCCCTCTCCCCTCTGTAGCCTCTGGTGGGGTATCTTTTGGGCCTGTCTTCCTTAGGGATGGATCTTCTTCTTTTCGTGGGAATCCATTCCTTGTGGCCAGCCCTGCCCCACCCTCTTCTTATGCACTCCATGCTCCCTTCCACAGTGATTCGTTCCAGAACGGACAAGCCAGGGCCAGGCAGAGATATCCTGTGTGGGTGTTGGGAAGGCAATGGTTTTACTCATGCTCTAGGACCTGAGCTGTCTTTTTTGCTCCTCGTGGAGAAAGTCTCTGCAAGTACAAAGACAATGCGTGGAAGGGAGCAGAGCTAAGCACAAAGCCAAGACAGGCCCTCAGGACGTTTTTTGAGTTCCTAGATTTAATAACACATGAACCCAGCTTTACCCAAAGACTTCAGCAATCACAGGAGTCTATAATATATTTCCTGTGTCAGAATCTCACTTACTGCTCTGTGACTTTGGGCCAATTATCGAACCTCTCTGTGTTTCAGTTTCCTCATTTCTAAACTGGATGTAATAATAACACTTAGTTCATAGTGTTGTAATGAAGTTTAAATGAGTTCATGTACACAGAAAATGTAGACTGTTGCCTGGGACACAGTTAAGTGCTCGGTATGTGTAAACTCTTAGTGTTGTCGTTGTTATTATGATTTGACTTAATTTTTCTTGGGTTTCTGTAACTTGTCACTGAAAGAGTCCTGAGGAATAATACCAAGTCCAAATGCTGTCACCAGTTCACAAGGCAGATTTCCTACCTCCTCCCCAACTGCTCCCTCATAACCTTTGTGCCCTTGGCATGCTTGTATTAAACTTTCAGAGCTCCCCAAACATTTATGCTGCTTGGGGCCTTGTTTGTGTGTGTGTACAATGTTCTCTCTGCCCAGAATGCTCTTCCCCATTCCCCTGGCAGAGTCAGATAAGAAGACTCGAAGCAACAGAAGCAGCTAATTCAGGACACATTCAGGATTCTGGGTCTCATTAAGCCACTGATGATAGGTGATATCTAGAGTCTCAAAAATTTGGTCCCTGCATTTTAAAAATGATTCCTTCTTCCTTGATGCTCAAATGTATTTTTTTGTGGAAAAAGTTCTGTAGATTCATTGACAAGAAAGTATTCCTTACTTAGCTCAAGTCTGAGATGAGACCTTGTTAGGTGGCCAGCTAACCCTCCCCACCTTCCAATGTCAGAATGGAGAAGACATTTAAATCATCACAGGAATACTTGGAGTCACACTCACCCTCCTGACCAGATGGGTGGTGACACCAAGGAACAGGTTTTTTGTTGTTGTTGTTGTTAAAGATTTTATCTATTTATTTGACAGAGAGACATAGAGATCACAAGTAGGCAGAGAGGTAGGTAGAGAGAGAGGGGAAGCAGGCTTCCTGCTGAGTAGAAAGCCTGATGTGGGGCTTGATCCCCAGGACCCTGAAATCATGACCTGAGCTGAAGGCAGAGGCTTAACCCACTGAACACCCCAGATACCCCAAGAAATGGGATATTAAGAAGGATGTGCTTCCTTTCTTAGATCTTAAGGGGGTATAAGTCAGACACCTTCCCTGTCCAGCTCCCTGACTCCCACACCTACCTTCCTGAAAACTCAAGAGTTTAAACCCTGACAATAGCCAAATTAACTTAACTAGACCTTTAACAGCAAGACTATTTCTGCATTGTCTCTAAGGCCCCAGCTAGGTTTCTAGAACATTTGGGAACAGTAATAAAATCAAGATGCTTCTTCTGTATTTCAATGCAAAGATGCTGTCTCCCAGTCTGTGCCCCTCAGGCTTTGTTTTACTGTTGGAGACAAAGTAAATAATTTGAAGTATCACCCCAAAAGCATTTTCCTCGCTTAAACATTATTCTATGTAAATTTACCTCAGGCCTGGAAAGGTTTAGCTGTGGCAGAGGAGACCAGCCTGGCTAATTTCCCCAGACACTGGCTGGCTCCTGGGCAGTAGAGTTTGGATGAAAGACATGGATGCAAACACAGTCACTTTTCCACTTGCCTGGACTTTTATTTGGACGAAGATGATGACGGGGTCTAAAAGTGAAATCGTTATGTACTAGAAACAGGCACATCCCTGAGTGTGTGTATATGGCCTAAATGAGATGGTGTGCAAAATCTAGAAATGACAGGAAAAGAGCTGGAAAATGAGAGGCAGCAGCTCATGAGGCAGCCCAGTGGCAGAGAGCACAGCATCCCCAAAAATGCATCCTAGGGGAGAAGTGTACCCCTGATCCCTTCCCCTTCTCTCCCCTCCAGTCCAGTCCTCCCAACTGCTCTATAGGAATCTCAGTACCTGACTCACAGCCCAGGCCCTAGCAGTCTAAGAGGTCACGTTCTCTTTGAAAACACTTCTTCATTAATATGTTTATATTTTTTCAGATTCTATTTATTTATATGAGAGAGAGACAGAGCCCAGCAGTGGGGAGGGGCAGCGGGAGAAGCAGGTTCTCACTGAGCAGGGAACCTGATGACACGCAGGGCTCCTCCATCCCAGGACCCTGGGATCATGATCTGAGCCAAAGGCAGATGCTTAACCAACTGAGCCACCCAGGTTCCCCCTTTATTAATATGTTTAAATAGAGAAGTACATGACCATTCTCCCCAACAGAACAAAAATACATTATGGAAGTTAACAGTTTCTGCCCCCCCCCCCAACTTTTCCTTCATTTCCCACGCCAAAAGATTACACCTTCCACACTTTCTTTTAAAAGGACCTCTCTCTCTCTCTTTTTTAGCACTTCTAGGTTCACAGCAAAAATAAGAGGAAAGTGCAGAGATTTCCCAGATGTCCCTGTCCCCACATAGCCATAGCTCTCCCCCCGCCCAACAAGGTTCTCCACCAGAGTGGTACCTTGAACCTGCATTAACATATTATCATCCAAAGTCTGTAGATTGCATTAGGGTTCACTCTGGGTGTTGTCTATTCTGTGGGTTTGGATAAATGTATGATGACGTGTTTCCACTGTAATAGTATCATACAGAGTAGTTTCACTGCCCTAAAAATTCTCTGTGCTCAGGCTATTCACCTCCCCTCCCCCACAACCCTATAAACCAGTACTTTTTTTTTTTTAACTTTCTTCACCTTCTACACCCTTCTGTTGATACAATCACGCATACACATATATGACAAGGGGGATATTTGGTGTTGTTTTTATAAAAGTGGAACCATACTACACACTTAGTACTCTGTGGTTTACTGTTCTTACTCAATTAGACATAATAGACTTCTCCCCAGGTTAATAGAGATCGACCATTTAATTTCTCAATAGCTGCATAATATTTCATACTAAGAGCATTCCATAATTTAATGAAATATTTACCTATCAATGAACATTTAACAATAAACCACACTGGCAGTAAACCTTGACATAAACATTTATGTGCTGGCAATTTTATTCTTATGGGTTGGATTTCAGAAGTCCATTATTGGGCTTGTGTATTTTTTAATTTAATAGACATTAAAAGGATGTAGCAATTCATACCTTCCCAGAATATATGACAGTGAAAATTTGCCTCAGTTTTTGCCAATCCTAGATTTTCTTTTTTCATTTCTGCCAACTTGATAGGCAGAAATTATATCTCTTCTTTCAATTTATTGTGTAATTTCTTTTTTTTTTTAAGATTTTATTTATCCGAGAGAGAGGCAGGGGGAGCAGAAGCAGGGGGAGCAGCAGAGGCACAGGGAGAAGCAGGTTCCCCGCTCAGCTAAGAAGCAGACACAGTACTCACAGTACTCAATCCCAAGACTCTGAGATCTTGACCTGAGCCAAAGGCAGACACTTAACACTTAACTGAGTCACCGAGGCGTCCCTATATTTTCTTGATTACAAGTGAGGGCGATCATCTTTTCATGGACTTTTGGACTTTTTCTGCTGTGAATTCTCTTACCCTTTGCCTATTTTTTTTTTACTGTGTTGGATTCTCTTTTCTTACAAATGAAAAGAGCTCTCTGTACATTAGGGAGATTATCCCTATGCTACCACATATATTGTAAAAACTTCCCCAGGCCATCATTGGTATTTTGATTTTGTTTACTTACTCTTTTAACAATTAAAAAATGCAGTCAAATATGTTGGTGTTTTCTCTTACAGCTCTTGGGGCTTCTGTGTTACTTGGGAAGGTCTTTCCACTTTCTACTTGAACATAGGAGTAAGTAATCTCCTAACTGTTTTCAAATATATGATTTTTCAACTAAATTGTAAATCCATTTGAAATATTTTGTGTCTGGGAAGAGCTAAGAAGCTATCTTTATTTTCTTCTATATAGATAGCCAACTATGTCAACAGCATTAATGAAATAAACACTCCTTTTCCCACTGAGTTTTCTTTGTTATATATTGTTTCCATTTATACTTAGATTTTTTTTTCTGAACTCTTTATGTTCTTTTACAAGTCTGAGCCAATCCCGTAATATTTTTAATATAATAGCTTTATAAAATATCTGCTATCTGATAAGGTGAGTTTGCCCTCTTGATTTTTTTCATATATATATAAAATCTACATATATATTTTGCTATATAGTCTCAGACATTTATTCTCCCATTAGAAATTTAAGCTTGTTTTAAGCAGTTGCCAAAAATTAGATTCTGATTGGATTTGCATACTTTTGGAATAATCGATATGGTAAAGATATATATGTATTTTTATTGAGAACATGCTATAACTTTTCATTTGTTTAATATAATCCAATAAGAATTCACAGTATTTTTTAGTATTGGTCCTGTATCTTTATTGTTAAGCTGATTTAGCTGATTTTTGGATTATTTAGTTTTTATTCCTATTGTGAATGAAGTTGACTTCAAATGCCTAAATTATAATGGCTGACCTCTCACCCACATGACACCAGAACTCCAAACCTTCTTCCAGGTTCCTCACAGACACTCATGTGGGCTCTCCGCCTGGTCTGTTCTTCCAACTGCCAGAAGGCATCTGCCTTTCTTTCTCAAAGCTCCATCTCTCCTTTGCTCTTCTCCATCAGGTGGAAAGGTTCCCTGTTGCCAAGGCAAAGGTACAATCATAAGTATAATGTTGGCTTTACCAAATGACACTCTCCCGGGCCTCCAAAGCTCTCCATTTTCCTGGCACCCATGTGGTGCCGGGTTTCAAAAGAAGTACAGCCGGTGACCTTTTCCCTAGTTCCATGCCATGTCTCATCACCTGGTCCCAGATGGTTCTACTTGATCCCAGAGTCTTCCATAGTCACCCCTTACTGTCCTTCAGCTTCTGATCCTCAGCCCTTCCTCCCTCACCTCCCTGAGCCTTCCCAGTTGGATGGGACCCAGAGCCAGAAGAGTTTTGCCTTCTCCTCTCGGCAAAAACCCTGTTCTTCCTGAAATTCAAGTAGCAGAGTTTCTTTAAGCTGTATCTTTTCCTGTCCCACATCTGTGTTTTTAACTCTTGGTATCCTCAGCATCTCTAAAAAGCTCCATTTCAGCAGAACGCCATTTTCCTTCTTCATAAAAAACTAAAAGGCTCTCTGGATCGGTTTCCCCAGATAGGAGAAAGAACTCTCCCCAGAGAGGTTTAATCTCAACATATTACAACAGCGAAAAAAGATAGAAGTACAGTCTCTTTTTTCCTACTTTTATGTTCTTCAACAAGCTTCTGAGATTCACAGAGCCACATTTTCCCTAGGAGCTCATATTCATGGTATCACGTGCTTCCCCTCCCCCAGCAGCTCCGTCCAGGAGGAAGTTTCTTCCAAGCACACAGCCTATGATGACAACTTCTTGGCAGAAGGCTTTCTACTTCTTGTCCATGTCTGTCCACGGAGCCTTTCTCAGTTTTACATGATAATAATACAACTTATTTGGGTGCCTGGGTGGCTCAGTCAGTTAAGCATCTGCCTTCGGCTCAGGTTATAATTCCAGGGTCCTAGGATCAAGCCCCACATTGAGCTCCCTGCTCAGTCTGCTTCTCCCTCTAACTCTGCCTCTGTTCCCCCATCTTATGCTCTCTCTTGTCAAGTAATACAACTTATTGAGGCTCTCACATGTATTATATGAGTCAGTTCTCACAAGAATCCTATAAGACAGAACTTATTTTCCTTCTTTTTTGTTTTGGTAGAGAAACTGGGCTGAAAAGGGGTGAGTGAATCAAGCAGATGCTCATGACAATGACAGAATTCGAGCCAAGGTCTTAGACCATAGTCCGAGACTTAAATGTCACAGCATATCTTCCAGGGGGAAAATCCTACCTCAAATCTTAGTGAGTCTGAGTGCCCAGGCTATGCAATTCCCCTGGAGTCCCCACCTGAGGCCTTAAAATCCCTTAGTGGTAAAGAGTGGTGTCTTTAATTTCCCCTTTTTAATCAGACTTCTGACTTTTTGTTACATGGTATTATTCGCAGGCCTTTATTGCATGATCTGATTGTCTCTGATTGATAGTTGAATACAGGCAAGTTTAGAGAACTTACAAAAAGAAGGGAATGAGATTATATATACACATTGAGACTGAAGCTATAGAATAGGTATGCAACATCAGTGATCCTATGAAATTATGTTCAATCATCGTATTTGTTTGAATTTATAGTTCATACTTGATGTGTAAGTTTTTATTTAATTTTTTGGGGTTGTATTTCATTTATAAATTTATTTTGGTTTCTCATTTTCTAAGCTTCAGAAATTTATACCCAGCTCTATTTTTATTTATATTTAAGCAACACTGTAATAAAAACAGTTTATTTAGTACTGCAGGCTTCCCTTTATAAGGGGGGAAATTCTCCCCTTTATAAGGTATTACTTAGAGAAATCCACAGCTTCCCATTGCAGTCTCCCCACACCCCTTGGGAGACAGGTATTCTCACCCCAGTTTATAGACCAAGCAATAGGGGCTTGACCAGATATGCAACTAGGAAGTGACAGGGCCAGATGCAAACCATGGTTTGAGTCAAAGTCTAGGGCTGTTTCCTGGAAACTTCTCCTTCTTAGCAATAGGACTTTATTTCACATTCAGCAGAAGTGTTGTTTGTTAAATGTTAGATGTCTCATCTTAGGACAATGATATTCAGCCTTAAGAATTTAACAAATCATGACTCTGAGAAACCTATTTCGCCAAGCCTGGCAAGGCAGTCAGCCCCCAAATTAGATTTACAATAAAGGTTTCAAACACTGAGAAAAAAAATTATTTGAATCCTATTGTGCACCATGTACTTTTCTGATGAAACACAGACCTCAGGATGGGGAAGGGGGAGCAGAAGGCAGAGGAGGGGGGAGCAGAAAACCAGGTGTTGGGGGTGGTGAGGAGGGGTGGGGGGGAAGGGGAGAAGGAGAAGGAGGAAGTTTAGGGTTGGAGCCCAGATTTTCTCATCAGGGAAAAAAAAAAACAAAAGAAGAAGCTGCTCTAGATCAAATGTACAGTAATCCTGGAAGTTTGAGAGCTACTTTCATTATTTAAAAAGGTCTAAAATAAGGGAAGAAATACAGGATAATTTAAACATCAGACGTCTTTGTTTTTGGCTGTAATTATATTAACTCAGTGAGTGTATCACTGGTTTGCTCATGCTGAGTAGAAATTGAGATGAGAGGTCATAAATGATTTGGATTAGTAAAATGAGGGAAATAAATGGACAACTTACTATATTTCATGCGTTAAATAAATAAAATCCTCAAAAACATTTATTTGTTCAACGAGTCACTGGGAGTTGACTATGTGGTGGGCAGTGGATTCACAAAGATGGGTAACGTGTTGTCCCTGTCCTCAAGGGCGTGTGTGTGTGTTGAGGCGGGTGGGGGTTAGTGACACACGTGCTAACATTTATAATTCAGTGTGGAAACGCAGTGATGGAGTAATGCAGAGAGGATTAGAGAGCCGGCCGGACCCCAGGGAGACAGAATCCTACCTTGGTCTTAGGGGTGGATAAAGTTGTCTGAGAAGGCTTTCTGTGGCAGTTAGGAAGTGAGATGGATCTTACAGGATGAGGCAGAGAGGAAGGGAGTGAATTCTGGCCGGAGGGAGCTGTGCCAGCAAAAGCGCAGAGGTGAGAAACCTCACAGTGGCTTGACAGAGACTTATAAGCAGTTTGGTGTTGCTAATGTGTAAATTGTGAAGCGCGAGGAGATTCGAGAAGTCAGCAAGGGGCCAGATATTGGAAGTCAATTATATGGGGTGACCATAAACATTATCATCCCAACTGGAACAATTTTGAGATTGGAAGGACGATACTTTTAATAATTACACTAGAACACAGGTAAAGTTGGATATCCTGTTTATAAGCTGTGTCTCACAGCTTAGACTACTTCACTGAACGACGGGGGATCTGAGGGCTTTTTGGCAAAGAAGGGACATGATGAGATTTGACTTTTAAATTGATTTTTATGTCTAATGAATTTACCGAAGGAGAAGATTCAGGGAAAGCTCTATCTTCCAGATGTATTTATTCAAGAAATCTTACTTGAGAGCTGCCATTGCCATGTGTTGGCACTATATGGGGGCTAGACACAGAACAAAACCATGATTGATTCCTGCCTTTAACAAGTTTGCAGTTTAGCGGGGGTAAGACGGTCAATGATCAAATACCACACAAGCAATAATAAATAATCAAATAATAATAATCAAATGTCGCACAAGCAGTTGTAAAGTTACAAATGCTGACAAGCTATGACAGGGTGGGAGGAGTCAGGAAACTGATATTATAAGGACATTTCTTGGGAATGGAGAGGTCAGAAATGAGTTGTAGAGAGCTGCCTGGGTGGCTCAGTTGGTTAAGTGTCTGCTTTTGGTTCAGGTCATGATCCTGGGGACTTGGGATCGAGCCCCATGTCCTTGGGCTCCTTGCTCAGCAGGGAGTCTGCTTCTCCCTCTCCCTCTGCCCCTTCCCCTGCTTGTGCTCACTCACTCTCTCAAATAAATAAATCTTTAAAAAAAGAAATGAGTAATAGAATCTGACTGAAGAGAAGAGGAAAGAATATTCTGGAAAGAAAGAAGAAGGTATACAAAGACCTTCTGGTGAAAGATGTGGAATGCCTGACAACACAGGAAAAAAATAGAACAAGAATGCATGTAATTGATGTACAGCAAAAAATGTGTTGTATGACAACAGAACAGCATGTGCTAATGTGGTACAACTTCTCCAGTCAAACCGTAAATATCATATGCATGAGCCTCAGCTCTGAGCAGCACTGACCTAGCTTGTTCTTACCATGAGTGGCTAAACTGACAAGCTGACTTCTCTGAGGAATTAGAAGACAACGGTAGTAATATCAATTCTCCTCTACCTTCGTCTAATATATAGCCTTCACACTACCATTTGTTCAACCAGTAGTAAACAGAGATTAAACCAGCCAAAAAACAAGACTGATTTGTCACCTTTCTCAGTCTTTAGACCCAGATCTGCTTTTCTTGACCGACCTGGCATAGGAGTAGCACAGCCATTTGGAGGGACTAGAAAGCTGGTGGTGACTATAACGGGGTCAGCGACAACGTATGTGGGGGAATGCTGATTAGTTATGATCTTGGGTAATATACTTCATTTGGCCGGGTCTTAGTTACTTAAATTCATACAAAGGAATAGGAATCTGTGTCTACTTTAGGGACTATTATTAATTTGAAGATTAAATGAAGCGGTATCTGCTTAGAGGATTAGGAACCCTTGTTGGGACCAGGGATCTTCTGGAATATGCCTGAATTATAACCTATTATCAAGAATTCTTAGAAGGGGTTACCAAGGGAAGTTTTGTTGAAATGGTTAACCCAATGTAATGATCGGTTTTTATTCTTTTTTTTTTTTTTATATTTTGTTTATTTGACAGAGAGAGACAAAGCGAGAGAGGGAACACAAGCAGAGGGAAAGGGAGAAGCAGGCTTCCTGATGAGCAGGGAGCCCAATGCAGGGCTCAATCCCAGGACCCTTGGGATCATGACCTGAGCCGAAGGCAGATGCTTAACCTACTGAATCGCCCAGGCGCCCCTTGGTTTTTATTCTTAACCTAGATTCCTCCCAATTTGAGTAACCCCCAAATTAGTGGCCTAAAACAACAAACATATTGTCTTAGAATTTCTGTGGGTCAGGAATCCAGATGTGGTTTAGATGGGTACCCCTAGCTCAAGGTCTTTCATGAGGGTGTAGTTAAAGTGTTGTCTGGGTCTATGAGCTCACCTGGGAGAGCATCTACTTCCAAGCTTATTCATCTGGTTGTTGGAATGCCTCAGAAGATCTGCTTCCAGGCTCATTCACATGGGTGTCTCGAAAGGGCTGCCTCATAATATGGCAGCTGCTTTCCCCCAGAGTGAGCAGTCAAAGAGGAAGTGAGAAGGAGAGTGGGAAGCACCCAAGACAGAAGCCACAGTATTTGTATGAACTAATTTTGGAGGTGACATTTCATTACTCCTGTCTTATTCTAGTCACTAGAAGCAAGTCAGTAAATCCCAGGGGAAGGGCTCATACGAGGGCCTGAATACCAGAAGGTAGGGATCACTGGAGACCATCCTAGAAGCCACCTACCAGTCCAGTGACTTGATTTATAGGACTTTGTGGACAGATCTGTTAGGAAGAAGTGGTGTTGTTTTCCTTTCATCAAAGGAAACTGGGAGCCACCAAAATCATGGTGAATTATATAAATTTTGGAAATCTCAGGTGAGGTATGTAAATCTCTGCCTCATTGATATTTTGTCCACTTTATCTTGGGCTAAGCTCTCCAGAGACTGGACAGCTTGAGTTTCCCTAACAAAACTTATGGGCCCACAGGCCACGATTTGCAGTGTTCTTAGAATGTTTTTATTTCATGACATTAGATCTGTGGGTCAAAAGTCTTCCCTCTTAACTGGCCAGTCCTGGGGCTGACAAAGGGCTGAAACAGGGACAAAGTAGTCTTTTCCTCTCTTCCTTTAAAAAAAAGTTTGCTGTGGGGAACCTGGGTGGCTCAGTTGGTTAAGCAGCTGCCTTCAGCTCAGGTAGTGATCCCAGAGTCCTGGGATCAAGCCCTGCATCAGGCTCCCCACTCAGTGGAGAGACTGCGTTCTTCCTCTCCCATTCCTCCTGCTGTTCTCTCTCTCCCGCTCTGTAAAATAAATAAATAAAATCTTAAAAAAAAAAAAAAGTTTTGCTGCGATCCATCTTTGGCTCTTCCCCCTGCCTTTTTTCCAAAGGAGAGTCCCGGTCCTGCCTCTTCCTAGCTGTGTAGACTAAGCTCTAGTGTTCTGCGCCAGTTTCCTTATTTATACAAGGAGAAAACCACCAGTGTTTACCACAAGGGGTTGTTACAAGGAATAAGTCAATGCAGGGAAAGCAATTGGAGTACTGGGTACAGGAAAGGCACTCAAAGAATGTTCAGTATTCATCATCTTCTAGCTCTTCTTTTTTTTCCTTCTAGCTCTTCTTGCCCCCAGAGTGTGTGTTCTGTCTGAGATGCTGTTGCACTGAAGGCAAACCTCAGACAGAACAGAGCAGAAGCCATGTTTCTCCTTTTCTCCTTGTATACCTCCCTGACTTCTCCTGTTCCTCCTCCCACCCTCCTCCCTCTCTCCCTCCTCCTTCTTCTATCCCTTCTTCCTCATTTTTTTTTTTTGAACTGTAGCTCTCTTTGGTTGTATGGCACAGAATTAAGATTTGAATAATTACCATGTTGAGTGCATAAGGATGTGAGAGTGTTTGTGTGCAGGTGTGCGTGTGCTTGTGTGTGAACATATATGTGAAGAGGTAAGTTGCCCTCTTCTCCCATCTCTACCTGATAAAACGCTCTTTTTATTTTTACTTTTTTTTAAAGATTTATTTGACAGAGTTCACAAGTAGGCAGAGAGGCAGGCAGAGAGAGAGAGAGAAGAGGAAGCGGACTCCACGCTGAACAGAGAGCCCAATGCGGGGCTTGATCCCAGGACCCTGAGATCATAACCTTAGCTGAAGGCAGAGGCTTAACCCTCTGAGCCACCCAGGCACCCCAAAATGCTCTCTTTTTAAACACCTGTTTTAAATATCATCATTTCTAAAAAAAAAAAAAGTTTTCCCCAGTCCTCAACACATGTGATCACTAACTTCTCACTTTCTATCAGAAACCTAATTGTATTTCCCTTGTGGAATTTGACACAACGTATTAAAGTTGTTGAGCTGGTAGAAAGCGGTTGCTGTTTTCAGAATAGCCAAAGACCCTCTCAGTAACCATGCTCCTTCCAAATCCTATTTAGAAAAAGAAGCTCTCGTTGTAAAACTTGCTTTCCTAGGAAATTGATAATTCATCAGCCACCTTGATGAGTCAAATGGAAAATCCCCTAAATGTCGCTACTCCATGGAGGGCTGTGATCCCCCTGGGGCCATGGACGGACACCTCAATTGAGGCTAGGGCACATTTACTACTCAAAACCCAGCCTCCTGAAATTCTCAAACATGTCTGTTTCCAAAATTAAAGAGAACACCTAGCAGAACAGCTTGGCATCTTGTAAAGGAAGGGATGAATGCTTCCCAAGGAGGAATTTCTAGGACACCAAGAGGCAGAACAGGAGAAAATAGGACACATAGGACAGTCCAATCAAACAGTTCAGTTCCCTCTAGCCTGAAGGTACCTAATATTGAGAGGTTATTTATAAAAGCATGCAAAACAAGCAGTAAATAAAATTAGTGACTTTACCATATTGAGGGAAGAGAGTCCAACCCTAACCATAAGGACTTTATAAATATGATTAGTAAACATTTATCATGATTTTTTTTTCAGCAGACTCCATGCCCAGTGTGAGGCCAACATGGGGCTTAAACTCCAGACCCTGAGATCAAGAGTCAGACACTTACCCGACTGAGCCACCCAAGTGCCCTGGCATGATTTTTAAAGCCTAGAATTTAATGTTCTTTCCACATTAGGTTTCTGCTAAACTCCATGACAGTGGCTGCTGCTGATTACAATTCAGCCTCCCCCTCTACCTATTCCTGCTCTCAGCAGCATTGTGGAAGCTCCTGTGTTCAGTGGGTTTTATTACAGATCTCTGCTTCATGGTCTTTTTCCCAGGGAACACCCCCTACCTCCCCTTTATTCCTTCCTGTGTAATGGTTAATGAATGGGGAAATTGACAACGTGTCCAGAATCAGTGCCAAAAACACTCATTCGTTCTTTCATCTAATACTCTCATCGATCCGATGAAATGGTATTATCATGCCCATTTTACAGTTGAGGACATCAAAGATCAGAGAAGCTTAATAAATTCCCCGAGGTGCCATAGCTATTAAGCAGTAGAAACGGATTAAATGAAGTCACATCTTCAAAGTCCTTACATGGTGCTTGGCACGGAGTAAGTGTTTGGCAAATGGAAGCACTCATTATTATTATTATCAGGCAGTCCTACCCAGAGATTTTAGCAAGCTGAACCATTTACCAAAAGTTAGAACATTGAACCCCACTTCCACAGAGCAGGACACGTAACTTACGAATCTAATCCCCAGAGGTTATTTTAGACTATTATGAGAAATGAGGAGGCATTGGCCAAGTGGGGTGATTGTATTTTGAGTAATAACAGAGCCAGCTGTTTATCTTGTCACAGAGGCATGTGGGTTGCTTAGGGAATAAACAGGTTTCTGTTGGAAATGTAATATCTTGAAAAGCAGCTAGACTTTAAAATACAACCTGATTCAATTGAGTGGCATTCTCCCCAGCCCCTAGCTAGCTAGCATCGCGTTTTCCACTGAGAATGTGCTTCAGTCAGTGTCTATTAACTGCTTGCATCTGGTTGCTGGCAAAATTCACTTGCTCAGTTCAGAGGCAAATAATGAATATTTCTGTTAATTATAATAATGAATATTTTGTAAGCACCAATATAGGGCATGATGCTTCCTTTATTTCATGCAAAATTGGGGGCTCTGCAATATTCAGAACTCAATTTGAGCCTTTCTTATTGAATTTTAACAAAATAGTTCAAACTGAGGCTGCTGATATGAGAAAGATGTATATCCTACCTGATCTACTGAAGTGACCAAGGGATCCCCTGTGGCTGGGAGTCCACCCTTTCATAGCCTTGATGAATATATAGCCATACACGCTTGATGTGACTGCCAGGCCCCCAGCGGAGGTCCAGGGCCAGCCTTCCTGACACGTTTCTCCACATCATTAGGTTAAACTAGAATAACTTCCAGTATTTGTACTGATATTTTCTGGTTGGAGTTAGTCAATGCAAATTGAGCACTAATTGGGTTTCTACCTATGCCAGTGACATCCTCTTGTGAGGGAGAGAATCAAGAAGAAGCCATGACCCATGTGTTCCAAGAGCTCAGTAGATAATTTATCAGAGGAACAATTAGAAAATGCATATGGGTATGGAGTCATTGTGCATAGATTTTGTGATATAGATTTGTGGGAGCATATTGTAGATTGGAGATGGGATAGAGGCAGCTGGGGGAAGGTTTTGTGACGCCTCTACCACACAAAGGCTTCACTCATTCAATTAGCAAGTTTCTATTAAACATCTACTTTCCAGGATCTGTGCTAATTAATGGGATTCAGAGAGTCATCACAGTCTCTGCTTTCTAGCGGCTCACAGTTTAGGGAAGAAAAATAGATTAAGAGGAAATTACAACTACAAGTGGAGCTTTCTCAGTTTCAGCACTGTTGACGACTTGAGCTGGATGGCTTTTTTATTGGGGTGACGGATGTCCTGGGAATTGCAGGACGTTTAGCAGTCTCCTGATCTCCACCCACTAGATGCCAGTAGCATCCTCCCCCTACCCCTGAGCTGTGACAGCCAGAAATGTCTCAAGATAATTGTCTGGAGGGGAAAACTGGCCCCACTTAAAAACCACTGGAGAAACATAAGAGGGGGAGGGATGTGGCAGAGATAACACAAAGGAACGTGTGGGCCATGCCCAAGAGTTTCAGTCTTTACATGGTCACTTGATCATTCATTGAGTCAACAAGTATTGAGTGCTAACCGTGTGCAGGCCACTGTTCTAGGTTTCCTGGATGCAGTAATGAATAAAACAGACAAAAATATCTGGCCTCGTACAGCTTACATTCTGGTAAGAGGAGATAAACAATAAATCCCATAAATGAGTAGATAGTAAGTTTGAAGGTGATAATGCTATGGGGAGAAAAGAGAAGAGAAAAAAAGGGGAAAGGGAGTTTATTTGAGATAGCAGTTTTAAATAGGTTAATTATTGTTAAGACTGACAGTATGTTTTCACTAAAGGGAATTTCTAGCATATGTGGTCTATACGTGGACATATTACAGATTCATGTATTATTAGAGAATCCAGCCTTTTCTGTCTAATTTGAATTGGGATATTCACTTCTGCTCTACCTGATGAAATGAGTTTATACGATTCCTATATCTTGTGATTCATGAGAGAGCAAATTTTGAATGGCTCATTCATTCATTTATGCATTTATTCATTAGTTCAACACTTATGGAGAAGCCAGCAGGCCTGGTGCCAGACACTGAGGATAGATAAAAAAAGATATCATATGACACACAAGTTCTACCTCTGAGGCTTTCCCAGGGGTGCTCTCATGTAAACTGTAATTACAATAATGTATGATAAGGAGTAGAATGGATGTGTGGACAAATGTACAGGGAGCCCAGAAGAGTGACCAATCCTGGGGAGGTAGAGAAAGCTGCCCAGAAGGGCTGGCACCTGACATGGGGCTAGAAAGACGAAGAAGAGTTTGCCACAAGGAGAAATATCAGGAAAGGATTTCAGGCCAAGGTATGAAGACATGAGAATGATATTCATGGGTATTCAAACAAACAAACAAACAAACAACCAAATCAGCTGAAAACTGATCTTTCTTCAGTCTCCTCATACCTGAGCTGTTTCCTTTATCCTTCCTGGCACCCAGACCCAGAATTTCTTGGGTCCAGTTCTACAAGTTTCCTACCTGTAAATGAGGTGTTGGATGAGATGGTCTCTACAACTTCTTCCATCTGGAATATTCTTTCATCCTATAATTCTATATGATTTTATTTCAGCTCCCACTCCTCCAGAGAATGAATTCTTTCTGCTTCAGTTAATCACTTCTTCTCTTTTTCTTTCATTTTCTCTAAGGTTCTGTTGTTCGTATGCCATTTCCATATCTAAACAGGGCTGTCTACCCCCTCCAGTTTTCTACCCCCAACCCCGTTCCTATCTCTAGAGATAATTTGCCCAATGCAAATGGGCATTTTCAGAGCACTACTGTTGAGATGAATCTTTGCAACAGTCAAGAGGGGACAAGAGTAAATACACCTCTGCCAGGGATTTTTGGAAGTGTTAAATTATTTTTTAATTTGATATTTGTTTAACTTTTCCCACAAACCAGCAGTTTGCTAGGAACAGTTTGGCATATAAGGAAGGTAAGAAACAGCACCTTCCATGACATTCTTATAATTTGGTGAATATCATAGAAAAAGGAGTCATCATAGCTCATTTAGTACAAAAATAACTTTAATAGGAGTAGAAAATGCACAGGAATGTGCATAAGGTAAATTATTTGAAGTGTGTGATAAAAGCATATTAACTTTTGTGTTTTGCTTTGTTTTGTTTTGCTTAGATGATAGGCAATCATGGTTACTGAGATGGGTGAAAGGCAGGGTACAGTTCTCTCAAACTTTCCTGCTCCAAGAAAGTAAAATAGAAAAAAAACAAAAAACAAAAAAAAACCATGAGGAATAGGAACCACTTGTCCCTTTAGAGAAAGGTCCTGGGAAGAAGATGAGCATCAGGATGAGAGTGACAACAGCCTGTTACATACATATCGTGTTGAGATTTAATCACACATTTTAACACAGGTTGTCTCACTTGCTCTCTACCTTAGCCAGTGACATCACCACCTCCAGGCCATAGTCTCACTGAACTGTATTGATCAGTATCTCTTGAACTGTTTCCTACTATCTATTTCATTTCCCTGTCTGAGTTTCGATGTTCTCTCTGGATTTTTCCAAAAATCAGGCTGCTCTGCCTGTCTCTGCTCCGTCACCCATTCGGCTGTAGAGAGAGCTTCCTTGAGTGCCTAATCAGAATCAGTTCTCCTCTGCTCAGAAATATGTATGACCTCCCCATACCTACAGAGGGAAAATTTAAATTCCTTAGCCTAGCAACCAGCACTCTATAGTTTGGCGTTTACCTTCTCATTTTTCACTAAACTCCTTCATTTGCCTTGTGTTTAAACCGTAGGTTGATGCAGTTTTCTGAACACGACTTTTGTCCTTGTACCTCTATATTTTTGTTAACTCAGTCTCTTTATTGGACCACCCCACACGCCAAAGTCTTACTATATTAATTATAAGGAACCAAGAGCAAGAGAGCTTCTGGGTCTCAAAGCACAACCAGAACCAGAAAATGGGAAGCCAAAGGGGTTCCCTGAGTCCCTGGGAACCTCTCAAATTAGGCTATTAGGTACAAAGCTCAGGCATTTTAACAAACATGCTCTAATATATTTATAAGCATATGAGAAATTCACTTGACTTGATGGGGCTCCGTCTTTGGCATAAAGAGCAACTTTAAAACACTTCCTGTTATCTGCATCATGAGCTGAAGAGTCAACAAAACATTCAAGAACATGCAGGGATTGGCTTCCTCTGCCCAGTCCAAGGCCACACTCTTCCCCTTGTGTAAGGTGAGGGACTGCAGTCCCTAGCAGTCATTAACTCAAGGCCAAACCTGTCATGAAACAACAAATTTCTGATGATTGGGTGTTGATAAATAACTCAGCTGGTTTACAAACATCTTGGGTAGCCATCAAAAAGAGGAAAACATACAGTTCTTCTTAAACGTTCACTCATTCATTCAACCTGTATTTATTGATCACGTGTATGCCAGACATTTCATAGAAGGCACACTAGCTATCCTCCAAGAATAGATTGACTGTGAATTTAAGGACGAGCTGACCGTAATACACAGGCATCCTCTCTGGCCAGTGGTTCTGACACCGCATTGGAGAAGAAGCATGGGTCGCTTCTCCCATCCCAGCCTTCTTTCTCCACAATCTCTGTACATTATCCCTTATGTTGTAACTGGATGACGTGGGTTTCATACATCTTCCTCCTTTTTTGCATCACTAATCAGCCCTTTCTCCCCCAGCTTCCCTGGGTCAGTTAACCCTGTCAGTCTGGAGACTCCTTTCCTGTTGATGCCTAGACACAGCAGCCCAGAAATGCTCTGGAAGTGCGCCTCCTTTGGGAACCAGGGCCTCTGACCCTGCAGAGCCTAGAGGTGTGGGAATGGGAAGAACAAAATCCCCAACTGAATTATTGGAAGTGACGAAAAGTGGGTCATTCTTATTTTCATCCTTTGGTTCCCAGGCCTGTGCTTCTGTCTGTGGGGATCGCAGCATCACATTGAGTCCCTGACTTAATGCATAGACTGAACCCTGAAGGATAGCACACTGCTTCTCCTAGCACTTGCATTCGTCCCAGGTCTTCCTCAAAGCAGATGCCACACCAGGATTAGATATTAGGAGACGAAGGAGGAAAGAAGGCCTTAGACTGTGGGGCAGTCCTAAGGAGATTTTGGCAAGGTCAGCAGGAAGTATTGCATCTCAGAAATCCACTGCTTTAATATCCTTGCCACACACAGGCATCACTTGGGGCAGCCTGGGGGGAACACAGTGACACAGTGGCGGTAGATTTGGCCAGCGGGAATATCTGTCAATTACATTCCCACAGCCAGAAAGCTGAGAGGAGCTTGGTGCATTTTCTTGGCAACATCCCGCTGTTCTAATCACTGGGGACGCAGGAGTGGGCAGGACAGATGTGGTCTCTTCCTCCTGGAGCATGCAGTCTAGTGTGGGACAGTTAAGCAATCACAGCTTAGTATGACAAGTGTCTTGAAGCACAGAGGCAGGGGATCCCAGCCCAGGGGGGGGAGGGGGCTCAGGGAGAGCTTCCTGGGGGTCCATCTCATAGGGTAGTAAGGAGCCAAGATTCTATATCTGTGTGAATCCAACCTTCCCTACTTTCTAGGTCTGTGTCCTTGGGCAAACCTGTAACCTCTCAATACAGGTTTCTTATCTACACAGTAGGGACAATGTAGCACCTCTCCGTAAAAGGGTGGTGGTGATGAAATCCCACAATATACCTGTCAGTCACTTAGAGGAATGCCTGGCTCTCAGGGCCCCAGTGCGCCCCTGCCTCAGCACTGGGGCTGCAGAAGCGGGCTGGTCCGTTCATCTGGGGCCCTGCCTGGAGTGCTACACTCTCCTTTGTTCATCTTCCAAGAGTCACAGAGCAGCCATGCCCCTGGGAAACCTGCCACAGTGGCTTTCCAGATTGCCAGGTTGGTGCCTCCCATCAGCCATTAGCAGGGAAGGTAGGTAGAAAAGCTGTGTGGTCCTCAGCTGAGATTCCTTGCTATCATTAGGGGCATTATCAAAGCCCTCCCTTTCCTTCATCCAGATTTTTCTCCACAGTATCTAGGGTGGGATTCATGGCAGTGACCCCTCTACCCCGCACCACCCAGTGGTGACTAGGACAGTCAGGCAGCAGAATGGTGTCCTCCCCCAATGAAGCTGCTTTTGTACCCTGCCGGGGCCAAGTCCTTTCCATGCAGGTAGCACCCAGGCAGCTGTCGTGCTCAGACCTCTGTTAGAAAGTGCTGGACCAAGTTTCCCTGGGCCCCTGCTCAGTCCAGGCTCCCCTTGACCTGGGTCAGCCTCTCCTCCTGGGAAGGAGGGTCAGGTGGTCCCTGGGGGCTGGCCTCTCGGTTTTATCTCTTCAGAGTTTGCCTGTCTTCACCTGCCTGACAGCTTGTATATAGGACTTGGATTTCAAGTCCAGATTTGTCTATCTCCCCTCATGAGTGGTGAGGTCTGGAAGCCTTGCAACATTACTTCTTTTCTTTTTTTTTTAAACTTTTTAGTGACAAATCTGGAGGAATTTTCTTTCTGTTAGCTTCTGCTCTTAGACAGTACTGGGTCTATTAGCCCAAAATTTCTGCCCCCACCCCCCAACCGTTGGTCTAAGCTTCACCAATGAAACATGTGTGGCTGGATTTTCTAGTCAAGCACCACTTTAGAACAAGAGGCAGGTGAGCAAGATATCGTTTCATTGAACTCTGGCCCAAAACATGAATGATAGTTTCTCTACAGAGTTCAAGTCACTGGAACCTCTCAACCCTCTTCGATTGCTTAGAGCCCTCTAGGAGCTGGGAGAAGTTACAGATAAGCACCTGCTACTTCTTGGAGTTGGTAGAGGAGAAAGAGGGCAATGGAAATCCCTAGTTCGTGAGCATCTACAATGGACTCAACACTCCACCAGATAGTTCATAATTATTCTCTCCTTAAATCCTCATGCCATCTCTTTGAGGCTTTGACATTTGTTTTATGTAAACGCAAACAGAGCGTCAGGAAGAATAAATACTTGTCCCATGATCCCACAGGCAGGAAGAGGCAGATCTGCTATTGGTGCATCTGAATCCCTACACACTCTTTCTCTTGGTTTGCCCAGTTGATTTTATTACTTCTGCCCAAACATCTCCATTCAACTTCTGGTCGTCCTGTTCTAAAACCTGCTGCCTCCTCCTCTGCTCATATCCTTATGTCTAATGGCCATGTCCTGGCACTTCTTCTCTCACTGCATTTTTGGTATCCAACCTACCCTTTCGGGCGCCATATTGGTTCAGGCTATTGTCTTAAAATAACTGCAGTGATTGCTTAACAGTCTCTTTGTCTTCAGCTTCCATCCTTATAATCTGTACCGAAGAGGTATCTTTCTAAAATTGTGTTCTGAGCTTACTCGCCTCCTTCCCCGGAGGAGCAGGCTCTTTCCTGCTGATGGCATACAATCCCAAATCCTTAGCTTGACATTTAAGGTTGTCTCCTATCCCCTTTTCCCATATCTCATGAATTTTTTTCAACATGAAAACTTCACTCCTTGAAAACCCATCTACCCGGTATCTCCAGAGCACACCTAGAGCCTTTCTGTCTCATGGCCTCTGATTGTGCCATCTTCTCTTCTAGGACACCTCTTCTACCAGAGGTCAACCCCTAGCCATCAGCAGGAAGCCCCTCTGTATGAATATATCTGCACTGGACAGACACAACTCATAAGATTGGCAATCTTTTCCTAGCTAAGGCCATTTCCCCTGGCACATTAGAATTGTTTGAAGGTGAGGACTTGAATTTCTCCTTCACTTTCCCCCCTCCCCAACTGTGTCTATCATAAAAACCAGGTGAAGGATGGGTACACAATTAAATGAGTTAGCTACTTATTAGAACCAGCAAGCAGTAATTGCAAAGACAATATCACCATATATCTAGCCAGTTAATGCTGGAGGCCAGGGTCAGTAGAAAATGACAGTCCTGTTCTCCATGTTGAAGCCAGAACTGGCTCCCCTGACTTGCTGCTTAAGGAACACTTAAGCTATCTCCTCTACGCACCAAGCTGTGCCACTGTGACTGAGTATCTTCTGAAAGCCTTGACCTTCCTGCTCTTTGCTTCTGCTGTTCTTCTCATTCTCTTTGCTGTTTTTCTTCTACCCCTCCTGTGGCTTCTCAAATGCTACTTTGGAGGGAAAGAAAGAGCCAGCATGATCAGACCTTTAGGAAGTCACATTTCAGGTCCGTTTAATGAGGACAGCTATCCTGACATATCTCAAAGAGTTGGTGTCGTTCCCAGAGAGTGTGGGCCAAACCCCAACACTGCTGGGTGAGGAGTGTCTGCTTCACAGCAGACTCGGAGGACTGACAGCAGAGTGCTTTGTTTTGAGCAGGCTCTTTTCCTTTCTGACTCTATCAGCCTGCAATGATCTGTGGCTTCTCACAAACGTTTCTCACAATAAGACGATGCATGAGGATCTAGGGCAGGGAGGATGCAGGTCAAACACCGTGGGTTGCATTTAAATATCTACTAATTTTGTTTTCTGGTTCTCAGACCCATTTCTTTCTGCCTTCAGCTTTAGCCCTAAGCCTGGGTTAATTTGCTCCATGAGATAACTATTTATCATTATAATTCATCAAGTGCTTGCAAAGCCTGTGCAAATATATCAACATGGGCAGGACCCATCAATGTAATATCAATTCACATTTGGAAAGAATGCCCCAGATTACAAAGCACTTTCATGCATACTGTTACATCCAATTCTTGCATCACCTCGGTGTGGTAGGCCCTAACAGATCTTGTTGACAAGTTTGGAAACTGAGGTAAGGTGTAGGGAGAGAGAACTCAATGTTAAGCACATGCTATGCACCAGACACTACAAGGTGTTTTTATACTTCATCCCACTAAATCCTCATAACCCCCCTAAAAAGTAAGGATTTGTATCTACAGGTGTGTTTGTATCCCCAGTGAAAGAATGATCCACTGTTTCTTATGTCTCCTGTCACACATGCTAGGTGTGTTATAGAGATTTTTCCATTTGTTCCCTCTTGGCTCTCACTCTATTCCTATGTTAGCGATGACATGACAGCCACTGAAAAGTCTGATAACTTGTTTAAGGTTACTCAGCTATAAGGAATAGAGTTGGGATTTCTAGATCTATGGTGATCAAAGCTCAGCCTTTTCCACTACTCCACTGATGACACATGCTGGGGTCACCCACCTGGCAGGTAGGATTTGAACTCACAATTTTGCATTCCCAAACTATGCCAGCTTTTTTCCATTGCACTGCTTCTTCCAAGTCAGGTGGCATGACAGAGACATTGATCCCTATACACTGTGCTGCTGAAAGGTGTAAGCAGTTAATGCAACTTTCACAGGTCCAAGGAGAAATGAGAAAAATGAAAACAATATGGTGAGCTTTTCAAGAAGTTAAATTTATTTGATGTAAAAGATTTATCTTTATTCTGAGATTAGTCCTTTAACATTTTGATGTTAAATGTACCTTCTTCTATGAAACGCTAATAATGTAAGGTAAGAGGAGGTTTTTTGGCCTTTAAAACAAACTGCACTGACAGCACCTGGGTGGTGCAGTCATTTGGGCATCCAACTCTTGGTTTCAGCTCAGGCCATGATCTGCTGGTCGTGAGAGTGAGCCCCCTGTTGGGCTCCAAGCTGAACGTGGAGTCTGCTTCAGATTCTCTTTCTCTTTCTCTCGCACTCTGCTCCCAAGAGGCCTAAACCTGCAACAGTCAACAAGCATAGTCAAAAAATGTAAAATAAAACAAAGCAAAACATGCCTTCTCTTCCTGGCCAAAGGACCAGGAAAGGGGAAGCCGATGAGGGACTGAGCAGGGAGATCCATATCCAGTGGTGGCAGAGATGGAGGCTGGTGACCCCCTTGTGACCCACACCAGTCACAGCTCTGCCTGAACCAGCAGGCCTGGAGGCCCTAGCTCTCACTAGTAGCAGAGAGCCATTCAGATATGATGGCTCCTGGTGGCTCCTGGCTCACTACCTAGTGCTGGCACCAGCAGAGGTCCTGTACTCTGTGACTGTAGAACAAGCCAGGGAAAATACTCTCCATTCCACAGGTCTGGTAGCCCCTAGCCTTCACCTAATGCCATTAGATGGTCTTGGAAGGCACTCTTTTGACCTATAGGTGGCATCAACAGGGATTCAGTAGAAGCTCAAGCTGAGTGAGGTGAACAAAGCAGTTTAGGATAGCATTGCAAAAACTCAGAAAACTAAATTGTCATTGAAACTATAGTTCACCAAAGTAGGTCACAACTTATGTGCTAAATGCAAACAGGGTGGCTGCCTACTAAAATGCAATATTTAAATAGGATCAAGATCCACTAATATAATATCTGAAATGTCCAGAGTAAAAACACTTTGTATACAACTACAATTCGTCATACCAAGAAAGAGGTATATCATAGCCTCAATGAGAAAAGGCAATCAACCAATGTCAACACAGAGACGAATCAGATGCTGAACTGTTGAATGAAGACTTTAAAGCGGTAACCATAAAAGTGCCAACAAGTAATTACAAATTCCCTTGGAAAAAATAATAGAAAACCTCAGTAAAGAAATAGAAATACACACACACACACACACACACACACACACACACACACACACACAATGTAAAAACATCAAATGGAAATGGTTGAATGAAAAATACAATAACCAAAATAAAAAACTCACTGGTTAGACTTAAGAGTAGTGTGGAGAAGATAAAATCTGTGAATTTGAGGACAAATCAATAGAATTTACTCAGTTTGAAAAACAAAATAGTCTAAAAAATTTTAACAGAGCCTTGGGGCTCCTATGGATCAACAAACTATCTAACATTTATTTCATCAAAGTCTCTGAATGAGAGAGCAAGAATGGGGGGCTGAAAAAGTATTCAGAGAAATAATGGCTGAAAAATCCTCAAATTTGGAAAAAGGCATAAGGTTTAAGAAACTGAGAAATCCCCAAATAAAATAGACCCAAAGAAATCCAAGACAGATGATAGAACTTCTGAAGACTAAAAACAAAGAAAAATTATAAAACAACCAAAGAGTGATACATTACCTATACAAGAAGGCCAATCTGAATGTCGGCAGATTCCTCATTCAGAAAAAAGGAGCCCAACGTTTTTTAAGTACAGAAAGAAAAGAACTGCCAACTGCAAACTCTGTATCTGGTGAAACTATCCTTCGGGCACAAAGGGGAAATAAAGGCAATCTCAGACAAAGAGAAACTAAGAGAGTTTGTCACTAGCAGCTCTTTGCTTAAAAGATGGCTGTAGGAAATTCTTTGGACAGAAAGGAAATGATAAGAGAAGAGGGCCTGGAACTTTAGAAAGAAAAAAAGAACAATAAGATGGGAAAAACGAGGGTAAATATAATAGATAATCCTCCTCGTGAGTTTCTTAGATCATATTGGATGGTTGAAACAAAAGTTATAACAACATCTCTTATGGTGTTTGGAGGAGGAGTCAAGATGGCAGAGGAGTAGCAGGCTGAGACCACATCAGGTAGCAGTAGTTCAGCTAGATAGTTTATCAAAGCATTCCAAACACCTTCAAATCCAACAGGAGATCGAAGAGAAGAAGAGCAGCAATTCTAGAAACAGAAAATCGACCACTTTCTGAAAGGTAGGACCAGCAGAGAAGTGAATCCAAAGCGACAGGAAGATAGACCACGGGGGGAGGGGCTGGCTCCCGGCAAGTGGCGGAACAACGGAGCACAAAATCAGGACTTTTAAAAGTCTGTTCCACTGAGGGACATGGCTCCAGAGGCTAAGCTGGGGTGAAGCCCACGCGGAGACAGCGTGGTTTCAGGTCCAGTGGGATCACAGAAGGATCGGGGTGTCTGAGTGTCACAGAGCTCACAGGTATTAGAGCGGGGAAGCCGGCTACAGAGACAGAGCTGAGGAGTGAACTCTCAATTTGGGGTTGCCTTAAACTGTGATCCGTGGCACATGCCACTGCTCTGTGAGCAGGGATCCCACAAGACCCAGGGAGACTCCCCTGGAAGAGCGCAGGGATCTGTGGGGTTTGGAGACTCCAGGCGGGGCTGTGTGCCAGAGACACACTCAGTCACAGGCTGGGTGAGCTCGGAGTGCGACCAGAGGCCAGGGAGACGGGAGTGATTGAGCGCTTCTCTCTGAGGGCACACTGAGGAGTGGGGCTCGGAGCTCTCAGCTCCTCCAGGCCAGAGATTGGGAGGCTGCCATTTTCATTCCCGCCCTCCAGAACTCTACGGAAAGCCCTCCAGAACTCCACGGAAAGCGTTCAGGGAACAAAAGCTCCTGAAAGTGAATCCGAGCCGATTACTTAGTCCCGCCCCTGGTAAGGGCGGTGCAATTCCACCTCGGGCAAAGACACTTGAGAATCACTACAACAGGCCCCTCCCCCAGAAGATCAACAAGAAATCCCGCCAAGACCAAGTTCACTTACCAAGGAGAACAGTGGAATTCCAGAGGAGGAGAAAGCAAAGCATGGAATTCTTGGCTATCTCCCCATGATTCTTTAGTCTTGCAAAGTTAATTAATTTTTTTAATTTTTTTTAACTTTTACCCTTTCCTCTTTTAAAGTTATTAACTAGTTTATCTTAACAATACTTTTCATTTAAAAAAAATCTTTTTTGAAACTTCATTATTATAGTCATATTTTATCCTTCATTGTATCTAACTTTATTTTTTGTATACACATAGGGTTTTTTCTTCTAAAAAAATTAAGGATTCAACTTCTTCTAATAGATCAAAATACACCTTAAATCTAGCATGGGGCTTTGTTCTAGTCTCCAGCCTGAGCAAATTCTCTCCACTTCTTTTTTTCTTTATTCTCCCAACCTACTTATCTTATCAACTCCTTTTTTAGAATTTTTTTTTAAAATTTCATCTTTATAGTCATATTCCATCCCTTCATCATGTTTACCCTTATGTGTGTGTGTGTGTGTGTGTGTGTGTGTGTGTGTGTGTGTGTGTGTGTGTATTTCATTCTTTAAAATTTTGGGAGGTAGTTTCTTCTAAGAGACCAAAATACTCCCAAAACTAAGTGGGTGACTCCGTTCTATTCACCAGTCTAGTATACATATTTTCTTTTTTATATTTTCTCTTTATTTATTTATTTATTTTAGATTTTATTTATTTATTTGACAGACAGAAATCACAAGTAGGCAGAGAGGCAGGCAGAGAGAGAGGAGGAAGCAGGCTCTCCGCGGAGCAGAGAGCCTGATGCGGGGCTCGATCCCAGAACCCTGGGATCATGACCTGAGCCGAAAGCAGAGGCTTTAGCCCACTGAGCCACCCAGGCGCCCCTATTTTTCTTTTTTTTAAATTTTTTTTTCCCCTGAACTTCTTTTTACCCTCTATCTTCTCCCCATGATTTGGGGTCTCTTCTGATTTGGTTAAAGCACGTTTTCCTGGGGTCTTTGCCACCCTTTTAGTATTTTATTCTCTCCTTCGTATATTCTTATATGGATAAAATGACAAGGCAGAAAAACTCACCACAAAAAAAAAAAAAAAGAACAAAGAGGCAGTACTGAAGGCTAGGACCTAATCAATACAGATATTGGTAATATGTCAGATCTAGAGTTCAGAATGACGATTCTTATGGTGTTCAATATATGTTGAGGAAATAGTTGCGAATTTGGGCTTAAAATGTGGGAAGGGTAGAGACCTATGTAGAAGTCAAGTTTCAATATTTTATGGGAGCAATAAAATATAAATACTAGTAAACTGTGATGTTATATGTGTACACAGTAATACCTAAAACAACTATTAAGAAAAAGTGCTCAAAGCAATATACTAAAAAACAATATAAATAAAACATTAAAGAATCCTAATAAATGGTCAAGTAACCCATAGGAAAGCAAGAAAAGAGAGAAAGAAGAATGAAAAGGAAGGGACCCCCCAAATAAATTATAAAACAGCAGTTTCAAACCCTAATAACCAATATTAATTCTTTGAAAGATTTTATTTATTTATTTGACAGACAGAGATCACAAGTAGGCAGAGAGACAGGCAGAGGGAGAGAAGGGGAAGCAGGCTCCATGCTAAGCTGAGAGCCTGATGTGGGCCTCAATCCCAGGACCTGAGTCAAAGGCAGAGGCTTAACCCACTGAGCCACCCAGGTGCTCCCATACAAATAATTAAAGAGTTGTTTTAAATGTAAATGATTAGAATGCCCCAATTAAAAGACAGATATTGGCAGAGCAAATTTTTTTAAAAATCACCTAGCTATATGTTGTTTACAAGAAATTCACTTCAAACACAATAGCATAACTAGGTTGAAAGTAAAAGAATGGAAAAAATTGCATATGATAACATTGATAAAATTAGGAGTGGCTATAATATCAGATTAACTAGACTTCAGAGCAAAGAAAATTATTAGGAACAAAGAGGGACATGGAATAATGATGAAGGAACCAATTCGGCAAGGAGATATAATAATCATAAATGTGTATGTACCAAACAACAGAGTTTTGAAATACATGAAACAAAAGTTAATACAGCAAAAAAGAGAAATAGACAAATCCATTATTATAGTAGGGAAATTTGAAACTACTCTTAACAATTATAATATGAAGATATCTAGTTGGCATTTATAGAATACTGCATCCAAAAATATATATTCTTTTCAAGTGGCTATGAAACATTCACCAAGAGAGACCATATTCTGGATCATAAAATAAATCTAATAATTTCAAATAATTGAAGGCATATAGAATTTCTTCTGCCCCTATAATGGAATTAAACTAGACGTCAACAACAGAAAGACAACAGGAAAAATTTCCAAACACTTGGAATATCACAACATACTTCTAAACAATCTGTGGGTCAAAGAGAATATCCCAAGAAAATAAATGCATACAGCTGAATGAAAATGCAAATGCAACATATCAGAATTGTGGGATGCAGCTAAGGCAGTGCTGAGAGGGAAATTTATATCATTAAAATGCAAAAGATGAAATGCCTCAATCAATAATCAAAATTCCTAGTTTATGAAAATAAAAAGGAAGAGCAAAGTAATTCAAAGCCAGTGGAGGGACAGAAAAAAGTGTTTTATTTATTTTTTATTTTTTTAATTATTATTATTTTTTAAGATTTAATTTGTTTATTTGACAGACAGAGATCCCAAGTAGGCAGAAAGGCAGGCAGAGAGAGGGGAGGGGAAGCAGGTTCCCTGCTGAGCAGAGAGCCCGATGTGGGGCTCGATCCCAGGACCCTGGGATCATGACCTGAGCCGAAGGCAGAGGCTTTAACCCACTGAGCCACCCAGGCGCCCCGAAAAAAGTGTTTTAAATAAAGAGCAAAAAATCAACAAAACAGAAAAACTAGAAAAAAATCATTGAAAACAAAATTTAGTTCTTCAAAAAACCAATAAAACTAACAAGTGGGCATACCTGGGTAGTTCAATCAGTTAGGTGTCTGCCTTTGGTTCAAGTTGTGATTCTGGGGTCCTGGGATCGAGCCCCATATCGGGCTCCCTGGTTGGCAGGGAGCCTGCTTCTCTCTCTTTCTCTACCTGTCGCTCCCCCTGCTTGTGCGTTCACTCTCTCTTTCTCTCTCTGTCAAATAAAAGAGTTATCACTAATTTTAACAACTTTTTCTAGGAAACAGGAGTAAGGAATACTTCTCAACTCATTTTATGAGACCAGTATTACCTTGATACCAAAGTCAAAGACAGCACAAATAAAGTAAGCCATACACCAATATCTCTCTGGGACAGGGATGAAAAGTTCCTCCAGAAAATATTAGCAAACTGAATCCAACAATGCATAAAAAGAATTACACATACTAAGTAAAATTTATTCCAGGCATGTGAGACTGATTCAGCATTATAAAATCAATCAGGAGAATCCACCATATCAATAGGCTAAAGAAGGATCATAAGATTATATCAATTGACACAGAAGTAGCATTCAACAAAATCCAATATCCAATCATGATTAAAAACTCTCAACAAGTTATGAACAGAGAGAACTACTTCAACTTAAGGAAAAACATCTACAAAAAATATCTTGAGCTAGCATCATACATAATGGTGAAAGGCTGAATCCTTCTCATCCCTCTTATTCAACATAATACTGGAAGTTCTAGCCAGAGTAATAAGGCAAAACACATACATGCATATATACATACATGCATTTTAAAAAAGAAAGAAAAGGTTTGAGAAAGAAAGAAAGGGCACTAGGATTGGAAAAGAAGAAATAAAACTGTCTTTATTTACAAATGACATGAGAAAATGATAAATGACTATGAAAAAATAATCCTAGAAACTCTGGAACTTATAAGTGAGTTCAGCAAGATCACAGGATACAAAAATCCATTACATTTCTATGTACTGACCATGGACATGGGGAAATTGATACTTAAGAACAATACCACTTACAATTGCTCCAAGGAAAATTAAATGCTTTAGGTAAAAACTTAAAACCTGTGTGGGATCTGTATGCTGAGAATTACAAAATGCTGATTAAAGACATCAAAGGGCTAAATAAATGGAAAGACATAGGGTATTGATGAATTGGAAGACTTAGCATGGTAAAGATGTCAATTTTTCCTAAGTTAATTTGTAGGTTAAATGTAATTCCTATAAAAAATCACAGGAAAAAATATGTAGATACGGGCATATTTATTCTCCAATCTATATGGAAAAATGCACTCCCTAGAATAGCTAAAATAATCTTGGAAAAGAATATAGAGGAATCACTGTACCTGATATTAAGATTTAATATAGAGCTATAATAATCAGAACGGTAGGGTATTGATGGATGGATAAACACACAGATCAATGGAACAGAATAGGGAACCTAGAATGATGCACAAATATTCTTTTTTTTTAAATATTTTATTTATTTATTTGACAGAGATCACAAGTAGGCAGAGGCAGGCAGAGAGAGGGAGAGGAGGAAGCAGGCTCCTCGTGGACCAGAGAGCCCGCTGCGGGGCTCGATCCCAGGACCCTGAGACCATGACCAGACCAAAGTCAGAGGCTTTAACCCACTGAGCCACCCAGGGGCCCTGATACACAAACATTCTTAAGTGTTTTTTGACAAGGTGTAAAAGCAATTCAGCAGAGGAAAGATAGACTTTTCACAAATGGTGCTAGAGTGATGGATATTCACAAAGTCCTAGAATCTATAAGTCTTGGAATCCCTGGCCTGGAGTTTATAAATTAGTGAGGTGATCTTGGTAAAAGAGGCCTGCTTTAAAGTAGAGTTTAGATAAAGATAAAGTTTAGATAAAGATAAAGATATCTTTGTACTTCTGCTGCACCTGTTCCTAACCTCTCATCATCTTTCTGCTGATCTAGCAATAGAAAGACCCAGCAGGAGTGTGGATGAGTCAGCATAATCCCCACTGCTTTCAGGACATACAGATTGAAGATCTTTGTAATCTTACTATGTGCCATGTACATCACATGTACCATCTTACTTCAGCCTCAAAATAACCCTGTTAGTTAGGAGTGACGGAGCTGGGATGGCAGCCACATCTGTCTGATTTTAGAGCCTGCCTTCTTCACTACTACCTGTTGCCCCTCTGGGACATGTGCCTGACACCTCTGTACAACATTTGAAATGAAAATCCACCCAAAGAAGACAATGTCTAACTGTTGTATTCATCTTGCAGTGGGAACAGTCCTATCTATAGGTTACTGGAACCATGGACTTAACCCCAAGAACATCAAGGTCCTACTGAATTTTAGCATTTAGACATCATTCCATCTGTTTGTATGGGAGAAACAAGCATCTTCTGCAGCTCCTGACTTCATCCCTGGTTTCAGTGTGGTCGGATTTTGTTTTTAACATTTTTATCAAGGGATAATTTATATCCCATAAAATCCAGCCATGGTGAGCCTACAATTCAATGATTTTCATACATCTGTTGAGTTGTGCAGTCATCATCAGTTTGAGACTATATCCTTCACCCACCAGAGGTCCCATTGTGTCTGTTTATAGTTATTCCTTGTCCGCAACTCCTGTCTTAGGCAACCACTGATATGCATTCTGTCTATAAATTTACCTTTTCTAGAATTTCACAGAAATGGAATCATATAATATATAGTCTTCTGCTTCCATTTTTTAAAGCTTAGCATTATGTTTTTGAGGTCCATCCATGTTGTACTATGTATTAATAGTTGCTCCTTTTAATTAAAAAATAGTATTCCATTGCACAGATATGCCATATTTTGTTTACCCATTCACCAGTTGATGGAGATTTTTCACAATCATGAGTAGTTCTGCCATGAACATTCCCATGCATACTTTTGTGTGGACATATGTTTTAATGTCTTTTGGATAGATTCATAGGAGGGAAATAGATGGATTTTATTATAAGTGTATATTTAACTTTAAGAAACCACCAAACTGCTTTTCAGAATCTGTATCTCTCTTTTTTCAAAAATAAATATTCCAATACAGAAAATCAAAGTGTTTCTCAGTCTTACCTTAAGAATTAGGTAATGTTAAGCTAATATTAACTTTAAATAAAATGTACACATTTAACTTAAAAAGGATTAAAAAAAAGAATTCAAAAAGGATTTAAAAAAATTCCTTTTATCCCTACCATCCTCCTAAGATAACTACTGTTAACAGTTTATTGTTCATCTTTCCAGAAACATTTAATGCACATATCATATATTTTTAGATACGGGTCCAGCTGCCCAAAGGAAACCCATCATACACATTGCTTTGCGTTTTTTTTCAATTAATAATCTATTGTAAAGGTCTTTCCATAACAGTACATAGAGTGCCAGGTGTTTGTTAAATTTTTAACAGCTTTATCAAGATATAATTGATATATAATAAACCATATATATTTAAAGTATAAATTTGATAATGTTTTAAGATTTATTTTATTTATTTTATTTATTTAAGAGAGAGATTGAGGGAACTGGCAGAGAGAGAGAGTCTGAAGCAGACTTCGTGCTGAGCATGGAGCCTGACGCAGGGCTCTATCTCACCACCCTGAGATCAAAACCTGGGCTAAAACAAGAGTCGGATGCTTCACTGACTGTGCCACCCAGGCACTCCTACAATTTCCTAAGTTTTAAAGCATGTATATACCCATGAAACTATCACTGCAATCAAGCTAACGAACTGAGTTCCAAATAAAGTTGCTATGAACATTTGTGTACAAACCTTTATATGGACATATGTCTTGGGTAAGTACTGAAGAGTAGAATAGCTAGAATATAAGGAAAGCATATGTTTAACTTTTTAAGAAATTGCCAAACTGCTTTCCAAAGTAGGGTTCCATTTTACATTTCCACTCGCAGCAGATGAGAGTTCCAGTTGCTCTGCATTCTGTGTGTCTCCAGAAGTTTGATTTCATTCTTTTTTATACTTTTGATGTCCTTAACATTTTGAACATATGAAAGGCAATTATAACAACTTCCAAAGTTCTTGTCTGCTCATTCTCACATCTGCTTCATTTCTTGGTCTATTGGAATGGATTGATCTTTCTTCTTATTACAGGTTCTATTTTCCATCATCTTTGCAAGCCTGGTAGTTAATCTTTGATTAAATACAAGACACTATAAATTTTACTTTGAAGGGAGCTACTTATTTTGTATTTCTATAAATATTTTTGAGCTTTGTTCTGGGACAAAGTTGAATTACTTGGAGACCTTTGATCCATTTGGGTCTTGCTTTTAAGATTGGTAGGTGGGACCAGAGCCATGTTTAGTTAGGGGCTAAATCCTCCAGACTACTGTAAGCCCCTTGGCGGAAGTTATGAGATTTTCCATTCTAGTTGGTGGGAACAGACATTATTCCAGCCCTGTGTGAGTGCTGTCTATCCTCCAACCCTTTTGGATTGTTCTATCCCCAGCCTTGATTAGTTTCTTCACCTGCATGTGCTGATCAGTACTCTGCTAAATATTTGAGGGAAAATTTCTGCTGACTTCTAGAGATTTCTCTCTGTATCACTCTCTTCTCTCTTGCACCCTGTGCTATACTGTCTAGCTGCTTTGGTCTCCCCAGATGGTTTCCACCGTCTTTGACCCAGGAATCTAAGAGATGCACCACAATTTATTTAACTAGTTTCCTTTTCTCAGATGTTTCAGTTGATTCTGTTGTTATTCTCTTGTGATCTACAGCCAAGATTATCCTCATGCACATATAAGTGGCAGATTCCTGTAAATACAACTGTACCCTACGGTTGTTCCTAGTAGGTATGTTATTAGCTGCCTGGTTAACTGTAATAGAGAATACTAAATCGTCTTCCAGGAAGTTGCATCAACCTACACTTCATGGAAAGTGTATGAAAATGACTTTTGGCTCACATCCTTGCCTGCAAGGGGTATTATCAAACTTAATTTTTGCCAATCTGATAGGTGAGAAAAATGGCACTTCATTGTTGTTTTAATTTGTATTTCTTTAGTCATGAATGAAGCTTAGTATCTCTTTACATGTCTGTTGGCTGGTTTCCCTGTTTCCACCTAGATAATGCTGCAGACAGACAACGCAGAGGCACAGACCTCCTTTGTAACAACTTGCAGTTTTTCTCCAAATGATGGCTCATTTCCCTCAGCTACACACACACACAGTGGATGTCCTGATTTCTAGGGATCCCTAGATCTTGAGTTCCGGGCCCTCACTCTGGGAACCAGTGCCACTGCCCTTCTAAACTAACCTGTGTGTCACTGTCATGGTACAAATTACTGCAATGACCAACTTCAGGTGCTTCAAGGAAATAAAGTTTGTCTTTGGTTTCCTGAAGAGGTAGACCTCTCCAACGTCTGGAAGGCAGCAGTGTAGCTGATCTCCAGCCTTCTGCATCAATAAAGCTCACAAGTACCGATGACCACAACTATTGCCATTAATACTGAGAATCCAATTCAAGATTAAGCCTTGTCATATTAAGCCATTTAGAACTGTGGTAGTTTTCCGGCCCAGGGGCTGAAGAGATTGGCAAGAAAAGACTTGGAGTTTCATCAGTCCTGGATACATGACAGTATGACTTCAGCCTCTGTGAAATTTCTACAGTCAGCATCTGCTTGACTTTGAATGCTATAGCTACACTCACTAGGATGGAAGGAACAAGGGAGGGAGGAAGCAAGGGAGGGAGGTTGGATGAGATGACTTTTAATACTCTTTTTGACTTAATGTTAGAAAAACCTTTTATATCATTAGCTCTCGTAGGCATCATGGTCCCCCCACCGTCCTCCAGATCTGCAGAAAACTCACAAGATGCAAGAACTTCCACCAATTAGTATGCAGTCTCTTAAGGCTATCCTTCCTCCTTAGAGTGTATCTCAGCCATGCTCTGTTTCTTTTATTTTTAAAATAATTTAAAAAATATGTCAAGTTTTTATTTAAATTTTAGTTAACATATAATGTAGTATTAGTTTCAAGAGTCGAATTCAGCGATTCATCACTTATGTACAACACCCAGTGCTCATCACAAGTCTCATCACAAGTGTCCTCCTTAATCCCCATCACTCATTCAGTGCATTCCCCTGCCCACTTCCCCTCCTGCAACCCTCACTTTCTTCTCTAGAATCCAGAGTTTCTTATGGTTTGCCTCGCCCTGTTTCTTTTTTTCCTTTTTTTTTTTAAGATTTTATTTTATTTATTTGACAGAGAGAGAGATCACAAGTAGGCAGAGGGGCAGGCAGAGAGAGAGGAGGAAGCAGGCTCCCTGCGGAGCAGAGAGCCCGATCCGGGGCTCGATCCCAGGACCCTGGGATCATGACCTGAGCCGAAGGCAGCGGCGCCCTGTTTCTTTCAAACAAGCTTTCAGAATAGATCCCTTTTCTAGCCCTAATTCATACCTTTCCAGTTCTTCGGACTAACCACATTTTGTCTTCCTACATTTTGTGACATACCCGGAAGGTCATTTTTTATAAGAAAGAGAATAAAGATTCATTTCAGGGAAACCAGCCACAAAACTCACATTCTGCTCAGCTTTTTTTTCCCTACAAGCCTCCGCAGCATTACTCACACATCAATATCAAAATACTTTGACTCAAGGGTGATCACAGGAGCCACCTGCCAGACTGTCCCAGTCACTTATGGGCATCCTCTTTAACTGCCACCTCACTCCTGCAAAGTAGGTATTAATACCTGATTTTTGAGGTGTGGCAGGTAAGCATAATGTATACGAAGTCAAAGTCATGTAGCTAGGAAATGGCAGGGCCAAGTTGGTTGGGTAGACAGCTGTATGCATTATACTGCAGTGTTCACTCTGTGCGCAGCATTGTGGGATATAGGGAAACAACATCTTTTCCTGATTCCATGAGGTTTAATTCAGTTGGGGAGATGAGGCTGGCTCCGAGGGAAAATTAAACAACACTGTAACACTACGTTGATGGAGAGATTAGGCAGGCAATGATGAGTAGCTGCTGGGTTCACAGGAGAGAGCAGAATGTCTTCCTACGGAATTTAAGCTCCTCTGCAAGGATGTATTTTGAGAGAATTTGTTAGCTATTTGGAGAGAATTACTAGGTGGAAGAAAGATGACTGAGGAGAGTGCAAAGGGCACAACACACACTCTGCATAACAAACACACACATACACAACCAAGTAAATTTGCACAGTGATGCTTCTCACTGTTCACAAAGAATGAGCCCATTTGCCCAGTCCCCGACTGCTCTCATCTCTTGTCCCCCAGCCATCCAATCAATACATAGGATGGTATGAAGAGGGCATTGGGAAGTTAGAGATTGTATTGGTGGTGGAAAGATAAGCTTGATTCCTCCCAAAGATCTTCCCAACATTTCAGCAACTTTGGTAACAACTCTCCTTCCTCCTCCTACCTCCTGCCTTTGTCTGTCATCCCCCTCCTTTACCACTTGAATCAATAATGAAGCCCCTGCAGCCAGAAAGTCAAAAATGCCTGAAAACTGTAGAGTCTACAGTGCTAAGCAGATGGCAAGTTCAAAGCCTTTCTACCTGTTGAGGCCTGAGCCCAAGTTCTTAGTAGCTGATGAAGTCAGCAATCTATAATGGCAAATGTAGCGAGTAAAACAATAGCCTCCACGTTAGAACGCAGGCCTTGGTGGGCACGTGACAGAGAACGTTTATAATATGCCCAAGGATGTGTTGAAAGCTCCATTAATTGTGTGACTTGCTAAAGATTGGCACCCTCCTCATTAGTGATGATGTGGGTTAAGCAGAACTTTGTACTCCTTTTTAATAAGTTTAATTACTGATGGTGCTGCAGCACGTGACCTCTGGACAGCCTTCGTGAAGGGACTGTATCATTAAACATTGGGGGTTCCAACTCCATTCAAAGCCCTTTAATTAAATAAAAATTTCCTGACTACCTATGTGTATGTGACACTCTTTTGAACATACCAGATTATATAAATCAGGGATTCAGTGTCCTAGTATTTTTCCCTTGGTTGAAGAAACAAGACTAACACACTTGAAATAATTACAACCCAATTTATGTTATTTTGGAAGCTACCAGCTTTATGATTGCAATTTGTTACCTATTCACAAAACTGCTCTCATTTTCTATTAATTTAACAAGAGTTCGTTGCTTATCTATTTTGTGCTAAGTACTGTGCAATATAGTATAATTTCACAAACGTAAGTTTAGAAAGACCCGATTTCAAATTCTGGTCCTGATATTTACTAGCTGCATGACTTTTAGAATATTCTAGAGTCTCAATTTCCTTACCTGAGAAAGGGGGATAATGTTCATTTTTTAGTTTTGTGAAAATCATGTCTTAATGTATGAAAGGCATGTAGTACAGTGATTAGTAGATCATTAGTAGATCATTCAATAAATGATGCTATTATTAGCCTAGGCATTGTGAGGATTATAGAAATAAGCAAGATGTAACTTCTGTCCTTAAAGAGTTTATAATATATACATACATGTATATATATATATATACATGTATATATATATATACATGTATATATATACATATATATAGTTTTAATACTATATTATATTATATATATATGTATATATATATAGTTTTAATACTAAATCCTACTAATAATTATAAGCAAGAATGCCAGAGTTGAGTAAAGATGACTTGGGACGTTTTATCAATTGAACTTAAATTTGAATATGGTTCTCCATTTGACTTGAAGGCTGGTAAGGTTTATACTTCTGTTTTATAAAAGGCAAGGCTACACCAATTACCAAGGCAGGAACTCCCAACGTTCAACAGCTTTGCCTTTACCACTGTTTGGCCTAACATATATGGAAACCATGGAAAATTTATGACTCAGGCAAAATGGAAATAAAGTTCAGCAGAACTTTTGTCATTTTTTATGTTTTAGACTAGGAAATTACTGTATTTTTTTCACGAGTCTTAGTGAAAGTGACAGGAACCAGCTTAAACTAGCTTAAGCCATGTATTTAATTTACCAGAGTATATACATATCCTTGAAGAAAGAGCTTCAGGATTTGTATGGAATGGGGTATATGTCTGTCATTGAGCCAATTCTTCTAGCCAGGGGGAATGGAAGGCTCTCTGATGGGCCAGGTGTGGGTCAAGCACTTCCGCTTTGGCTCTTGTAGATGGCCAAAACCACAGTCATCTCACGGAATCAATTCTGGTGGCAGTCCACAATTCTCTTAGTGAAACACCTGGGGAGCACCTGGTTTCTGGGAACACTGAAAAGCCTCATTGATGCTCCAAACTTAAGTGAGGCCACTGGCCTTAAGGCTATTTTGTTGCAGGAACCTTGGAGAAGGCTGAAGACTTGAGTAGCCCATCCAAATTTATTACACAAGGATTTGGGTAGGATGTAATTTCATTGATTTCTTACTCTCAAAAGATAAGTTGTGTTGCCTTGGGCCAGAAGTCAAATGTACCAACATTAACACTAGACAGAATAGAAATGTAAAAAGCCCAACACCTCCATACTTCTTCACAGGCCAGTGAATCATGGGCACATTAAGCTTCTAGAGATTTCTTACAAGTCTGGGCTAGCTTGGATTTGCCTTCAGCTCTCACCACCATACAGATTATTATATATAATATATATTTTATATATATATCCCCTCCTTTCCCTATATTGTCCAAGTTACCCTATAAATTGTCTGAAAGTCATAACCTGAGTGTGGTCATTGGGGATTTTCTTGAGGATAAAGCCCATTAAAATACTAGACTCACAAGAAAAGAATATGTTTTTGGTATTGACTTTGACACCAACAAACTACAACAAAATGTTGAACCACCCTTCCACTTTGGAGAATCTCAGTTTTCTCAACTATAAAACCAGGGGGTCAGATGAAAGCATGGAAGATCCCTTTGGGGTAACTTGATAAAGTGTCTGGCAACTAGCAGGTGCTTGACGAGGGCTGGTTAGTCTTTGTTCCCCCTTTACTCCTTCCAGATTTACATTCCATGATTCTGTGTCTGATTGGCTTGTTGACTTCTTCACCCACTAACAGGAAAAAGAGAGCAGGAGTTGGATCCAGGACCATCAGAGTTGAATTTGGAGGAAAGAAGTAGTGAACGTGTGGATGTCTGGAATCACTGCCCAACAACAACCTGTTCACTGAAAATCCCTCTACTCGTTTTAGTTAACATGCCAAAGGCTAGAATGCAATTGGAAGTGAACATTTTCACACTTATTCATCAGCCACACTTACCTTGATTTTAGGACCCTCTCTTTTCTTCTAATCTATTAATATTCATGGTCAATACTTTCAATACTGAATTCCTCTCTTCCCTAGAGAGAGAGAGATAGACAGACAGAGGTTATTGAGAGAAGGCAGTCAATGGTGGGAGACTATCATGGGCACATGGGCAAATGACCACTGAAAATTCCCCAGAGTTTGGAATGCAGAAGAGCAATTTGAAAAGAGAGATGACTAATGTTTAACTTCAAATTATTTTTGTTCCTCTTTAATTGGGATATTAGAGTAATAATGATCATATTTACAAATGTTTTCAGTGCTTAAGTGGTTTGTTTATTTTGTTTCGCTTCTAAATAAAGAAAGTAGACGGGTTGTTCTTGTGTGCAACAGAGAGCACAATGGAAGTACCACAAATCCCTCAAGAATTGGCAAAAATAATAATTAAAAAAAAGGGCTTTGAAGTTCCAGAAGACATTGAATCACCATTCCAACTGATTTTTTATTTAGTTCCAAAGTGGCGAGACGACCCCAACTGCCATTCGGGTTATACATGTTAAGCATTAAGTCTAGAAAACATGACAGCTATGCCTATTAGGTGACCCAGTTTCTTGGGTGGATGGTATACCCAAAGAATGGGTGGGTTCCAGGCCAGCCCAGATACTAGTCTTACTCTACATGGTCACCTAGTGCTCTTCTTACTTCCAAGCCGCCTTTAAGTTGGTCAGTGGTCAACCTTCCCTTTCTCTACTCCCACACAGGAACTTTAGGTTCTAGAACAGTATCATTAGTCTTATTCCAGTTGTCTCTGCAGCTGCTTATGGTGTGTGAAGATAGAGTCTTAGGTAGGTAAGGAGAAAATTCCTGTAGAATGATTCCCTCTTTTCCCACCTAGGAGTGCATCTGGTACATAGAGTAGGTTCATTAACATAATGGATGTGGCTGTGTTGTCATTGGCATTATAGTTGGTGAACAAGGAGAGCCTGATGGCTGCATCACCAGGTTTAGTGCTGGGGCTTGGGGGGGATCTGCAATTCTTCTGCAGTCCTTGGGCTCAAGGTGACTCTCCCTCCCTGCATTACCACATCCCCACACTCACTGACATTGGTCCAGGTCAACCAGTTCCCAGGCTGGGCTCTTTCCACTATGGCTGGCTACATGCTGAAATACAATGGTTTACTGTAAGCAATTAACATAAATCAGATAGTGTAAGGAAAATAAAAACCAAGCTGGAAATTTGAGTCAGTGACAAAGAAACCATTCTCTTGAGGAAGGCAGAAATGAAGACAAAAAGAAAATAAGTGGATAGACAACCTTAAATTCTCCCTTTGCCTCCTCTGCTTTATAAAAGAGCTCCTATGTCCCAAAACAATATTGCCAGGTGTCACTTTGGCTGTACAATTATTTCCTCATCTTACTACCCTTGGTCCCCATTCTTGCCTGTGTTCCTACAGTTGACCCTGCCATAATGCTCTCCCTCCTCCTTTTAGGCATTTGAAAACCACTCATCTTCAAGGCAATGGAGCTTTCCTGACTAGATTGTAAGTTCCACAAAGGCTGAGACCAGTCTGTCTTTTTTGTGGCATATCTCAGTGCCTGGAACAGGCTTTCCATAGATGGAAGGAGGGAGGGAAGGAAGGAAAGAAGGAAGGAAGGAAGGAAGGAAGGAAGGAAGGAAGGAAGGAAGGGGTGGAGGGAGGAAGAAACAATATGGTAGCAAAACTATATGAGCCCATACTATCTTTGCCTTTTTTGAAATTTTGTATTTATAGTTACTACTTAACAATAGAACTAAGAGTTGCTCACTGTTTTACCTGAGTATGTTAACACTTTGAAGACAGAATTATACTTCAGTATTTAGTTCCCTTCTAGGAAGACAGCTTCTTGTAAATATTTGTTGATGAAAGAATGTCTGTTTAGGGCCCTCACTTTTGGGCTATGTACAGGCCCAGAGTTCTCAGCCTCCACTCTTGCTGCCCTCAGTCAGTGACAGTCAGCCTGATCATCCCTCCCAGTGAGCCCAAAGGACAAATCAGCCCACTTGGAGCTGTGGGAAGGAAACTGTCAAATTCCACTATCCATGTTCCTCTATAGAAACAACTCACAGGGAGTTTGCCTACCTGAGGGACACCACCCTTAAAACTTCAGATTTCATATTAATATTTTCATGGATATTACTTTTTTTTTTTCAAATAGAATCAAACAGAAGCAAAGAGTTTTGGCTCTGAGGGCAGACACTGCCTTATCAATGAGGAGTAGTCAAACTGTAGTACTGGTTAAGGGCTGTCCAGCTTCTCCTCACAAACCCAGTGATCTGGAGATTATTTATGTAAACTCCAGGCCTAGTTCCTCATCTCCAAAGGAGACTGTGGAGAGGGTGGGAAAAATGATCTCTGCTCTGGCCTCTTCAGTGCAGCAGACCCTGGTACACTTGGAGCTCTCAGATTTGTTACAGCCCCTGGGGACACCACACCTCCTTGCCCAGGTAATTCAAGTAAGTTCCCAGTACCTCACTCGGCTATTCCCTCCTCCTGTGAGCAGAGGCTTACAGGTTTCTAATTTCTGCTTCTGGCTCCTTGGTTTGAAGACCCACCCAGACTTCATTCTCAGGACCCTGTTTGCCTCTGGAATTTCCCAGCTGCCTCACCCCACCTTTTCCAGCTTCAGGGAGCACACACCTTTCATTAGTTTCCCATGGTGGGAAACTTCATACTGGGCCCCAACAGCCCAGGGGAGGCGGATACAGACAAATGTTATTAGAATAGCAAGTTTGGTCTATCAGGATTGAAGACATGGTTTGGCAGAGGCGAGTTGGTTCTGTACTACCTGCCTCCTGGAAACTGACAAATGTACCCCACCAAAGATCCATCCCTCGTTCTTTATGCCTTCCCCATTGTGTCAGCTCATCATGTTCTTATTCTCCCAACTAAGGCTTCCCTCAATATTCAGTTTGGCCTCTGATTCCATGTTGGCTCTAACCATGACTCTTTTCAAGAGAATCTGGTTTTACAGTTGAGTTGCCTTTTGACTCAGGGTGTCATCTGTTTCCTGGGGCCCTGGTCTCTTGTTCCCCATCGGTCGTCCTTGTAGTCACTCTCTGCTAAGCCCTCACTGAAAGCTGGAAAGGCTTTCTTCAGCTGCTGAGCCTGGGGGACCCAGTCAGAATGGGAGACTTTTTTTCAATAAAAGATTCTGGGGTTTTCTGAAGCCCAGGTTCAGATGCAGGAGGGAAAGTATAATTTTGATAAAGAGACTCCTACCAATCTAGAGGGAGGCTGGACACAAGAGGAGGAGGAGAGAAGAGGATGGTGGAGATCACCTGAGAAATGAGAGAAGAGGAATGAACAGAATTCCTGCTCCTTTAAGGTATTCCTGTATTTTTTTTTTTAACCCTGAAAACTAACAAAGATAACTTGGGGATAGAATTTCTTGGTTATAACGTTACAGAAAGAGTGGGTTTGCTAGCCCCAAACTAATAAGAGTTGTAGCCCCTTCAGCCAGGGCTTAAAAAGTCGAGGGGGAACAATCCTGTGGACCTTCTATTCCCTCCTGCCTCCTCCTTCCTTCTGTGGCCTGTCAGCAATGAAGGGCAGGGAGAGTGGGAGGCTGTTTTGAGGGAACTGCACCCACTTTATCAAACGGTCTAAAAGTCCCAGAGGAAGTGTCACTTACTCAGTATCAAATAGTAGGATACCATGAAATTGCAAATTGTTCTTTCTTCAAAAACCCAGAGAGGGCCACCCTAGGTTCGCACAACTATGCTCTTTTTCTGAATCAGCATGGCGGCAGCAGGGTGTTGGAGAAAACCCATAAGATGGAGTCAACCCCGTTTGCTTGCCCTTAAGGATCCATCCCTTATGCTGGTGTTGAATACGTCTTTGTCCACAAGGAGACTGCCTGGATTATCTGCATGGACAATGGGGTACTGTGCTAGCGAATGTGTGTGTGTGTGTGTGTGTGTGTGTGTGTGTGTGTGTGTGTGTGATGGAGGAAGCAGACAGGGAAACCGCTGCTGTGCTATACATTTAGTCATGAGGACAAATATGACATTGCCATCACAATACACTCCATTAGCCCAATTATCCCTGAACAGACTATTTCTTCAGGAGGCTGAAGCTAGTTAAAAAGATACCACGTGAGAGGGTAAGCATATTGCAGGGGAAAGGTTGATGGCCCGACCCCAGCAGGACAGCGAATTTGTAATGGACCCTTGGAGGATTGTGAATTTGTAATGGACCAAGGTTCTGGTTCTCAGCCGTGATCAGAAGAGTTACTACCCATGCCAGTGCTTGAGCCAAACATTTTCTTACACTCTTCTATTTAAAGCCCACAGCAAGCCTGCAAAGTGAGTATTATTAGCTTCATATCACATGAGACTTGGAAGGTTAGGCAACTTGCTTCCTGACCCATGGCTACTACCTGGCAGAGCTGGGATCCAGACAGAGTTGTCCTGACTCGAAGGCTGGTGTGCTCAACTACAATACAATACTACCTTTCCTGGCAGAAGCCAAATTGGAACGATTAATATAGTCAGGTGATTAGACTTTTGCAGAAGGACAAGAATGACAGAACTCACAAGAGATGGCTGAGTAAGCCACATGGGTCATTTGTTTAAGTCTCCAGTGACCATAATGCCAGTGGCCCCAGCGGTGGGGGGGTATATCCCAGGAGCTGAGTCAGAGATCAGGAAATTATTTGGTGAGCAGGAATGAGAAAGCAATGAGGTGGGCAGTTCTGAGAGTGCTCAGGTCCACAGGGAGGCTTGGCCTCCTCAGGACCAGACTCAGAAACATTCTTCAGGCAGAGCGAGACTCATACATTTTAACCCTTGCATTGCCAGTCGCTCTCACTTCTGAGGACACATCCTACTTCTATGTGCTCACATCTTTTTTTTTTTTTTAATCTACAGCTAATAACAAATTCATACTTGGCCAGAGAGATACTCTATCTCTTTTGTCATTAGTTAATAGCACTCATTTAGATGATCGAAGATATTCCTGCAGGGAAATGGGCTCACTATGGCCCATAAGACATTAGTGGACATTGCTGGCTGCCCCAGTGCCCCCCCCCCCCCAATGGTTGAGAAATTCTGAAGGAGGAAAGTCATGTTGTTTTGGAGACTGATCTGCATGTCAGGGTCAGGAGCCAGACCACCATGAAACAGAAATTAGATGCCTGATTGTCCTTTCAGGTAGTCCAGCCCGGGTATGTGGCACAGAAGCAGACATTGTCTTTTCTCTCTTAAGAATGCCTAGTGAGTCCTAGATATTGGAAAGTTAGCCTTTAAATTCTCCATCTTTGAGAGCTTTTCAGGTTGGTGTTTATCAATTTAAAGAGCCAAATGCTGGGCTTGTAGGAGAAGTTCCTGAGATTGAAGCCAAAAAAGAATTTCATCTTGGGCATTACCATCCACGTTGTTCTTTGACTTTATGTCTCCAGTGTTAGGCCTATTTACGCCTCTCCCCTACAATGTCCTAGGGAGGAAGGTCTACTTTTATAGTCTCAATTCACAAATAAGGAACTTTATTTGTTTGTTAATTAGTTAATAGATTTATTTATTTACTTGAGAAAGAGAGAGAGGGCATGTGGGGGAGGGAGGAAGAGAGAGTCCCCAAAAGACCCTGGGTTGAGCATAGAACCTGATGTGGGGCATGATCCCATGACACTGGAATCATGACCTGAACCAAAACTGGGAGTTGGAGACTCAACCGACTATGCCACTCAGGTGCCCACAGATGAGGAACTTTCAACATAGTAAAAATCACATTCTTATGTAGGTTACACACACCTACATGTATGTACATACATGTCATATACACACATGCATGTTATACACAGATGTATGCATGTGGGGGTTACATGCACCTACATGTATGTACGTATGGCCATGCAGGGCATCTGGTCATAGTACTGGACATGTTGGTCCCCTTTTGCTATGTCAGGGCTGTAGTGTGTCTTAGTGAACTCTACTGTGGGAAGTAGAGGCATAGTGACATATTAGGTCAAATAGGAAAAGTTAGAGTGAATTCCAAGTATCAAAAATAAAAATTTTCGGGATGCCTGGGTGGCTCAGTTGGTTAAGCCATTGTCCTTGGCTCAGGTCATGATCCCAGCGTCCTAGGACTGAGTCCCACATTGGGCTTCTCGTTCAGCAGGGAGCCTGCTTCTCTCTGTGCCCCTGCCTGCCACTCTGCCTGCTGGTGCTCGCTCTTGCTCTCTCTGACAAATAAGTAAATAAATAAATAATTTAAAAAATTATTTTCGGGACTTATCACTGTCAAGTACAGTTCAGGAGCTCCTCCCTGGTCTCTTACCATCAATTTTTATGTTGATCTGCTAGTACTCAGATTTAGCCTCACATATAGTTTTCTACTGAAAGGAGCCAGGGAAGTTTGGAGAGTGGTGATGGCAGAGACCTCTAGCTGTCCACTGCAAATCAGGTTTGGAGCCTGGGCCATGACCCCACTATGTTCTCCAGACTTCTCTGAGGTAGGATGGAGCCACAAGACTCATTCGTACTGCGGGACATGACTCTCATGATGCGCAGCTCTTTAAGGCAGGAAGTGGGCATGACTCCTCTACACTCTGTCCCTTCTATCAGCCGGATGGAAATGACAATGAGGCTGAGGTTGAGGTCTAGAGGATGATAGAACCCCAGGATGGAAGGACCCCGGGTTTTCAGTCACCACATGGAAGTGTTAAACCCTTACCAGAAGTCACTGCCTTGCACCAACATATGAATAGAAATAAGCTCCAGGTGTGTTTCAGCCATTCTATAGTTTTTCTCTATATTATCACCACTAAGCCTATTCTTATGAAATACAGTGGTTCATTCCCTTTCTTGGGACAAGGAAAGATCAAGGCGGTTCTGGCATATGTTTTATTTATAAAACTAAATAGAAGGAGGGCACGTGATGTGATGAGCACTGGATGTTATCGGCAACTGATGAACTGTTGATCACTATACCAAATACTAATGAAGTACTATATGCTGGCTAACTGAACATAAGGCTAATAAAAATAAAACATAATAAAAAACATAATAAAAAAATAAAAAATAAAAAGGTACTTATTACTTCTTGAAGAAAACTAAATATAATATATATTTTTTAAGTAATCAGAGTTGGTATTGAAATGACAAAGGTGACAACTTACAAGAGAATAGAACAAAAAACATATATTCTATCTTCTGTTAGGTATATGGCTGTTCCTAAAGTATAGGTCTACAATTGTTTCTATTTGTGAAAACAGGAATGGGTCACTTGTAAATATACCACATAAAGGTAGGTACTACATCAAGAACAGGAAGGACTGATCAGCATTGGTGATCATACCTAATAATCAAGTAGAAAGGAGACTAAACAAATAAATAAGGCCAATGACCACACACCATAACCAAGGAGAAATCAGGTTCAACACTGTGTTCCAAGAAGATAAATTAACCAAATGTCCTCAAGAGGAAAGATAAGAGTGAGAACTTTACCTCTCATAGGAGATAAAAACTCCACTAAATCCTATTAAATTATAATAAAATATTAATAAATAGTATAAGTGTTTTTGTAATGTCAACAAATCAGAGCTATGCATTACAAAGATGGAACAATGGATTTTGTAACACTGGCCAACCAAGACTTAAATAATGTATCATTTTGTGGGGAGACACAAAGTCAATAGAACCTATGGTGAAGGGTGGACTTAGAAAGTTTCATTTATGTAACAAGTTAAATTTAACTGGAAGAAAAAAAAAGAAGCCTAGTTTGATGAGCAGTGGCTTGGGTTTGAATCCCTTTGGGAGAAGCAACTAAGTCCCGAGTCTTGCCAGATCCCGTAAGCCTGTTTTCTTTTTCTTTGTGTCTGAAATGATTCCTGCAGCCCTGGGAAGGTGTGAAAGTATATTATTGAAATGTTAGGAAAAGTCCCAAATAGAACCATAACCTAGGAAGGTAGAAAGATAAATATAGAAATAATGAAGAAATTAATGAAACTCTTATGTCATTTTTTTAGAACAGGATTAAATATCAGTGCAATATTTATTATGTGATAATTGTATTTTTTATGGTTCATTGTGGAGCTTACAGGGTTTGAAATGTTTAAAAACTCATTCATTGAATTTTCATCTGTTGTTGAAATATTTAAAAAAAATTAAACTATTTGCAATCATTGTTAATGTTTTTAAGGGAAAATATGTCTTCATTTATTATAGTGTATATATGTATTAAATTGTATATATTTAATAAATTAACCATTAAGGAAGGTACCCTTCATCAGTGGAAATGTTTCAGTTTTAAAAGAATCTAATCAGCACTAAGCCTTCCTAGGAATAGTTGGCCCAGTAGACAAATTCCTATGACAAATTATATTAGGAAATTTATTAATATCTAATAGTAAATGAGAACTGTGCTTTTTTTTAATACAATGAAAATTTCTAGGAGGCCTTTGTTACCAGACACCATTGCTCTGGTGATTCTGACTGTGACTATTGATTCTGTAATTGTTTTAAGCAAACATGCCTGCAGTTGAGATCTCAGAGCACACTTCCTTCAAGGATGAGTCTTCCAGAAAGCTTGAGAATGTATGTTGAGTTGACTCTTGGCATTCTCTTTCCACCAGTCTCCAACAGAACCATCTTCTCTTCTCTCCTCTGATGCTGGATCTGGTCCCTGGGTGACACAGGACTGAGATCCTTTCATTTTGCATCTTCTAAGGCATTAGCTGAACTTGCAGGCTGCTTCTTACCTCCAACCTACATGGCAGAGGAATAACAACTTGTGGGTGTGGAAGAGAATATGAGTTAACAAGACAGAGAAGATACTTACTCCTTGTTGTTAGTAGTTGACATTTTGTATTTCTCTTTTGACCACTTTTCATGGCTTGTCCAAATGGATTCTCTGGCCACTCAAGTCTTTGACCTCTCTTGATGAAAATTTCCTTTAATTATTATTATTTTTTTATGTTATCAAAGAGATTTCATATCCTAGAGTCTTCGTGGTAATATTCTCTCTGACTAGTCCCAGCCTGTTTGCTGAGCTTTTATAGTACACCCGAATCACAGCTGGGTCTTCCTCACCCTCCAAGCTGATAATCTCTGTCAATTATAATTTTTGCTTGTAAGTGGTGGACTATAAGCCATTGTTCACTTGCCTCCCAGACATACACAAAAACAACAAAGACAATAGAAATAATAATGAAAACTTCATCTTCAGTGAAATAAGGAGACTTGTGTAATATAACTACATAATATCTGAAAATGGCAAGCACTTCAGAGAGTGGAGGAAATCATGGCTGCCAAAGGAAACACCGAACATAAGCAAGGCCTGTGGTCCTTAAAGATCTCTAGAAAGACTGAAGAGTTAGGTGTGGACAATGATGTGGACTAGAAACAGGATAGAAATCTGTCAATGAATAGTGAGAACCATACTTGCCCCCTTATAGTTGGATGTTGATTACTTCTCCAATTCCAAGAGAGATGGAGGACTTATTTATTAGTGAAATTAAACCAAAGAAGAGATACTGAAAACTAAAGAGAGATCATATTAAATGGTGAAAACCTCCAACATTCCTTCTCACACCTAGCTACTAGATTGCTGAAATCTGCCTTAGTCTGTCAGGCAAGAGGATAGATCTGTCTGGAGAAACTAGAAGACTCCAGAATTAAGACCTATAGATTTAACATTTAAGACAATTGCCAATTAAAATGGATTTAATACCCAATATTATACAGTGAAGTCTATTGACTAAAAAACCATGCCAATGCAGAGGGAACTCAACGTCCAGTTTTTCAGTGTTTCACAGTTAGACAGGAGTGGCAAGGATGCTAAGACAATTCACTGAGGGAAAAGGAAGATCTTTTTAGAACAAATACTCCTACAACAACTGGGTATCTATACAGAATAAAAAGCTCGACCATCACCTTCTTCTATTCACAAAAGTAATATGACATAGATTTTGGACCTAAATTTAAAATAAAATCATAAAATTTCTAGGAGAATTCCTTTACAACCTTCGAGTAATTACAGATTTCTTAAAGAGAACACAAAAAGCACAATTCATAAACTTTTAAAATTTTTAGATGTATATCTTTTTTTAACATATATTACTATTTCTTTTTCAAATAGAATCTAGGTTATATTTTACTCCTTGGGATGGCTCAGGGTCCTCATTGGAGACCTTAGACATAGTACTGGCCTCCAATATGTCATTGCCTTTGGAACCACTTGGCATCATAGGACTACTAGCTAAAAGTAACCTGAGACCAAAGTGTTGGCTTTTGCCTGTTTGTTTTGTTTTCTATATTTGGTTTTTAAAAGCCCTCCCTACCATGAGGATGCCAGCTGTCACTTCTTATAATTTCTGTCTTGGTTTCAGAATTCTACCCTGGAAGGCAGGAGCTATAGAGATTACAAACTTTTTGTATCTTTTTGTTTTGTTTTTAACATCTTATAATAAGCATATATTTTTATAATGAAAAGCCTGTAATAGAAAAAACAAATATTAATACAGTTTCTATCCTGTTCTTTCTGTTGTGGCATTTATATTATTTTGTAATTACATATTAGTTTACATGTTTTAAAATATTTATGTCTTCCTACCTCCCTAGATTACAGCTTTTATGAGAGCATAGACTACTATTCTCTTCATTATTGGATTTCTACTTAGTACCTAGCACTAGCATAAGTGCTTAGTACATAGAAGCTACTAAAAAAATACTTGCTGCATTAAAGGAGGAAAAATACTTGCTTAATTAATGTTCCAAGTATCAGGCAGACCTAGAGATCAAATATACTCCTTATACTTTCCATAGAGGAATAAGTAGCAGGCTCTGCATAAAAAGCTTTGTTCTTTGTAATTTGCATGTGTTTTAGAACATGGAATTTGCAACATCTATTTTCAGTTTTCTGGGTTCTGTTTGTCTACTTCTTGGTAGCAACTCTGATTCCTGGCTATATAAGGACTGAGGATATTTGCCAGATACATAGTTCCAAATAGGTCAAGTGTAACAGCACTGCCTCGCATTGTTTAGTAATTATTTCAGACTGCATAATCAACACATTAAATGCTGAGCACCAGCTGTAAGCTTAATAGCATGGTAGGTGTCATGTGGGATAAGGAATGAAAGTCAGGTTCTTTGCTTTTAGGAAGCCTATAATAGTAGTTGAGAAGGCTATAGGATATTCAATAAGTTTGAGATAAAGTTAAGCTTCTAAGGGGTCACTTTTAATATTCTCTTCACACAATACCTAATCACAGTACAATGTATTCACCACACTCATTCAGTTGGTGTACATTTAATGATAGGTCCTATTAAGTGCTAGGTACAGTTTGAAAGAAGCCCCTGAACTCCTGATGCTTTATATTCTAGAAGGAGGAAGCGGACAATACAGAAATTAATGTTATAAGGAAAATATCAGAGCAGTGAGTGCTACCTAGGGAAGTGGAGGCATAAGGCAGCCTTCTGTGAGTGACTAAGGAAGGCTTCTCTACCAAATTGACATTGAAAATAAGTGGGAGCAGTCATGTGAATAGAGGAGTGTGGGAGAAGGCACAGTCTAGGCAGAGGAACCAGCTAGTGCAAAGGTCCTGAGGCAGGAGCAAACTTGGTCAGAGATATCAGCCAGTCCAATCATCCAGGGCCCTGGAAACCAGAGTGGACTTTTTGGTGTTAGTTTCTGAGTGTAATGGAAAGCCATCCAAGAGCTTTAAGCAGGGAGACACAAGGTACGATTTTTGACTGCAAAATATTGCTCTGACTAATGTGTGCAGAATAGAAAGGAGCAAAAGCAGAGGCAGAGAAATGCCTCCCAAACTGCCCAGGGAGAGATGTAAGGAACTTACATTATACATCAGTAGTGATGGAGAGGTGGAGGCATGGATGGATTCAAGATGTGTTCTGAAGGTAGAATAGTATTTGCTGATGACTTTGAGGTAGGGAGTGAGGAAATGGAAAGAATCGAGGACAGCACCTGGATTATTAGTTTGAGGTACCAGTGGTGCTATTTTGTAAGGGTGGAGTCACAGTAGCCAAGAAAAGATGTTTCAAGGAGAAGATAGTGGCCAGGAGATCAAATGTTTCTAGTTTGGAGAGGGAAGATAATAGACAAGTAATCTTAGGGTTCAACAACATGGAGTCATTGTTGACTGCAATAAGAGTAGGCTTAGTGGCATGGCAAGAATGGAAACCCAGTGTGGTGGAAAGAGGAGACAATGTAAGGAGAGGCATGGAAGCAGCGACTATGATCTCTCAAGAAGTTTGCCATGCAGGGTAACAGGGGGATGAGGCAGGAGTTGGAAGAAATGTGGGATGGAGCTTTTTTTACTATTTATGAGAGAGATGCAAAAGTGTGCTTGTGTGCTGATGGAGATGAATTAGTAGAGGGAGAGAGAGGCCCATAATGCAGAGGAGAGAAGAGGTAATTGCAGGAGCTGGTCGCAGGAGAAGTTGAGAAGCAAAAGGCAAAAGCAGAGCTATCACATTTGTAGGAGCAGGGGCCCTTTATCCACACTAACATGAGGAAAACCAGAATCCCCCTTGCAGGCAGTTCAGAATTTGAGGTATGGGAAGGAAAGGGAGTTCTTTGTTTAGTGTCTGTCTGCTTCTCTTGTCTTGGTGAAATATAAGACAAGGTCAAAGGGGGAAGAGCACAGGTGCCTGAAATTTGAGCAGAGAGGAAAAAACGAGAAACCGTTTTTGAAGAATGAAAAATGGTAGATTGTCTACTTTAGTGCCTATTTGAGATTTGTAATCATACAGTATGTGTTATTTATTTCTTATTTTTATATCTCTTAGAGATTTTATTTGAGAGAAAAAGAGAAAGAGAATGAGCATTGGGACTAATGAGAGATAGAGAGAGAGAAGCAGACTTCTTGCTGAGCACGAAGCTTAATGTGAGGCTCAATCCAGGACCTGGATAGCATGACCTGAGCTGAAGGCAAATGCTTAACAGACTGAGTCACTCAGGTGCCCCCACAGTATGTGTTTTTAAAAAATCTAGTAACAGGGGCTTCTGGGTGGCTCAGTCAGTGAAGGGTCTGCCTTCAGCTCAGGTCATGATCCCAGAGTTCTGGGATCAAGCCCCTAGTCCAGCTCTCTGCTTGGCAGGGAGCTTGCTTCTCCTTCTCCCTATACTGTTCTATCTGCTTGTTCTCTCTTTCTCTCTCTGCCAAATAAATAAATAACATCTCTAAAAAAAATCCAGAAACATCCAGCTGCGGGCTTTCCAAGCCCAGAGTAAGTGATAACACAGTTTAGTCAGCTTGGGACTTAGCCTGGTTAGTGGGAAGGAAGGAGGGCTGGCTTATTGAAGAGTGTTTGCAAGGGAATGATTATACTAATAGACCACAGACTCTTCATTAGTTAAGGAGAGAAAAAAGATGTCACTAGGTTGACTGATTGTAGCATCTGTGGATTGGTCATCTTGATGGTTAAATAATTTTTGGAGTAAGAGTATTTAGGGGAAGTGAACTGTAAATATAGGAGTTGGTAATTTAGAAAACAGGGTACTTGAAATGGAGATATCCAAGAGGATCAAGAAGTTAAGGGCATAATTATGGGGTCGGATAAATGAGGTGGTGAAGGAATAGATTATTGGAAGTGAGGAAGCTGAGGCACTGGTTGGCCAGAGTGATGGATGGACTACGCGGGTGGATAGGGCTGTTACAAAATATGATGACAGGTGTGGTAGCAGAACAGGAGACAGTCTGTTGCAGAGTCATCATGAGTCATTCTGTCCTCTTAACCTGGGTTGGTGGTTAGGAGGAAAAAGGAGGAGCAGTGGGATGCTAAAAGGACCTGGGGATTTTGAAGGTGGGAGGAAAATGATCTTGAAGTAACGTCGGGAAGAAAGGATTCTGCATAAAAGAGGGGAAAGTAGCTTAGGCTTATGAGAGCCAGGATTCAAGAAAGCCCCAGCTAGAGGTGAAGCTGCTGGCGATGCCAACCATCAGAGGCAACATTCACACAGGGAAGAGTGTGAACGGTACCTTTCTGAGTGGTACAACTCCGCCAGAGCGCGAAGGGAAGATTGAGGGAAGGTGAAGATACAGGGGGCATTTTCCATGGATAGAGCCCGAGTGCCCGAGGACCCAGTGGATGGGTGAGGGTGTCAGATCCATGAACAGATAGAGATGCCAGGCATAGGGGCGCTGCAGTTTATGGATGCACTGGGAGGCTCCCTCTTCCTTTGCTTTGTAAATAGCTCATCCGCAGATTGACCTAGTTCCTAAACCATTTGTGCTGTTTAATGCAATTTCTCTGGGCCTCTTTTTTTGATAGGATTTTAAATCATGGGCCTGGAGACCCCTTATCTCCAGAACTGTGTTTTCAACCAGCAACAGCCTGGAATAATTTGTGTCCAGGTGTTTTGGAGGAAGACAACCTCCCCAGAACAGGCAAGGTCAGGCAAATGTGTGTGATTTCTGGCCACTGCTGCTCTTGAGCTTGCCCCCAGAAGCATGTAGGAGAAGATTGTGTTACTTGGATGCATGCCCAGCTGCCTGTGGGGGCACAGTTGTCCCCAACGTTGTTTTCTCGGGGATTTCTCTTGTCGCATTCCCTGGGTATTTCCATGCGAGGTCACCCTGAGCCTGCATCCATAAGAGCTTACCCAGTCTGTGACCAGACATATAGAGCACTTTTCCTTTCTTTCCGGACATGGTGACTGGTTTAGTCTCTTAGAGTCTTTTTGAATCACCAAAGAGTCCCAGTAAATGACATTTGCTTACTTCAGAAACCTTCGCAAATGAGTTAGGGGTTGTTGAGTTGCTAAGATGTGAAGCCCAGAATCCAAAGTTCTTCATAATCTGGATCTCATGACAGTGTATTCCTCCCCCCTTGAAGTACTCACTAATCACAGCTGGGATCCACAGTTGTTTGTAGGATTCTATAAATAATACAAGTCTCTGAGCACTTGAATGTATGCTCCATGAGGGTGGAGACCATGTCTTCCCCTCCCGGCCACCACTATTCCCAGCATCTGGGATATTTGTAGATAACATTGTGGATTACAGCAATCAATGAATGAATGCCTATACCCTCTGTTCCTACACCATTGTCTGCCTAATTGCTTCTCCTACTCTCCCTGGGCTTCGGCTCTCAGCTTTCTTCCTAGCAGCCATCCAGATCTGCCTCACTCAAGGGTGCCCTCGGCCTGACCACTCACTCTCCAGAGCCTTCTGAAATCACACCAAGCTAACAAGGTCCCCTTGCACATTCTGTCCACTCAAAGAAGACCCACAAGTGGTGGCACTGAGGCACTAGCTGGCAAAAGAAATACTATCCTGGGTTCAAATCCTCATTCTAGCATTTAACTAGCTGTGAACTTGGGCAGGTGATTCAGCCACTCTGAGTTTTGTTGCTTGAAAAATGGTGATCATAGTATTACCTACTTCATACAGCTATTGGGATGACTAAACAAGACAGAGTGTATGTATCTAAGACATAGTTCTTAGATGCCATGCCAGGAGTAGGGTAAACTCCTAATGATTGACTGTTTTGATTATTATAACCATGATATTTGACAGTGAACAGCATTTCTGGACAAGACTGAGGTTTCTGGGAAAGGTGCTAATAGCCCCAGACAGGGTTTTGCTGATCACAGACCTTCAGAAGCCTCTCAGCTCCTGTCTGAGGACTCAAGGAGGGGAGCTCTTGTCTCGCTGTCTCCTTGGGAACACGTGCTGATGAAAAGTGTAGAGAACCTCTCTCAGGGTATTAGGTGGGCTCCAAAAGGCAAAAAAGAAGTCGGATGACTGAATTGTTCATAATTTTTCCTTGGCACAAAGTTTAAAGGGACCATTCTTTCTTCCTTTGCCGACCTACAATTTAATATTTATACCAAAAAGTGAGAAGAAAGCACATTCTCAATCAGGCTTCTTTGGTGAAGCACAGAGAAAGAGGTGCCTGGCTCCTGTTTTTCACAGAATCCAAGTGAAATGAGATCAGCCATGGGAGAAACCTAAATCCCAGGCAGTATCTTCCTTTCCACTCCTGCCCTTAAATTGACGCCTTGTTGGCGCAACTTACCTTCATTTTGCTTTTCTTAACCAAACATTCAATCAACTCCCATCGAGCTCCTGTTAGGAGGTGTTGGGGTATCGACTTGCTGTGTAGATAACAAGATGAGCCAAAAGGAAGGCTGCTCCTGATCTATGTTTGAAGTGGAGTCAGTGATCCATAAATCTCAGGCGAAAGGGTAGATGGGTCCTGAACCAAGAGGGGAGGTGAAGGGGAAAAGGGAAGGAGGAGACATGTAGTGAGCACCTACTGTGTGTCAGGCACTGTTTGTTGATACCAAATTTGATCCTCATGAACACCATACAAGGTAGGCGATGCTATCTCGATTTTACAGAAAGACAACGAGAAAGTGGCACTTAGTGTCAGCACTTTGACAACAATGAAGATGTCATAACAAGTCTTCATGGTGTATTTTCCCAAAACTCTCCTTATCTTGACTTCCACTTATTTTCCCAGTGTGGAAATATTAACAAAACAGCATGTGCACCTGTCTTTTATTTTTTTTTATTTTTATTTATTTATTATTTTTTAAATTTTTTATTTTATTTATTTGACAGAGAGAGAGATCACAAGTAGGCAGAGAGGTAGGCAGAGAGAGAGGAGGAAGCAGGCTCCCTGCGGAGCAGAGAGCCCGATGCGGGGCTCGATCCCAGGACCCTGAGATCATGACCTGAGCCGAAGGCAGCGGCTTAATCCACTGAGCCACCCAGGTGGCTTTGATGAGACGGCACCTGTCTTTGATGAGACGGCAGGTACTATTCTAAGTCTTATACAGACACTTTCATTTAATCTAGCTAAAGTAGGTTCTTTAATTCCCATTCTATGGGTAGGTAGAATGAAAGCACAGAAACATCTGGTCGTTTGCCCAAAGTTGTGCAGCAATTAAGGGAAGGGAGCAGGGTTGAAATGAAGTCTTGCCATCCAAGCTCTTAACCACTTTGTTGCTTTTTTTTTTTCCCTACGATTTAAAAATCTTCTGATTTTTTAAAACTTGTTTTTATGTCTCTGTAGGTCTCAAATCTTTTCTGTTTAAAGAAATACACAGGAATAACAATACATACATATATATGTATATAATGGCATTGCAATGTTTTTTTTTTCCTTAGTCCAACATAATCAGAGCATGAAGGAAAAGAACAGAAAGAAATGGGGATAGAGTTTCTCATTTTGCTTTCCATCCACTTCCATCTTTATGGAAAAGATGAGTACATTCACAAACACGCACATGAATAACACTCAGAAATTCTAGACCAAACTGGGAGAAACCAAGCATGGAGCTTAGATACAATATACTCTGGGGCACCAGCAGCATGAATTAACATAGTGTTTCTGCCGTCCTTTGTTTTTATTTCTTTAATTCACTTATTTCACCTCTTAAGGGCTTGCTGTGCATAAATGTGTATGGTGTATGGATATGTGTGTGTGTGTGTATTTCGGTGTGAGTTCTGTTGACTAGACTCCACATTCTATCAGCTGGGGAATATCCTTATCCCTTTCTTATTTTGAAACATATCTCACTTCAAACACATACCCCTTGCACATGCCCACACCCACCCACACCCATCCATACCCCTCCCACACACACCCTCCCCTTCACACACAGAAATTTGAACAAAGGAGGCAATTATGGCAGACACACTGCTTCGCCACCCAATAATCCTTTTCACCCCTTGTTTAGTGAGTGAGCCCAAACTTAATATTTCTGGTGGTGATAAGCTCAGTTGCAAGGCTGCAACTCACTCACAGCTGGGGACATCCAGTGAGACCAAGTTGGAGAGAATTCTAGGAAATCTCCAAAGAAATGTCTATACAGTTCTTTTTTTCCTCCTTTCTACCAGCAATGTGAATACAGCAAATAAGCTTCGGCGGCCATTGTGGCTGTGAATGAATTTTGAGGGTGAATGCCCTGAGCAATGGTTAAAGGAAAACAAAAATAGAAGGAGCTGTCACCCCAATCCTAGACTGCCTAACTAGGCTGAGATGGCTCTAGACTGTCATCTTTTTATATGACAGTAAAATAAAGTTTTATCCACATGAAAACATTCTTCTCTCTGGTCTCTGGTGGTTAGAAGCCAAACACAACTCCTAGGTGTTAGGGGAGTCAATAGTTTGTTAAAATGAATGAAAGCAAATCAAACAAAATGAAGCAAAGGATTTCCTAAAAAGAACTCAAATCTGTGCCTTCATCTTCTGGATCAAATAATGAATCCCAAAGCTTATAAGTAAAAAAAAAAAAAGAAGAAGAAGAAGAAGAAGAAGAATATTTTATTCTACACACATACCCAAAGATAATTAGAACTTCAATGCCCTGCCAGTAGGAAGAAGAAAATCTCCCAGGGGCTTCCCAGTCTGAAATTTCCATTTGGCTTAGCTAAATATTTCCCTCCCCCCAAGTCTTTCTTCCTCTCGGGTTTATTAACAGAAGCTGTCATTTTTATATGGCATCTTCAGAAACTCTACCTGCTTTCATCTGGCTGGAGGCCTCCTGGGTTCTCAGCATTTTGGTAAATCACAGAGTAATCCACTCTCCCCTCTATCAGCAGGTGCAGGAGCCTCGGTCTCCCTCAAGAAAAGCAAGTGCTTTTCAACATAACTGGTGTTCACTGAGAGGGTGCCGTGTGGAGCCTGAAAACACAAAAGTGGTTTAGTGGATGTGTTAGTTGTGAAGATCTCATTGTTGAGATTTTCCTGGGAGAGCATGTTTTCCTGTCTCAGGATTCCTCCTGGTGCATCATTAATTCCTCGCAGTGTGCAGCTGGGAATAGGGAAAGCGAAGGAAGCAACAGGAGTGAAGGAATAGAGGTACCTCCAGGGCCGTGGTGTGTTGACAAGTTTCACAACCAGCTGGGGGAGCGGGGAAGGCTGATCAGTAGTGTTGGCAGACTTGTGTGGAATCAGTATGCTCATAGGGGCTGACGTCAGCTACAGTGGTTAAGGAGCTGGCTTGCAAATTCCCTGAGAATTCAACAACTGGCTCTCAGGAGCCTTTGGAGCTAACTCCAGCAGTCCAGTGCAAGGCCGTCCTCTCTCTTAACCTTCTCAGCAGCTCTAGGAGGAGGTTTTCACAGGGTCATGTTAAAAGGTGCCAGAATGCATCTCAGAGGCCCGACATTAACTGGCTCACAGTTGCTAACCCAGTTGGCAGTGTGGCCGAGATTTGTACCTAAGTCTGTCTGATTGCACACTTTGGGTTCTTAACCTTACACTGAAAGGCTGTGGATAAAATGAAAGGAAATTAAAAAGAAGAAAAGCAAAAGAAGAAAGGAAATACTAACAGGCCATCCCAAGGCAAGGCCAAGCAAGTTTCTGTAGCTTCTCAGTGTCCTGGAGGGAGTGGGTCAAACCCAGCCCTATGACCAGTTTTTTGATTGTCAAGTGGTTTCTGCATTTTTAAAGATTTTAAGAGAATAAATACACAAAACAAAAAGAATGTGTGATAGAGACCAAACATGGCCCACCAAGTCTGAAATATTTCTTACCTGGTTCTTTGTCCCTGCGCTAGACCCATCATGACTTCTGGGCCTCACCAAGCCCAAAGTCTGCTCTAGAAGAGAAGGAAAGAGAAGGGTTTGGTAAAAACCTCTTACATTCCCCAGACCTTGATATGGATTATCTAATTTAATTCTTAAAATGACTCTAAAGCATGGTTTGCACTTGCTGTTCCCCTTTCCATCAGAAGGAAAACTGAGGCTCGGAGATGAATTTGCCTGTCTAAATTCATAGCGAGGAAGTGGCAGAGCTCAGACTAGGACTTAGGTGTCCTGGCTCTAGACTTCACATCACAGCATAAAGACTTTTTCTCCAGGTCCAACCTCTAGGTTCTGGGGTTCTGAGCCACCAACCAGGAGCTCCTGGCTAGCAAGGAAAGAGGATGTATATCTTACAAACCAATATGGGATCAGATAATCCCTAAAATAATCTTAGGAACCAAGGGGACAGTAGGGACAGAGGGGAGAAAGTGACTCATTCTGTTAGTGATTCATGCTCAAGGCCTCAAGGATGAGGTGACAATGAGTGTGAAATGAAGAGACAGTAAGAACAATCTCAGAGAAGTATGACAGAGTGGGCACTCTGGGAACGGGTAAGCAGTCCTCTATGCTTACAGTGACGGGCTCACTGTGGACAGATGGCAGGCATTTCCCAGGACAGCTAGGTTGGAGCTGGATTAGGGAGGGCCAAGTTCCGAACCAATATCCTGGTACCTCTCAGGTGCTAGGGGCGAAGATCCACGAGGGGCAGATAGGAAGGAAAATGGAAAACAATATGAACTCTTTGGAATTAAATGAGATTATGCATGTGAAATGTACATTAGACATCTGGTGGCACTCAGAATGTCTAATGTAATGAGTAAGATCTGCCACTAACTGAACCATGTTCTAACTGTACATTACCTTAGTTATTTTGCATAAAAGATTCAATGAATTAACCAGGATCTGCCATATAATTCATATTAATCCTCAGTTAATTAACATGAATCCCAGAGGGAAGTCTGCTCTCCCTCTCTGCCTCTGTCTCTCATTCTCTTTCTTGTCTCTCTCCGTGCCAAAGTGAGCAAGAAGGCAGCCATTTGCAAGCCAGGAAGAGAGCTCTCACGAGAACTGGACCATGCAGGCACCATGATTTTGGACTTCCAGTGATCAACCCTACGAGAAAATATATTTTTGTTTTTGTTTTTGTTTGAGCCACATGGTCAAAGTTATTTGTTAGGGCAGCCCAAGCAGACTAATATAACCTTCTAGAATAGAAAAGAAAAGAAGGATGGCAGTCACTCTGAGTATTCAAACCAGAGAGACTTCAACCAAGAAATTGATTACACAAATGTTAGAAAAGCTGAAAAGCCAGCAGGGGAGAGTGAAGCTATACAAAGATAGCGGAAGCTGCTGCTAGACCAGGGTTGCAAGGACAAAGGGAAGAAGCCAGTTATGAGAGCCAAGGGGCTCAGTCAACCACTGAGGGCACTAATCTGCTCTTGAGGGCCCCACCCCATGACCACATCTAATCCAAGTCATTTCCCAAAGGCCTCATTCCCAAAAACCATCACACTGGGGGTTAGGGATTCAAAGCATGAATTTCAGGGGATACAACATTTAGTCCTTAACATAAGCGTTATAATTTTTCATATTTAATGCCGCTTCACAGATTAGGCAACAGAGATTAGGAGAGGTCAAATATCTTTCTCAAAATCCTAGCTAGTAAAGTACAAAAATGTGATTCAAATCCAGGTCTAGCTAACTTTAATTGGGTACTATTAACTATTATAGCAGATTGCTTCACAGCGTGTCTGCGTAAAGACCCAGTAAACAGATATGTATTTAATGTGGTAACACAATTCAACCAAATTCCTATGATCTGTCCTAGCTTGTGGGAAATGGCCTATGCTAATTAAATCATAACATAATTGATGGGATACTTTAAAATAAAGAACGAACATCTGTATATCCTTTTACAGTTCACAAAGAGCTCGCTTACCCATTACCTCATTTCCTCATTTGATCTTTATAGTACGGTTGTCAGGATGGAAGGACAGATCCAGACAGAAACTGAAGGTCAGAGAAAGCAGGTGATATGCTGCAAGTCCCACAGCTAGGAGGTGAGAGAGGGAGGGAATACTCAAACCCACACCCATTGGCTCTTCATCCTGAGACAGGTCCCTTAGGGCATCAACCAACCAAAATGGCAAAGAGCCATTGAGTGGGAGCTGTTCCTCCTATTATTTTAGACTTTCTGAGTGTCATCAGATTCATTTGCTGGTTATCCCAAATGAGTGAGCTGAGGACTTGCCAATGTACTGTGTTGTCTCTTTGAAGTTGCCTACTTCAAGGGAAGCTCTGTTAGCTAGAGAAGGGGATATGTATGGTCGGTACGAAGAGTTTGTGATGAAAACAACCTTCGAAGCACTTGCCTGGTGGCAGCTGGCTCCACTGATATTTCAATGATCCCAGTTGTGTAAAAATAGCTCTACAGCACTTGAAAGCATTTCGTTCTCTTAAAATAGGTTTAAAAACATTCCTCCCTTTGTTTGCACTCCTTATTTGTTTAGCAAGGCCTCCCTCTTTCTTCTTAGAATCAAGGTCTTTGGCAGGAAGTGAATTTGAAAACTGAGGGGCTGTAGAGTTTAAACATCTTACTAAGACATAGATTACTTGATTAACTGTTACATTTATTATTTGTACAACCAAAAGAGAGAGAGAGAGATATTTCTCTCTGTGCCTTCTACTCTGTTGGGCATGTTGGGACAGAGATGAGTTAATAAAAAAGGGAGTCCCAACTTTAAGGAGTGTATCATCTAGCATAGAGGTTTAGACACGTACATCAATCCCTGTATATCAAAATTAATAATGATAATGTAATGAAAGACATAAAAGTGATGATAGTGGTGATTCAAGGTTTGCCCTTGGCAATGGTCATTGATCTTGACTTAATACTAAAAGAGTGGGGTTTTAAAATATTAAAAGCTATCCGAAATGAATTAAGACTCTGGTGAGGCAGCTCTAGTGCAGGCTATATCTAGGCTTTGGCTGTATCTATCTGGCTTGTGGTAAGTTTCCTAAATGAAGTACCTGAGGTCTCCTCCCTTAAGAACAACCAACACAAAGCTTCCCTGGTCTGAAGGAGAATTCTGGGCTTCCTCCTGCTGGATGTCCTGTTTTGCTGTTTAACTCAGAGATTCCTTGTCTTGAGGCCACAGCTGGTGGTTTGAGAAGGGGTGAGAGTCCAGCCTTCTTGGTCCATGTTACAGACTATTTGTGACTCCTCTCCCCAGACATTCCTATGTTGAAGCGGTAACTGCCATTGTGGCCACATTTGGAGATGGGGCCTCTAAGGAAGAAATTAAGGTGTGATGAGGTCATAAGGGTGGGGTTCTGAGCTCATAAGGTTAGTGTCCTTGTAAGAAGAGACCTAGAGAACTCTGTCTCTTTCTCTCCCTGCACAGAGAGGAAGGGCCATGTGAGGACCTAGTGAGAAAGTGGCCATCTACAAGCCAGGAAGAGAGATCTTAGCAGATACAAATGCACCAGCACCCTGATCTTAGACCCTTCAAAACTATGAGAAAATAAATCTTCAATGTTTAAGCCATCTCCTCTATGGTGTTTTATTGTGGCAGCATGAGTGAACAGTCAGGGAGGAAAGATCTCCCTTGGTGTATGAGGCATGCCTTGTGAGAATGAAGGCTTAGGCCTGAGTGCACTACATGGGCTCAGTAATTTGACCTGGTTGTGTCAAGGTGGGGATGGGGCAGGCTAGAAGGATGAGGCAGTGACAGGGAGTGTGAACCAGGCTAGACGAACATTTTAGGGTCAGCTTGGGGGAGATATGAATGTTAATGTTCTTTGTGGAGGAAGGTAGTGTCACAACTAAGGAGCAGAGGAAACCCTGAGCAGCGTCAGGGGTGTTGTGGGATGGGAGTCTGACTGGAAGAACACCATATTGGCTTCTCTGTACTGGGAACTGCCTCTGCCTTACTCCTTCCAGCAGGAGCCCTCTCCCTCTCCAAGCAATCTCTGGATCTTTTCTTCCTTCTTCTTTTTTTAAAATTTTAATTTGTAAACTACTTTATTTATTTATTTTGAGAGAAAGAATGTGTGTGTGTGAGAGAGAGAGCATGAGCAGAGGAGAACAACAGAGGGAGAGGGAGAAGGAGTCTCCCTGCTGAGCAGGAAGCTTTATGGGGGACGTGATCCCAGGACTCTGGGATCATGACCTGAGCCAAAGGTAGATGTTTCACAGACTGAACCACCCAGTCACTCCCTTTCTCAACTAAATGATGCTCCTCTCACTTACGTTCTTAATAGTCTTCTCAAAATCCAAATGCAGGGGTGCCTGGGTGGCTCAGTGGGTTGAGGCCTCTGCCTTCGGCTCGGGTCATAATCCCCAGGGTCCTGGGATCGAGCCCCACATCGGGCTCTCTGCTCTGCAGGGAGCCTGCTTCCTCCTCTCTCTCTGCCTGCCTCTCTGCCTAGTTGTGATTTCTCTCTGTCAAATAAATAAAATATTTTTAAAAAATCCAAATGCATATAAATGCAAACATATGTATCTACAATACTTCTTACCAAATGACTCTTAGTCTTCAGCTTGGTTCTGGAGAATGGTGCTGACTTACAAACCTCTGGGTACGTTAAGTTATCAAGAAATGGTCTCTTACAAGGATATATATGTATATAAATATATCCCCTTGTCTTAAAGGGCTGTGGCAGATAGACCCCAAGGTAGCTTGTGATCTGATATTCACACCTTTGTGTAATTCCCTCCCTTTGAATGTTGGCAGGACTGTGACTTGCTTCTAACCAACAGAATGCACCATATGACAAACATATGAGATTATGTGTAGATGATTACATAAGAGTGCAGTGACCATTTTTTTAGAGCCAATCTCTCTCCATCTCTCTGTCTCTCTCTCAGTTGCTGACTTTGAAGGAGCAGGCTGCCATGAAACCTATAACCACAGGACATAAATTCTGCCAACAACCCGAGGAAGCCTGGAAGCAGATCCTTCCTTTAATGGGAGCTCCCCACAACCCTGCCCCATATGTTTCTCCTTTACTCTCACATGACTACCACACTTCACTCCATTTCTGACACCAAATGTGTGGAACAATTCTCTGCAACAGCAATTTGGTGTCCTATAGTTTAACTTGATTCTGACACTGTTTGCATGGAGGTAACACTTACGTGATCCTACAGGTTAAGGGCTCAGTCCCTCAAGACTCCTTTCCCCCACGCGCTCCCCAACTTCAGATGTTAACCTGTCAATCAAAAGTCCCAGGCTGTCACCTATACTTCTGACCTACTGGTTATAAATAAGGGTTCCCACAACTTGGGATTGACAATTAGCTAGAATGCCTTGCAGAACTCTGGGAAACACTTATGTGTACCAGTTTATTATATAATAAAGGATATGATAAAGAATGCAGATAAACAGCCAGATGATGAGATGCACAGGACAAGGTAAGGAGGAAGAGATGTGGAGTTTCCATGTACTTGCCAGGAGCGCCACTCTCCCAGACCTCCATGTGTTCAGCAATCCAGAAGCTCTCTGAATCCTGTCCTTTGGGGTTTCATTGAGGCTTTATTACATAGGCATAATTGATTAAATCATCAGCCACTGATGATTGATTCCACATCAAAGTTTTGAGGGATGGGCCTGAAAGCCCTAGTCCTCTACTCATGGTTGGTTCCCTGACAACCAGTCCCATCCCTAGGGAACTTTCCAAAGTCACCTCATTAACGTAAACTCAGGTGTGGTTGAAAGGGGCTTGTTATGAATAGCAAAAGATATTTTATCACTTACTCTTAGAAAATTAGAAAGGTTTTAGGGGCTTTTTCAGAAACAGGGACAAAGGTCAAATACATGTTTCTTATTACAAATTAGAATATCACATGTCCACAGTCAAACTTCTGATGAAAACCCAACCCTGGACAACACCTTTCCTGAAGCCTCGTGATGCCCTAATTAGGCAGAAGACCCTCCTAAGCTGTGCCTCGATTCCTGACCCACAGAAACTGTGAGATAATAAATATGTATTGTTTTAGGCTGCTAAGTCTGTGGTAATTCGTCACACAGCAACAGAAAACCAACACAGATTTTGGTATGCAGAAGTGGAATGCTGCCTTACAAATATCCACAAATGTGAGAGTAGCCTTGGAACCAGGTAGTAGATAGAGGCCGGAAAGATTTAGAACAGCATGATAAAGGAAACCATCTGTTGCTTTGAATTGACTCAAAAGAAAGTGAAGAACACACTATCAGAAATTGAAGGAAGTGAGATCCTTGCTTTGTGGTAGGCAGAAACCTTAGCAAAATCGTCTCCTGCCGTTCTGTGGAAAGCACAGCTTATAACTGATGAACTAGGTTATTTAGCTAAGGAGTTTCCAAGCAAAGTGTTGAAGATGCTGCCTGGTTTCTTGTCACTGCTTATAGTAAAATGTGAGAGAAGGGATAAATTGAGGAAAGAACTGTTAAACAAAATGGAGCCAGAACTTGACAATTTTGAAAATTTCCAGCCTCTCCAGATGGTAAAAGATGCTGAAAGTCAGAAATGGCTGCCAAAAGTGTGGCATAGAGGAAAAAGCTGAGTGTGCAACTGTACGATCTTTTGCTAAAATTGAAGGTCAGATTATTCAGTCATCTTAATTTCAAGGTATTAAGGGTACGCCTCACACATCTTGAACCATAGAGCTTCTAGAAAGCATGAGAGGGTGTTGTGCTTCATCTGTCTCTGTGGGAGCTAAGATAGTGGAAGGATTATCTTAAAAAGATCTTTGGGCATGGTTTTTGTCTAATAGAGTGAACTCCACCGAAATCCACAGGCGATCCACAAAGTTCTTAAGAAAATGGTTTCAGTAGAAACACCACCAGCATGAAGGGAAAGGGGCAGAGAGGGAACAAAATGAAAGAGGGCTGTCAAATCCATCCAATTCTACTGGCCAGAAGTAGGCTGATAAACTATTCAACTTCAGACGTGCTTCCTTCTATGAAAAAGGAAGGAAGACACAGAAGATGGAATCAAGAGTTCAGAGGTCAGAACCAAGAGCCACAGAGAATGATTCCCACATCTTGAAATAGTACAAGGATCTAGCACTTGACCAGCCAGATTTCAAAACCAGTGAACCTTTTTAATCCTTCATTTTAGCCTTGAACTGGAATATCTATACTGTTTTCTTATGCCTGCCCCACCACTGTATGTTGGGTATTTTAAAATAGATAATTTGTCTCTTTAGGTTTACAGTCTCACAGATGGAGAGGATTGTGTCACAGGAGCTGTACTTAACAGACTCTACCTGGGAGGCTCATCCTCAGCTGGGTCTGATTTGGATACTGAAATTGTGGAGCTGATGCTATCTATAATGGGTGAGGCTCTTGATAATCTTGGGGTGGGGTGAATGCATGTTCATGTACGTATGTATGTATGAATGTATGGTCAGGAAGGAGGAAGGTCATTGGCGGGGCAGACTGCAGACTGTGTTGGACAGACTGTTGGGTGACCCCCTTCTGGAATTCATACCTCTGTGTATGAATTGCCTCCCTGGTGATGGGAGGGCCCTGTGACTTGCTTCTGACCCATAGAATGAATGTAACAAAGGTGATGGGATAAATATGATTACATGTCTATAATTAAATAAGAATATATCACTCATCTTGTTAGAGCCTCTTTCTCATACTATTGCTGACTTCGAAGAAACAAGCTGCCATAAATCCTCGAGTCACAAGGAAATCAATTTTGCTACAACCCAAGGGAGCTTGGGAGTTTAGAATAAAATCCTTCTCTATTTGAGCCTCTGATGAGAACCCAGCCCTGACCATTATCTGAATTGCCGACTTAGGAAACCCTAAGGATGGAATCTAACTAAACTGTGCTTGGACTGGACTCCTGGTCCACAGTAACTGCAGTAATAAACACGTGCTGTTTTCAGCTGTTCTGTTTTTGATGATTTGTTCTGCAGCATAGAAAGCTAACACAGTAGCTTCTGGGAAGAAGAAGAAACAAAAACACAGAGGTGACGAAGAGAAATCATGGATAGCTTTATACTTCTACACTGGCAATATTTTTTACCTGCTGTCAAGAGCTACTGGCATCTCTATTTCATCCCCTCAGTTTTTATAAAGGCATTATCGACATCCATCCATCTGTTCATTAATTCGATAAAACATTTTTTACATATCCCTCATTCTAGAGGTTTCTACAACGATTAGATTAATACTCCTGTCAGGTGCTTCCACATATATGCAAATGATTACATGATAAGGCATATCAACTACATGTCCTGAGAGCAATATTTAGAATGTGTGTGTATATAGCATCAGTCCCTTCTGGTCACTTGCTCATGGAGCTTACTTATGGTCTGAGCACATAAACAATAAAATAAAATAAGTTAAATTAAAACAAAATAAAAATAAAATAAAACAAAACAAAATTAAATAATTATATATATATATATCACATGTATGTGATCACATATATACTACAAATGATATATCACATACATATCACATATATGATAAAAGGTATAAAGGTACAGGGTTATCTAAGAGCATTTAGTGCAGGACCTAAGCAACCAAGAGGAGTTGGGGAAGGTTTCCTGGAGGAAGGAAGACCTAAACCGAGTCTTGATGCATAGGTCAAGGTTAGCCACCAGCAGGTTTGGGGAGCGTGTGCTATCAGAGGGAATGGCATGTCAAGGGCATGAGGCAAGAAAGGACTTGGTGCTTTCTAAAGAACTGAGCAGAGGCCAGTGTGGTAGGAGGATGGTGAGAACAGGGTGGAATGCGGAAAGAGGGGGGAGGAGAATGGAGGGGAAGAGGATGGGCAGGGGCTAGCTTATACAAGGCTTGGTGAAATCATTTGTAAATTTATTTTTACTTTGCAGATTTTTAAGTGTGTGGTTAAAGGATGATTTTCTTTCTTTATTAGAGACAGAAATGTTAAAATGGGGAAATGCCCCAGAATGAATGCAAAGATCTTAGATTTCTGGCAGGGTATGAGGGAGAGAACAGAGAGAGGAGTAAACTGAGGTCACTGCTGTGGGAAATAGGACAGAAGACCAACTCCTTAGGTAGGTGGCAAATAAGCTCCTGTCAGATAGGGAGAAGTGGTAATTATGAAACCCATGTTCTTGGGAGAGCTGGAGAGGCAAGGAGAAGTTTCAGAACCACAGTCAGCTTCCAGAAAGACATGGGTAGCTTCTCAGGCATTAGCAGTGCAAGGAAGTTGTCTGAGGCATTCAGTAGGTGCATTTTTATGAAAAATAGAGTAGACTATATGACCATCTCATGTACCTGGGGGTTTGCACACCCACGTGTCATCCAGCAGAGACCCTCCAAGCCAGAAGGCTAGAGTCCTGAGAGCCCTGCTTCCCCCCAACCCAGCAGGAGGACCTTGGGCCAGTCTTTTGAACAGTCTGGCTCCAGTTGCTTCACTGGGTGTGAGAGCTCAAAGTTTCCAACAAGAGAGGTCCCTCCTATCCTCATGGGCTATTGTTGCTGGTGGTCATCGGTCTCATGGAGACTGGCCTGGGAAAAGTATGAGGGTGAAGGATACTTCAGGAAGGAAGATGGAGGCTGCATTCATGAGAAAGAAGTCTAGCCTGGGTTGGTGTAGGGAAAGCAGGGAGATGGCACCTCTCTGGGACTGGAATCTGAGACTATATACTGGGTTCCAGTGGCATCTTTAAAGATACGTGAAGTCACATGCCCCAGAGACCCACAATCCCCTATTGGTTTTTTCCTTTCATCTGCCAATCTGCTCAAGTCCTCAGATGGTGTTATTGTTATTATTGTGAATTCTTTCTTCATAGTGTAACAGTTCCAATTAGCTTCATTTCCTGTTTTTCCCTCAGGGACCAGTACAGGACATCTGATGGCATCTGCATGACCAGAGAGGGTGGGATTCAGGAAAAAAGTCCTGAGCTAATAGCTGGGGGAGAAGGTGATCTTCTCAGGATAAGGGTGAGGTTTAGGGAGGAAGGAAGAGAGCCCAGCAGACAAAGCCTACTCTGGCTGCTGCTTCCACGTCGGCACTCAGTAACCCAGCTGTGAATAATGCCATTGGCCTGGAGAGACCACCCCCGCGTTGAGTCTGGAGTAGTTCCCTGACCTTGTATCAACCTTGTTATTTATCTGATTCTTCATTTCCTGAATGGTTTGGCTGGAAGAACTTCGAGATTTGATGTGCCAACCTGTCTAATGATAACTCATAAGGTCAGGGACTGCTGGATGCTCTTGATATTTGCACCTTTCAAATAAAATCAGGCCTGGGGAGGAAGGAGCCTAACTAACCTTGGTAACCTCAGTTCCAAACACTTCGGGATATTTCATGGCAAAGTGGATTGTTGCATTTTTTAAGATTCAATTGTTGTTGTTGTTGTTGTTGTTGTTGTTTTAAATTTCAGGGTAGGGTCTTCCAAAGTTCCAGGCCAAAGAGCAAGATGTGGTGTTCAAATGTGCCTCTCATTAGCTGTATGTTCATGGCCAAGTTATGTAACGCATCTAATCTCAGTGTCCTCCCAGTAAAGTAGAGCTAATAATACCTACCACATGGGAGTGAGATGGAGAATAGATAAGATAATGGGGTTTGGGTGCCAAATGGCTACATATCACTAGCAATTTAGATCCGAAAGAGCCAAAATCAGGATCATGAGGATCTGTGTGGCAGGCAGGGAGAGGGAACATATGACAACATAACTGAACCTCAGTTATGAAGAAGCATAGTTTAGTGGGGCTAGAACACATGTTTTATTACAGTCAGACCTCGGACCAACTCCCAGTTCTATCATTTACTATGTGGGCAGTACTTTTTTCTCTGAGCCTTAGTTTGAGCATCATCTGTAAAACTGGAATAAAAATAGCGTTTGTTTTATAGAGTTTCCTTCAGAATTATTAAATGAGATGGTGCATTATGGTAGAGACTTGCTAGATACACAACAAAACTCTTTTCTCCCCTTCCTGAATCATAATAAGCTACATTTCCAAGCCTCTTTGCAGCTAAGTGAAGCTGTGTGATTTTAGTTCTGGTCAACGGAGTGTGTTTGGGTGGAGACATATATGCTACATAGTCTAATCCTTACCCCTAGAACATCCCTGTGGTCCTATATACCCTCTATATCCTCATCTGTTAGGTGGATGCAGAGGATCCTGGATCCTGTGGGGGTAAGGGGGAACTCCAGGGCTCAGGGAAGGCAGAGCCACTGGGTGGAGGGAGCCCGGGTCCCTAAATCACTGGGTAGAGCATAGCATTCCTCCCTCTGCTCCTGCCAACCCGTGTATTGGATTATAGCTGGAACTACCAAGATTTTTAGAGTTGTTTATTAAAATATTTAATCTATGAGAATGACTTACTCATTCTCATAAATTACAGAATCATTCTTCAATAAATGTTCGCCCTTCTCCGGCGGGGGTGGGAGGTTGGGGGAACCAGGTGGTGGGTAGTACGGAGGGCACGTATTGCATGGAGCACTGGGTGTTGTGCAAAAACAATGAATACTGTTTTGCTGAAAAAATAAATTAATTAATTTAAAAAAAATGTTCGCCCTTCTCCTTCTCCTCCTCCTCCTCCTCCTTCTTCTTCATTATTATTTTCTTCCTGACCGTAATGGATAAGTGGGCAGTTCCAAGCCCCCCATACTTAAAATAATGCTTAATACCACACGTGAACTTTTGTTCTCTCCTCTAGCTCGATGATTGACTTCTAAATCTCTGGATTCCCCTCAAAAGAAATTAAATTATTCATTTATCTAATCAGTCAGTATTCACAAAGTGCCTACTATTTATATATATAGCTTGATTAGGTTCTGGGAAGTGCAGAGATGACAAAACCATCTCTATGGAACCTTCAATTTCATAAAGAGACACGGACGTACAAGTGACCACATCATTCTGCATAATAAAATGTGTGCCCTAACTCTCACCACATCATCCTAAGTTGTGACCTATGATACTACCTTTTTTTTTTAAGATTTATTTATTTATTTGGGAGAGAGAGGGAAGGAGGGAGCATGTGTGTGCCCACAAATGGGGGAAGGGGTAGAGGGAGAGAGTCTCAAGCAGACTCCCCATGGAGCATGGAGCCCCACTTGGGGCTTGATCCCAGGACCCTGAGATCATGACCTGAGCCAAAGTCAAGAGTCGGATGCTCAACCTACTGAGCCACCCAGGAGCCCCTGGCCTATGATGCCTCTTAAAAAATCGGCAATAGTCTCAGCCCATGGTAGATCTATGGGAAAGTTTTGCCACTTCCCTGACAACCTTCTCTTTGGCTTATACATGCTCACAGAAGGAGAAGAGAAGGGGGTTAAGCTGTAGGTGTTGTTGCTTTGAAAACCAAATGTGTCTTTGTGTGGTGCTGCTCTGTGGAATCTTGAAGCCTTCCCAGCTTCTCTCTCTTTCTCTGCCTTCCCATGATTGAGAACCTTTCTGCCATGGGACCCCTGCTCCTTCTGCACTGTGCTCACACGTCCTGTTTCCCAGGACGTCTTTTCCAGAGACATTATGACAGGCTAGTGCTGGTTCTGTTCAACTTTGCCACCTCCCCTTCCTGGAACTCAGGTCACTGAATAGATAGCATTTTGTTTCTGTCCATTAGAAACACTGGTGTCTCAGGGAACGCATTCATTTTTGCTGAGCCTGAACTGACAAGAGCCATCGCAAACTTTTTCAATACAGACTTCTAGGCAGCTCTACCAACTAATCTTTGTTTGCCCAAGAGCTAGATGTCTATCTTCAATAACAATAAAAATAATGTTTTATTACCCTAAACATGTATTTAAAAAATGTTTAAATATATACAATCTAATAAGCATCTTGAGGGTAGGATGGCGTATGCTATTTTTGTACTCTTCTCCCACTATTCTCAGCACTCAAGGAAAGCTCAACAAATATTTGAGGACTGAGAAGGAGCCTCCTCCTATTACTCCCTTTTTCTTATTTTTTAAAAATTGAAATATAATTGATACAATATTATGTTAGTTTCAGGTACATGATGCAGTGACTCAACATTTATAAACATTACAGAATGATCACCATAGTAAGTCTAATTACCATCTGTCACCATACAAAGTTAATACAATATTATTGTTTGTATTCCCTATGTGGTACATTACTTCCTGATGACTGATTTATTTTATAACTGGAAGCTCGTCTCTCTTGCTCCCTTTCACCCATTTTACCGACTCCTCAACCCCCTCTCCTCTGGCAACCACCAGTCTGTTCTCTGTATTTATGAGTGTAGTTTTGTTTTTTTACGTGTGTATGTGGTTGTTGTTCATTTGCTTTGTTTATTAGGTTCCACATATAAGTGAAATCACAAGGTATTTATCTTTCTCTGTCTGACTTATTTCATTTAGCATAATACCCTTTATGTCCATCCGTGTTGTTGTAGATGACAAGATTTCAGTTCTTTATGGCTGAGTCATATTCCGTTACTTATACCACATTTTCTTCATCCATTCACTTGTCAATGGACACTTAAGTTGCTTCTATATCGAGCTTTTATAAATAGTGCTGCAGTGAACATAGGGATACATGTATCCGTTCTCCAGATCTGTGCTTTCATTCTCTTCTCAATACATTCTTTCTCAATCACAGGTACCAACCTCTTGACCACTGCCAGCTTGACGGGGAATGATGTGACCTCACAGGTTTATCTAGTTCATTCCTCTGCTCTCAAACTGGCGACTTCAGCCATTCAGTACTGACAAGCGTTGAGTCCGTTGGAAGAGGACAGCTGTCGGGGTCAAGAGTTCTTTCTTGGAATGTCTGCTGGTAAAATCAGCGGAAGGTCTTTGGACCTGTTTGCTGATGACTAGTTGGCCCGAAGGAGATTAAATTCTGACCATAGATGTTTCCTTCTGAATATATCATTAGGTCTGGTTGTGTGCCAGACCAGCTCAGAGGCAAGACTTTGTAACTGTGCCTTTTCATTCATTATTATTTTTAGGGCAGATCTGTTTCTCATTGACTGGGGCTCCTTGGGCCCCTCCCTTGCCTTGTCATGCTCAGGACAGCCCACTTGGCGGCTCTCCAAGGACCATGCTTGCCCAGAGGTGCTGTGGCCTGCCTCTCCTGACTGGTGGGTACAGGCCTGGGCAAAGGCCGCCTTTGTTCTCTCACAGTGGGTTGCTTTTCCTTGGGTTTGGATGGCTCAGCAAAAGTTATTGGATGCTCTGCAGGGTGGGAGGCCCGAGCGGCAGAGTTTGTGTTGGGAACTGTGTACATTGTTCTGGGTTATACTCACGGTGCCTGTATTTTTCCTTTTTGTCGGACAGGGTGAGTGGTATGGCACTGGAGGCAGGTGGGGAAAGGGTCATGCGCAAGTCAATGCATTCAGCCTCGCCTCCTACCAGGGAGGGTCCTTTCCCAGCAACGTGAGGGCGGGTGATGGCCCATGGGGAGAGGAGGCCAGTGAGGGTGTGGTGAGACAACTGTTGAGACTCAAAGCCAACCCCTAAGCATCTACAGGGAAAGGGGGAAAGAGAGAGAAACAATTAAAGGAAAACAAAAGATGGTAATAGATCAAAGAGGTAGGGAAGAGGATAAAAATGGGAGGAAAACGTTTCCTCAATAAATCTGTTCTAAATTACTTCAGCCTCATTTGAACTCCTACAGAATCTATTATATACACCAAATAACTCACCTCACACTGTATCCAGGTGTGACTTAAATGCTGCTCCAGCCTTGCCTCCCTCCTCAGAAACTGTCTTCCTTTTTGGTCTGAATTCCGCTCCACAGTGAGTGACCATTGAAAGTCCCTTGCTGTGCTGTCTGCATCTCCCAACCTCACTTCCCTGGGCTTCTTGTGTCTTCATTCCTCAGACTGTGGCCTCCCCTACCTCACATCATCCACCTCAAAGCTGCTGATTTCCTTGGGGGAAATAAAGTCCACTCATGCCAAGAATGTCACAGCTGCAGAAAGTTTATAAAGCACTGGGGAGTAGTAACGTTCTCTGGCCACCGGCTTTCACTCAGCTGCCCTCTTTGCTTTGTTACATGTCTCCTAGGTCTGTACTTTCACCTACCCACGTTTCCCTCTGTGTGAGACTGTCTTTTAACTCTCCCTTCCCCTCTGACACTCCTCTCCAGCTAGTTCTGTGGAAAATATATTTCCTTACCTTTTGATGGTACTCTACAGTTTGTTTTCATAAGCCTCGTTTAAAAAAATCTTCATAATAATTTTACAAAATTCAGATATTAATTCAGCTAGTACCTAGTAGAACTGGGCCTTAAACCCACAGTGTGTTCCTCCATGTGCAGCATCCATCCACCTCTCAGGAAGAGAGAGGAAGGGCATACAGGGCTCTGGGTGTCTGAGGTGGAGGAGTGTGTGATATGAGGGGAGAGCCCAGGACTGTGGAAATATTTCTCAGGCCCTAGGATCTGCCTGTTGGCTTTTGTTTTCTCCTTCACTAACAGAAGTTTATGACCACAGTTACTCTTTACTTATCCATTTATTCCCTCATTCATTTATTCACCCAACATGTCATAGTGTTTACAACATTCCACAGAGTGGTGGTGCTTCTGTCTCCTTGGCTTTCTCTGGAGGGTCATGCACCTCTGAGCAGCCACAGGGCCGGTGTTCTGGTCCGGAGCCAGAGGCAGACTCTGGAGAATTCTAGCAACAGGAGGTAAGGGGGCCCCTCCTCTGCAACAGTTCCACCTCCCTATTTTTCACTCACAACCTCGGGCAAAGAGTGAAACCCACACGTTTTTCTATTAATATACTTAAGACTTCATTTCTGAGAAATACTCCAAAGCCCTCCATCTTCTAGGCACTTCTCAGATGGAAGCTGGGTGTGGTGGTCACCCCGCTGATCTGCTCTTTCCTTCTTCATGTGCTTTCCCCACAAGGCTTCCAGAACCCCAATCTCCTGGTTTTCTCTGTACCTCATTGGTTTCTCCTTTCTAGGCGCTCTGAAGTTTTCCTCTCTTCCTGTTGCAGGACTCCAGGTCTTGGAGACTCCTTGGTCTCTTCCTCCCCACTACACTCACTTTCTCAGTGATCCCATCCAATCCCATGCCTTTACCAACACATCCCAACAACCCCCACGTCCATCCCAAGTCCAAGCTAGTGTATCATAGATACATCAAGCTTCATAGCCCGACAGAAACTCATCATCTTTCTTCACAAACCTGCTTTGTCTGTAGCTGTCTTCACTTCAGTTGATGGCAAAGCTACTTTCCCAGCTCCTCAGGCCACCAGCCTCAGAGCCATCCTTGACTCCTTTCTTTCTGTAACTGACATCAAATCCATTGGCCTGACATGAGTCTCATCTAGCATCTCCCACTTCCTACAACTGCACCACTCATGTCATTTCCTATCTCTCTCCTAGTTTGTTATAATACTCCCTAGTTGGTCCCCACGCCTCTCCCCTTGTCATCTATACTCAACACAGCTGCCAGAGGGATCACTTTAAAACATAAGTCGAATCATATGACCTTCCTTTTCCCCTTACTGACAAGCCTTGGTGTTGTACCTGGATACTCAAGTACAAGTCAGAGTCTCTACAATGGTGAAGTAAACAATCGCATAAATGGCTGCAATTCTCCACTCCTCCCTGTATCTGCCAACTTTGCAAAGTAACTGTACAACTCCTCCCAGCAAAACGTGGAGTCTTTTTCCCCCACACCTTGAATCTGGGCTGGCCTTGTCATTTGCTTTGGCTAAACACAGTGTAGAGGATAGTGTGCCACCGCTGAGCCTGGGCCTTTATTGGAACCCTGCTGTGCCCACATAAACAAGTCTAGGCTAGTCTGCAGGATGGTGAGAGACACGTGGTCTAGTCACCTCCTTGCCCCAGCTGGCAGCCAGTCAACAGTCAACAGTCAGACATGGGAATGAGGCCATTCTAAGATAGCCAGCCTTAAACCAAGCCACCGCCTGATCCTCAGTGAGCAAATCCAGCTGAGATAAGCCCAGCCTGGCCAAGATCAGCAGAGCCCAGCTGAACAAGGAGCAGTAGAAGAGGCTTATTGATTTAAGCTACTAGGTTTTGTAGCTGTTTTTTATGCAACATTTTTGTGGCAATAAAAAAGTGATACAAATGACCCACAAGGCCCACCGTGATCTGCAAATTCTCTTCTTTCTCTGTTATCTTCTACTTTCTGGAAGCCTATTCACCAGGATCTCCTTGCTTTTCCTGGACTGTACCAAGTGTGTTCCAGCCTCAAGGCCTTTGTACTTGCTGTGTTCTCTGCCCGGAATATTTGTCTTTATATACACCCACTGCTACTCTGATCATTTTCTTATATGCTTAAATGACACTTCAATAAGGGTGATATTAAAAATATTTTTAAACATTAGGACATGAGAACTGACTAATAGGGATCAGAATAGAGCAGGATCAAGGATTCTGGTAGCCTGCTGCTGAGCTAGGAATTCATCCTTTAATAGCTGGACTATGGGGAAGTTTCCAAAAGAGGGGCCAGGACAGTCAACTTGTACAAGGCAACAATAAAGGGGTTCTAGGCCATGCTAGTTGAGCAACTGGTAAGGAAATATTATAATATTTTAACCAAAAGATCAGCTCTGATTACAAGGAAGATGTCCGCCCACCATCCCATCCCCCATCTCCCTCATTCCATCATACTCTCTAGGTACCTTGTTTTACTTCTTATTTCTCCAAAGCACTTTAATCACCATCTGATTTATAACATATTTGTCTATTTGCTTGTTTATTACATTTCTGCTCTTCTCCTTTTAGAACAGTGATCCAATAAAAGCTTCTGTAATGATGGAAATGTTCTACCTTTGAGATGTCCAATGCAGTAGCCATAAACCACACGTGATTAGTAAGCACCTGAAATGTGGCTATGGTGAGTTAGAAAATTGAACTTTTAATTTTATTTAATTTTTATTACTATAAGTTTAATTAGCCTCCTTTAACTAATTTTTAAAATTTATTTGTTTGTTTTAGAGGTAGGGGAGGGGCAGAGAGAGAAGGAGAGAGAGTATTAAGCAGACTCCATGTTGAGTGGATCTTAACATGGGGCTCGATCTCACGACCCTGAGATCACAACTTGAGCTGAAATCAAGAGTCAGATACTTAATTCACCTAGGCACCCCACCTTTTGTAACTATTGCCTATCATAGTGAACAACACAGCTCTAGAATGTAATCAAGTAAAGACTTTTGCAACTTCTTCAATACTGTATCCTCAGTGCTTAGAACAGAATTTGGCTGAATAAATGAAAGAGCAAACGAACAAATATGGTAGGCAGGGATGGCATTAGATAAGAGGATCTGTCCATATCAAACACTTTAATTCCCATTGGAGGCTATGATGGGGAATCATTTGGGGAACACAGAAAATGGACTTCTTACCTACTCCCCACATCAAGCTCTCAGTCTGAGTTTGAGTAGGGGGAGAGTCCTCATCTGGATCACAGTGCATTTATTTTTCACCTTTATCTCAACCAGTTAACAATGGACCAGGCCAAATAAGAGGTTTTCACTGACCCATCCTTGTGGAATATCAATGAAGAACAGGACCCTATAACACTGATATTTTCTTAGCTCCAGTTTTCAGGGGCACCTAGGACAGAGATCAGATGCTGCAGAATGACTCCCCTATAAAAACAGAAAAAGCCCACATGTGGGAACTGTTCTTCCTACTGACACTGTGGGGCTGGGAAGATCAGCAGGGAGACACACCTGCACCCAAGTGTCAGGCAGTGCTCAGCAACTCTGGGGACCAGTCGCAGGCATGCATGCCAACAGCAACCAGCCCCAGCCACTGACCCAACCCCAGGACCAATAGTAGCTAATATTATACCCTTATTGCACTATCCAAACTGGTTTACTTGTGACAGTCCTAGTTATACCTGCTGTCCCAACATGCAGTCTTTGAAGCATCCTTTCACTTTCAAAAGTGTCCTGATAAAGTATAGAATATGATAACTTGTATGGTCATCTCATGTCTTAGTGAGCTCTTACTGTGTGTCAGGCATTGTTTTAAGCATTTCACTTTTTTTTCCTCTAACATTTATACCTTACAACCCAGAGGGTAAATATTATTGCCACTCAACCAGGAACCTGAGAGGTGAAAGGGTTGGGCTGCTGTTCAGGAACTAACAGGTTTAGACTTTGGTGGTAACTGGATAAATAAGCATCAGGAGCCTCCTTCCTAGGGCTCTTAGGAATGTCATGCAGATCAAGCACCTTCTCCAAAAACATGTTTTCATTGGAGAGCTGGCCTTCCAGGGAAGAGTCTTTCCTATGTCATACAATTGCTTCTTTCTCAAGCAATCGGCAACATGACAATTCCTGGGGTAAAGGTGCTCATGTCTGTTCTCATGGGACCATTTCTTGAATCCAGCAAAGCAATGCTCACACTCTGGCCTAATGTCACAAGAGCTGATGCTTCTTCTCCCATGGGAGGATTTGAAACTCTTGGATGGGGCCTTCCAGGACCACGTCCAAAGAAAGCCAGCAGAGGCCCTGTTGGAGAGTATGGATGGAGAAGGCCAGTCCATTCCAAGCCTGGTGTCTTCTCAATAGACTCAGCATGTCAAATCAGGGCTGAGGAAGAAATAGGCAAACCAGAATTTGGTTTGAGGAAGAGACAGGCACCAACCACAGTTCTGCAATTCAAAGCAGAATCAAATTAACTCATGGATTTGGATGATTTCCAGTTTGCTTATAAATGTCACAGAAAGGTAGTGGCAACACCATGGCTGTATTCCCTCTTTTTTCACTTTTCTTTGGAGTCTTTTTTAAAAGAATCTTTCAGCTCATTATATCATTGAGAATGTTGACAATAGCTTACCACTGAATAGCTCTTTATCATATAGAAAAAATCTTTTAAAAAAATGTCTTTCACATCTGTTATCCCAAATGGGCCTGACACCAACCTAATGAGGTAGACAATTCTGTTATTAATAACCTTGTTTTAAAAGTGAATCCACTAAGGTTTAATGAAGTTAAGTGTTTTGCCCAAACTCACCTGTGCTGTGATAATAATAAGCGTCATTTACAGAGTGCTTGAGTGCTTTACATACATCATTTCAATGCTCACAGACGATCATGAGTGGGAGATGTAGTTTTCCCGGGGAGCAGAGCCTAGGTGGGGTGCCTGACCAGAGTCAAAGTCATCTAGCTGGGAAGAAGTGGAGCTAGGAGAGGAGCTCAGCCCCACTCAAAGCCCAGTCTGATCTGAAATACCATGTTTTTCTCAACACGTCAGGGAAGCTTTATGTTTCTAAAGTTTGACTTGAAATGGGAGGAACTGTCTTACTAGGAGCCAGGGACTCTCAGTGGACAAAGAGAGGTGGGTGAGAAGGAATCCCAGGGTGAAATAAGAAGAGGGTCTGAGAAGTGTCCACACAACTAATCTCTTTACAAATATAATCTGATTTGTATACTTGACTGCCCTGTGAAATTGGAATTAGTTCCATTTTACAGATGAGGAAACTAATACTTTGTGATCACAAAGCTAGTTAGCGACAAATTCAAGATGTGAGCTGATTTTAAAGACCATGCTTTTAACAGAAGACACAATTTACATAAAACAGAAGGCACAGATTTTAAGTCTATAGTACCATGTATTCTGACAAATGTATATAATCAGTGCTCTAAACTGTACCTATAATACAACATATATATAGTTGGTTCTGTGTCTGGAGAACTGACACTTAAGTCTACAGATCTCTCTGTAGACAACCGACATCTTAATAATTTTGAATCTTCTAATTCATGCATACATCATGCCATTACTTAAGTTCTCTTTGATTGAGCAATATTTTACAATTTTCAGATCTTGAGTATCTTTTTTTAGATGTACATTCCCAAGTATTAGATGGCTTTTTGATGTTACTATAAAGAGTATTTTTTAAAATTTCATTTTGTAATTGTTGACTATAACATACAGGAACACATTTTACTTTTTTAAAACCCTGATATTTCATCCAGTGACCACAGAAGACTTTTAAGTAGTGCAATGAAATGATCAAAGGGGTCTTTTAAGAATAATCAGAATTGTTCACCGCCATATTGGTTGGATGCGTCCCCATGAGCATACGGGAGCCTTAGTCTGAGCCAGGACCACAGACTGCACTGACCTCGGACAGCTGCTTGCACCGTTTGTGCTCCTGTTCAAGGTGTTTGCCTTGGAGCCAGAGAATGTGGATAGATGGTGGCAAACCTATTCATCACCCCAACTGGCAAAGCGGCTCAGAGCACAGAGCCCAGGAATGGGAGCGCAGTGGCATCCTCTTAGGCTGTGAAGACTGAAGGAACGCTACTACAAATGACATGCTATGCCACAACTCTCCTGCACCTAAGTTGATGGAAGCTGAGGAGGGAAATGTTAACTATATACTTTTAGAAGCTCAGATGAATTGTGAAGATATTCATTTATATACAAGTTTGTCATCAGCTTCTCCTTTTCTGCACCCTGGTTTTCTGGCACTGACTGGGAAATCTTGCTGGGGTCCTGACAATCCTGTATCATTTTCTGCTTCTATTTTTATAAATCACTGGGCTGAACTTGGGAGAACTTTCAAACACCCCTTTACTTTGTAGGAACATTCCAAAACTTTAAGCTTATTATTATTTTACTAAAGCAGAGAGGTTGACTGAAAGCTTTTAATTTGCTTAGAAAAATGACAAAAGAAGAAAAAAACCCCAAAATCCTAAACATCCTCACCTTAAATATCCTGTTCTTTTCTTCCTGTTTGGTAACTCATTTGCTTACCCTGATAAGAATAATGTTTCATGCCTTTCTTCAATACGATTCAAAATTTCAAAATAACTCTATATCACAAATAAAAATGAACTGAACAATGTTAGAGCATATCTATTTTCAAACTCTGAATGCTTGCAAGGTTCTGACATGTCTCTTCTCTACTAGTTCAAACATATTTATTTTAAAAGTGCATTTTCCAGCAACCTCTTCGACCTCAGCCGCAGCAACATCTTCCTAGGAACAACGGCAAAGGCAAGGGAAGCAAGGGCAAAAATGAACTATTGGGATTTCATCAAGATCAAAAGCTTTTGCACAGCAAAGGAAACAGTTAACAAAACCAAAAGACAGCTGACAGAATGGGAGAAGATATTTGCAAACGACATATCAGATAAAGGGCTAGTATCCAAAATCTATAAGGAACTTAGCAAACTCAACATCCAAAGAACAAACAATCCAATCAAGAAATGGGCAGAGGACATGAACAGACATTTCTGCAAAGAAGACATCCAGATGGCCAACAGACACATGAAAAAGTGCTCCACGTCACTCGGCATCAGGGAAATACAAATCAAAACCACAATGAGATATCACCTCACACCAGTCAGAATGGCTAAAATTAACAAGTCAGGAAATGACAGATGCTGGAGAGGATGTGGAGAAAGGGGAACCCTCCTCCACTGTTGGTGGGAATGCAAGCTGGTGCAACCACTCTGGAAAACAGCATGGAGGTTCCTCAAAATGTTGAAAATAGAACTACCCTATGACCCAGCAATTGCACTACTGGGTATTTACCCTAAAGATACAAACATAGTGATCCGAAGGGGCACGTGTACCCGAATGTTTATAGCAGCAATGTCTACAATAGCCAGACTATGGAAAGAACCTAGATGTCCATCAACAGATGAATGGATCAAGAAGATGTGGTATATATACACAATGGAATACTATGCAGCCATCAAAAGAAATGAAATCTTGCCATTTGCGACGACGTGGATGGAACTAGAGCGTATCATGCTTAGTGAAATAAGTCAATCGGAGAAAGACAACTATCATATGATCTCCCTGATATGAGGACATGGAGAAGCAACATGGGGGGGGAGGGGGATAGGAGAAGAATAAATGAAACAAGATGGGATTGGGAGGGAGACAAACCATAAATGACTCTTAATCTCACAAAACAAACTGGGGGTTGCTGGGGGGAGGTGGGATTGGGAGAGGGGGAGCGGGCTATGGACATTGGGGAGGGGAGGCGAACCATAAGAGACTATGGACTCTGAAAAACAACCTGAGGGTTTTGAAGGGTCAGGGGTGGGAGGTTGGGGGAACAGGTGGTGGGTGATGGGGAGGGCACGTTTTGCATGGAGCACTGGGTGTTGTGCAAAAAGAATGAATACTGTTACGCTGAAAAAATTAATAAAAGGGGGAAAAAAAAAAAAAAAAAAAAAAAAAAAAAAACCAACATCACAAGCATCCCAGTGAGAAGAACAACTGGGACAGATGCCAGACTTGATCCTCATGGCTTTCAGTGACATCTTCTCTTGGGGTGGTTTGTTTGTTTGTAATCCAAACTCAGAATTCATAGAGAATAAAAAATTGTAAGACAGCTTAAAGGACTTGCAAGTCTCCCACTCAGTAACAGTTGAATCGGACTTACAACCCAAAATCTCTAATCTTTGATCTAGCAGTGCCCCCTAATATACTGGTCATTATATATGATTTAAATGTTAAAAAAAAAAAAAAAAAAAAAAAAAGTGCATTTTCAAGGTATCTTTCCTGGTGTTCAACTGCAAAGGAATGGAAGATATGGGTAAAATTCACTGGAGCCTGGAGACAACAGTTACTGCATAGATTTTTTTTTTAATCTCGACTCATTTGTAAGTCACCTTATATAGCTTTGACAGTGTGTACATTTATAGAACTCTTCAACATTTCCTTCAAGTCTATGAACTTATTACATCCAGAGTGTGATGTAAGGAAAGGTAGGAAAACTTTATTTTTGGTGCTCTTGGAAGGGCTCTAAGGGCAGATAGAATCCCACCGCATCACCTCCCAGGTGAATATAGCAACACCAGAGAGGCTGTGTTATCTGTGAAAGTCACATAGCTAGCTGTGGGTGTAGCTTGGTTGAGGACCACACCTCTTGATACTTGACAGGATTCTTTCTGTTCTTTTACATAGCTTTAAACCTTCTCTTCCACTGTTTTTTTTTTTTTTTTTTCCTCCTCCACTTTTATTTTCCCAGTAGGACCCTGGTACCCTCATCTTGTCCCATCACAGCACCCTACTGACCTTACATCCTTTATCAATCCCTGCAGTTTTCAAATCAAAATGTGCCCCCCCCCATTTCCTCTGTGTTGCTGTTCCTGCGGTCCTACCATTGTTGAATCTAAAGAGCCAGTGTGGAACTGAATATTAATGGGTATTCATTAATTCAGTTCTTCATGGTTCAGTTTTGCTTCTTGTCTAAAGAAGCTTGATGCCTTATCTCATGGGCAACTAATCACAGTATTTCCAAGAGTTAAATTTATTGACATCTCACTGTGTGCCAGACACCGTGCTTAAGGATTTCATATAAATTATGTCACGGATATTGTGTGCATTATGTCATTATCTCATTTGAAGAATGAGTTATAAAAGGCAAGTCCAGTGAGTGATATATTTAGAGACAGGTGGAGTTATCCTGCCCCCTTTTTAGTGATATCACTCAGGCAATAGCCTGCTGTCCTGGGCACAGGGCCAGAAGTTGAGAGGAGCCTGCCTTCCTCTCAAGGTTCTTCAGTTTTCGGCCTACTGAATCCTTTGTGCATGTCCTGGAATGCCCAAGCAATGGGCATTGCTGCCAGTTGGGTCATTGCCACAGCTGCTCTTCTAGCTAAGCGTCTCAGAGCTGGGGCTGCTAATATGCCCCAAGTATTCCAGGGCTCTGAAACTCCTTGTTTGCCAAGGGCAACAGCCAGGCAGCAAAACACCACATGTGGCTTAAATGGAGAAGTGCCTAGAAAAGAGGCCCTTAATGTTAAGCTAATCATAGTTTTCTACTCAGCAAATTGTCTTTAGTACTCATTCTCCTGATTCAACAGAACAAAAACAAAAGGGTAACTGTCAGACAACAACTGTCCAAAAAAAAAAAAAAATCCAAATCTCATGGACCTTCTATAGTGCCTTTACTGTAACTCTTGCTTGAAATGATTTCTTTAGGGTTTACTAATATCTCCAGTGAAAGATCCAATAGGGAAGCAACCCCATCTGTACAGCACTTTATGGCTTCAAAAGCAGTGCACAATAGCAACTTTGACTTTCAACACTAGGTGTTTTGGGGGCTTATCTCTCAGATGCAAGTCTTAAAAGTTGGGGTGCCAGATGTGGGGCTTGAATGCTTTGCTCCTCAGGGAGAAGCTCAGGGTTGTGAATTCTCTCCTGATTGTGGGTCACTGTGCTGGGGGTGGGGTTTATGACAAGATTGTGTCTTGGCCTCTCTTACCTACTTCAGTGTGGGTTTTCTCTTGTTTGCCCCACATGTAGGAGTTGTTCAGCCATTTTTCATTTTTGTTTTTGTTTTCTAGAGGAAGTCGTTCCATATGTTGCTGTTGACTCTGTGTGTCCATGGGAGGAGGTGAGATCAGGATCCTCCTACCCTGCCATCTTGAACTGGTCTCATAGCAAAGCTGAGAAGGATATGCAAATTAGTGAAGATAGAAGTCAACTTCAAATACAATGTTCTTTTCTTACCTACTTCAAACAGCTATACCTTTAGCAAAATTGAGCCATGAATATACAGAGGCTTCTTATACCTCACTAGGAGTTGATGTTTTTATATTGCAAACACCTTATTTTGTCCCCTTTGAGAGTGTGTTGAAAATTCCCAGGATGCTCTGAGTGTCTTACTTAAAACAAAGACTAATAGGAGCTATTAGCGCATGTCCAGTCTCCTACTGTATGTGTACTAATTTCCGTTGTCCATCTTTTTGTTATCTGATTCATCTATCATTGTATTGGAAAAGTATAGCATGTAAACTCCTGCAAAACCACTTAATTGTGTGTGTGTGTGTGTGTGTGTGTGTGTGTGTTTCTTTGGAATGAGAATATAAAAAAAGATTCATTAATAAAGCATTCAACAGATACACTGTGGACTTGATCATCTGAGCTAGTAAAGCCTAATCATCACTGGGGATCATAAGTGTCAATCATCGTCTCACTTTGTGTCAGTGATGAACTAAACTCATCCCTCAGATTGGAAAACAGAATTGAGTGGGAGGAGCCAAGTGGATGAAGAAAGTTTTAAAAGGGGACGTATAAGTTTTAGGTGTTTTTACTAAAAAGACAAAGTTTTAACTAGATCATTCCTACATGTGAGATAGATGACACCAGAAGATAAACAGAAAGCCTGAAGGAAAGGATCCTTAGAGAAATGTCTGGATATTTACATCAATCTGTCTACACTGGATCATTTTTAGTTATCTTAGAATCTTAATTGTTATATTATGTAATATTGAGCTATTGGAATATTCTTTATTTCATTTGCTAGACTCTTTAGGCATTGTATTTTTAAGAAGAGATAACTTTCATACTATTTGTATATTTTTATTTTGTTTAGCTTTATCTGGGACCCAGGAGCAGAAATGATAAAAGGAGATTCCTTTCCCCAAGTTGTTCAGTATCTTCTTGGGGCCCAGATACTATGAAAAATTATCTTAGAAACTCTTTTCTGCTCAAAACTGGCTGACTTTTGTTTTAATAAAGGGCTGTTTCCTTAAGTCACCTTCACCCCCTACCTTTTAAATTATAGCTAGTGAATTTAAAATGGAGAATTTCTAGTCCAAGATAAGCAACTCTGTGGTACAAATTCCTACATTGCCTTCTTCCTTGATCAGGGCAGACATCACCAAACGAGCACAATTTCCCGTTGAACCTGGCTGTGTGTAGGTAGTAATATAATTCCTATTTTACAGATGAAGAAACAGAAATTTAAGTTAAATAACTTCTGTAATTCTCTATGACTCTGAAGCCATTATTTTCCAGGGAATCAGTACTACTTGATCAGAGTTGGCAACTAATGTGAAATACATTTGCCACCATGGTCTACTTCAACCTCGTTAGGTTTCATGAGGAGCAGTAAGTCCAGAGAGTTTGAATAATCTAAGAGAAAAGGCTTTGTAAATTTGTAAAGAATGCCAAAGATGTTAATTTTTTAAATTAATTATCAAGGATACAAGCCCAGGTAAGTTACAGCAATTCTGAAATTTGAGTGAACATCGGAATCACCTTTTTGGTTTGCAAAAGCAGATTGCCGGGCCCCACCACAGAGTGCTGATTCAGTAGTTTTAAGTCGGTCCAAGAATTTTCATTTCTGACAGATTCCTATGGAATGCTGGTGCTGCTGGTCTATGAACCACTGGTTTGCAGTTTACCTGAATTCAAATTTCTTATCCAGAAGTATTTCTTTATTTTCTTTTACATGGTTCCTAAGGTTCAAAAATATTTTATAAAATATTTTTTTTACTATTGTATGTGAATAAATTTTAAGGCAGGAAAAGAAAATCAAACTGGCTTTTGTAGATGTTTTTCTTCAGCTGTCTAGCCTCCCTTCTTGTGTATTCAATGAAATGTTTATGTTGATAAATGTAAATATGTAATCATTAGACAAGAGCCAGCATGAATTTTAACATTAATTGGAAGAAAAATTGAACCCAGATATATGAGAAAAGAATTAGAAATCAGGATAAGGATAGAGTAGGTCATAGGAAGTTAGGAAATAGGAACCATTTGTAAAGAAATGCATTAGACAAAGCTTGATGTTAGAGAAGAGAGCACAGAGATTTGGGCACCAAAGACTTAGATGATACCTCAGATGTCAATGAATCGATCTGTGGTAGACCCATTCATTGTGCACAAAAGATAATCAAATGAACTCTGACTCATTTGTTTGCAGGGCCACCATGTGAAATGGGAATGAGACTTTTCTAAGGAGGCTTCAGAGAGTAGAAATGGCACCAGTATGCCAAGATTTAGGGAGGCAAAGATAGAACTCCTTAACAACCACTTCAACTGGAGATGTGCTGGGTTGCCTCCAGCACAGAAATTCCCTAACACTGGAATTGTCTGAATCAGGTGACTGCTGAGAAAAGAATTTAAGCACAAAATGTGGAGGCAAGCCTTGGAGATGGGGAGATTAGATGAGTCTGAATTTTTCTGGGACCAGAGGAACTCAAGGACACTCTAATGTAAAGTAAAAATAAAAACAAGGTGGTAGAGAGGAGAGAGTGACTTACTTCACTGATGCCAGGAAAGAGGTTGGGCTTTGGACTCACAGGACTAGTTCAATTTGCAGCCCCATATGTCCTTGCTGCTCTCTATCCCTCAGAGACACAGTTTGATCACCTATGGAACAGGTACAGAAACAGCTGCCCAACAGTGTCCCAGTGAGCAGTAAATGGTGTGCCGCACAGAAATCGCCCATACTGGCCATGGCTGTAGGAGTTTGGTAAATGTCCATTATCCTCTCTTCTCTCCCCTCTGGAAAAGTAGGGAAAACCTGACCCAGGAAATGTCTGAATTTAGGAAATTCAAAAGGATAGGGTCTCTAAGAACTGTCTTTGAAAAGTACTTTCACAAAAGAGATGATGTTAAACTTTGCGTCTTCCTCTATGCTTCTCTATTTCCTTCTCCAGACCTGAGATCCCAGAGATACTCCACTTTAATAGCAGTTTCTTGAACACAATGGCCTGAATTTAAATCAGTAAGAATTAGTGAGTACTGACAAATCATTCAGAAAAGAAGAGAGGATAGGTGGCTCAAGATTCTTCCTCCTATAGGGTACCTCTTCCCCTAAGGCTCAGGTGGCAAAAGTGAGCCTTGATGGCAGCAGGAATCTTTCAGAACTGATCAAGGCAAACAGAAATTCAAGCAAAAGCTGATACAAATAAGATATCAGGTTGCAAGCTTATACATAGTGGATGGGCCTGGGTTTGGGAAGGAGAGTGTTTTATTCAGCTTTGACCTAAGCAAGTGTCAAGAAACAACTGGACTTGTCTGAGAAGCTTTGTTAATATAAGTACTTTCTGAAATAGTGTGTATAGATGGTTATGATATCCATCACATGTTATCAGGCTAGGAAAGAGGGGATTACAAAAAACTTGTTTTCAAAAAAGACATTGGATCTGATAAGGTAGAGAATTACTGATCTGAACAAACAGCACCTGAAGTTTCACTGGCTACTTTCAGTAACGGTAGGGAGGAGAGGATTAATGAGGCTGGAGGAAAGGGCATCTGTTCCTCAGTGGGAGAGACAATCTCCTCCTTCCACTAAACCCACGGAGCTTGCAGCGTCTTGTGACTATCAGAAGACAAAGGTACATACACTAAGGGTTCTTGAGCAGTGGAGTTACAGTCCTGAGACACATCTGGAGCCTGCCCTGCATATAGACTTTGGAATGTGAGATAATGAATTTCATAATTGTCTAAGTTAGTTTTAATTGTGTTTCTTAGACTTAAAGCCAAGTATACTCTAACTATAAAGGGTAAGATGGGAAATTACTTGTTCTTGTTATCATCTCTAAAGCAATTGATTTTTAAAAACACTATGTACTGGTATTATTTTAAATTTTTTGAACAAAATTTTAAGGGATCCTTTTTTTTAAGTAAGGATGAAGGACTACTGATGTAGATATTAATCTTTCTTTTATGTTTCATAAAAACCTCAAAGAGTCTTGGAATTTCAAAGACTAAATCAATTGATTTAATCTATTTAGTAAAAAACATAGTTAATTCTATAAAAATTTAGAGGTGTTCCATATTTAGCTATCAAGGGTAAGCAATAGTTTAAATGGCTTCATTATTTCACTTTCTAACCAGTTATGTGGCCTCACGCAGATAGGATATTGTAACATCAGAATTTAGTAACTAGTAATATTGTACCAAGTGTGATTAATACATTGTGCAGCCAGAACTCAATGAAGCAATTTTCAATGTCCTATAAATAGCAAGATTCTGCAAAAATGAGGGTCATATTCCTGGCAAATGTGTCACATCTAATGTCTATCAACTGACTAATGTTCATTAGCATTCAACCCATTAATAGATTGTCTTTCTGTGGACACTTCTGTTCTTAATTTATAGTTCTTTGTGGTGTCGTAGAAATAGCATGTTCTTTGAGGCTAAACCTGGGCTGGAATCCCGACTTGGATACTTATTAACATGGTAACTTTAGTCAAGTTATTTGATGTTGCTAAACTTTAATTTCTTTGTTGATTAAATAGGGATAGAAAAACAAACTATATCATTAGATTGTTATGCAAATAGAATTTAAAATTTCTTATGCAAAGAAAATAAAAATGTGACTTTGTATATTAAATAATCAATACATGTTGTTTTCCTTTCTTTCCTTTCCCCTAATTTTTCTCATTAAGGATTTCCAAAACCTCAGTGTTTAGAATGGAAAAGTGGGTCTAAGCATGACCTGAGCAAAAGGGTATGCAGAAACTTCTATGAATGTCTGGTAAGCTAGTGACACTAGCCATTGAAGACCAATTTAGATGGCTCTGGGGAGCCTCCTGGGATAGAAGGCAAGCTTTCTGTTGTTGGCATCAGACATAGCTGAGGATGTCTGGGGTTTTTGTGGGACTGGACAACTGCTGTCCAGAGCTGAGACACCTCTGGGTGGGGGTGAGAGTTGGAGGCTCCCCTTTGCCACCACTGAACTCCTAGGCAGAGGGAAGGGTGACACAGTAACTGCTGATCACAGTTTTGTTTTTTATTCTTTTTCTAGTCACTGTCTGAATTCTAGAACAAAGATCCTTTGCTTTGAAGAAAGCAAAAACAGTTTCTAACAAGATATTGGGGTAGATAACATATAGTGTTATATTAGTTTCAGGCATATAATATAGTGATACAACAATTCCTATGTTCACCCTATGCTCATCACAACACCCTATGCTCATCACAACAAGTGCCCTCCTTAATCCCCATCCCCTATTTCATCCATCCTCCCACCCACCTCCCCTCTGGTAACCATCAGTTTGTGCTCTAATGTAAGGTGGTTTCCCTCTCTCTCTCTCTCTCTCATGTTTTTCCCCCTTTGTTTATTTCTTAAATTCTACATGTGAGCAAAATCATATGGTTATTTGTCTTTCTCTGACTTATTTTGCTTAACATTATACTCTCTATGTATCTCTCTCTCTCTCTCTCTATGTGTGTGTGTGTGTGTGTGTGTGTGTGTATAGAGTATATATACTCTATGAGTATCCATGTTGTTAAAATGGCAAGACTTCATTCTTTTTGATTGCTGAATAATATTCCACAGTAGATATACCACATCTTCTTTACCTATTTATCTACCAATGGACACTTGGTTTGCTTCCATAATTTGGCTATTGTAAATAATGCTGCAATAAACATAAGGGTGCATGTATCCCTTTGAATTAGTGTTTTTGTATTTTTGGGGTAGTTCTATTTTTAACTTTTTAAGGAACTTCCCCAGAGTGGATGCTCCATCTTGCCTTCCCACCAACAGTGCACGAGGGTTCCTTTTTCTACATATTCTCTCTTAACACTTGTTTCTTATGTGTGTGAGATGATATATCATTGTGGTTTGCATTTGCATTTGCATTTCCCTGATGATGAGTGATGTTGAGCATCTTTTCATGTGTTGTTTTCATGTAGGCCATCTGGATGCCTCCTTTGGAAAAATGTCTGTTCATGTCTTCTGCCCATCTTTAATCAGATTATATGTTTTTTTTTTTCATGCTGAGTTGTATAAGGTATTTATATACTTTGGATAATAACCCTTTATCAAATATGTCATTTGCGAATATCTTTTCCCATTTAGTAGGTTGTCTTAAAGTTTCCTTGGTTATTTCCTTTGTTGTGTGGAAGCTTTTTATTTTGATGTAGTTGCAGAAGTTTAGTTTTGCTTTTATTTCCCTTGCCTCAGGAGACATCTAAAAAGATGTTGCTACCATCGATTTCAGAGAAATTATTGCCTGTTCTTCTAGGATTTTTATGGTTTCATGTCTCAAATTTATGTACTTAAGCAATTCTGAGTTTATTTTTGTGTATGGTGTAAGAAAGTGGTTCAGTTTCTTTCTTTTGCATTATTGTCCTGTTCCCAACGACATTTGTTGAAGAGACACTCTTTTGCCTAATATATATTCCTTCCTCCTTTGTTGAAGATTAATTGTGGGTTTATTCCTGGGCTTTCTATTTTGCTCCATTGATCTGTCTATTGTGCCTATACCATATTGTTTTGATTACTACAGCTTTGTTATATAACTTGAAGCCTGGAATTGTGATACTTCCAGTTTTGTTTTTCTTTTTCAAGATTGCTTTGGCTATTTGGGGTCTTTTGTGGTTCCATACAAATTTTAGGATTGTTCATTCTAGTTCTCTGAAAAATATTTTTGGCATTTTAATAGGGATTGCATTAAATTTGTATACTGCTTTGGGTTGTATGGAGATTTTAATAATATTTGTTCTTCCAATCCATGAGCATGGAATGTTTTTCCATTCTTTTACTGTCATCTTCAATTTCTTTCATCAGTGTTTTCAGCATACAGGTCTTTACACTCTTTGGTTAATTTATTCCTTGGTATTTTATTATTTTGGTGTAATTGTAGATGGGATTGTTTTCTTAATTTCTTTCTGCTGCTTCACTATTAGTATATAGAAGTGCAGTGGATTTCTGTACACTGATTTCATATCCTGTAACTTTACTGAATTCATTTATCAGTTCTAGTTTTTTTGGTGGAGTCTTTAGGGTTTTATGTATAGAGTATCATGTCATCTGTAAATAACGAAAGTTTTACTACTTACCAATTTGTATGTCTTTTATTTCTTTTTGCTGTCTGATTGTTGTGACTAAGACTTCAGGTACTATGTTGAATAAGAGTGGTGAGAATGGACATCCTTATCTCGTTCACGACCTTAGGGGAAAAGCTCAGTTTTACACTATTTAGTATGATGTTAGCTATGGATTTTTCCATATATGGCCTTTATTTTGCTGAAATATGTTCCCTCTAAAACTGCTTTGTTGAGGGTTTTTATGAATGGGCACGGTACTTTGTCAAATTCTTTTTCTGTGTCTTTGAGATGTTCCTAAGGTTTTTATCATTGCTCTTATTGATGTAATGCATCATGTTGATTGACTTATAAATATTGAACCACCCTTGGATCCCAGGAATAAATCCCACCTGTTTAAGGTAAATGATTTTTTTAATGTGCTGGATTCAGTTTTCTGGTATTTTGTTGAGGATTTTTGCATCTATGTTCATTGAGATATTGGCCTATAGCTCTCTCTCTCCCTCTCTCTTTCCCTCTCTCTCTTGTGGTATCTTTATTAGTTTTGGTATCAGGGTAATGTTGGCCTCATAGAATGAATTTGGAAGTTTTTCCTTCCTTTTCTATTTTTTGGAAAAGTTTGAAAAAATTTTGGAAAAGTCTCAAAAAATAAACTCTTCTCAAATGATTTGTAGAATTTGTCTGCAAAGTTGTTGGGTCCTGGACTTCTATTTGTTAGGAATTTTTTGATTACTGATTCAATTTCCTTGCTGGTTTTTGGTCTGTTCAAATTTTCTATTTCTTCCTGATTCAGTTTTGAGAGGTTATATGTTTCTAAAAATGTATCCACTTCTTGGTCATCCAATTTGTTGACATATTTTTCACAATATTCTTTTAAAATCATATATATTTCTGTTATGTTAGATGTTATTTCTTCTCTTTCATTTGTGATTTTGTTTGTGTTCTCTCCTTTTTTTTTTTTTTTTTTTGGTGAGTTTGACTAAAGGTTTATCAATTTTGTTGATCTTTTCAAAGAACCTGCTCCTGGTTTCATTTTCATTAATCCATTCTATTGGATTTTTTAAGTTTCTATATCATTCATTTCTGCTCTAATATTTATTATAATTTCCTTCCTTTTGCTAGTTTGATGTTTTGTTTGTTGTTCTGCTTTTTTGCTCCCTTAGGTATAAGGTTATGTTGTTTATTTGAGATTTTTCTTGCTTCTTGAGATAGGCCTACATTGCTATAAACATCTCTCTTTGAACCACATCCTAAGATTTTGAAACATTGTGTTTTTATTTTTGTTTGTTTCCAGGTGATTTTATTTCTTTGATTTCTTAGTCAACCCATTCATTGTTAGGAGCCTGTGATTTAACCTTCATGTATTTGTGGTCTTTTAAGATATTTTCTTGTGTTTGATTTCTAGTTTCATAACATTTTGGTCAGAAAGATACATGGTACGACTTTGATCTTTTTGAATTTGTTGAGACTTGTTTTGTGGCTTAATATGTGATCTATTCTGGAGTATGTTCCATGTGCACTTGAAAAGAATGTGTATTCTGATGCTTTAGGATAGAATGTTCTGAATGTATGTGTTAGATCCATCTGGTCCAGTGTGTCATTCAAAGCCATTGTTTCCTTACTGATTTTGTACAGATTTTGAAAAATCTGCCCATCAGTGTAAATGGAGTGTTAAAGTCCTCTATTATCATTGTATTACTATTGATTATTTCCTTTATGTTTTTTATCAACTGTTTTATGTTTTATGTTGTATTTCTTAGGTGTATAAATATTTACAATTGTTATATCTTCTTAGTGGTTTGTCCCTATTATTATTATTATCATTATTATTATGATATGGTGTCCTTTTTTGTCTCTTGTTATAGTCTCTGTTTTAATGTCTGCTTGGTCTGATATAAGTGTTGCTATCCTAATTTTCCTTTGACATCCATTTGAGTTCTGAATATTTCTCCATCCCCTCACTTTCAATCTACCTGTGTTGTTAGGTCTTAAATCAGTGTCTTATAGGCAACATATAGATGCATCTTTTTTTTTTTTTTAAATCTAGTTCATCATTCTATGTCTTTTAATTGGAGCACTTAGTCCATTTACATTTAATGTAATTATCAACAGATATGTATTTATTGCCATTTCTTTTACTTGTTTTGTGGTTGTTTTTGCTCTCTTTCATGGTTTGCTGGTTGTTGGTAGTGATATACTGGAATTTCTTTTTCTTTATTTTTTTGCATATTCACTACTCATTTTTGATTTGTGCTTACCCTTCACTTTATATATAACATCTTCTGTATATAAAAGTCTATATTAAATTGATAGTCACTTAAGTTTGAACCCATTCTTTATTCCTCTTTCCCACCAGTGTTCTAGGTATATGGTGTCATATTTTACATCCTTTAATTTTGTGAATCCCTTGACTGACTTTTACAGATAAACTTATTTTTACTGCATATGTCTTTCCTGCTTTTCTTACTCTTACTCATGGTCTTTCCTTTCTACTCAGAGTCCCTTTTAACATTTCTTGTAGGGCTAGTTTAGTAGTCATGAATTCCTTTAGTTTTTGTTTGTCTGAGAAGGTTTTTATCTCCTTCTAATCTGAATGATAGCCTTGATGGATAGAATATTCTTGGCTGAAGATTCTTTCCCTTTTAGCACTTTGAATATATCCTGCTCTGTCTTCTGGTCTGCAAAGTTTCTGCTAAAAAGTCTACTGATAGCCTTATTAATTAATTAACTAATTAATTGTATATAACTACCTTCTTTTCTCTTTGTGCTTTGATTTTTTTTTCTTTATCACTACTTTTTGCATCTTAATTACTATGTGTTCTCCTCTAGGATTTTGATAGATTCCAGCCTTACACTGAGGGCTTTTAGCCACTTCAAGTTTATCTTTGTGTATGGTAAGAGAATGGTCAAGTTTCATTCTTTTACACATAGCTGTCCAATTTTGTCAACACCATTTATTGAAGAGACCGTCTTTTCTTCACTGTCTATTTTTTTCTGCTTTGTTGAAAATTAGTTGACCATAGAGCTGTGGGTCCATATCTGGGCTCTCTACTCTGTTCCACTGGTCTATGTGTCTGTTTTTGTGCCAGTACCATGCTGTCTTGGTAATCACAGCTTTGTAGTAAAGCTTGAAATCAGGCAACGTGATGCCCCTCTTTTGTTTTTCCTTTTCAACATTTCCTTAGCAATTCAGGATCTCTTCTGGTTCCATACAAATTTTAGGATTATTTGTTCTGGCTCTTTGAAAAATGCTGGTAGAATTTTGATCAGGATGGCATTGAAAGTACAGATTGCTCTAGGCAGTATAGACATTTTAACAATGTTTATTCTTCTAATCCATGAGCATGGACTGCTTTTCCATCTTTTTGTGTCGTCTTCAATTTCTTTCATGAGTGTTCTGTAGTTCCTTGAGTGCAGATCCTTTACCTCTTTGGTTAGGTTTATTCCCAGGTATCTTATGGTTCTTGGTGCTATACTAAATGGAATCAATTCTCTAATTTCCCTTTTTATATTATCATTGTTAGTGTATAAGAAAGCCACTGATTTCTGTACATTGATTTTGTATCCTGCCACATTACTGAATTGCTGTATGAGTTCTAGTAGTTTGGGGGTGGAGTCTTTTGGGTTTTCCATATAAAGTATCATGTCATCTGTGAAAAGAGAGAGTTTGCTTCTTTGCCAATTCGAATACCTTTTATTTCTTTGTATTTTCTGATTGTTGTTGCTAGGACTTCTAGTACTATGTTGAACAATAGTGGTGAGAGTGGACATCCTTGTAATGTTCCTGATCTCAAAGGGAAGGCTGTCAGCTTTTTGCCATTGACAATATTTGCTGTGGGTCTTTCATAGATAGATTTTATGAAGTTAAGGAATGTTCCCTCTATCTCTATACTTTGAAGCATTTTAATCAGGAACAGATGCTGGATTTTGTCAAATGCTTTTTCTGCATCAATTGAGAGGACCTTGAGGTTCTTCTCTCTTCTCTGATTAATTACTATGTGTCCTGGTGTGGCCCTCCTTGGGTTGATTTTGTTGGAGGATCTCTGTGCCTCCTGGATCTGGATATGTGCTTCTTTCCTCTGATTAAAGAAATTTTCCAATATTTTTCTTCAAGTAAATTTTCTTCCCCCTTTTCTTTTTCTTCTTCTGGGATCCCTATAATGTGAATGGTATTACCCTTGATGGAGTTGCTGAGCTCCCCAAGTCTAGTCTCATTTTTTTTAAAGATTTTTTATTTATTTATTTGATAGAGAGAGATCACAAGTAGATAGAGAGGCAGGCAGAGAGAGAGAGAGGGAAGCAGGCTCCCTGCCAAGCAGAGAGCCCGATGCGGGACTCGATCCTAGGACACCGAGATCATGACCTGAGCCGAAGGCAGCGGCTTAACCCACTGAGCCACCCAGGCGCCCCAAGTCTAGTCTCATTTTACGTACTTTTATCTCTCTCACCTGCTCAGCTTGATTACTTTCCATTTCTCTGTCTTCCAGGTTGCTAATTCACTCCTCTGCTTCCTCTAGCCTATAATTTATTCCATGTAGTGTATTTTTAACTTACTTTTGTGTTCTTCATCTTTGATTGGTTCTTTTTTTATCTCTTTGTGAAATGTCTCACTGATACCCTCCACTCTTTTCTCAAGTCCCATGAGTATCTTTATGATTATGACTTTCAATTCCCCATCAGGCATATTACTTACCTGTTTTGTTTAGGTCTCTTGCTGTGGTTTTGTCTTTTTTTTTTTTTTTTTTCACTCGGGACATACTCTGCTGTCTCCTCATTTTGTCTAACTCTCTATGTCTCTTTCGCTGTGTTAGAAAGGTCAGGTATGTCTCTTGCTGTTTATGTGGTGGCCTTATAAAGACGAGGTTGCATGCCCTGCAGTGCAGTGTCCCTTGTTCACCAGAAACTGGTGTTTCAGCGGGTGTCTCCTGTGTTGCATGCAGCCTGCTGTTGTGCTTGGCCACTTTTCCCCTCAGTTTATCAATTTGCAGAGGTTCTCTTTGCCTGCTGTGGAGGCTGGGTGGGGCATGCAATTTTAACAAGTTATGTGCTGTTTGGCTTACAAAATGAGACCTGCTCTACAGAGGGTCTGGTCTGCACTGGGCTGATCTGCAAAGTGAGCAAAATGAGAAGGGTGCACAGTTTTACCAAGGTGTGCCTTAGGCTTTCACAAAGCCACCTCTGCCCCTCCACCCCCAGGTGGAGATGTGCAGGTGGGGAAACGCAGTGTTGGTAAGGTTTGTGCTGGTCTTCCGGGGGAAGGGATCAGCAGTGCTGGACTGAGGCAAGTTGAACTGGGAAGGGTAGGTCCATGGAAGCACAGGGGGAAGTGGAACTTGGTGTAAGCAAGTCAGGTAGTGAATGTCAGTGCTATGCTTGTTCCCAAAGATGGCCATATTTTTCTGCTGGGAGGTCAGGGAGGGAGATGGTGCCTGCCAGCACCTTGTTCCTGGGGTAGTACCTCAGTGATCCCTACATCTCAGGGACAAACTCCGAAATGAGTAAACTACTCTCCCTCTCATATGTCCTAGATGTTTTTCAAATTGCTGCTTCTATGCTGTATCTCTGTGGGCTGTATGTTGTGTTATTCCTTTAAGGGGGGACTCAGCTTCCTCTTGCCCTACCCAGAATCAAGACCATTGATTTTTAAAATTCCAGGCTTTAAGTCCCACTCATTGTACGAACTCATGAAATTTGTCTCCTCTTTGCTTTCTAAGCCAATGTTATGGGGACTCATCTTCCCTGTGTAACCTCCCTGGGATAATAGTCTGTTTCTCTCCCCTCTCCTTGGAGATCATGCCCTCCCACTTCAGATAGCCATAGCTTGTTTAGCTCCCCACCACGTCTCTGCCCTTCCAGCTTCTTTGATGTGCCTCTTCTCTACTTTCAGTTGTGGAGTTTGTTCTGCCAGTTTTTGGGTCATTTTCTGAATTATTTACACTGATGTGAGTGTTATCTAGTATTATCCATGGGATGAGGTGATCTTAGGGTTCTCTTAGTCTGCCATTTTCCCAATCTTCTCCCCACTATCTCACAGCTCTGAGGAAGGGCAAATAATAAATATTTATTCATTTCTCTTTCTGACTGGTTTTATTTGATGTCAAAACAATTGGTTGAACAGTGCACAACTGAGGTAGGCTGGTTATCTGCTACCATGGTTACCCCAAAAACTCTTAGAGAAAAGTCTGTATTTCAAAATAAATGACCTCAGTAACTGAATAGTTACAGTCAGCATCTTTCTTTAAGACAAGGCCTGAAGGATTGCTCCATGCCTGTCTTGACTTCCACCACCATAAATTTAATGCAGCTTGTGGCAACTGGTTGCTGCCAATTTGTATAAGGAAAGAATTCCAGGGCAAATCATATTCATAAGGCACTCAGTTTCTGGGCACTCCAGAAATGTTAAACCTTATTTTACTTCTTTTCAAGATCCAGTACAAAAAGCTGTACTGAGCATTTAAAGAGGTTGGGGTAATCGTAATAGGAGTCTTTTTTTTTTTTTTTTCATTGTTGCACCTGGCATCTGGGAACTTAAGAACATCTTATTACCTAAGAAAACTGAGGGAGAACTCAAGTTAATTTTCTCTTACAATGACAACCCATGTGACATCTAGGATAGTGCTTTGTAAAAGAGTTCAAAGGTTTGGTTTAAACCTATTCCTGGATGAGAGGAAAGGAAACCAATTACCCGGGAATGGTAGTGATAATTAAGACAATGTTATGATTCACTAAGAAAAGCCTGGGTTATGAACAATGAACACTGGCATATAAATTACCTGAGAGCAGAGTTTAAGGATGTGTTCTTTCTTATTAATTGCTGATTTGGTGAAATGGTCTATAAAAGTTATTTTTTTTTTTTAAGAAACAACAACAAAAAGTCCACAGTCTCATCATAGCCTTGGCAAATTTCTCACATTGCAAAATTTTATGACCTTGGAGCTTCTTTAACTAACCCAACATTTATCAGCATGAACTGTAATTTGGTTTTATATATTTATATAGTAATCAGGAGATATGATCCCGTATGGAATTTCTATAACTCTAGTCTTCTATTAAATAGCATAAGTTGAACTTTATAATTTAGCACACTGATTATGTTCACTCATTCATGTAAAATGTTCCCATCTTTGATATTGTCTCTTCCAAATCAAACCCAGAATAAAATTTATTTTGTCTGGATTAATGTATTTTGGGCCATGGATTGGGTTTACATGCAGCTGCTGAAGCAGACCGCAGTGAGCCGGATATCATCATTTTGGCCATCTTCCCAAACAATCCCAATCATGGAGTCTAAGTGCCAGATGGAATGGTATAGTGGCCACGGTGATGGGATCACAGCTCAGTCAATCAGCGAGTGTAACTGACATCCATCCAGCTTCACCAGCTGGTGGGTGAGAAAAAGTATTAACATTTACAATAATGTTTCCTAAATTTCAATAGTTCTGGGCCACCCCCTCCCACCTGTGTGCATAGATAGTCCAGTTCTTTTCAGAGATGTCCAACCTCAAATACTTCTGAGTGGCTTTAGTGGGGCTTAAAGTTGTAGCCTGTAATTTCCCAGGTTTCCACCAGTTTATAGGCATGTGAAAGTCCACTCTTTCTCCAAGAGCATTTCAGGATGGGAGGAGTGGACTGCCTCGCTTTGGAACTAAGCCACTGCTGGCAACACTTGAGATCTTCTACCCTAGGAAGCCTTCAGCTCCCCTCTTTTCCAGTGTTCTCTTGTGCTACTTCACTGCTTGCTGATTTCCCCTGGAGCCCTGTGATCTGTGTCCTGATGTACCTTGGTCTATGCAGTTGCCAACTTCTGCTGAGCCATCTACTGCTGGGCTACCTCCATCTGGATTTCTAGTGACTTTTCTCCACCTAGTAAGATAACTGACCTCCCTTTCTTTTGTCAGCTGCTCTCAGGGAGCAGTCTTAGAACAGAGAAGCATAGGGCCATGGCTGAGAAGTTTCTTTTTCATTTAATGTCTTCTTCATAGAGCACAGCCTCATACTGTATGTGAAACACTGCTCCCAATACTCACAACACTTGGGTGTTAAGGGGATAAAAGGATGGGTTTTACTAAGGCTTGTTCAGTAATTTTCAACATGCATGGCTATCTGGTAAAGGGGGAGTGGAGAACTGAACAAGCATCTGAGGCCAATGTGTAGTTTCTCACTCTCTTATTTATGGATCGAAGAGGACTCAGTCTGCAAGTTAGAGGTGGCTTGACATATTGACCCAGTTACAGGTGAAACTGAGAACAGATGCATTGCACGGGGGAAGTAGCGGTAAGGGAGGGAAAGGAATGTCAGGTAATCCACAGTGTGGTGGCCAAGTTGAAGCTCTGATTAAAAAGAGCCACCAGGGTGCATCTGATGCAGTTGAAGACTTTTTAAAATATATTTTTTATTGGGGCGCCTGGGTGGCTCAGTGGATTAAGCCGCTGCCTTCAGCTCAGGTCATGATCTCAGGGTCCTGGGATTGAGCCCCGCGTTGGGCTTTCTGCTCCGCAGGGAGCCTGCTTCCTCCTCTCTCTCTGCCTGCCTCTCTGCCTACTTGTGATCTCTCTGTCAAATAAATAAATAAAATTTAAAAATATATATATATATTTTATTAACATATAATGTATTATTTGTTTCAGGGGTACATGTCTGTGATTCATCAGTCTTAACACAATTCACAGCACTCACCATAGCTCATACCCTCCCCAGTGTCCATCACTCAGACACTCCATCCTTCTCACCCTCCTCCCTTCCATCAAACCTCAGTTTGTTTCCTGAGATTAAGAGTCTCTTATGGTTTGTCTCCCTCTCTGGTTTCATCTTGTTCTATTTTCTCCTCCCTTCCTCTATGATCCTCTGATCATATCAATGATCCTCATATCAATGAGATCATATGATAATTATTTCTCTGATTGACTTATTTCACTTAGCATAATACCCTCTAGTTCCATCCACATTGTTGAAAATGGTAAGATTTCATTTTTGAAGGCTGCATAGTATTCCATTATACACATATATTTGTATACATATATGTATATGTATGTATATATATGTGTGTATATATACACACACACACCTTCTTCTTCTTTTTAAAAAGATATTATTTATTTATTAGACAGAGATCACAAGTAGGCAGAGAACCAGGCAGAGAGAGAGGAGGAAGCAGGTTCCCCAAGGAGCAGAGAGCCTGACGCTGGGCTTGATCCCAGGACACTGGAATCATGATCCTAGCTGAAGGCAGAGGCTTTAACCCACTGAGCCACCCAGGCACCCCATATTCACATCTTCTTTATCCATTCATCTGTTGATGGACATCTGGGCTCCTTCCATAGTTTGGGTATTATGGACATTGCTGCTATAAACATTCAGGTGCATATGCCCCTTCAGATCACTACATTTGTATCTTTAGGGTAAATACCCAGTAGTGCAATTTCTGGGTTGTAGGGTAGCTCTATTTTCAACTTTTTAAGGAATCTCCGTACTGTTTTCCAGAGTGGCTGCACCGGCTTGCATTCCTACCAACAATGTAGGAGGGTTCCCCTTTCTCCCCATCTTGCTGACTCCTATCATTTACTGACTCGTTAATTTTAGCCATTCTAACTGGTGTGAGGTGGTGTCTCACTGTGGTTTTGATTTGTATTTCTCTGATGCTGAGTGATGTTGAACACTTTTTCATGTGTCTGGTGGCCATTTGGATGTCTTCTTTGCAGAAATGTCTGTTCATGGAAGACTTTTATTCCATAGAGGTGATAGGGAAGGAGTGTGGGAGTGGCTCTGTGCTTTTATCACAGTAGCTGTTGTCCCCCTTCCCCAAACCTTCACCACAAGGGAGGTCTTCAGTCTCTGGCCGTGACCCCTATCTCTTGCATGAACACTCAGTGGGGGGAAAACCTGCAATTGTGTGTAAATTCCTGTTGCATCTATAGCTACTAGGGGTTCTATAATCTAGCGCTAACCCTTGCTTGGCCTTTTGTAATTTGATAAAAATTTTGACTTAGCAGCTTTTTCTTCCTAGCTTATGTGGTATTCAGCATCTGTTCCAGGTTAGCAAGAGCTTACATCACATCTCTCCTTGGATGCACTTACCTTCTCAGACTTCAGGATAGTGGGTTACCTTGTGACTTCAGCAGTCTGAGGAGTTCAAGAGAAGCTATTATTCTACAGATTATCTCGTTTTTTTCTTGTTATAGGTGTGGAAGTGATGTCCTAATCTTCTATATCCTAACTGGAAGTGAGAGCTTTCTCATGTAGAACTTTTAAGTCATGTTAAGGAGTTTATATTTTATCCCAAATGCAGTAGGAATCCACATGAAGTGTTTATCAGGGGATTAGTTTATCTGGATTTATATTTTTAAAAGATCACATGTTTAATATTTGCTGGACATCTGCTGTATGCCAAGAACTGGAATTTCCAAGATAAATTTAAAAATAGCAAGAACAATGCCCTCAAACAGTTCATAATTAAGCAGATTAGTCTTACTGACTATAACAAACAGCTTAAAAATTTTCAGAGTTAAGTGCTGTAATGAATGTCCTGGGAGAATTAAGAAGGGAGAATTTAATTTTGGTGCATAAGGTTAGAAATGGTAGAAGAGAACATTTGAGCTGGATCTTGAAACTTAATTTCAGAGGAACCTTGAGTAAGTAAGAAAAATGTCTAAGGTTTTCTTGTAAATTGCTTTTTAAATAACATTATTTTAATTTCCTGAGAAAGGAAGGAAAGCATTCAGGTTTATCAACCAAACACCCCATCAACAACAACAACTAGAATCTTTCTTTCTTTCTTCTTCTTCTTTTTTTTTTTAATCAAAAAGGAGTTCCTAGAGGCACCTGGGTGGCCCAGTTGGTCAAACATCTGCCTTCAGTTTAGGTTGAGATCTCAGGATTCTGGGATTGAGCCCTGCATCAGGCTCCCTGCTCAGTGGGGAGTCTGCTTGTCCCTCTGTTTCTCCTCCCCTACTCATGCTCTCTCTCTCTCTCTCAGATAAATAAATAAAAATCTTAAAAAAAAAAAAAAGGAAGGAGTTCCTGGCCCTCAGCATCTGTAAATGATGGCTAGTTTACTGAGATGGAGCAATAAAATCATATAACAAAACAACTTTGGAAGTTTATGATTGTATATCACTGTAGTTCCTAAGCTAGCTTGCTATTAGAAATTCCTTGAATGCTTTTACAAATGGCGATCTCTGGGCTTAGCATCCGAAGGGTGAGATTCATGCTGTGAAAGACAGGATTCTATATTTTTTTTGAAGCTCTTAAGATGACTCTAAAGATCAGCTAGTATATAACAAGTGGCTTGTCTCATATTTACATTTCTTTGATCTTAGTCTCCTCCAAAAGAAGATCCTGATTTGCTTGCACATTTGGAAGGTGATCCCAGGAAGCACAAGTGAAGAAGTAGGGAAAATAAAACAGAAAGGAAAGAAATCAATAAAGGGTAAGTAAATGAGCTCATTATCACTTTGAACATGTGAATCTTCTGCAGTGCCCATACAAAGCCTTTCCTGAAAAGGCAGACTGGAGAGCCATATCTTGATCATGTAAGTCAGTTTGCTTGCCAAATTTAGACCACTAAATTTCTGTTTTCAGGGATGAATTTCTGGCTCAAAGGTCACCATCTCTAAGCTACCTCGTGTCCTATGGAATAAAAGATAAGTCCTGACGATCAGATTCTCTCAAAACAAGGCAGTTGGAAGGGATATTTAATACTGGTTGTGATGCCATGAATTACAGATGGCTCCATGATAAGGAAGTAGGAGAGAATAGAGATACCATTGAAGAGAGCCAGAAAGAACAATCAGTCTCTAAATGTTTCTAAGCTACTGATGGCTTCTCTTGCTCCCATGAGACCCAAATGAATAAACTATACTAAGACTAAGTTGTCTTCTCTTCTGTGGGTCCACGCAGAAAATCCTTACAGAAAATCTCCCATTCCTTGAGGGGAATTGAACGGGTCAAGCTTTGACCTGAACAATTAAGGAAAGAGCCATAGAGCCACAAATCAAAATAACCTCATAGTCCAAAACTTTAAAAATGTGGGAGCCATTTATGGTTTGTCTCCCTCCCAATTCCATCTTGTTTCATTTATTCTCTTAATCTCACAAAACAAACTGGGGGTTGCTGGGGGGAGGTGGGATTGGGAGAGGGGGAGCGGGCTATGGACATTGGGGAGGGGAGGCGAACCATAAGAGACTATGGACTCTGAAAAACAACCTGAGGGTTTTGAAGGGTCAGGGGTGGGAGGTTGGGGGAACAGGTGGTAGGTGATGGGGAGGGCACGTTTTGCATGGAGCACTGGGTGTTGTGCAAAAAGAATGAATACTGTTACGCTGAAAAAAAAATAAATAAATAAATAAAAAGGGAAAAAAAAACAAAAAAACAAAAAAACAAAAACAAAAAAAAGAACATAAAAAAAAAAAATGTGGGAGCCTGGTGCTGGGTATTAAGGAGGGCACGTATTACATGGAGCACTGGGTGTGATGCATAAACAATGAATCTTGGAACACTGAAAAAAATAAAATAAAATTTACAAAGTAAAAAAAAATGAAAACAACAAAAAATATCTGGGATCAGTTAATCAGAACTTGATTGTAATATAATTATAAAGATTAATTCTAAGTGAGAGTAATTTTTTTCTTCATAAACCCATTAGTCCTGTGGTCAAAATAAACTGATTCGGAAGACATTTATGTCTAAATGCAAAGACAAAAGATCAGAGCTTATGTTTGTGGAAAAAAATATCTTCTAACATATCTCCAAAAAGCTGAGCCAGGCATATGGATTGTTCTTTATGTATGTTTTCTGATTTCTCATATGGCCAATTCAAGGGGAAGAAATACAGGGCACCTGGGTGGCTCAGTTAAGTGTCTGCCTTCAGCTTAGGTCATGATCCTGCTCAGTGGGGAGTCTGCTTTTCCCTTCCTCTCTGCCACTCTATGCACTCATGCTCTCTGTCTCACTCTCTCAAATAAATAAGTAAAATCTTAAAAAAAAAAATAGAGGGAAAATACTACAATTTTGGATGGTTGTTCTTTTCAAGCTACAAGATGAGTGAGAAGTTCAGTGCTCTGTAATTCTTAGCCTGGGTCCAGTAGTCAGCTTCTCACAGTCAGTCATTAATACCCAGGTAATCCTCTGGTCACAGCTGATCTTTGGAGCAGAGAATTTGGTCCACTGGAATTGCCCCAGGCCAAATTCTGTCTTTGGTGAACTTGTTGCTCTTGTGGAAGCCAGTGGGAAATGCACCCATCCATGCATATGGAAAATCAGGTTTCCCAGACTTTTTTTTTTTTCCCCAAGAGTAGTTCTTGAGGGGAAAGAACTGTGCAAAATGGTATTGACAGAAAGGAGGACTTTTAACAGCTAGATAGTCTGGACTTTGATTACGTTTAACAAATACTTATCACTGTGTGTTTAGCATTGTTCTCAACATTATTCAAGGAACAAGAGAAATGTAAGAGCCATCATTTTCCTCAGAGAACCTACACTAGAGATGAATGATTAATTATAAAATAAATTAATATTTCTCTAGCACCACATAATTTATAAATCGCTTACATTTTTGAGTGCATTATATCTATAAAACACACTTACGTATAGTTCTCCATATATACATATATTTCTATGCATTTATGCCCTTATTCTCATAACACCCCTCCAGAGTAAGTGGTATTATCATTATTCCATTTCACAAGCATAAAAAAAAATGGGTTAAATAAACTTTTTCATAACCCCTTGTATACTGTCCCATCCTATGCTTACCACAACTGTGTAAACAAAGGTTTGTGTGTTCATCTCCCTCAGTGGACCATGGGCTGGTAAACTGAAACAGGGTCCTCTTCACCTTTATATTGCCAAGACCCTAGCATTTGTTAACCATTATTGAATCTCAGCCCCTGGTCTCCAGATTACCTGCCTTCTGAGGCTGCTTGTCGATCAGCACTCCTGGTTCCTGTGAGTCTCCGTGTCCCCAGCTGTACTGCATTTCTCAGATCCCTCCACCCTCCAACACACTGTTCCCTCAACTCCCTGCCTGCAAATTGCTTACTAGATGCAGATGAAGATGATTCCCACTCTCTCAAAGGCCGTCAGCAGGTTTCCTGATATGGGCAGCTCATCAGACCTGAGGAACATGGGACTGCTGTAATGAACAGTTCTAGGATCCTTCCATAGGTCAGTCCCTATACTCATGTCTTTATATACCTTATTTCATTTATACTGCACAAAGAACCTACTTATTATTACAGATAAGAAAATAGGTTGCAAGAAGTGGTGACACGCCCACAGATCACACAACTGCAAGTCAGAGCTGGAAGATCACACAACCATTAAGCATAAACATCTGAACTTATCTTCCTTGGTGCCCTTTTAAAGGCCTGCTTTGCTTTGAAATGTATAGAGCTTATGAATGAATCTGCCCAAGAGCAAGGTGTTGGAGAGGCCATTGCAATTATTCATTTTATCTTTTCTCTTTCCAACATCCTCCTCCAGACTGTGAGCTCCTTAAAGGCTGGGGCTGGACTTTATTTGTGCCTAATGCTAAGCACATTGCTTGATGAATCAATAGCGAAGAAAGGACTTTCTTTGCCCACATGCAATTTGATCTTGAGTTTATGGCCTCTTGGTGCTGATGTCCCATTCAACTTTGTAGGCACCATACTAACTACTTCGATTAGGATCCCTTGCACGATACAGTCTCATTTCTTTAGTCACTACTTATAGAGCTTTCCTCCAACTGAAAATAACTTCAAAAATAGCTGTCACACAACTGAGAACAATAAAGGAGAGGCCACATTTTTTAAGGTAGCATGTGAAGTGATTTTGTTAGCATCCATGAAGCCCCAACCGGGATCTTAAACAAAATAGCGAAGGAGAGAAGATTGTCTTTGGGCAGTCTATCCTGTATCCTGAGTCATCCTCTCCTTTATCACCTAAGAAACTGATGATGTCCTTTTCATCTCAAAACCCTACCTTTCCTCTTGAGTTGATTTTTGTTCCAAAGTTTCTTCCCTCCTCCACCCCATCAACATATCTATGTCCCTATTGGCTAGTCTCTGCTAGGTGTAAAATTACTTTCTTATGTAATTTTTATTGATCCATGAATGACTGATACATAGTCATCTTCTGGTTTTCTTTTTAATTAAGAGAAAAAATATTTAACCAAAGTGATTTTTAAGTAGTAAACTACAAGGAGGTATTACTACTTTATTTGCTGAGGATAAGGTGGTGAACCATGCCTAGTCCTTGTACTCACACAACTGACATTCTTACCGTGGGGAGATGAGAGACAAGGAAATAAATAAGTGGGGTTATTAGCAAGGCTTCAAGCGCTGGTCTTAAATTTATCAAGACCTTGAGCATGGGATCTACTAGAAACCTATAGATACCAAAGATGAAATTGCTGGTAGGAAGTCTCTGCTGGCTGCTGCTGTTGCCTTGTGATCCAGTCCCACTTGGTTTCTCTGAAGATCCTAAAAAATCATTTTTCTTGTTTATGATGACTTAGGAGGTAATGTGGTGGATCAGAAAAAGGGGCTTTTCTGAAAGAGGTTGCTGAGGCCTTTTTCTATATGGCGAGCAACTGAAGTTTTTATTTGTAGCTTAACCCATAAAAGCTCCAAGAAATAAAGCCCTTGCAAAAGAGAGCTCAGGCACCCCTTCTCTGTCATCCAGCAATACTGACTGTTACTTGCTGTCCAGGTTGGCTATGGGGAGCAGGTGAGACAGTAGGAAGCACTCTCACCCAGTGCCTGGGTGGACAGCAAAGGTTCAGGATGTGTCTGATACTTTTCTGTCTTTTTCCCTGATATTAAGTGAGAAACGCATGCATAAGAAAATTATCACACAGTATAAGTGCAACATTGAAGACACCATTAGATATATCTGTAGCTTAATGCAATGAGCATAGGGACAGAAGCGGCCAATTCATTGATGATGAGGAGATGGTCATAGATATTATTTTTAATATTTGAGTTGGATTTTGAAGAATGTGTGGGATTTAATCAAGTAAAGAAAAGAGGTGAGCTCTCTAACTAGAAGCAATTGTACATGCATGAAAAGGCACAGAAGCTTGATAGAACATAGTTTCATGTTACCAGGAATTAGAGTGCATTTATTCATTTATTAGTTCATTTATGTGTTCATTCAGCTAGTGTTTATCCAGCACCCATGATGCATTACACTTACTGGAAGTTTTACTTATATTATTTTTATTTTATGTCTGACCACAAGTTAAACTTAAAGAAATTGCTTCTTACTGCTCTTAACAAGCTAAAATAAAGGCCTACATGTAGCTGGAGAACCCTGGTCTAAGGGGTTTTTAATATGCCCAGGATATCCTGAGACTTTTATTGACTTGCAAAACTATTTAGCCATTAGTTTCCCCAGCTCCAGACGAAGCCTCACTGCTTTTTTGGATATGTTATGTCTTCTACAATCATTTTCACCTGATGAATGACATAAAACTGTAACCGGCAAGAAGATGCAGCTAGAACTTTCCTTACCTTTAATTTAGACCCATGAAGCTTGATAGGTCCTTCTCAGTACAGCTTACGTATGTGAGGTAGACTGCCCTCAAAGTTCATATAGTGATGGCACAGTTCTGAGCACATATTAGGGGACTGAGAGAGATTTGCTGAGTTTCATGTCTTCAGCTTTCATCCAGACCTGCAGAGAAATTGGGTTTTTAAATCTCTTCAGGGACACTTTATATTTGATATAGACCCTTGAGTGAAGATAACCAATTGGGTTAGATTGGATGAAGATAGAAATGCTCTGAATCAGGAGCAGATTTGGCTGCTTACAGTGGAAATTCAAATAAATGACTTAAAGAAAACCAAGGCTTATTTCTCATGTTGAGGAAATATAAGGCAGCCATCTGGGGAGGGATGGGAGCCCCACAGCCATTCAGAGCCATGCTTCTCCTATCATTCTGCTCCACTGTCCTTAGAGTGCAACTTCCCTTTTCAAATGTAACATATTTCAAGATGGTCATTGAAGCTTCCATCTCAGAGTAAAAGGGAGGGAAGAATAGCAAAGTGTAACTTTCTTCCCACTGCCTGTTCTCCTTTTAAGGCATTTTCCATGGAATCCTTCCCAGTAATTTTTACTTCCATCTCACTGACCACCTGCATGGAGGAATAAATATAGACTTTTAGTTGGGTGTATTTTCACCTGGAATAAATCAGGCTTCTTTGTGAAAAGCAAAATAAGAGAATGGATAGGTAGGTGATACCTGAACATTGTTCAGCTTTTTGAGTCAGGAATCAAGCTTCAATGGGCTTTGAAGTCTTCAGAACACATCTGGGACTTAACGTTAGGGAATAGAGCACAGAGTAAGATAATCTTCTAACCTCTATCCCTTCTCCAGATGCCTGGATAAAAGTATTCTAGAAAGTTAACTAATAAAGTATAATAAGCATCAGTGAGCATCTAAAAGTCAGCTTCAAGTAGGGAATGGGAGTTCCCAAGAATTTCAGTAGATGCCATTCTGCCTAACCACAGAGTGTGTAAAAAAAGTTTTTGAACTGAGTGGAATTAAATGAAAGGGGCATTTTTTTTCCAGGTCAGGAATATTAAATTTAACAACCATTGGTTGAATACCTGCTATAGGCAATTCCTTCTGTTTCTGGCTTCAGTTACAATATTCTGCTCAACAAACATCCATACTTCCTTTTTATTACCTTCATCTGGTTACTTAGTGGTTTCTGTCAGAGGTCAGACATGTGCAGAGATGGATATCACACAAATGTGCCATCACTGTTTCATCTTATGGTGAATCATGTTAAGAACCAATGTTAAAGAACATTTTGCAATGAAGTGAAGGGACAATCCATGTTTGCTTAGTTCTGCACCAAGCTACATAAGGCATAGAAGAAAAAAAAATTTGATGTGGTCCTTTCCTTCAATCACACTAGAATGATAAAAACATATAAAATAGTTACTACTTCAAATAAGTATCAAACCAATCAAAGAGGTCAGTGATGGGATTATAAGTGGTTGCAAGAATAGGGGGCTGCCCAGAGAAAAGGAGGCTGGTGAACCATAGTGGGTAGTCCAGTAAACAAAAGAGGCAGTGACAGTGGGATCCATCATGAGGTATCAACACAAAGTGGAGAAGTAGGGAAAGCCTGGAGTTGAAGTAGGTGAATGGGAGTTAGTGCCTTGATATCCAACCCAAACAAGAGGGTAGAAGTAGGAGTTTAGCTATTGAATCTAATGTTGGGGTGAAGAGGTCAAACCTAGCATAAATAATAATAGGAGAATATAGTATATTCCTTATTTTAGACTTTAGCACAAACAAATCTACACAGTAGGAACAGAGATGAGATTGTTGATGGCAGTACAGGGACCATACTCCCTCTCCTCTGATTCTAAGCCCCCTGCTGTGGGAAGATTATATATGTCCTGGAAGTTATGTGCAACAACCAAGCGAGCATGGGTCTATGAGAGTTTGGGGTTGTGATTTTAGCCTGTCAGATACTTCTCATAGTTCCATATCAGACTGCATAATGCCCGATGCCAGGTTAATTGAATTTCTTCAACTGACAATTCCTGTATCTTTGGTTGACTTCACTAGAGATGGTAGCCTTGACATTGCACCTAGAGAATCTCATATTTCAGGAGAGAATTTTCAGACAATTGGAGGAAAGATCTTGTTGAAGGACAAGACGCCAAGATGGAAAGCTGTATAAAACAGAGGGACTCATGGCCAAGGTATATAGCTAGGCAACATTAGCTATTCATGGTCTCCATAGAAACAACAACAGGTCTTATTTTCAGTGACTAGGTTGAAAGTGTGTTACCTTTGGGAAGCAATTGATAAACATTATGATCTGAGTATTGAGGTGAGATTAATGGCCTTACAAAAGATTGAAATAATTCTTTACATTTCAGTAGAAGCAGGTATGTCTGCAGTCAGAGTGTGCTGACCATGTGCTCTGGACAGTGTCAAGTGCTTTCAGTTAAGTAACTACCATTTTTGAGCATTTCCTATGTGCCAGGCAGGGTGCTAAGTGCTATAGGAATATACCTTCTACTTATTTTCTTCTTAGGAGAACATGCTTGAGACAGAACCTTACCTATCTTATCACAACTCTACAGGTCACATAATACGGTTCTATGGTTTTCACATAAACAAACTAGGGTTCAGAGTACTTAAATAACTTGCACAGAATATCAAATCAATTAAATGACAAAGTTAGACATTCAGCCCATGATCTTCCTTGACACCCACAGTAATTGTCTTGAGAACAGAAGCCACATCCTTTTTCACCTTTGTGAACCAAGTATTAGAAAACACTTGTGTTATTGTCATAATGAGGATAAGCACACTACTGAATTGTTTTTGGAACCATATGTTACCAACGAGATTTTGCTTTCAAGGATTCCTCAGCTTCAGACACCTTTTGATCGGAGCCCTGGATTTCCAGTCAGGTCCAGAGATTTTGGTTCCGTTTGTCTTGCTTTCTCCTGCAGTAGCCACCTTCCAGGAATCTGACTGGAGTCACACTGGGACTTAGAGAGCTTGTGGCCTTGAGATTTGAAATTTCCTGAGCAGACAGTGTGGGGATAGTTCTTAAAGGTAATTAACTCAGTTGACCTCCCTCTTCTCTCAAAGCCTCAAGAGCTTGGCCGGAGAAGCTGTGGAAAGTGTGAGGCAAGGAATTGAATTCATCCTGCTCAACAATCAGCAGTCAGCAGACTGAAGTGCTTTCTGACAGAGTGGGCTGGCTGCCCTCTATGCACAGAGTAGCTCCACTGCCTGGGGTCATGTGAGGAAGCCTGGCGTGCTGATCTAGCCATTACCTCACCGTTCCTTGTGAGATCACAGGCCCTAGAAGGAGCACAGGAGCTGGTGAAAGTGCTGCAGCTTAGCCCACCTGCCCTGAGATCAAGGAGCCCGGAGACAGTCTTGGGAGCTTTGACAGTAGTGTCACAAGTCAGAAGACCTGGCTGCTTGGTGGGGAGACTGAAGCTCCAGCCTAGTGCCTGTACCATCACCTTTATGAGCTGGCAATGGTAGGAGGCACATTGCCCCTGGGGCAATCACACATATTTATTAATGTGGAGGCCCTGATCTCATTGCTTTTTAAATAACATACTGTCTTGATAACTCATTAAGTCCCAGTCATTTGCAACTGACTTCCCAGAAATCAGTAGAAAGAAACTACCTTACAGTCTCTAATAAGAGCTTGACATTACAGAACACCTCCCTGAAAGAACTTCTATGCTGTAATATAATTCTTCTAACTCTCAGTTTACAGGTGGGAAAATGGAAGCATCAATTAAACAACTTGCCTGTGGCACAGAGTAAGTCTGGGGAAAAAATGTAGAACCTGAATGGGAAATGTATGGGAACTCTCTACATTCTGCTCAAATTTTCTGTGAACCTAAAACTGCTTTAAAACATAAAATTTATTTATTTGCTTATTTATTTATTTATTTCCTTACTTACTTATTAAAGGGTAGAACCTGCACCTAGCCACTCTGAATTCTTCCTACACAGATCCTTCTTTGCTTGAGTTATTAGAGGTGCCAAGTGCTAGGATATTCATAACTTACAGACAGTTACTAATTCCACCAACCCTGGTAACAGTCCTAATTGATTTTCATTTGTTTTTAAAGTAACGTAGTAACTTTTTTTCAGCAATAACTAGAAAGACCCAAGGTAGCGTTCTACTGTCTGGTACTATGCTGAGGTTGCAGGGGTGAGGTGTGAAGAATATAATTTTAAAAGTATTTACATCATGTGCTTCTTCCCAATACTCTTTCCATTACATCATATTGTTTTCCTCAAAGTAAAGAATGATCTCCAATTCAGTTCCAATTTCTCAATCCAGATTGCTACATACTGTGTTGAATTAAAATGCAGCATATGTACCACTACTTTTTCTTTTTTCTCTCTTCCTTCACTGACTGCTCCTTCTCAGTCTCCTTGTCTAGATCCTATCATCCCCTAGACTTCTTAGCAGAGGAGCACCCCAGTCTTAGCTCTTGATCCTTTCCTCCTCTCCAACCAAACTCACTACATTGGTGATCCCACCTGGTCTCAGGTCTTTAAGTGCATTCTAAACATATGCCTTCATTCCAGACTTCTCATTTGAACTCTACATTTGCCTGGTTGACACCTTCAACTCAGTATATCAGAAACACCAGATTGGGGTGCCTGGGTGGCTCAGTGGGTTAAATCTCTGTCTTCGGCTCAGGTCATGATCCAGGATCCTGGGACCAAGCTGTACATGCTAAGCAGAGAGCCTGTCTCCCCCCATCCCCCACCTGTCTCTCTGCCTACTTGTGATCTCTCTCTGTCAAATAAATAAATAAAATCTTAAAAACAAAAAAAAAAAAAAAGAAACACCAGATCACCTACAAAACTGTTTCACTTACAACTCCTCTCTATCTTTGATGGCAACTCTATCTTTCAGTGCTTGGTTATACTGGACTCCTACCCTTCTCTCTCATTCCCCATTCCATCAGCCAGGAAATCCTGTTGGCTCTGCTATCAAAGTAGATCCATAATCCCACCACTTCCTACCACTGCCATTGCTACCACCATGGTCTGAGCCACCATTTATTTCCAACCTGGATTTTGCACTAGCTTCTGATTCTTCCCCCTTAAGTATATTTTCAACATGGCAGTCAGAGCTATTATCTTTTTTTTTCTAATTTAAATTTATTTATTTTTTTCAGCGTAACAATATTCATTGTTTTTGCACAACACCCAGTCAGAGCTATTATCTTAAATTATTAAGTTAAATTGTCTTACTCCTTTGTTTGTAAACCTCTAATGCCTTCCCACTTCTCTCAGACTAAAAGCCAAGTCCATACAATGGCCTCAAGTTCCTACATAATGCAACCCTGCTTATATCCTACTGCTCCCTTCCCTCTCTGAGCTCATTTTCCACTATATCTTCTTTCTTGTTGACTCTGCTCCAGGTAAGATCCAACCATCCTGCTTTCTTGTCTTGTCTTGCCAATAGATTTCTAGCTCAGGGCCTTTGCTCCAGCTGTTTCTTCAGTCTGGAATGCTCTTCCTTTAGATATCTGTCCAATTATCCCTCACCTCCTTCCATTTTTTCTCAGTTCTCAGAATGGTCAACTTTCCTTCCCACACTAAATTAATAGAAATGATGGAACAGATAACTTTTAAATTAATAAAAAGCATACGTAGTTTTTATCAAAAACAGTGGGAACTCTAATCACAATGGAAATAGTGAGCACTTCCCAAAAGATAGAAAACAATAGGATTAGATTAGAGCAGGAAACCACAGCTCCAGATGTGAGTGTGGCATGTAGAGAGCATTGCCACAGAAGGTGGAGCTGAAAAAACCCAAAGCATGTGAGAAGGTGACCTGTGCAGATATGTAAAGGAATTATATTCCAGACAGAAGAAGCAGTTGGTGCAAGAGTCCTGAGGTGGAAGTGTGATTGCTAGGAATAGGCAGAGGCCCCACAGCCAGAGGAAGGGAAAGCATGGACCAGAGGAATGTTCCCATATATTGCCAAAGCTCTGCCTCAGTCTTCTTAGACAGCATGTAGGCACGATATCTTTGGGGCCTAGACTCCAACATGACAGGTGTCAAGGAGAATAAAGAAATAGAAAATGTAGTTCACAGCATTTTATAAGGTCATTGGAAACCATGGTTCCCATTGGGAGCCATGGCATAGAAAGATGGTTAGAACAAAAGCTAAATTTTAAGTTCCACCAGAAAAAACTGCAAGCTCGGGATCATGGTCAGTGGGTTCAAAGTTACACTCTAAACTACTAGTCTAAGAGACTTGGAGGTCTAAGAAAAGTGATCTAGTGTCTGAGGGAATAAAGACCGTTCTGAATAGAAAGGCTAATGCAAGCTGTCCTCTAAAGCACCTGTGTTCCAGTTCGTGAGACAAATGTTTGCCAAGCAGAAAGGGACTCCTTATGGCGGAAGGGAAGGATAAGCCAATAGAGAAGAGAGAGGGCCCGATATTTTGGAGGGGTGTAAGGAGGTGGGAGGTGAGAAGGGAGGAAGGCACAATGGTGAGACCTCTTCAGAAGTGCTTTCTCCCCTCACAGTCCTGCTCCCCTGGAGCTGGCAAGGTATCCCTCTCCCACACACTCATTCCAGTTCTATGATGAGGACACAGCAACTAGGAAGGCAGAAGAAACTCCTTTTTGTAAATAAGTTAGATTGTTTACTTGCCTTAGTTGTCTTTACTGGTAATAGGAAGAGGTGATGTTATTAGGTATTCTACATTGAAATCAGCCCACATATCATCTGTCCTGTGTAAATATCAGGCAGCAAAGTCGCTCTGTGATGCTTTCCAAGAGGGTGTCTTAGTTACTTGTATTTTAATATAACTTTAATATTCCTTGAAAATATGTGACCTGACCCACTTAATCAAGTAACACCATTTTTATAAGTAGTTATAAATGATAATGTATTGCAGGAAGTCTAATATGGGGGAAATTAGGTCGCATCAACAATCAACTTATGAACATGTAACAGGAAGTGTGTACAAAATACTTTGACTATTAAAAAAAATCTGAAACTGCCATGAAAATAAAACCTACCTATGTCACTGTTTCATAATACTCTCCCACCCACAACATTTCTGTTAATAAAACCCTGGCTCCCTGCCCTTGGCTGAGCGGCTTTCACAGACACTCTTTTTGAAAATCTCATAAAGTATCTTTGTTGCCCAATAATTACATGGGACAAGAGGAGAGAGAATATGTGTGGGCCATTGTTAATGTAGATCACCTTCTTCTCAACTCCTGACCTGTGAATTCACTTCCTTTCTTTATTCCTCCCTCCCTCTCTCCCTCCCTCCCTCTTTCTTTCTTTCTTTCTTTCTTTCTTTCTTTCTTTCTTTCTTTCTTTCTTTCTTTCTTTTTTCTCTTTCTCTTTCTTTTTCTTCCTTTCTCCTTTCTTCCTCCCTCCCTCCCTCCCCCCTTCCTTCCTTCCTTTCTTCATTCTCTTCTTTCTTTCTTTCTTCTCTCTTTTTCTCTCTTCCTTCCTCCCTCCCTCCCTCCCTCCCTCTCTCTGTTCCTCCCCCACTCCTTTGTTCTTTCGTTCTTTCTCTCTCGCAGGCACTCTTGCTCTCGCTCTCATTCTTACATTCTTTCTCCTCAGTTTGAATAGAGCTGGTCCTTACTACCTATTTGGACTTTAATTCAAACTCTCATCTATGGATAGACTTGTTGGTTAGTACTACACATGGAGCTAGGCTCTGAAGACAAGAGACAACAAAGCTCTACTCATATCTTAAAGAAGGCCGCTGTCTGGTAGCAGAGAATGACAGTTCATACAATTCCTGGATAGGGTGTGGGATGTCATGATTGACACTCTCATGAAGGCCTGGGATAGCCACCTGAATCACCCAGGAGGCAGTCAGGGCAGGGGTCCAAGTGTACATATCCCTAAACTAACTCTGGATTCAAGTGAGGTGAGAGAAGGCATTTCAGGCAGATGGAGTACACTGCACAAGGGCATGGAGAGCAAGACAGTGTGGTCTAGGTGGACAGCTTCTCTGAATCTCCTTGGGGACAAAGAGCATTACTGAGTCTTTCTTGCAGAAGAAAGTAGGGGGCTTTCCCTGGTGTGGTGACTCCATTTCCTCCTGGAAGTTCAGCAAACTTGTGTTGGGTTCCATAAACTGGCTTCTCTCCCATTGCTCCCAGAAGGAAGGCACATTTCTGTACAACTCAGAAATATATGCAGTAGTGGTGAATACTGAAAACATTCAGAATTATGTGAGTAATACATTTGTGATGAGCATAAGGCAAGCTGTCCTTCCCCTTTTCCATGAGAGAGAAAGTCTGACACCTGCCAAGCACTAGACAGATGCTGCTGTTACTGCTTCTGGAATAAACATAATAGCCCAAACATAGCATAGGCCCCAAACAACAAGAGGCCCCGGTGTGAAGGAAAGGCAATGCAGTGTTCTAGAAGCTCTGTTTCCTGCTGGCCCTATGTGTTGGGACTTGTGGAACCCTGGAAGACTTGGCTGGACACTAAATCTCTTCACCAGTTTCTTGAATACATCTATTAAAAAAGCACAAGTGTTATCAGAGTGAGATGTCTAATTAAGCTGATATCAAATGGTTGCCCTTAGCATGAATTCAATGATACTAAGCATGCTCTGATGTATAGGACATAGAAGACAGCAAAATTTAATGGAAAGAAGGAAATTTGGAAAGGTATGGAGCATATGTAGGGCAGGTAAGGGGAAGTAACAGGAGGCTATTTGTGCCATTGGGGGAAGAGCTCCACACTAGAGCAAAAGACTTTTTTTTTTTTAAAGGATTCTATTATTTGGGGCACCTGGGTGGTTCAATGGGTTAAGCCTCTGCCCTTCTGATAAGGTCATTGTCTCAGGGTCCTGGGATTGAGCCCTGTATAGGGCTCTCTGCTCAGCAGGAAGCCTGCTTCCCTCTCTCTCTCTCTCTCAGCCTACCTCTCTGCCTACTTGTGATCTCTCTCTCTGTCAAATAAATAAATAAAATCTTTTAAAAAAAGATTCTATTTATTTTGAGAGCAAGAGTGAGAGAGAGAAAGCAAGAGCATGAGTGGGAGAGAGGGGCAGGGGGACAGGGAGAAGCAGACTCCCTGCTGAGTAGGGAGCCCAACATAGGGCTGGATCCCAGGATCCCAAGATCACGACCTGAGCTGATGGCAGATGCTTAACCAACTGAGCCACCAGATAACCCAAGAAAGCAGAAGACTTTTGATAAAAGAATAAGGGAACAAATTCTCCCACGTCATAAATTTGCACAGAGCCAGACTTCCTACTCTGAAAAACGAGGAGCATACCTTTTGACATCCTTTGGCCAATTACAGCATGTACATTCTATCTCAAGGAAAGTGGGAACAAATCAGAGGGGACAAATGTCTAGTACTAGGTAGACCATGGGGTAGTTGACATCAGGGGAGCCTGAATGTTATTTAATAGTGATGATATGGGTAAGTGACACCATGGCTGCTTTGCTACTTCCTATTTAGAACAAGCTATCTGACATCATTATTCATTCCCTTTCACCTGTTCCTCCCCTACCATATTTATTTTCTATTGCTGAGCAATAAATGACCACAAATTTACGTCAAAATTATCTCACGATTTCCATGGGTCATAAGACAGCAGACAAGGTGTTGGTCAGGCTGAATTCTCCTCTGGAGTTCAAGTGGGAGGAAAGTCTATCCAGATTGGTGAAAGAATGCACTTCCTTGTGGCTGCATGACCAGGTGTCACAGCCTTTTGCTGGCTATCGGCTCAAGGCTGGCCTCAGGTACTAGAGCTTCCCACAGTTGCTGAGGTCACTCATCATGCTTTAGCACATGGACTTCTTCAACATGGCCGTTCATTTCATCAAGCCAGCAAGAAGAGATTCTTGCTCCCATCTGCTAAAATGGAGTCTTCTAGAACACAAGTGATGTCATCACATTTCCCATACTCTATTGCCCAGAAACAAGCTTCAGGGGGGAGGGTGTCCTACTCATACTCAACAGGGGTAGCATACAAAGGAAGCAGGAATCATGGGGGTTATCCTAGAACCGTCCAGCACCCTCATCTTTAGTGTTGTGCCTGGGTCACTGTCCCTAACACTCTCCTCTCTAAATTACATTTGTACCCTCCACTCCTAGGAAAGACTTCAGACCAAAAAGACATTGGTGTCACTGGGTCTGTGATCCTGCCTGATACATGGGTGTGAATTAATTATCTTAGAATATGAAGGCATTTTGATTTTCTGAAGCTCCCATCACCTTGGTGGCTGGGAGTGATACTTTGAGCTAGAATCTACGTCTCATTCTGAACGCAGGCTTTTTGTTGTTCCTGTTCCTTCTATCCCACAACATCTATATTTACAGCAGCTCCTCTTTCAGAAAAACAATTTCACCACAATTTTTGGCTTCTTGTTTTCCTTCCTTGAGTGAGGGCGTGACACACTGCACCTTTTACCTGCAGTCTTTGAATTACTGTATCACTGGCAGGTTTCGCCTACTCGGTCCCCTTGCACTCTGCATCTCTGCACTAATGCAATTTTTCTTGTGAGTCCTTGGCTTTGTCTTCCCGCATCTCACCTGCCTCTGGGGAAATTATCAGCTGTGAGTGAGATAACGCAGTCTGCATGGTGCCCTAACTCTAAGGAATGCCTTCCGCATAGTCAATTGAAAGGTATCAGGCTAAGAAAAACATCACCAATGGCAACTTAAGCCCCAAACAGCTGCTGATGCAGCCTAATGAATGTAGTGCTCACTGTGATTGTACAGCATTTCTGCATTTCTTACATACTGAGCAGGACTCTAATCTTCATTGCTCCAGACTTTCCCCCCTCTCTCATACATTGCTTGAACTTTCTCTTCTTTCCACATTATCTTGTAGACTTTAGTCTTTGACAAATGTTTGAGGTCCCAGAGACCTGACTTTTTAAAAATTTTCTACTATAAGCAAGTCTTCTAAGCCATTACTTGGTGGCCATATCCCACATGAGACCAAATCCTTTATGCTGCAAAGGGACCAATTAGGAAACTATTTCTCTTTTCCTAAAGGAATTCATCATGGCTCAAAATAATTCAGCGAACTTCCAGAATTTTCTTTCTCCCAGCATGGTTAGCAGCAGGAAGAGTCAAATGTTCCTTCATGCCTATGGCTCACTCCCCATTTTGACGAAAGGTTTGACGAAATTCAGTTTTTAAAAAAACATTCGGTTGAGATCAGAAAATCCCAAATGTTTTTCAGTTTGAAGTTTCCACTTCTCAACTGTTTTTATATCCTGTTGGCTTGGCCTAAGCCACTGACTATTTGAAAGTTGTGTTGGTCGGAGGCTTGTTTATTTTCCAGGCCACTAGGAGAACTTGTGGGATATAACTTTACGGCTCTGTATCAGATTCATCAGGAATTATGTGTGTGCTGCAATACATATAGGCAAGAGTAAACCTTGTTTAGCCATCACTCTATAAAAGACATTCCTTGGTGATTTTTTTCTCAGTGGGCAATAAACATGCAGCCTGCCTGTATGACATTTATACACAGATAATATATAACATATATTAACTACATATAGTATTTTATATTAGAGACTGATATGTAGACTGTATGATATATAATATAATACGATATAATATAATATAATATAATATAATATAATATAAGTTCCAAAGTAACACTTCCTTGCTGACAGTAAAAAGCCACAATCTCATGCATGGGCCCTGCCTCATGTCCACTAGTCCTGCTCCTCAGAGACAATGAATTTTTAATGATTTCTGTTTTGGGGTTCTCTACAGTTATCCTAAATAACATATTGTTGCTTCTGTTTTTGTAGACTTTAAACATTTAGCTATTGGTTTCATAAAATAATCTGTGAGAGTTTAGCTATTGTTTTTCCCCACCCCTCTCTCTGGAAAGTTTTAGGATATTCTGTTAATCTTCAGTGTTCTGAAATTTCACTATATTGTGCTGTGGGGTGTCTTTGCTATTTATACTGGGCACTACGTAAGCTCTTTATATTTAAAGATACTCTCCTATTATCTCTGAGAAATTTTTGTCTTGATAATTTCCTGCCTTCTGTTATCTCTGTTCTCTCTTTCTTGAACTCCTGTGAATGAAATGTTGGATCTCCTAGGTCTGATCAGTAACATCTCTTGATTTTCACTCATATTTTCTTCCCAACTGCCTTTTGTTCTGTTTCCCAGGAGCTTTGGCCTCACACTTCATGGACTGAGTATTCCATTTCAGCATTGTATTTTTAATTTCCAAAAAAAAAAAAAATCTTTCTGTTCTTTGATGATGCCTTAAAAAAATAACATCGTACTCTTGTTTATCTATGCCAAATGTTCTTGATTGCTTCCAAGTATACTAAACTAGTTGTGTTCTAGTATGTCCCTCCCCATTCCCTAAGCTCTTTTTTTCCTCTTGGGAACAGCTAACGTGTCTATTTATCTTAGTGTTTTTCTTTCTTGCTGCAGCCTTTCTCCAAAGTCTGTTTGGTTGCCTCCCCTGCGAGAGGGCTGAGAAATAAGCCGCCTGCCCAGGAGCTCTGTGTGCGCATGCAGCCTGTGTCAGTGGACAGGGTATCTCCAAGCTGACCGCCATGGGGCCTACGGTGGTGGTGGAGATACCCCAGTAATGAAGGAGGAGGGCGTTACTGAGATCACTAAAATGCATACTGGCTACCCTAGCTTTTCTCCAAGCAGTTTATTCTATTCTGTTAGAGAAAAGCTCTCTGATTATTTCACTCATGGGCAAGAACCTCAGTTTACATGTGTGTCGAGGTGAGGGGGAGGGATGGCTGGGGCACCTGTTCTAGGTACAGACCTTCTAGTTCAGTGTTACCTTTTCACCCCCACCTTTCTGAATCCAGAGTCTCTCTTGCTTTTGCCCCCCCAGGTCGGCTACTTCCTATGTTGCAGGGTCCTGCTCATACTCAAGGTTTCTTTTTGTCTTCTTCCCCTCTCTTTCCTTGACATTCTTCCTTCTCCTTCCTGCCTTCTACAAATTTGCTGAAATCTCTCATCCTTCTCCTAGTCATTTTATTGTTATGAAGTTGGGTTTTTGCCTTGGTCTCTTTTTTTTTTTTTCTAATATCTTCTTAATGAGGTCTCAGGAAAGAGAGGTGATAAACACATACTCTCATTCCATGATCCTGAATTGGAAATCTGAATGGGAATCTTATCTCCAGTTGTCTCTTTTGGGCACACAGTTGGGGGTTAATGCCTGCTGTGTTGGTTTCTTTACATGGAACTGTATGGCATCAACAAAGCTTTAGATGATAGGACTCACAATGGAATAAATTACTTTTAAAGATTATTGTGTGAATATGGATGCTAAGATTCTCAACAAGATCCTAGAAAACAGGATCCAGCAGCACATTAAAAAGATTATCCACCATGACCAGGTGGGATTCATCCCTGGGTTGCAAGGTTGGTTCAACATTCACAAATCAATCAATGTGATAGAACAAATCAATAAGGGAAGAGAGAAGAACCACATGGTCCTCTCAATTGATGCAGAAAAACATTTGACAAAATCCAGCATCCGTTCCTGATTAAAACGCTTCAAAGTATAGGGATAGAGGGAACATTCCTGAACGTCATAAAGTCTATCTATGAAAGACCCACAGCAAATATCATCCTCAATGGGAAAAAGCTTGCAGCCTTCCCGTTGAGATCAGGAACACGACAAGGATGCCCACTCTTGTTCAACATAGTATTAGAAGTCCTAGCAACGGCAATCAGAAAACAAAGAGAAATAAAAGGTATCCAAATTGGCAAGGAACAAGTCAAACTCTCTCTCTTCACAGATGACATGATTCTTTATATGGAAAACCCCAAAGACTCCACCCCCAAACTACTAGAACTCATACAGCAATTCAGTAACGTGGCAGGATACAAAGTCAATGTACAGAAATCAGTGGCTTTCTTATACACCAACAATGAAAAGACAGAAAGGGAAATTAGAGAATTGATTCCATTTACTATAGCACCAAGAACCATAAGATACCTGGGAGTAAACCTAACCAAAGAGGTAAAGGATCTGTACTCGAGGAACTACAGAACACTCATGAAAGAAATTGAAGAAGACACAAAAAGATGGAAGACCATTCCATGCTGTTGGATTAGAAGAATAAACATTGTTAAAATGTCTATACTGCCTAGAGCAATCTATACTTTTAACGCCATTCCAATCAAAATTCCACCAGTATTTTTCAAAGAGCTGGAGCAAATAATCCTAAAATTTGTATGGAATCAGAAGAGACCCCGAATTGCTAAGGAACTGTTGAAAAACAAAAACAAAACTGGTGGCATCACGTTACCCGATTTCAAGCTTTACTACAAAGCTGTGATCACCAAGACAGCATGGTACTGGCAGAAAAACAGACACATTGACCAGTGGAACAGAGTGGAGAGCCCAGATATGGACCCTCAACTCTATGGTCAAATAATCTTCAACAAAACAGGAAAAAATATTCAATGGAAAAAAGACAGTCTCTTCAATAAATGGTGCAGGGAAAACTGGACAGCTATATGTAGAAGAATGAAACTCGACCATTCTCTTACACCGTACACAAAGATAAACTCGAAATGGATAAAAGACCTCAACGTGAGACAGGAATCCATCAGAATACTAGAGGAGAACATAGGCAGTAACCTCTTCGATATCAGCCACAGCAACTTCTTTCAAGATATGTCTCCAAAGGCCAAGGAAACAAAAGCAAAAATGAACTTTTAGGACTTCATCAAGATCAAAAGCTTCTGCACAGCAAAGGAAACAGCCAACAAAACAAAAAGGCAACCCAAGGAATGGGAGAAGATATTTGCAAATGACAGTCAGACAAAAGGTTGATATCCAGGATCTATAAAGAACTCCTCAAACTCAACACACACAAAACAGGTAATCATATCAAAAAATGGGCAGAAGATATGAACAGACACTTCTCCAATGAAGACATACAAATGGCTATCAGACACATGAAAAAATGTTCATCATCACTAGCCATCAGGGAGATTCAAATTAAAACTACATTGAGATACCACCTGACACCAGTTAGAATGGCCAAAATTAGCAAGACAGGAAACAACATGTGTTGGAGAGGATGTGGAGAAAGGGGAATCCTCTTGCACTGTTGGTGGGAATGCAAGTTAGTGCAGCCACTTTGGAGAACAGTGTAGAGATTCCTCAAGAAATTAAGAATAGAGCTTCCCTATGACCCTGCAATTGCACTGCTGGGTATTTACCCCAAAGATACAGATGTAGTGAAAAGAAGAGCCATCTGTACCCCAATGTTTATTGCAGCAATGGCTATGGTCGCCAAACTGTGGAAAGAACCAAGATGCCCTTCAACGGATGAATGGATAAGGAAGATGTGGTCCATATACACAATGGAGTATTATGCCTCCATCAGAAAGGATGAATACCCAACTTTTGTAGCAACATGGACGGGACTGGAAGAGATTATGCTGAGCGAAATAAGTCAAATAGAGAGTCAAGTATCATATGGTCTCACTTATTTGTGGAGCATAACAAAGAACACGGTGGACATGGGGAGATGGAGAGGAGAGGGAGTTGAGGGAAGCTGGAGGGGGAGATGAACCATGAGAGACTATGGACTTTGAACAACAACCAGAGGGTTTTGAAGGGGCGGGGGGGGTGGGAGGTTGAGGAACCAGGTGGTGGGTAATAGGGAGGGCACGTACTGCATGGAGCACTGGGTGTGGTGCAAAAACAATGAACACTGTTACACTGAAAAAAAAAAAAAAGATTATTGTGAACTTCCATGTCCTCATAACAAGGATCATGTATCCTGCTTGTGTGGTTGTTTGAGGATGGATAGGTGACATGTATATATGTACATGACCAGCAAAATGCCTGGGTCATAGGAGCAAATTAAAACTAGTTTTTTCTCCTCTCCCTTGTTACTTGCCGAGTATGCATACTAGTTTAAAATAACTTATTTTTTAAAATTGCATTATTTGATATCAATCATCCCACCCCTATTCCTGCCCTGTAGCAGCCAAAGCTGTCACACACACACGGTACAGATTCACACAGGACACTCTGCTAGTGATGTGGATGTGGAGGTTGCTGAGTCCCTCCTGGTTGTCATAAATAGTAAACTAAAGAAAACTTGTCACCCGGTAGGTTTTGGTTATCATAATTTGTTTATTATTATTATTTTCTTGCATCCACTACTTGAACTCCCATTAGGTAATGGAAGCAAACTCTCTCCAAATTTTGTGCGGCTAATGGATTTTACAATCACTGGGTTCAGAAATTTCTTTTAATAGACTTCAACTAATTGCTTCATTTGGAAGGAGTCGGTATCCAGTGAGCCCAAGTGTTGAAAGAAGGAGCAATGTCACTGTGGTGTGCTAACTCCAGCCAGGAGGACAGAGCAGAGAGAGTCAGCTCATGAATTCAGAAGGAACCACATACTGTAAATAAGTCAAGAAACACTATACCAAGCCAGGGCTAATTTGACATGCTCTGGGCATCATTAGCTAGTTGGGTCTTGCAGAAATATGAGGATCATGGCTGGGCGGAGGCCTTGCCTATGATTCATTTATTCCTAAAGCTGTCTTTGGCTGATGCTCCAGAAAGCAGTGTGTTGGGATAGGATGAACAAATTTAGGAGCTAGAGGTCTGTGTTCAACCTTGACCTTGCCTTAGCTTTTGTTTCCTTAGGCTAATTACATTGGCCTCTAAACTTTGGTTTCCTCATCTGAAGGAAGGGTTAATATCACTTCCCACATAGTGTTGTGGTCAGGATTGAGGTATAAGATGCAAAGCAGTGTGATGGGCACACAGGGAAATCTCAGTATATAGCACTTGCTGTCTCTCTTTACCCCATACCTTTGCAGTTTTTCCCACAAGGAGACAACATGGGGATTACCAGACTAGCCAGAGCAGTCTGTGAAAATGCAGAGGATCCCAGGCACTGTTTGGCTGGATCCTGGCAGTTAAATACTTGCACTCTCCATGACTGGGTGACTCACAAAAATGATAGGTCTTGGAAGACAGGGAGCACAAATTTAGAACAACCGGAAGAATGGGAGAGTGGATTAAAACTATTTACAAAACAACAGCATTGTGCAATCAGTGATATTTCTGAATAAATACATTGAACCTAAAGTTTTGTTAAAGGCATTTCTCTTTTTCTCTTTTTTTCTGTTAGTTTGAGGATTTTTCTTGAGGTTGAGGGAATGAGGAATGAGAGCAGACATTCTCTGTATGTTAAATCAATGGGGCATTTACTCCTTCTCTGGCTAATGGCCTAAAACCAAACAAAGCATTATAAAAACTGGAAGGGAAAAAAAAAGTGTAGCAATTTTGTGAGCAAGGATCTTTAAGCCTAGTTAATGAAAGCATCCAGAGTTGAGTAAATTGGAAGTGGGACTTCAAAACTGCCCCTTTTATTTGGTTTCTGAGCTTGGGAAGAATCAAAATATCCTCCAAATTTCTTTAACCCCTTCTCCCCTCCCTACCCACCCTAAAATTCCTAGAACAGAAGAACTATGGGGGACTGAGCCATTTCCCCACTCATTGCAGGGTATCTAGAGCTGAAATCTGTAGACAAAGGCATTGATACAAAAAAGATTTATTTTCATACTTTCAAATAGATTTCAAAGGCTGTATTAGAGAGGTTATGGGGTAGGACAACAGACACCTTTTGCCTTTGTGGCGATTTTTAAAGTAGGTCCATTGGAAGCGCAGCGTGGACCAACTGATACTTTTAGAGGTTCTGACTCACAATGGATGCATGAAGAACTCACTGACTGAGCTGATTTGTTGGGGGGAAAATCCCTTTCATTCCCCATCTTCCAAGTTGAAAACACTTCAGTTTTGCTTACTTAAGTCTGAAAATCTGCTGCCATAGATCAATTTGCTGGACCCAAGATTGGGTTCCCTATAGAGATTCCAAATTTCATCATGAGCCACTTAACCATTTTTATTGTAGTTGGCATAGGTTGAATGAGTAAACTAAATTCTTACTTGGGAGCTAGTTTTGATGAGCAGCATAGATGGAAGTAACAGGCGAATCCTTGGTCTTCTATAAGGAAGGATCTTATAGAAGATCCTCAGAAGATTGAGGCCATCCTCAATCTGTCCCTGGTCTTCTTTCTCTTACACCAGGAGGCACAAGTCAGATTATTAATAGACAGGGAGTTTAGCACAGTGACCAAATCAGACACTCCTGAGTTCAAATCCCAGGCTCATTCACCCTGAACTTGTTGACCCTCCATTTATTCATCTTTACACTGGAAATAGTAAGAGCTTCCTTGTAAGATTATGTAAGGATTCAATGAAACGGTGTATATCAAGTCCTCTGGGTAGCTAGCACCTGGTATATAGTAAATACTCAAAAACAGTTGGTATCATTATCATCACCATGTGGTCCTTATAGATATGATCTCTCAGTGGAAATCATTTGTAACTAGTTACATGCTGCCCAGCCAGACTCAGTTCTATTTTTTTTAACGATTTTATTTATTTATTTGACAGACAGAGATTGAAAGTAGGCAGAGAGGCAGGCGGAGATGGCGGAGGAGAGCAGGCTCCCTGAGGAACAGAGAGCCCAGTGTGGGGCTCAACCCCAGGACCCTGGGATCATGACCTGAGCTGAAGGCAGAGGGCTCCACCCAGGAGCCCCTGGACTCAGTTCTATTTTATTCTGGGTTTTCATTTGTCCTTTCTTGAGCTATGAAAAATAAGGCACACGAAACACACCACCCTATTTGATCTTGGGAGTAAGATCAGACTAATAAGGACACATGCACATTTCAAGGATTTCTGCTGGATCTTAAACACCTCACTGAAACTGTATCTGTGTCTTATTTAAGATTCCAAATCCCTGAATGAGAAGATATAAATAGCCTCAAGGAATTGTAGATGAATTTGGATGGACCTAGACACCCTGGTTGGCTCTTCAGGAGGTACTAAACATCTTCTCTTATCTGTTTTAAGTTGTTGGTGTGCAGGTCTCAGGGTGGGGGGGGGGGGCTGGAAGAAAAGTGAGTAACAAAGGTTTTGGCCTATTTTCATATCCTATGGAATTTCTCAGGGTTTTTTTTTTCCAAGGTTTACCAAGCATGTGATTCTGACCCCATGTCATAACATTTGTGAACAGCTCTGTGCAAACAATGCAGTCTTGTTTCTCTCCCTCCTTCCAAGTTTCTGTAGACTTTTCTGGGATGAGCAGAGCCTTTTCATCCTGAAAGCAAGCAGGAGTAAGTTAGTATCTCACTTCTCTTTTGACTGTCTTTCCTCCCCCACCCTTTCCAAAATCTTCATTTAAGGATTTGTGGAGTGAATAAGACAGGTCCTGATTTGTTTGTTGTGTGCAGAAGTTAAAAGGAGCCGGAAAGAAAAAGAACCATTCCCAAACCTCAGGAGCTTTAGAAAACATATTTTAATCAGAGAAATTCATTCAAAGGCACATCTTTCCAGTGTATGTAAAATGAACTATTTTTAAAAAAAATCTCATTGCCCTTTCAAGAGCCTCCTTGAGATTTATTTATAAGACCACTGAGAGTCAGTCTAAAAATGCAAATTATAAGCCAGGAAGCTCAGAACATCACACATGGTCCTCATTTGCACAAGAGCTTTGCAACTCAGATGACAACTTAAGATATGACTTAGGTAACTAAAATATGACTGACTTGATTTCCCCATTTATGTTCTGTGGAAAGTCCAATACCTTCCTAAGAGTTCTGCAAATCCCCAGGGGATTCATATGCTCATGCTTACCTTTGAGCTGAGCAGGTTACACTGAGTTTCACACCATGAAACCCAAGCTTCTTTCCCTATGTTTTACAAAAATCCACCCCTGTGAGCCTATTGTGAAGGTTGGTGAAAGCGGAGAAATAAATAAAAGCAACATAAACAACTTAAATTGCTTATTTGGGGACACCTGGGTGGCTCAGTGAGTTAAGCCTCTGCCTTCAGCTCAGGTCATGATCCCAGGGTCCTGGAATCGAGCCCCACATCGGGCTCTCTGCTCAGCAGGGAGCCTGCTTCCTCCTTTCTCTCTCTGCCTGCCTCTCTGACTACTTGTGATCTCTCTCTCTATCAAATAAATAAATAAAATCTTTTTTAAAAATTGCTTATTTGTCATGTTTCTCTTCAAAGAAGCCCTTCAGGTACCCTCCAACATGGGCACCAGCATCTGCAATGCCACTGGACTCCCCCTACCCACTCCCCATCTTATTCATTCCTGGCACACAAATTACCAACTCTCTTTCTCTCTTTTTCTTTCATTCCTTTTCCTTCTTTTCTTTTGATTGTCTCCTGTTTATCTATACCACAGGGTACCACACTTTCAAACTTTCAACCCCAGTGGCTTACTAAGGTATTTTTCCGTATAAAAGCAGTTCCTTCCCGAAGAATTTTGGACACAGCTGCTAAGATAATAATGGTTTTGAAACCCTTACAAATATGTTCTGGTGGTTTATGAAAGTTCACTGAAAAGTGACTCCAATCTTAAATTAATTTGAAGAAAGTACACTATTTAGAGGACTGATATGCTGAGTTCACAGGCAATGTGAAAAATTCTTATTTTGGATTTCCAGATTATTTTAATAAAAGAATTCTGAGTTGTTCTTCTTTCCACTTGGCACCAGGATGGACAGAAAGGGCTCTGTGATATTTCTTTCCATAGTGAGAAGAGTTATGGCCACACTTTATTAGCTTCTGAAGGAAGATGCATACCACATGCTTTTAAGCTGTATTCTGTTGTCAGCCTGTGGTGTCTAGGCCTGTTCCCACATGGAATGCACACATAAACACCCACACCCATCACACATCTGGAAGAATCCCTCTTTTATCCATGGAGGGGGAGGCAGACACTTACATTGGCATAATTTAGGAACCTGGGTGAAGAGCCCTTTTTCCCAAAATAAATCCTCCAGTTTCATTCTGATTCCTGAAATGCCTAACAGAAGATTGAAGTTCTCTATTCTACAGTTTGATACAGGACTTAAAATGCAGTTCAAAAGGGATAGCATGGTAGTACATATCCTATATAAATTAATATAGGATCTTATCCCCCCCCTTTTTTGTACAGTAGAGAAATCCCAAGGGCCTTGAAGCAAGGGGAGTTGAAAAAGTGAACAGAATGGAAATGTTGTTATATAGACAGTCTATTTACAGAGGGAGAATATTGGAAGGAAAAGAAAATTGATGTTTATTGAGCACCTGTCTTTTACCAGGCAGTGTTCTGGGGTTCTCCCTATGTAATATATGTCATATAACACTCTAAAGGAAAAGTGCCTTTTGCACTCAGCCACATCTGCTCAACTCTTAGTCATCCTGTTGATAATTCAACAAACATCTATGGACCCCCCACCCCCATCCACACACACATAAGCACAACTCTGTGCAAAACATCTGGTATAGATCAGGAGGAATTAAAAAGCAGCACTCTCCAACATGTACTCACTCCAGTATTTACTTGTCTCTATTTAGATGTCTACAGGGAATGCCACTCTTTTGTATACCTGGGGGAAGAGAAAGGAAGCAAGGTATTAAGGAGATAGGAGAATGCCAATTTTCTCTGTATAAGGTAAGGCTGTCTGTGTCTGTGTGTGTGTGTCTGTTATGTGTATGTTTTCAGTGAAGCCTGGACATCGTAAACAACTCTGACTACCTTAAAAGCATGGTATGACTCTACCATTAGAACTTAATAATGACTTGACCATAAACCTCCTTACTAGGGAAAGAAACTTGACAGAGCTTTTTCCTTCCTTCCTTCTTATGCTTTGTAGTAAAGAACAATTCATAGTTCTATTACTTTAAAAGTCTATCAAAAATAAACTAAGGAGTAATTAGTCATATTGCTAGTAGATTCAGCATAGTAGCCCTTTGAAAAAAAGGAGCTTTCCCTGATTCACTTTGAGTGGTTTCTCATGTGGAGAAGAACCAAAAGAAGAAACTGACTTAACTGTTCAAGAGTGATTTCATCCTGCAACCGAATTCAAGTACAACTTCTGGGGCCTGGGCAATAAACTGTGACACAGAATCTGAAAGGAGCACCTTCCATCCCACCCCTAAATACCTTCTGCCCTTGGTATAAGGAGATTTGAGAGCACCTGGACTGAACAGATCAGATGTGGATACTAGCATTCTCAGTGGGTAATTGGTATGGAAAGCCAACTCCCTGATGCTCTGTAGGTCCCTGATGGAGACAAAAGGGAGCTGGAGCAGGAGAGAGGAGGACTGAGCTGATGCTATGTGATGATCACAACTAACAGGCTCATTTAAGTGGCAAAAAAACAAACAAACCAGGGACTCTCCTCCCATTGTAGAATGGGAGGAAGGACTCTACAGAGGCTGGCTGGGGTTCTACTCAGGTGGGAACTCTCAGGCTTGTAGATAATTGGACTGCACAGCCTTCCTTACCTTGATAAGGTAAGCTTCCTTCGGTGGAGGAAATACCCATCAAACACCTAGCTGCATGCAATACATAACTGGTCTCCCCCAGGTCATACCTGTCTCGGGAAAAAACAAGTCTGTATCAGGCCCAAAGTAATAATCAAAGAAGCTTAGCTCCTGTCGCATGGGGATTCTTACTTGTACTCTCATTCCAAAATCTTCCTCAACCTTGGCATCAGGCATTAGATAATTTTTCTTGGGGATAAGGACAGTTATGAGAGAAGAGTGGCTCTAGTCCCCAGGCCTCAGTGCTTCATGGCAGTACCACATGGCAAGCCTCTGTGTCCCAGTGCCTTGCCCTGTGAAACAACTCTTCCTAATTCCACTAGCATCTGACATCCCTCCTCCTCCCATAGAATTTGGAAAGGAACTGTGGGGACTGGGCCAGGACACAAATCCTTATAAGAAATATGGCCCTGTTTTTAGAATTCTCTCTCTTCTCCACCCCTAGGGGTTTAGATTTCATTTGTCAGCCTGACTTTTCCTTTGACTTAAGCTCTCTCTTAGTCTCTAATGCAAATAGACTGTTGGCAGTACCATTCACCTAACCCACCAAATCTGCTTTGACATGTCTTTGTCTCACAAGACACAATTTATGTCAAGGTTAAGGAGCTAGTTAGATTAGATACAACCTCACTAGTTGTATCAGAGGATCTGTCTGCCAGGTCCAGTCCCTAAGCCCAAGAGCCACCATTCAAAGTGTCTGCCTTGACTTCTCAGAGCTCTTGAGGTGGGTATGCAGATTGTGTTTCTCTGTATCTGATATTTAATTCTCTGTATCTGATACTTCAAAAATAGTGATGTAACTAGTATAAACAATGGCCTGGGGTTAGGAGCGATTTATTTCCATTTAGAGAATCTGATAAGATTGCCTAAAAGAGGTTATAGTTGGATTAAGGCTTTCAAAAAAAAAAAAAAAGCAAAAATTCAACAGATGAATAAAGCAATAAAGCCATTAATTCATTAACCCAACTCTGTAAGCATTTATTGATATTACATTATGTATCTGGCTCTGTTCTAGGCCCCAGGGACTCTAGTGAATAGGACATAATTCCTGTCTTCAAACAGCATGCAGTATTTTCCCTTCAGGCTGAAGAGACAACATGAGCTAAGGCACAGAAGTCCCAGAAAGCACATGACAAGTTCAGTGAACAGTGAAGCTAGGACCTAGGGTTAATCATGGAAGGGGATAGGTAGGACAGTACAGGGGAAGATAAGGCAAGGAAAAGAGCTGGGGACCAAAAATACTACAGTAAGAGATTTAAAGTTTAATATGTACACTATGGTAAGTCATTAACAATTTTCAACTGAAAAAAGGCATGAGTGATCTATATTTTAAGCTCAAAGTCCTCCAGTGGCTGATTTCTTATTGCCTAAAACAATTCAAGGGCTTCTCATTCCTCATGAGATAAAGACCAAAATTCTGAGTGTGGACTCTAAGTCCTTGCAATGTCTGGCCTACCCTTGCAGCCTTATCTTAAAACCAGTCTCTCCTCTACCTGCTGCTTGTAAGCCTCACTGATCTTCTGTTACCACACCATGTCTACCACAGGGCCTTTGTATGGATTGTTTCCTCTTCCAGGAAACTATTGCTTGATTAACTGCTCCTCTTTTTGATCTCAGCTAAGTCATTACTTCTTTGAGAGTGCTTTTCCTGATTCCCACTCTACCCCTAACATCTACCAGACCTAATCCCTAGTATATACACAAGTCTATTTGTGACTCTTTACTACTCTCTATCTCCTTCATTAGGCCATAATCAAGGGAAAGCACTCTATTTTGTTTATCATTTTATCTTTAGTTTCTACTACAGTGCCTGGCATATTATAAACACATGGTCAACATTTATTAAAAAGAGAGAAAAATAGAAAATCATTTTTTTTCTGGCACAATGTAGAGAATGGTTTTGTGTGGGGGCTGGGGTATAGACAGAATGATTATAGAAGAACACAGCAACCAGGACACACTTTAGTCAAGCATATAGCTGTAAATGAATGATTTCTCCTTGTGGAAGCTGAGAGCTCATCAAAACGGTAAGTCTTCCTCCAGCAGCTGATTAAGCTGAATTCAGGGGCTGATTAACCTCTCTCTCCAGCAATCATCTCAGTCCAGCTCCTGGATGTAAAAAAGCTCTGCTGTTTTCCATTGGATAAGTAAGTGCAACGGCTGGTCACAGATCAGAAAGGTGAAGGTATCATCTTGAGCGAGAATGTGCGAAGAGTGGAAAAACAGCTAATTTAGCTATGCATGAATAAAGGGGTTAACATTCAAACTACAGAAAGGAGACAGCACAAGGAAAATTGCTTTATCACAACCATCTCTGAAATTGTGAAGGGTTGGAATAAGTGGGCTGATGAATCAGTGCTTCTCTCTTCCTGCTGATGACTGTGTGAGAGAAAATGGGCTCAATCCACAGGGAGAGAAATTTGAACAAATTATTTCTCAGCATATTTCCAGAGGGAGCTTATAAGGTCTTTGTCTCTGGAGAAAGGGTAAGGTGGAATGGATAACTCACTGCTCTGCTGATGAGCACGGTCCTGCCTTAAGGTGGTGTGAGCCCCTGTGGGTGGGAGGTGAGGGGGGCCACACCGTTCCCCTAATCATGCTTTCCACCATTAGGATTATGTTGCCACACGGGGTGTGAGGCTATGGAACGACCACTCTGCATGATATTTCTTGTTTTAATCTGGTAATGCTTTGCAAACCCCATGAATCATCAAATATGCCATGCTTGAAAGATTTTGACAAGTTTTATGAGTCCACCTAGTGCTATTTATTTTTGTTCTCTCTGATTCCTTCCCTATAGGGAGGAACACTTTCAGGGGCATCCTTCACAGGATTGGCCAGGTGCCACAGTGGCAAATCCAACTCCATCATCCTGGGGCAGGAAGCACGTTTTGCTCTTGCCAACTCTTTGGTATGGTATTAACATGACTGATGGAGTCAGCTATTTGCACAACCAGTAACCAGAACAAATTCCAGGAACTGGGCATGAGCAAGTGAGATTCTATTTTTTAATGTAAATAAGCCATTCTGGGATGTCCAGATGCATAAGTTTGTTGAGGACCTCTCTGGTAGAATTTAAGATTCACCCACAGGCTCTGTCCCTAATATTTTTGGCATGGCACCATGCCTGATTGATCCTCCATGATAATTCCACCTTTGGGACATGGCATAGAAAAAACTATGAATAAGCAAAATCACTACATGGAAGTGACACAATAGCACTCTTTTGATCATTCTAACTAATTAGTTTGACGCAGTAATCTAAATCTGTGTTGTCTAATACAGTAGCCACGAGCCTCATGCAGCTGCTGAGCACTTTTAATGCAACTAGTGACTACATCATCACAGCCCATTTAATTTCAACATCATGAGATTTTGATTAGCATCAAACTTCAGAACAAAGTGGGAATCCATGGTAGTGAGTTTGAGAACTCTGGCTTAAAAAAACTAAAATTGTTTTCTACTGCATAATTTCCAAGAGGTTTCAACATGACAATGTTCATACTATCTTTCTCAAAAGGGGATGCTGTAGGCTACGTTAGGAATGGAATTTAACCACAGGAGACATCCTTATTTCCATAGCATGTCTTAAGAAAATATCATCTGGGAAATGACTCCACATGAATAGGACCCAGAAGGAATATGCCAGGCAGAGATCTATGCCTTTCATGAGAGAAGATGTGTCTTTGAATGTGAACTGCAGGGACTTAAGACTTACTTCCTCATTATGCATTTATTCATACTGTATTTGTGAACTTTGACATTCCTTATCATCTTTGCTTTATAGTGACCTTAGTGACACCGCATGTCCTTTCAAAAAGAGGGAATTGACAAGATGAGCCATAGGATCTTTTCCAAGTTTAAAATTTTATGGCCCATTTATTCTGACTCTGAACCTTTTATAATACTTTCAAGCCCTAAGTCAGAAAACGAGCTGCAGTTTTACCCAGTGGACTGTAGCTGTCTACTTCCCCTTGTGCCTCCAGCTGCAAGGAAGTTGCAAGGAAGGAAAGCTCCTGAAGACAGAGCAGTGACATTGTCAATGACAGACCAGGAACAGAGAGCGTTTGGTGAGGTATCTGTGTGGAACTGAAGGTGATGTGACTAAAATCAGAAATACCACTGGAAATCACAGCAGATGCCCCAGTGAGAGATTATGGCCCAGGATTATGCCCAAGTTTTTAGCTTGGACAACCAGGTAGATGGAAGTATTCATTCCAGGAAATGGGAAGTATTGAAGGAAGGGCAGGTTTGGGGGCAAGATAGTGATGACTTCAAGTTGGGAACATGTGAACTCTGAGATGGCTGTGATGTTGTGTCAAAGTGGTTATGCATAGTAGGATGTTGGAATATAGATCTGGATCTTCATGGTGAGGACGTAACCAGAGATGGTCAATAGTTAGGAGGACTGGCTAATGAAGAAGTAATGTTTAAGGGAGGGACGTCAGGAGCTCCAACACTTCCCTACTGTATAACCTTGAGCATGTTTCTTTACCTCCCAATACCTCAACTTCATCGTCAGTAGAAGGGGGCTAACCATAGTTTCTACCTGAGGGAGTCATTGTGAGGATTCAATGAGTTTATCTGTGTAAAATGTGTACAAGAATGCATGACATGGGGCCCCTGGGTGGCTCAGTCAGTTATGCGGCTGCCTTTGGCTCAGGTCATGATCCCAGGGTCCTGGGATTGAGCCCCATGTTGGGCTCCTTGCTGAGCAGGGAGCTTGCTTCTCCTGCTCTCGCTCCCCCTGCTTGTGCTTTCTCTCTCTCTCTCTCTATCAAATAAATAAATAAATCTTAAAAAAAAAAAAGAATGTATGACATACTTAAGAAATATTTCTACTACTATTCTCTCCTCTTCTAAGAGAAAGAAACTAAAGCTGAGAGTGGATACATAATTGGTTGAATTTGACACAGCTAAAGCGGTTGTGTCAAGATTCCAACCTGGTTCTTCTTGAGATACAACCAGTGTTCCTTCCATTATATTACTGTGGCCAAAAGCTTCAAACATTCAGTGCATTAGCTTCTCATTTGTGTAATGGAATAATAGTAATGCAAACTTTACAGGATTATCATAATATTTGTAAAGCATTTAAAACCACGCCTCAGATGAAGTGCTATTAAAGGTTTGCTACTTCAAAATAGAATATTCATAATCATAATAATAACAATAATAACTTTTTGCCCATGCCCCTCTGTCTGGGAGAACAAAAGTGCTTCCTTTTAGAACTAACTCAGGCAAGGTGTATTAAGGCTGGATGGGGTTAGGTGGGTGGAGGGGTTTAGCAGGGGCATGTCGGATGCTTCCTGTGCATAAGGACATCTGTGAACAAGCTGAGTGGAGCCGGCCAGGTCAAATCACTGTTATTCTTTGGACTGGTCAAATGGGCTTGGGAGGGGGTGGGTAGAGTTGCAAATTTTCAAATCTTCCAAATCTGCAGATCTCCAGTGACCATGGCCACATCTGGTGTCAAAGGAAACATACCTTCAAAAGAAATAAACACGTCTACAAAATGAAACTTGAAGAGAGGCAAATAAATGGTAGAAAAAGAAGGTCTTGGGTACAAAAAAAGGCAGGTCAAAATAAATCTGACTCCTGGTTTCCTACACTTTGATCCATTCATGTAGCTTTGAGGATTTGTTTATGATTATTTGCATAGTTGAGAATCTCTGGGGCTTTTTGGTTGTTTTTTTAGTTCAAAATCCAACACAGCAGGATACAAGTTTTATGCTTCTATTCTTGTTTTATCAGGAAAGAACAGAGTGAAAACTTTAATCTACTACCCCACCCCCACTCCCAACATTGCTGAGATGATTTAATGCCTCATAACAGAAGTAATTTTGTGATAATGACACAAAAGCAGCAATTAAAAAATATTGCTTGTTTCAGGGCCTATAAATCGGTTGTTGGTAATTGACAACAGAATGTGTTTTCTAATCCACTGAAATGATATCTTATTGCAAGCTGGCATGGTAATTACTGTATTTGTACAGTACCAGAGGACTTCCAGCCCGAGTTTGACAGGGAGTTGATTAAATCACCCAGGTGTAATTGAAGGTTTTGATTGCATTGCCTCTGAGCTGATCAGCATTAGTAATAGCCTAGCTTTCTGCTGTCACGTGTTTTTAGAGCCTGTGGTATATCAGCCCTTTCAATCTCCCTCCCAGCCCTCAGCCTCTATTGTGCTGGTGTCAAGGGGAACCAAGAGGGCTCCTCAGAGCAGAAAAAATGAGAACAGACAGCAGATTCCTCATGCTGGACCTAAATGACATCACTCGAAACAAAAAGAAACAAGTTTCTAGCTGCCTGCTTTGTTTCTTTGGATGAAGAGGGCAGGACTAAGGCACCCAAAGATGTGCTCGCTTGCACATGGCCCATCAGTGTGGCACAAGTATGTTCAGGTTATAAAAGAGAAGGGATTCTACTCATTCTTTGCTCTCTTGGTGATTTCCATTTGTCTCGTTTCAAAAGGGGAAATTTAACATGTCAATTTCAAATGCAACATTTCAGTTATCAAGAAAGATGTTGTTATTCAGTATTGTGAAGAAAGTCTGAATTCATTGGTATTATTTCACTTATTGATGTGGTATTTTCTGAGTGATTGTTTTGCATAAAATCACATTACAAAAGAGAAGGGAAGAGAAAATGCATAAATAAATTCCAAAACAAAGCTGAACATGATAAAACCCTTACAAATAATATAAACTAATAGAGGTAGAAGCACAGAAAATACTCAACAACCCATAAGCACTTACTGACCACCAACTAGGAAAGTCCTTGGATGATAGGAGGATAAATAAGAATGGATTCCTCCCCTCTGAGAACTTACAGTCTAATCAAGAAAACAGCAATAACAACAGTATAAGGCTAACACCTAATATATATTTTTTACTCTGCATGCAGTATTTCTTTGAATTTTCATAATAACTTCTGTAGGAGATGCAATCTCTATTCCCATTTTGCAGATGGATGAAATGGCTGTAGAGAAATTAAGTTACATAACATTTCTAAGACAAACTGGAAACTGTTGAATTTGTAATCTGAGTCCAGGTCTTTCACAATAATCAGGTAAAATAATACTCATCCCGGCGAACCATAAGAGACTATGGAGTCTGAAAAACAACCTGAGGGTTTTGAAGGGTCAGGGGTGGGAGGTTGGGGGAACAGGTGGTGGGTGATGGGGAGGGCAGGTTTTGCATGGAGCACTGGGTGTTGTGCAAAAAGAATGAATACTGTTACGCTGAAAAAATTAATAAAAAGGGAAAAAAAATCTTAACACAAATAAGAAAACTGAGGTAGAGAGATTAAGCAAATTGCCTACGTTCAGCAGTTAGAAAGTGGTAAAGTGTAACCATAAATCTGTAATCTAAAAACCATAAGCCAAAGCAAAAATAAATGTTTCAGCACATCTAAGAAAAATACTGTGTGAGCACCAAAGAAGAGGGAAATAATTCAGTTCAGGATTGAATAAGGAATCCGTTATAGAGGATTGAGCTTTGAGGTAAGACCTCAGAATAAAAAGCAGAGATGGAAATATTAGAAGGGCTTCTTCGCACTGGGGAGGTCAAGTCCAAATCAAACAGTTTTCTTTAGCTACCTATCAGCAGATCCAACAATGGGCTGGACAAAAAGGAGAAATTTGTTTTATTTATTTATTTTTAGTAAATTCTACACCTAACACATGGCTCAAATTCACAGCCCCGGAATCAGTAGTCACATGCCCTTTCTACTGAACCAGCCAGGGGCCCCCAAAAGGACAGAATTTTTAAAAGCAAATTTGCTGGCACAATTGGAAACTTTGGAGTATCCATGAATTCCTTTATCAAGGCCTCTCCCCACCAGGGTACAACCTGATCACTAATTACAAACTCTGGTCTCTTTCTTCCAATAATTAAGTGTGGTGACCAGTACTGAGCCAGCTGCAGCCCTGTCTGTTTTCTGGAATGGACGGAATCTTCCGAAAAAGAGCCTCCTTTCAGGGTTCTGTCATTTTTTAGCCTCAAGGGAAAAACTGAGCCCAGGTTCACATGAAGGAGGCATAGCAGACCCAGGACGTGGGGCCATTTCCAGGGAGGATCAGAAGAACTTACTGGGGGCTGCGGGTAGACATCACTATGTTTGCTGCCTTTGAGAGGAACCCTACAGAGGTGAAGTTTTAGGACAGGTCCTCCTTCCTGGGATAGCACCTGTGGGCACTAGTAAGCCTCTAGAAGCCAGCCCTGCATGTTTAGTTGTCTGGATTTATTTCCTTCATGTTTAAACCAGTGAGACCATTTTACATTATTTCCTCTGGGCAATGTTGGCTCTGTCTATAGGGATTAAGCAGGGCTTTGAAATCCAAAAGGAGAGGAACAGTGTTCACTGAGGGTTGAGCACATTGAGTAAAGAATGACCTCTTGATGGACTTTGTTTCCCATGCAAACTATGTGGTGAGCATCAGCTCAAGAACACATTTTTGGAACTTTGCCATTGCCTGTGCTAATGTGACCAAAGTCGTTCTTAATCCTCTTCCAAAAAGGCAGGTTGGGGACTGGGTTGAGGCAAGTAAGGCACTAGCTTTGGGAGCAAAATTTAAAGGGCACCTTGATTCAAAATCTAGATGACTGCTACCCCTCCACCCAAATTAAGATGAGCATAAATAAAGACAGGGTTAGTATTACAGATTTTTCCTTTTGCTTTAAGTTCCAATATGGTTTGGCAGAGGGCCAGCCTTTAGTAAGTACCCTGATGTGCAGCTGCTGAAGAGAGGGAACAGAGCTCACAACAGTAGTTGAGGTTCTAAGGATAAAGTCTGGCCTTTGGAAGACCTGATGGACTAACATTTGATTAATAATGGAGATCTTGTTCTAGTGCCCAAATGACTGAAAGGATTCCAGGGTATCTCAGGCTTAAGACCCATTGCCACACAATTCTGGTGGGTGCACCCATCATTCCCAATATCGTACTGGCAGGTGCAGCCAGAATGTACCTGTGTAGTCACAGAACCTGTGGACCAACAGACACATGAATTAGCAGAGTGACTACTTCATTCTCATTGTCAAATAGAAAAATGGGTGAGTAACTGAGTAAATGGATGAAAGAGGACAGAGATATAGGACATTCCAGGAAACTGTGATGGCATAAATGTTGGTTTAGGCTTGACTGTCTGAGATGAAAGCACACTCAGTTCTCTACAAATCTTAAGACAGGGAAGATATTAAAATAGTACAGGATATTGTTAATCACACATTTATTCAGCAGCTACTATGTTTAGCTCTATAAGGGGTGTTTAAATTTGTTTCGTCATTTTTTTAAAGCTCAGTTTCTCATCTATTAAAATAGACACAATTAAACCTACTCCTAAGGTTATAGTGAAGATTAGAAATAAATGGGACCATTTTTATTATTACTGAATTAAACTGAAATAGGAATATAAAAGAAATACAAAATGTAGTATCTACATAGCATCTTGACCTGAAATTAAATGGAAACTGATCATATATTTCTGCACAAGATAAACTTGAAGTAACACAGAATTTGGCACATCGTTAGTACTTAAAAAATGTTTAATATGTAAGAAAATGCAAGATAAAAACATTACATTAACATAATATCTTCTGAAGCAATCACAAATGCTTTTTAAAAAAATTTTTTAAGAAATACGTTATACCTACTAATTATGTGCATTACCTTATCAAGTGACAAGGTTTAAATTTCAATCAGGGGCCAATTGGAAATAAGATTATATTTATGTGCAGTCTCTCTGTGTATAATCGTAACAGAGTTATAAATAAAAACCTCTACTTATTCTCACATTTAACCATGGTTTGATCAAAGGTCAAATTGATCTCCGCTGATCTCAACTAGAAAGTACCATTGTTGGGTTGGGGGAGTCACTTGAAAGAGGGAAGAAAAAAGCCTCAGTTTCATGACATGATTTATCCTGTGACACACAATGAGGAACTAGATCACAGGAAAATAAACAGAGCAAACTGTTGCTCATGTTCTAGGAAACAGACCCAGATGGGTAAAGTAATTTGCCAAGGGCTAAATAAGCAGTATCAGGTTTTGAAAATGGATCTTCCAACTCCCAATCCCACAAGCATGCCATAGTATCACTTCATGAATAGTTTCACTTTCTCACCTCCAAATAATTTCCTAGCTTGCCCATGTCACCCCACTGTTCTATCAGCTTCTATCTCCACCTCTGGCAGGGACTTCTGTAAAGCCATTAATTACCTGCTAATTTTCAAATCCAATTATCTTGATACAATCTTTATTTTCCTTTTCTCTTTAGCATCTACTATGCACTACTCCCTCCTTGAAACTGTTTTTCCTTGACCTCAATTATGAACAAAATGACCCATCCAGTTTTTCAAATTAAAATCTCTGTCATTAATGCCTCCCCTCTCCATCTTTCTCTCTCTCTCTCTCTCTCTCTCTCACACACACACACCCACACACACCCACACACCCACACACACACACAACACAGTATTGAATTTTGGCAACAAATACCTGACAAATAAGTCTAGTAGCCCCCCTCCCCTCCAAAACCCTTCAGCAGTACTCTGTTCTTGATCTTGTCTCTACTTTGGTTTCTTTTCTGCCGACTAGAATCTATTGTAGTCATGTTTCTGAACCATCTCTATTTCTTCCGTGCACCCTGCTACTCCATTCTTCACTAGATCTAAAAACATGACTCTATGGGAAAGGCAAGCAACAGGTGAAAGGTGTGTTATCATGTGGCAGTGTCTCCAATACAACTTCAATGTATCAACCGTATCAAAGTAGAGGCACCTCCTCACTTCTGGGTCATTTCCCTCCCTTCTCCCCTCTCCAAAGACCTGTACAAACTGCTAGGAGGTCTAAAGGGTGGTAAACTTTGAGCACGTAGAGCTATGTGGAGGATATGAAAGTGAACTGTGGGTAACAGATGCAGCACAGGGTGGCAGAAATAACACCAAACTTGAGTCCTGTCTCAACCACTTCCTAACCATGTGACCATGAGCCAGTCCCTGAATTTCTCTGAATTTCAGTTTTAGAGTGACAATAATAATACTTGCCTACAAGGTTGTTACGAGGTCTCAAATAAATATTAAACATAATATATATATAAAATTACTTTGTCAACAATATGTAGACTGCATACATACTAGTTATTATTAGATTACAAATGGAAAGCACTTTGGGAACTATAGCTTACAGAAAGTGAAGGGAAGATAATAGTGGCAGTGAAATCAAGGAGATGGATAAAGAAATCGATTAGGATGTAGTAGAAATGGCTTAATGCAGATGTTTGTACTCAAAATGAGAAAAATTACAACCTAAAGATTATGAGCATAATCTTAGACTGTCCTAGGTTAGAATTTGAATTCTCTACTTACAAGTGGGATCCATCAAATGAGTTAACAACCCTAAAGTAGTAATAACATTTCCAAACCTTTATTTGTATATTGCTAGGCATTGTTCAAATATTTACATTATTATTTTTGAATTTCAATTTCTTCAGGCATAAAATGGCATCAGTAACTATTGTGCTTTCCTAATGAGACTGCTGTGAGAAAAAAATTAACATGGTCTTGGCCATGTAGATACAACTCAAAACATAGCTGCCATTATCATTCTTAGCTATGGAAATATTAAGGGCAAAAATGAGTGAGTGGGTAGACAGCTTCTTTCTATTTCCCCTGCTAAGTATAGTTACAAACTCTGCACATTATATATAAAACAAATGTAAGACTCAAGGTGGAGCAAAGAAGGTGGGCTGGCTACAAACCTTGGTTAGGAGGTATAACATGACAGTGAGTTTTTTGGGTTCTCTTTTTGCTTCCTATATCCCAAACCTAAAGCTGAAGAAGCAAGCCACCTGGAGATGCCAGTAGGAGCAAACAACAAAAGTCCCAAGAAAAACCTGCTGTCTGCCTATAACACCCAGTGCTCCATGCAGTATGTGCCCTCCTTAATACCCAGCACCGGGTTCCCATCACCTTACCCTCCACCCCTCTAAAACCCTCAGTTTGATTCCCAGAGTCCATAGTCTCTCATGGTTCTTCTCTCCCTCTAATTTCCCCCCTTAATTTTTCCCTTCCTTCTCCTAATATCCTCCATGCTATTCTTTATGTTCCACAAATAAGTGAAACCATCTGATAATTGTCCTTCTCTGTTTGACTTATTTCACTTAGCATAATCCCCTCCAGCTCAACTCATGTTGATACAAATGGTGGGTATTCATCCTATCTGATGGCTGAGTAATATTTCATGGTATATATATGGACCAGATCTTCTTTATCTATTCATCTGTTGAAAAGCATCTTGGCTCCTTCCACAGTTTGGCTATTGTGAACTTTGCTGCTATGAACTTTGGGGTGCATATGTTCCTTTTTTCACTATGTCTGTATTTTTGGAGTAAATACCCAGTAGCGTGATTGCTGGGTCATAGGGTAGCTCTGTTTTTAACTTTTTGAGGAACCTCCACACTATTTTCCAAAGTGGCTGCATCAACTTGCATTCCCACCAACAGTGTAAGAGGGCTCCCCTTTCTCCACAATCCAACAGTTGTTGTTTCCTGTCTTGTCAATTTTGCTATTCTGACTGGTGTAAGGTGGTATCTCAATATGGTTTTTATTTGAATTTCCATGATGGCTGATGATGTTGAACATTTTTTCATGTGTCTGTTCGCCATTTCTATGTCTTCTCTGGAGAAGTGTCTGTTCATGTCTTCTGCCCATTTTTTGGACTTGATTATTTGTTTTTTAGGTGCTGAGTTGAGAAGTTCATTATACATCTTGATATCAGCCCTTTATCTATAGTGTCATTTGCAAATATGTTTTCCCATTGCATGTGTTGTCTCTTTGATTTGTTGACTGTTTCCTTTGTGGTCCAGAAGATTTTTATCTCTATGAAGTCCCAAAAGTTCATTTTCACTTTTGTTTCCCTTGCCTTTGGAGACAGGTTTTGTAAGAATTTGCTGGGGCCTATGTTGAAAAGGTAACTGTCTATGTTCCCCTCTAGAATTTTGATGGATTCCTGTCTCACATTGAGGTCTTTCATCTAGTTACAGTTTATCTTTGTGTATGATGTAAGAGAATGGTTCAGTTTCATTCTTCTGTATAAAGCTGTCCAATTTTTCCAGCACCATTTATTGAAGAGACTGTCTTTTTTTCCACTCAATATTTTTTCCTGCTCCATCGAGGATTAATTGACCATACAGTTGAGAGTTCATATCTGGGCTCTCTATTCTGTTCCATTGTTCTATGTGTCTGTTTTTGTGCCTGTACCATGCTGTCTTGGTGATCACAGCTTTGTGATATAACTTGAAATCAAACAAAATGATGCCTCCAGCTTTGTTTTTCTTTTTCAACATTTTCTTGGTGATTTGGGGTCTTTTCTGGCTCCATACAAATTTTAGGATTGTTATATGCAAACAATGAATCATGTCACACTACAGCAAAAACTAATGAGGTACTGTATGGTGGCTAACATAACATTAAAAAAAAAAAAAAAGATGGTCAGTTTGGTAGTATGAAAACTGACCTGACACTCAGAGAAAGACAAGTATCATGCTTTCACTCATATGTGGAATTTAAAAAACAAAGCAGATTAACAAGGGAAGGGAAAAAGATAAGACAAGATAAATCAGAGAAGGAGACAAACTGTAAGAGACTCGTAATCATAGGAAACAAACTGAGTGTTGTTACAAGAGAGGTGGGGGAATGGGGTAACTGGGTGATGACATTAAGGAGAGCACGGGATGAAATGACCACTGGGTGTTATATGCAACTGATGAATCACTAAACTTTATCCCTGAACCTAATAATATATGTTAACTAAATTGAATTTAAATATTAAAAAAAAGTAAAACCTGCTGTCTCTAGTTAAAGAACCAGAAATAGAGTACTCTCAAAAACAGAAAACTTTATACAAAAATGATCCTCCCCTGGAGGGGTGGGGGAAACCATGGAAAAAACTCCAATCAGTAAAGGCTGAGTGGGGAACTTAGACTTTCATCCTTGCTTACCTGTGATAAGGTACTCTTACCTCATCTCCCAACCTGTGCTGTCAGAGAAGAGCGAGTGGGGAGCCAGGATTTTAATATCCATTCAGTGAGCCCTTTCCCATCCCAGGTGTCAGTAGAGGCCACACGGGGACCCCACCCAGCAGTAACAAGGCACTCTTACCTCTCCCCACTGGGGTGGTAGAAGAGAAGTCCAAGAGAGGAACTTGGACTTTCACTTCCACATGGCAGTAACGATGTAGCACCTCCCACCTTCCCCTGCCAAAGCAGTGTTAGAAGAAGCCTGCTAAGTAAAAAGATTTAGATAAGGTACAGAATTTTAAAAAAACAACAACTAAAACTATCCAGGTTTCAAAAAAAAAAAAAGTCACTCATCATATCAAGACCTAGGAAAATCTTAACTTTTTTGGGTTCTCTTTTTGTTTCCTATACCCCAAACCAAAAGCTGAAGAAACTAGTCACCTGGAGATGCCAGTATATGATATTTGTCTTTTTCTGGGTGTCAGGTCAGCTTTCATACTACCAAACTGACCATCTTTTTTTTTTTTTTATGTTATGTTAGTCACCATACAGTACATCATAACATTTCTGGTTCTTTAACTAGAGACAGCAGGTTTTATTAAAAAAAAAAAAATTTTTTTAAATCTTTATTTAAATTCAATTTAGTTAACATATACTATATTATTAGGTTCAGGGATTAAAAATATAATAATCAACATACACCAACACTGAGAGGACACAGATGTTGGAATTACCTAAATATAAAATTAAAGAAGTCATCATAAAAAAATGCTTTAGTGAACAATTATGAACATTTTTAAAACAAATGAAGAAATAGAAAGTATCTGCAAAGGAACAGAAGATATACAGGAGAACCAAGTGGAAATTTTAGAACTGTAAAATACAATGCCCATAATAAAAAGTCAATGGATGTGCTTAACAGAAGAATGGGGAGGACAGAGAAATGAGCCCATAGTCTTGAACCAATAAGACAAAAGAAATTGCTCAATCCAAATAAACAGAAAATAAACTGAAGAAAAAAATGGAAAAAAAAAACTTAGGAATTGAGGGACTATGTCTAACATTTACATCATCAGATACAAGAAGAGCAAAAAGAGGTAGGAATGAAAAAATTTTCAAAGAAATAATGGTGCACTACACTGGTAATCTTATCACAATATGTAAGTGTGTCAAATCAATATGTTGTATACCTTAAAGTTGTGAAATATTATATGCTAATTGTATCTCAATGAGATTGGAAAAAATAAATTAAAATGCCAAACTCATAAGGAAAAAATATCCAAAGGGTTAACTTAGCAAAATTAAGATGTATTAAAAAAAAATGTTGAAAACTTTCTAAATTTGGCAAAAGTTATAAACTTACAGACCCAGAGGTTGAGCAAATACCAAAGAAAATAAATTTTAAAAATCCACATCAACACACATCATACCCAGAATTCTGAAAGCTAACAAGGAAAGCGAATTAAAAACACCCAGAGAAAACCAATGAGAATGAAGACACCTCGGTCCAAAACCTATGGGATACAGCAAAGGCGGTTCTAAGGGGGAAATACATAGCCATCCAAGCCTCCCTCAAAAACATTGAAAAATCCAGAATACACCAGCTGTCTCTACACCTTAAAGAACTGGAGAATCAACAACAAATCAAACCAACTCCACATGCAAGAAGGGAAATAATCAAGATTAGAGCAGAGATCAATGAGGTAGAAAGGAGAGATACAGTAGAACGTATCAATGAAACTAGAAGCTGGTTTTTTGAAAAAATCAATAAGATCAATAAACCATTGGCCACACTAATCCAAAAGAAAAGAGAGAAAGCCCAAATTAATAAAATTATGAATGAAAAGGGAGAGATCACAACTAACACCAAGGAAATAGAAACAATCATCAGAAATTATTACCAACAGTTATATGCCAATAAGCTAAGCAACCTAGATGAAATGGATGCATTCCTGGGAAGCTACAAACTCCCAAAATTGAACCAGGAAGAAATTGACAACCTGAATAGACTGATATCTAGTAATGAGATTGAAGCAGTGATCAAAAACCTCCCAAAAAACAAGAGCCCAGGACCTGACGGATTCCCTGGGGAATTCTACCAAACTTTCAAAGAAGAAATAACACCAATTCTCCTGAAGCTGTTCCAAAAAATTGAAGCAGAAGGAAAACTTCCAGACTCTTTTTATGAAGCCAGCATTACCCTGATCCCCAAACCAGGCAAAGACCCTACCAAAAAGGAGAATTTCAGACCAATATCACTGATGAATATGGATGCAAAGATTCTCAACAAGATCCTAGCAAACAGGATCCAGCAGCACATTAAAAAGATTATCCACCATGACCAGGTGGGATTCATCCCTGGGTTGCAAGGTTGGTTCAACATTCGCAAATCAATCAGTGTGATAGAACACATCAATAAGAGAAGAGAGAAGAACCACATGGTCCTCTCAATCGATGCAGAAAAAGCATTTGACAAAATCCAGCATCCGTTCCTGATGAAAACGCTTCAAAGTATAGGGATAGAGGGAACATTCCTGAACTTCATAAAATCTATCTATGAAAGACCCACAGCAAATATCATCCTCAATGGGAAAAAGCTTGCAGCCTTCCCGTTGAGATCAGGAACACGACAAGGATGGCCACTCTCACCACTCTTGTTCAACATAGTATTAGAAGTTCTAGCAACGGCAATCAGACAACAAAGAGAAATAAAAGGTATCCAATTGGCAAGGAAGAAGTCAAACTCTCTCTCTTCGCAGATGACATGATTCTTTATATGGAAAACCCCAAAGACTCCACCCCCAAACTACTAGAACTCATACAGCAATTCAGTAACGTGGCAGGATACAAAGTCAATGTACAGAAATCAGTGGCTTTCTTATACACTAACAATGAAAATACAGAAAGGGAAATTAGAGAATCGATTCCATTTACTATAGCACCAAGAACCATAAGATACCTGGGCAAAAACCTAACCAAAGAAGTAAAGGACCTGTACTCGAGGAACTACAGAACACTCATGAAAGAAATTGAAGAAGACACAAAAAGATGGAAGACTGTTCCATGCTCTTGGATTGGAAGAATAAACATTGTTAAAATGTCTATACTGCCTAGAGCAATCTATACTTTTAATGCCATTCCAATCAAAATTCCACCGATATTTTTCAAAGAGCTGGAGCAAATAATCCTAAAATTTGTATGGAATCAGAAGAGACCCCGAATTGCTAAGGAAATG